>NW_028126614.1:650000-1300000 GCF_965231255.1 Vanellus vanellus
CACCCAGCGCACCTTGAACTGAGCCTCAGGCAGCCCCATGATGATGACCATCCGCTCGCTGCCCTCGGGACCTTCTGACGGGGCGATCTGGGGAGGGATGGGGGAGAGGGAGCATGAGCGCAGCCCCCACTTCGGCAAGACCTTCCCTCGGTGGGATGTCCCCCCTCAGCGCAGGGCAATCCCCCATACAGGAGCATCCCCTCCCACCCAAACCGGGTTGATAATCGGGGTGCTGCAGGCCTGGCCTTCTACTAACGACAGGCTGGAGAGGTGGGCACATGCCAACCTCATGAAGTTCAATGAGGCCCAGTGCAAGGTCCTGCACCTGGGTCGGGGCAATCCAAGCACAAATCCAGGCTGGGCGGAGAATGGATGGAGAGCAGCCCTGGGGAGAAGGACCTGGGGGTGCTGACTGATGAGAAGCTCAACATGAGATGGCAATGCGTGATCACAGCCCAGAAAACCACACATATCCCAGCCTGCATCAGAAGTGTGGCCAGCAGGACGAAGGATGGGGTTCTGTCACTCTGCTTTGCTCTGGTGATACACCACCTGATACACCACCAACCCTAATCATACATACCCCCCCCACACTGTAAGAACTATATTATCTCAAAAGTCTGGCCGGTGGTTAACAGATTCCAGAACTTTGAAGTACGAAAACATTTTAATAGAAAAGAATGATTTGACCCTCGTAGTAGACAGAAACCTGAATCCTTCACAACTCCTGTAGGAACAGGCAAGTGGGGAGCCGCATCATGATTGATTAGATTTTATAAATTACCAAACCAGGGTAAGAGAAGACCTAATAAACACACCAATGCCCTATGTAAAACAAAACCAAAACAAAACAAAACAAAACAAAACAAAACCCAAAAAACTATCCAACAACTTTTTATAGACAGTTCCTCCTGATGTATAGATGGAAAGACAGCAAGTAGTTATGTCATTGAAGCAACAAAAGGGGGGAGGGGAGGGGAGGGGAGGGGAGGGGAGGGGAGGGCAGGGGGGGGAGGGGAGGGCAGGGGAGGGCCATTTTGAATGGGAGGAGAGGGAAAGGGGGGGGCGAGAGAGGAAGAGAGGATGGTGGGGGGTGTGGGAGCGAGTGTGTGAGGGGGGAGTGAGGGGAATGGGTGTTTGTGAGAGGGAGGTTTGCAGGGCTGTGAGGTGCCTGTGAGAGAGGAGGCCCCGGAGAGAGGTGAGTGGAAAGGGCTGTGTGTGGAAAGAAAAGCTTTAAGGACAGGCTGGGCTGGGGAAAGGTGGTGGCCCTGAGGGAGGGCTTGGGGAGCGGGGCTTGAAGCGTGGGTTTGGGGCAAAACTCTGGGAAAGAAACTGCAGGACAGGGCCAATCTGAGTATACAGTTTTAGCGAAGCTTCAAGCAAAGGGTGACCAAAGGTGCCTCTTGTCCTTTTGTGGGCTGGTCTTGTCTAAGTTATTCATGCGAGTGGATTTTTGCCACACGGGATGGGAACGTTCGCTTCCCGGGATAGCTGATGCCCCTGGATAACCACTGCCCGCGAAGCACTGCGAAACCCCGTGTTCAAAAATGAGAACAAAGGCCGGGTTTTGCCTCTCGGAAGGATCTCTAAGCACCGTCTCCACGTTATTTTCAGTACCTTTCTGGTTGTTTTCTTTCCCCCCATCCCCGCGATGTCCGTCGGGGGGGCCGGCGGAGCTCTGCAGGCGGATGTACGGCTCATTTTAGGGAGGGCCGGGCTGATTTCGGCCTCCCACTGCCCGAGGCGGAGAGAAGCGGTGATACAGGACCCCACCTGGCCCCGCCCCTCTCGCCCACTTTTGCCGCGGCGACGCTGGGGGGCGTGGCCCGGGTTTGTCCCTCGACGCATGCGCGGGTGGGCGGACGCGAAGGGGAGCACTTCCGGTGTGCGGCGGCGGTCGGGAGCTGCGAGGGTCGGTACCGGGGGAGACGGATGGAGCGGGGCCGCGGCAGGAGCGGCAGGAGCGGTGGTGCGGAGGTGTCCAGGGCCAGTTCGGGGGTTTGTGGGGTGGCGGGACCGGGCTGGGGGGCTCGGGGGGCGGCCTGGGCCTTTTTGGGGGGGACAGAGCCGAGTGGGGGGTCCTCGGGGAGAACAGGGCCGATTCAGCCCCCCCCGTCCCCCGCTGCCGCCCCCTCACCCCCCGCTCGCTCCCCGCAGGTGGCGGCAGCCCCGGCCGCAGCGCAGGGTGCCCGGGGCTGGCCTGGCCGGGCGCTTGGCTCCGGTCTGGGCTCCGCTCTCAGCCCCCGCGGCAGGTCAGCCCGGCCGTGCCCCCTTCGCCCGCCTCCAGCCTACGGCCGAGCCCCCCCAGGTACCCCCGAGATGGGTCGGGGGGTGTCAGCGCTGGGCCCCCTGAAGCGGGGGTGGGTGGTGGGCACGGGCATTGCTGGGAGCCCGTGGGCAGCCCTGGGACCCCCTTAAAGCCCACGGAGAGCCCCGGGGCCCCCTTGTCTCCCCCAGAGCCGACGGGGAGCCGTAGCTGTGGAGTCAGCTTAAGGAGTCTGCCCTAAGGACTGCTGCTTTTTGGAGCGTTGGGGGAGGGGGGGGGTTGTCGGTGTGGGGAGTGGAGGTGTGTGGGAGGAGTCCCGTGTCTTGAGGGAGGTTTGGGGATGTTGAGTAGATTTGGGGGAGTGGGGGAGGGGTCCCCTCATTTGGAGCTCCCTGGTTCTTTTCTTGTAGACTGTGGGAGGCAGCGGGCGAAGGGGGAAGGCAATAGAGTGGGTTGCTGTACTTCAGTCCTTGTTTGAGAGTCAGCGACTCTGCTCCCTTGCTGCTCAGCAGACTATTAGCTCCGTGGGGCTCTTTCTCCAGGCAGGCTACGACTACAGAAACGGCCCCACTTCCTCGGAAGAGTTATCGGTGACATCTCCTGGGAACGTACTGCCTGACGTTGGATAGACCTGGCACCACGCAGCAGCTCAGAGCCCCACAGCGTATGCTTCCACACTCAGTTCCATCCCCTACCTGGGAACCCACTCTTTCTCGGTCCCTGCTGGCAGCTCCTGTGGAGGCTCCTGGCCCAGGACCGGCCCCAGTTTCCCCACTGCCCCACCAGCAGCCATAGGAGAGCAGGGGTGTCCTGAGTGTGTGAGCACCACTGGCTCTGTTGCTGCACTGGGCCAGGGCTCCAGGAAGTGGTAGAGGGAGTTCTGGGAAGAGGAGCTGCTCCTCAACAGGCTGCTGCAGTCCTCCGAGTTGGCCAGCGAGCACAGGCTGCAGGGGCTCTTGCGGTGGCCCTCGGGGGGCCCAGGAGCCCGGGGGGTGCCTGGACCAGAAGGAGCTGTCCCCACTGATAGGACCTATAGGTGGCAGAGGAGGGCAGGGGGACGTGGGGGCTTGGGGGGGGGCAGGGGGTAGAGAGAAGCATCACTGCTCAGATGGTATATGGTTGGCAGGGAGCCCAGTGGGTCCTGTGGGGCCCGGTGCTGCCTCCTCGCTGCCTCCTCGGTTGCCCTGCAGAGGAGGAGAGAGAAGAGAGCCCGCTGCACCCTGTCTGCTCTGTCGGGGCCCACGGGCAGCACCCCCTCCTCAGCAGGCGGGCAGGGCTGCCCAGCGCAGGCAGGGCAGGGCATGGGCTGAGGGTCTGGGGCAGGATCTGGGGGTCTCCCCCACACTCTCTGCTTCTCCTGTGTCGACTTGAGCTCCCATCCTTCATCCGCTAGCCGAGAAGCTGCTGAGGGAGGGGACGGAGTGAGCGGCCGGCAGCCCTCGGCACAGCTCCGGCTCAGGGCTGCCGTGGGGTGTGGGCTGTTTGCATGGTGCTCGGTGCCAGGGCCACTCACCGCTCTGCTCTTCCGGCCAGGCTCTCGCATCCATCGTCCCTTGCTTTGGCTTCTTCAAGTCCCTCTGCAGGACCCCGGGAGCTGGGTGAGACGGGAGCAGCTCCCAGCCCCGTGCCGCAGCCCCCCACCTCACCCCACGCTGCGGCACAGTGCGGTGCAGCAGTCGCCTACCTGGAGCCGCTTGGTCCGTAGCACAGAAGAGACCGCGCTGAGCCCCATCAAAAGCATCACGAGCGGAGCCAGGTGAGCTGTGGGAGTGTCCTGGTTCCGGCAAGGATGGGGTTAATTTGCCCAAGGAGCCGGCAGAGGAGGCAAGTATTCCATACCACGTGACCCATGCCCAGCTATAAGAGGCGCTAGCCGGGGAGAGGGAGTCAGTCGCCACTCGGGGGTGGGCTGCGGTGGTGTGGGCGTGGTCCGTGCGCTGTGCGTCAGTACTGTAATTGCGTTCTTATATTCCTTTACCGGTGTTATTGTTTTTCGTTCTTCTTCCCTTTGTCTGTTCTGTTAAATTATAATATTTCAACCCACGAGTTTTGCCCCTTTTCTGCGGATTTTTCCACAGCTGTGGGAGTCGAGCGAGCGCCTGCGTGGTTCTTTGTTGCTGCCTGAGGCCAAACCACAACAGGGGGGGACGTTGGAGTCCCTCCTGGCACCAGCTGCGGTGCAGCCGCGCAACCCTGGGGTGCCCCCCATGGGAAATGTTAAAGAAATAAAATGTTGGTCTCTATCCCTGGTGCTGTGGTTCCTCCTCCCATCCCGCGGCTGGGGCTGTGCCCCCCTCAGTGCCCGACCCAGTGGGACAGGCTGGCACTGCGGGCACCCACCAACCTGGGGGGGTGGTGGTGTCGGGGGAGCTGGGTGGGCTGGAGAAAGGGAGGAAGCACCTCTTGAAACCAGCTGGGCCCTCTCCAGCCACGAAACCCTCCCCAGAGGCACCAGAGGGGACCCCCAGATCCTTGAAGGGCTGCCCCAGACTCCCTCTGGCCTGCAAGAGTCCCCCCCAGGACCCCATAAGGGCCGCCCAGGACCTCTTACGGACACCCCAGTGGTGTCCCAAATCTGGGTTCTTTACCTGCTGGGCAAGCCAGTAACACACTGTGTGGGAGCAGCCAGCCAAGCCGGTTTCAGAGCACCAGAGGTGAGAGGCAGGGAGCTGCCATCCCACTCAGCTCCATCTCCGCCGTGCCGTGGCTGTGCAGAGAGAACTTGGGGGGAGCTGCAAAACAGCTCAGCCCGGGCTTATCTCCAGATGGCACAGAACAACCAAAACCAAATGGCCCTTAACAAACAAAATGCCCCGAGTCCCATCCCACCACTCTTCCCGTGACGTTGAGCGCCGGACATCACAAACTGGCAACAGAGACTTCGCTATGGCACCACCAGAGGGAAATATCCCAGACAGTGTAATCCACTCGGGCATAATCCTGCACCCTCACCGAGTCAGGAAATATAAACCGCAGGGTCTGGGGAGACAAATGGGGAATCCTCCAAGGATACAGCTGGCCCCTAGGAGATCTGTCCCCCCCATCCAGGACGCTGTACAGGGTAACTTCCCCGGGATGGAGCGACCTCACCTGAGAGAGAGAGGGTAAGTGACTAAGAAACATCCGTACGGTATAGGGCATGCGATTGAGTTTGTGGCTGGTGCACTCTTCTAAGGCATTAATATCTAGCGCCCTTGTGGTTTGCGTTGCTACTTGTCGGGGGCATTTGTAGCTCGCAATAGTGGATCCCGCTAATTGCTTCTAAACCGCAATAGTGTAATCGCCATCGCACACACAGAACTTGCAATAGTGACGTATTGGGCCCGTGAGCGAAGTCCAAAGAAATTGTTAATTTGAACCTCTCAGTGAAGCCCTTTTTCCCGTTTTCTCACAGTCCCTGAGCCACTGCGTAAAGCAACACCTGGCAAAAAACCCTCCACAACCCCAAAAAAACCCCACAGCACATCCCCCACTCCCCACCCACCCCTTCTCCCCCCATCACAGCCATGGGACAAACTCCCACCACCACCCCCCAATCCCAGCTTGGCCGTGACCCCCCC
The DNA here is from genome assembly GCF_965231255.1 of Vanellus vanellus. Lineage (NCBI taxonomy): Eukaryota > Metazoa > Chordata > Aves > Charadriiformes > Charadriidae > Vanellus > Vanellus vanellus. The sequence continues at coordinate 655,827 of NW_028126614.1, forward strand.
GAAACACTGGAAAGAGAGCAACGGAGAGCAAGCTCAGGCTCTTGTGAGCTGGAGTGATTTCTCTTTGGTTTTTGATGTTGTTGTCGTTGGGTGGGTTTTGGTTGGGTTTTTTCACAGAACAATTTGCAGTGTGGTGTCGCAGCCCCCGGGGCCGGCGCTGGCACCGCCACCTCACCCCCGGCTCTCGTCCCTCCTCTTGCCCGATGGCTTTCACCCCTTTCCTTGCTTGGTTTGGTTGTTTGTTTTTTTCCTTTCTACCTTTCTTTTTTTATATTTGGGCTTTTTGTTTCCTTTTCCTTTTTTTTTTCTCTTCCTCCCCCCTTTTTTCATTTTCCCTTTTTTTCCATTTCCCCCTTTTTTCTTCCCCCCCTTTTATCTCTTTTTCTCTTTGTTCTTCTTTCCCCTCTTTTTTTTTCTCCCCCCATTTTTTCTTTTGTTTTTTTTCTTTTTCTCTTTTGAAACATCTCTCAAGCTTTCTCCGACGGAACGGCCCCTGGCTCTCAGCCAGCAGAAGGAGACTATGGAAGAGCTCTGGCACCCGTGGGATTGCTTTCCTTCTCCCGCCTCGCACTCAGTACCGAGCGTGTTTTCCAACTCTTTTTTTTTTTTTTATTAAGAAAATAAACAAAAATAATGCTCCAGCTATCAGTTTTACAAGGCATAGAAAATCTCTAAAAGGGAAACAGAAGCGCAATGTGCTGAGGTATGAAAACCTGAGGTAGTTTTTGTGTGTGGATGTGTGTGTGTCATCTGGGGTTGTTTTTTTTTTTTCCCCCAGCCCTGGGCTGACAACCTGTTGGAAATCTGGCTCTTCCCCCCTTCTCTCTTTGCAACCGGGATCTTTCCCCAAAGCATTTATATCCAAGCACGGCCATTCCTTTAACCTCTAGAAAAGCCGGCTTGTGCTAAAAAACAAACATCCCCTCCGCCCCTGCCACCACCCCCTCTGAAATGAAATAAATAAATAAATAAATAAATTCCTTACAAAACTTAAAAATCGCCGTTAGTTTCGTTAGCGTTACATTAATTCTAAAAACTGATGAGCCGCTGTGCTGCGCGACACAGCCCAACCTCCCCCCCTCAACGCTGGGCGAGCTCCTCTGGCCATGCCTGGGATGAAAAACGGGTGGCTTTTAGGAAATAAAAAATTTTAAAAAAAAGAATAATAAAAACTCTCTTTCTCTGTCTCTCTACCTATGTTAGTCCAACTAAAGGGGTAGCGTTGGGAGGCGAGGGAGGGGGAGGCTGTGGGATGGAGAGAGTCCTCCCCGTACCCCTCGGCTGTACATCCTCGCAGCGCCGCGGGGAATGGGGGTGGGGGGGTCTGTGTGGGGGTCTTTGGTTTGCACAGGGTGGCCGTGGTGGGGGCTCAGCCCCATCCTTACAGTGCTGGGGAGCACGGGGCTACCAGGCACAGAGTCCCTCCCCCAGTGAGGCGCTTTGGTGCGTTGAGGTGTTAGATGGGGTGGCACAGCCCCTGCCCACCCTGGGAGGGGGGACACCACCTCTCCGGTGGCACTGGATGGGTGGGAGGGCGGGAGGGAGCACAGCTCTGGGAGCCATGGAGAAAGGTGTGGGGGTGTCCCTCATCGTGGCAGCCCCCAGCAGCCCCACCCGGCCACCCCAAGGGACACCCAAGCCCTATCTTGGTCCTCTCCCTGTTGGGTGACGCCCTTCCACCCACCCCGGAGGTGCGCTCCTCTCCTGCGGGGGGGACGCCCAGCGCTCGCCTGGCTAGAGAAGCACCGGGGGGGGGGGTGCTTAGGGGGCATCTGAGCTTCCCAGTTACACGGGCCTAATTACTGTGCCGTTAATAACCATTAATAACCACTTTGGCTCTGCTAACCAACTGTGGCGAGGCCCCCACCCCGCTTTAGCACAGGCTTCCTGATGCCAACACCTCCCCGAGCCACTGGGTAAAGCTGCGCCTGGCAAAAAACCACCACCACCCCAAAAAAAACCCCACACCACATCCCCCACTCCCCACCCACCCCTTCTCCCCCCATCACAGCCATGGGGCAAACTCCCACCACCACCACCCCCAATCTCAGCTCGGCCATGACCCCCCCGAGACACTGGAAAGAGAGCAACGGAGAGCGAGCTCAGGCTCGTGTGAGCTGCAGAGATTTCTCTTTGGGTTTTGATGTTGTCGGTGGGTGGGATTTGGTTGTTTGTTTTTCACGGAACACTTTGCAGCAGAGGACAAAAACGTGGTGTCGCAGCCCCCGGGGCCGGCGCTGGCACCGCCACCTCCCCCCACCTCCCCCCACCTCCCCCCTCCCCCGGCTCCTGTCCCTCCTCCCGCCCGGCGGCTGTTCCCACTTTCCTTCCTTGGTTTGTTTGTTTTTTTTTTTTTAGTTTTCTACCTATCTTTTTTAATATGTGGGGTTTTCTTCTTTCTCCCTTTTGTTTTTCGCTTCCCCCTCCTTTTTTCTCTTTTCCCCCTTTTTTTCTTTTTCCCTTTTTTTTTGCCGTTTCCCGCTTTTTTGTTTCCCCTTTTCCCCCATTTTTCTTTTTCTCTTTTTTCACTTCTTTCCCGCTTTTCTCTTTTTCCCCTTTTTTCTTTTTCCCTCTTTGTTTTTCTTTTGCCTTTTCCCCCTTTTTTCTGTTTCCCGTTCCCCCCCGTTTTACTTTTTCTCTTTTTTTACATTTTTTCTTCTTATTCCCCTTTGTTCTTTTTCCCTTTTTTCTTTTTGCCTTATCCCCCTTTTTTCTCTGTTTCCCCCGTTTTCACTTTTCTCTTTTTTTCCCTTTTTTTCTCTTTTTCCCATTTTTCTTTTCCCACAATTCCCCCCTCCCCCCTTTTTTTTTTCCTCTTTTTAAACAAGCTCTCTCCTGAAGGAGCGGCCCCTGGCTCTCCGCTGGCAGAAGGAGCCTACGGAAGAGCTCTGGCACTGACACGGGCAGGAACACCCACTCACACATCGCAACACAGCAGTTAGTTTGGCAACACCCCCACCCCCTGTCACAAGTGAGACCTGCACAGACAAAAGGCTCCTGAGTGAGGGCACTGGGGCAGCCCCACCTTAGAAGCAGCAGAGGAGCAGAGCCGTCCGGAGCCATCAAGAGCACAGAAGGGCTATTCAGGGCCTCATTGTCTGCGCCGAGTGACCGTCTGCTGAGAACCGCTCTGGCGGCTCAGAGCTCAGCCCCAGCAGCAGTCTGGAGCCAACGGGGAAAAGTACACTGGGAGGAAGACTGGCAGCCTTCCTCCACAACGCCCCGGAGAGAATGACCAGAGTGCTGCCTATTCCCATCGTTTTGTCCAACTCGTTTCTTTTTTTATTAGAAAATTAATAAAAAAACCCTCCGACTCTCAGGTTTCCAAGGCATACAAAATCTCTAAAAGGGAGACACAAGCGTGAGGTGCTGAGGTACCCAAACCTGCCCACGTTAGTCCAACTAAAGGGATAGCGTCGGGAGGCGAGGGAGGAGGAAGGGGGAGGCTGTGGGATGGAGAGAGCACTCCCCGTACCCCTCGGCTGTGCATCCTCGCAGCGCCGCGGGGAATGGGGGGCTGTGTGTTTGGGGGGGTCTTTGGTTTGCTCCCCTGACCTGCTGGGGGGGGGGGGGATGTCTGGCGGCGGGGTTACAGTCATCGGGCGGTGCTGGGCGGCACGGCGGGAGCCTCCCTTGCTGTGCTGCGAGGCCGGGGCTCCCGGAGCGTGTTTCTGCTCCTGCTGCTTCACCTGCTGGAGCATTTCCCTCATCTGGCGCTGTGCAGTTATGGAAGATGCACCCAGGTGGGATGCGGGTGGCTTTGCCTGCACAGAGGAGTCCATTCACACCCTGGGCGCTGCTCTGCACGGCCTCCAGAACACACATTTTTAGCTCAATCAAGCCAATCTTCAATTTCAGCACTTGCACAGCCGGGGGGAAGCTACCGAAACACCTTCAGTGCCTCTTGGGGGCACAGGGACCACCCAAAAGAAGAGTGGCAGGGTGCTCGGGTGGTGCTGGGCTCAGCAAGCCCCACGCCTTTCCTCGGTGGATGAAAGCGGCCGGGGAATATCGGGTAATGCCACGGCCAAACCGTACCTGACTGGCAAAGAAATGCCCAATGATTTTAACGATGACCTCCTCGTTCTCGTCTGGGGTTTGGTCTCGTGGCACAGTGACTGCCGCGCTGGTTAAGTTTTGCAGTTCGTTTACCTGGAGCGAACCACAAGAGGGTGACGCCCTTCCACCCACCCCGGAGGTGCGCTCCTCTCCTGCGGGGGGGACGCCCAGCGCTCGCCTGGCTAGAGAAGCACCAGGGGGGGGGGGGTGGGGTGGTTAGGGGGCATCTGAGCTTCCGCATTACAGGGGCGTAATTAGTGTGCCATTAATAACCATGAATAACCACTTTGGCTTTGCTAACCAACTGCCCCCACCCCGCTTTAGCACAGGCTTCCTGATGCACACGCCTCCCTGTGTGGGAGCAGCCAGCCAAGCTGGTTTCAGAGCACCAGAGGTGAGAGGCAGGGAGCTGCCATCCCACTCAGCTCCATCCCCGCCGTGCCGTGGCTGTGCAGAGAGAACTTGGGGGGAGCTGCAAAACAGCTCAGCCCGGGCTTATCTCAAGATGGCACAGAACAACCAAAACCAAATGGCCCTTAACAATCAAAATGCCCCGAGTCCCATCCCACCACTCTTCCCGTGACGTTGAGCGCCGGACATCACAAACTGGCAACAGAGACTTCGCTATGGCACCACCAGAGGGAAATATCCCAGACAGTGTAATCCACTCAGGCATAATCCTGCACCCTCACCGAGTCAGGAAATATAAACCGCGGGGTCTGGGGAGACAAATGGGGAATCCTCCAAGGATACAGCTGGCCCCTAGGAGATCCATCCCCCCCACCCAGGACGCTGTACAGGGTAACTTCCCCGGGATGGAGCGACCTCACCTGAGAGAGAGAGGGTAAGTGACTAAGAAACATCCGTACGGTATAGGGCATGCGATTGAGTTTGTGACTGGTGCACTCTTCTAAGGCATTAATATCTAGCGCCCTTGTGGTTTGCGTTGCTACTTGTCGGGGGCATTTGTAGCTCGCAATAGTGGATCCCACTAATTTCTTTTAAACCGCAATAGTGCAATCGCCATCGCACACACAGAACTTGCAATAGTGATGTATTGGACCTGTGAGTGAAGTCCAAAGAAATTGTTAATTTGAACCTCTCAGTGAAGTCCTTTTTCCCGTTTCGTCACGCTCCCTGAGCCACTGGGTAAAGCGACACCTGGCAAAAAAACCCACACCACCCTCAAAAACCCCACACCACATCCCCCACTCCCCACCCACCCCTTCTCCCCCCATCACAGCCATGGGGCAAACTCCCACCACCACCCCACTCTCAGCTCAGCTATGACCCACCCCCCTCCCCCCCCCCGAGTCACTGGAAAGAGAGCAGCGGAGAGCGAGCTCAGGCTCTTGTGAGCTGGAGAGATTCCTCTTTGTTTTTTGATGTTGTTGTCGTTGGATGGGATTTGTTTGTTTTTTTTCACAGAACACTTTGCAGTGTGGTGTCACAGCCCCCGGGGCCGGCGCTGGCAGTGCCACCTCACCGCTGGCTCTCGTCCCTCCTCTTGCCCGACGGCTTTCACCACTTACTTTGCTTGGTTTTTTTAGGGGTTTTTTTCCTTTCTACCTTTCTTTTTTTTAATTTGGGGTTGTTGGGTTTTTTCCCTTTTTTTTTTCTTTTCCCCCCTTTTTATCTCTTTTTCCCTTTTTTCTTCTTTCCCCTCGTTTTTTTCCTCCCCCCCTTTTTTTCTTTTTTTTTTTTTTTTTCTTTTTCTCTTTTTAAACATCTCTCAAGCTTTCTCCGAAGGAACAGCCCCTGGCTCTCAGCCAGCAGAAGGAGACTATGGAAGAGCTCTGGCACCCGTGGGATTGCTTTCCTTCTCCCGCCTCGCACTCAGTAGAGCGTGTTTTCCAACTCTTTTTTTTTTTTTTATTAAGAAAAGAAACAAAAATAATGTGCCAGCTATCAGTTTTGTAAGGCACACAAAATCTCTAAAAGGGAAACAGAAGCGCAATGTGCTGAGGTAAACCCTGAGGTAGTTTTTGTGTGTGGTTGTGTGTGTGTGATCTGGGGTTGAGGGTTGTATGCGTTTTATTTTTGAAATAAAAAAAAAATATTATTTTGCTAGTGTGTTTTTTTTTTTCCCCCAGCCCTGGGCTGACAACCTCTTGGAAATCCGGCTTTCCACCCCTGCCCCTCTTTCCCCCTTCTCTCCTTACAACCGGGATCATTCCCCAAAGTGTTTACGGCCGAGCACGGCCTTTCTTTAACCTCTAGAAAATCCGGCTTGTGCTAAAAAATAAACATCCTCCTCCTGCCCCCACCCCCTCTGAAATGAAATAAATAAAGAATTAAAATCCTTAAAAAACTTAAAAATCGCCGTTAGTTTCGTTATTGTTACATTAATTCTAAAAACTGATGAGCCGCTGCGCTGCGTGACGCAGCCCAACCTCCCCCCCTGAACACTGGGTGAGCTCCTCTGGCCATGCCTGGGATGAAAACCGGGTGGCTTTTAGGAAATAAAAAAATTTTTAAAAAAGAATAATAACAACTCTCTTTCTCTCTCTCTCTGCCTATGTTAGTCCAACTAAAGGGATAGTGTCGGGAGGTGATGGAGAGAGCCTTCCCCACACCCCTCGGTTGCGCATCCTCAGAGTGCCACGTGGAATGGGGGGGGGGAGGGGGGAGGTGTGCTTGGGAGGGCTCTTTGGTTTGCTCCCCTGACCTGCTGGGGGTGGGGGAGGGGGGGCAAAGTCTGGCAGTGGGGTTACATTCATTGGGCAGTGCTGGGCGTCATTGCGGGAGCCTCCCTTGCTGTGCTGCGAGGCCGGGGCTCCCGGAGCGTGTTTCTGCTCCTGCTGCTTCACCTGCTGGGGCATTTCCCTCATCTTGTGCTGTGCAGTCTTGGGGAGGAGAAGGGAAAAGCAAGAGTTGGGGGTCAGGGCACTGTTTCTCCCCCTACCACCCACCCCCAAGCCCCCACCGAGCATCTCGCCACTCCCAACTTGTCACTCTGGACAAGCTGTAAGTAATTTCAAGGGTTTTTTTTGTTTGTTTGGTTTTTTGTTTGTTTGTTTGTTTTTTGGGTTTTTTTTTTTTTTTAAACTTGTGCTTCCTCCATCGCTCCTCAAGACCACCTGAATTTTTCTGGGGGGCCACCATCCCTCTCGAGTGCACAGGAGACAAGGTTATGGAAGATGCACCCAGGTGGGATGCGCGTGGCTTTGCCCGCACCGAGGAGTCCATTCACACCCTGGGTGCCGCTCTGCACAGCATTCAAAACACCCATTTTTAGCTCAATCGAGCCAATCTTCAATTTCAGCACTCCCACAGCCGGGGGGAGCTACTGAAACACCTTCAGTGCCTCTTGGGGGCACAGGGACCACCTGAAAGAAGAGCGGCAGGACGCTCGGGTGGTGCTGGGCTCAGCACACACTGTGCCTTTCCTCGGTGGATGGAAGCAGCCGGGGAATATTGGGTAAAGCCACGGCCAAACCGTACTTGACTGGCAAAGAAGTGCCCAATGATTTTAATGATGACCTCCTCGTTCTTGTCCAGGGTTTGGTCTCGTGGCACAAGGACTTCCACACTGGTTAAAATTTGCAGTTCATTCACCTGGAGCGAACCACAAGAGGGTTTTGTTGTGGAAGAGCCAAAATGCTCTGCTGCCGGTGTCACCACGGCACCAGGCACCCTGTGTGTCTCCCCCTTCCTTCGGACCAACAAGAACCACCACCAGGACATAGGGGCTGAGGGTCAAGACATCGCCGAAACCACTGTGCACCCAGGATTTGTCCCCCTGGGGTGGGCAGGGGTGACGGCTGATGCCCAACTCTGCGTCCCCGGGGCACCACCACCTACCATCTTGCCACCTTTGCCTATAACATGGCCGGTGGCGAAAGAAGGCACCTTGATGTGGGCTTCAAGCTTCACGTCTTTCGCGTTTTCCTCTTTCATCTTCCCAAAATATTCACCCCTGGGCCTGGGGAGGAGACGGACAGAAAGGAAAACCATCAGGCAGCACCCACTGTGCCTCTCCATCCCCAAAGCTGACGATGTCCCCATGTCCAGCAGCATCAAAACCACTGTACCCAGCAAAGAGCTCCCCTGGCGCTGAGGGAGGCCAAGGCAGGCTGCCAGCACAGTGGTGACCACAGGGATGCCCTCGACTTGTCCCTTACTGTCGCCCCCCCCATAGCCCCCACCCAGCGCACCTTGAACTGAGCCTTGGGAAGCCCCGTGATGACCATCCGCTCGCTGGCCTCGGGACCTTCTGCCGGGGCGAGCTGGGGAGCGATGAGGGAGAGGGAGCATGAGCGCAGCCCCCACTTCAGCAAGACCTTCCCTTGGTGGGATGTACCCCCCCAACGCAGGGCAACCGCCCCATGCAGGAGCATCCCCTCCCACCTGAGCTGGGCTGATAACCAGGGTGCTGCAGGCCTGGCCTTCTACTAATGACAGGCTGGAGAGGTGGGCACATGCCAACCTCATGAAGTTCAAGGAGGCCAAGTGCAAGGTCCTACACATGGGTCGGGGCAATCCCCAGCAAAAATCCAGGCTGGGCGGAGAATGGATGGAGAGCAGCCCTGAGGAGAAGGACCTGGGGGTGCTGATTGATGAGAAGCTCAACATGAGATGGCAAGAGAAGCTGTGGCTGCCCCATTCCTGGAGGTGTTCAAGGCCAGGTTGGTCAGGGTTTGGAGCAACCTGGGCGGGTGGGAGGTGTCCCTGACCAGGGCAGCAGGGTGGACTGGATGGTCTTCAAGGTCTCTGTCAACCGAAACCATTCTATGATAATTTGGGGAGCAACACTGTAACCCGCAGACTCCCATTCCCTGCCCTCGGCAGTGGGGAGGGGAAACTGAGGCACAAAACGCAGGACCAGCCCCGCGGCCCCTTCCTCACCTTGATGGAGGCACCCAAAAACCGCACCAGCTGCTTGATGTGCTGCCCCTTCTTCCCGATGATGGCCCCCACCGCCTGCATCCCGATGAACAGGTTCACAAACTCTTGCTCTGGCAGCTGAAGGGGCACAGAAGAGCGAGAGGGTCAGGGGACCGGACGGACAAGGGAGGTGGCTGTCCCCATGTTACCATCCCATGGTAGTAGCTGCTCACCCTCCCAAGGTGCCCAAGTGAAGATCTCCTGGAAAGGGGTACCAGGCACTTACTGGGTGCTGATGGCGGAAGGCACCGGCCGGGGGGGGCTCCATACACACCCAAGAGGTACATCGAGGAGCCCTATGGTTGGAGAGAAAACGAGGGTCAGCGACAGCCCCAGCGTGCCAGACCCTTCCCGGCCACTCCCAGTCCCACGCAGAGCAGTGTGCCACCACTGTGAGCCCAGCAGGGACACGGGGACAACCCTTCAGGCCCTGAAACCCCCCCTCACAGAGCGTGGGTGCACCCGAGGGTGCATTGGGGTGAGCTGCAGCCCCGACCCAGCACGATGGGGCTGGGAGGCAGACAGGGGCTCCCAGTTACCCCCACACCCCCCCCACTGCCATGTTTTCGTCTGTGTCCTGCCTTTGTAGGGGAAAACCAGGACACAACTCTCTCCTGCTCTGCATTCCAGCAAGTGCAACCAGATGCTACCTGCAAACCACCATTGCTCACATGGAGGACGAGCAGACCCAGCTCCCCTGCCCAGGCTGGACGCCGCTCTCGCTCCCAGCCCTCCATTTAAACCCACCACGCCGAGGTTTTGTGCTCCTCCTCGCATTGAGCTCACACTCCCCGTGTCCACCCTCTGCTTCGGGCCACGGGCTGCTCCACGGCTCCTACACCAACGTGTCCCCTCCTGCCCAGACACTCCTCGACGCCGGGCTGGACACTGCACCTCCTCACTTCCTTCCCTTCACCAGGAGCCTCGTTCCTTCTCCTCCATCCTTCCCACGACTCTACAGCTCCACAGATGAAGCTACAGCCCAAGACACCAGCTCCTGCTCAGGACATTTGCTCCTCTTACACTTAAAAACCCCTCTGGAAAAGCCTCTCCGCCACGGGGCTGCAGCAACACCCGCACATGTCCACCCCCCGTTAACGACGGGCGAGCACCGCATTGAAGAGCCCCCTTAGGAGCAAGGGCAGGGCGAGGCAGCGCCCCAAGAGCCAGCCAACCCCCCGCACACAGCTCAGCGCTCACCACACGCTCGCCGGCCCCCGCAGCAGCGGCTCGAGCGGGGCTGCCCGCGGCCGGCGGTCGGGCGCCGCTCCGTCACAGCCGCTCACCATGGTGGAACGCCGAACGCAGTCCGCGTCCTTCCAGTCGCGCCGCAGCCATGGCGCAGCCGGATGCGGCCACCGGAGCTCCGCGCCAGAGGGGCGCAAAGCGCCGTGCGAGCGCGGAGGAAAGGGCTCGGTAAGCCCGGGACTGGCATTCCCTCACCCACCGCGGGCAGAGGAGGCAGGAGGGGGCGCGCGAGAGCCCGCGCCGCCGGGCGGTGCCGCTCGCCTCAGTCCTGCGGGACGCCGAAAGGCTTCTCCGCTCTCCGAGGGGCCCCTCCGCCTCTGGGAGGCTTCTGGGGGGCCCCTCCGTCTCTGGAGGGCTTCTGGGGGGCCCCCTCCGGCCTCTGTGGGGGCCTCTCCCCGAGGGCAGACAGGCCTCTTCCCCTCCTCCGGGCACCCCCCGCCTCCCGGCGCCCAGCTGCCAGCCGGGGCCCGGCTCGGGGCTTTCGGAGAAGGGCCAGCGCCTCCCCCAGACACAGGAGGGCGAGGCGGGACGGCGCCGGCCCGGCCCCACCGCAGGGCAGGGGCAGAAGCGGGCCGGGCGGCCGCTAACGGCTCCCTCAGGCAGAGCACAGACGCGGCGCGCCTGCGCGCGCGCACCCACCGCCCCGCCCCTCTCTCCCCCCTCAGCCGCCCCTGTACCGATGGCTGCGGGGGGCCCTCGCGCCCTCCTCGCCGCCGCCGGCCCCGCCGCCGCGCAAGAGGCCGCCCCCCAGGTCAGCGAGCCGCCCCGCCGCCTCAGGGCCGCCCCCGGGCATCGCCCCGGCGCCCACTCCCCCCTCCGCCTGGGGCCTGCGGGACCCCCGGGGCTCCTTGGCGGGAGCCCGCCTGGCGCCTCGGCCGGGAGCGGCGTTAGTCGCTCTGTGGGCTCGGGTGCAGGGCGGGGTCTTGCTCTGGGGCTCCCCTGGCTCTGGCCTCGGCCCCTCTGCCCGCCCAGAGCCCCCCCTCCCGGGGCGGTGGGGCTCGTGGTGGGCCCCGGCAGCCCCGTGCCCCCCCCGCCCTCTCCCAGCCCGGCAGCCCTGTCCTTCCGGCCCTGTGCGGCGGCTGTGGCTCCTGCCGCTGTGGGCTCGCCCCGGGCCGCAGTCAGAGTCGTTCCCCTGTGATGCTGAGATGACTGTGGCTTCCAGATGTTCCCCCCAAATCCGTGGGCAAAGCCACCCCCTCGTTGGCTTTCCGTCTGCACAGTGGGGGCTTGAAAAGGGAAAAAGAGGGGGTGGAGACTTGGAGTGGTGAAGGAGCGGGGAGCAGCTTAGTACAACTTCCCAGGAGAGAATTCCTCTTTTCTCACCCTCAAACTGATCCTAAACCTCCAAGTGGCTGGTAAAGTAAAAAAGGACAAAACGAGGCTCTCCCAGGTGCCGGGTGCTCTGGTAAAGCTGGAGAAAGCGGCATTTCTGTTCACAGGCAGTTGCCGTAAGTGCCGTCAGGTATTGAAACTGCGCTTCTCTCAGGACGTAGCCTTGAGCCTGGAGAGCAGCTCAGAAGGAGTTAGCTCCTGCGAACAATTGAGCAGGAGGATACAAAGATTTTGCCTTCTTTACTTTTGCCTTCTGAAGTATGAAATATGCTGAGTAAGAATGCATCTTTATGGGAGGGTATTTGCCTCTAATGCCTACCCCCCGATATTTTCTGCCTGACTTTAATAGCATAGTAATAGCCAATACTCTTGATGTTGTATGAAAGGTGCCGTTAGGGACTTCTTTGTGCTCCTGATACAGAGAGAAGATAGTCCAGAAGCAATGCTATCATCAGGGTTCGGGGGCGTAACAGTTTAAAAGAAATTCCTTTGTGTAAGAATGACCAAAGAATTCTTCAAAGAATCCTTGCCGTCTGTCATGACATTTGGGAGGGCAAATAGAGGCAAAAACCCACCTCGGACCAACCTTTGTGCTCCATTCCCAAAGGAAAAAGTGATTGAAGTGGGTGTATGCACGAGTTGCTTTCCCACCTTTTATTTCCTGTCCTCCTTAGACTTTTCTTTGCAACTCAGTGTAGTGATTTACGAAATGAGATGGCGTAGTAATCTCTGGTGTGCTGCTTTCCCCGAGGAAAGAGGAGAACTTTACATATGAACTTAAGTTTTTGGCGATGGGAACAAATGTAAAAAGTTAGGAAGCATTAACCGAATGAGAAAAAGAGACCTAATATGCTCCAGCGGGATAATTAGCTCTCTGAGAGCGGCCCTTGGCTGGGAGAGGTTGGGGGGTGTTGAGGAGGGCTGCAGTTAGGTGTATGTGCCTGAGATGATCCCAGGGGCGCTTGGAGGGGGGGACCTTCGGGATAGGAAAGGTAACTTTGGAAGTTTGGGCCCTGTGAAGGGAAGTCAGCCTGCTGGGAGCTTCCCTAGGGTTGCAAAACACTGTTGTGTGTGTTCTCTCCTCAGTGTTTGGATACCTGTGGACGATGGTGATGAGAGTCCGCCGAAAAAGAAAACATCAGGTATTGCACATTACAGAAGTATTGAATATGCCTGATTTTCCTGAGGTTTCGTGTCCCTTGGAAAAGTCTGGCTTTTGTGCTCTGGCATTGTTCCTGAAACTGTGGCTTTTCAAGCTGTTCTTTCCTTGTGGCTATCTATCCCTATAGCCAATGGCTTGAGGGTGTACGGTAGGGCTTAGCCCTATGTACGATGTTATCTGCGGTGACTGTGGCAGGGCACAATACTTTTACTGCCAGCAGGAGATAGCCCAGGTCTCTGGCGGTGAGCCCGCGTGTGTCAGCAGAAAGAGTATTTTAAATCAAAGCTGTGTGCTCCCTCCTGGCTGTATTCCCAATGTACCTCTGTTGGTTTTCATCATGTTCTTATATGGCCTGTCTTTGTTTTTTAGATTATGCCATCTCTGAGCGGAAGGAGAAAGCTGAAGAAGTTTCTGTTGTGGTGCAGTTGCCAACCAAGGCAACCAAACGCCCGGCGGCTTCTGTCAGCGAAGATGCTCCATTCCCAGAGTCTGCGGAAGAGGTTAGCGACAGGTTTGATATATTATGATCTGTGCAAGGTGCGAGAGCAAGCGGCTCTCCCTACTGCATCTTGAGGTTGAGCCTGCTCTGAGCCTGTACAGCTGTAGGTGGTTCTTTTCCATTTCTAGCAGGCAGCTCTAATGTGGGCTGGGTTTGCCTTACTCAAGTCTGCGTCCTCTGCTCCGGCACTGGCAGCTGCGGAAGGAGCAAAATGTGTGTTGTCTTCCAGATACTTGACACTTGTTCAAGTTTATAGTTTTAGTGTGTTTGTAAACTGTTATTCTCTTTCTCGAGCTTGCAGTTAAGGCATCAAAATACACTACCTTACAAGAAAAACTGCATACTTCCTGTGGATAGACCTCTTTCTGCTCATTATCCACCAGTCCATAAGAGGATTCCTGTAGGACTTTGGCTCTGTAAAAATGAGCCTCTGACTGCTTGACTCCCTAGTTTGGTTCAAAGGTGTAGTGCTATTTTTCTTATTGCCCCATGGGGTAAGAGGGCTAAGAGACTGTCGGGCTCTAATTCTTCATTCCCGAGAGAGTTGTTAACTCATATTTGTACCAAATATAATTTTCAAGGGCTGAATTATCACACTTTGCAATGTTTAGGAGCTGACTGAGTGATTACTGAGTGACAAGCTTGTATTTTTTTAATTGCTGCATGTATGAGAGCCTGTATTCAAAAATTAAAGCATACCTGTCAGAGATCCTGCAAAGATTGGCATTCTTCTGCAATCTGACCCAGCAAGTCATGGTCCCCAATTCACAGTAGAGCTGACTAAGTCTCAGGAAGTTTGTTTGCTTGGATTCACATTCAGGTTATACTCACATTGGTACTTTTTTTTGTTTTCTTTTAAGCCTCGGTCCACTTCTTTTGAGACTTCATCTAAAAGACCAAGATTTTCGTCGCTTGATATATCAATGCTGCAAATTGGTAAGGCTGACATCAAGTTATACGACTTGTTTCATTTTCACCCTACCTTGTGTACCGTCCAAGCCTACCCCTAGGGTTCTGTACGGATTATTGCAGGCACGGGACGAGGCAGCATCTGGGAAGACTTGAGCGTGACCTCTGTTTCTTACCTGCACCCTTGCATTGCTTCTGGAGTGGAGCTGAGCGTTTATCTTGTCATCTCAGTACCAGAGATGCCTTGGATGCAGTCCTTCCCTTCTGATAGGTCCACTGTTAGCTTGCCAGAAGCAAATTGTTTTCAATGCTCCTTTTAGGTAGTAGATCCCGAGAAGCCTTTTGTATTTCAGGTTTCAGCTGGCAATACCTTGTGCGCACAACTTGCTGTAGTTGCCGGTGTGGAAACCTGATGATGTGAGAGAGAAAATGACAATTTATCTTTGGTGAAGCTCCTTACTGTAAACCCATAAAACTCTTCAGTTCCCTTTTATAGTTTCTGATGCCTTACGCTCTTCTCTCATAGGTCAAATGCCGTGTGGAACCCATGCTCACTTGACTAAGGAAACACTATCCCGTCCTCACAAGACAATTCCATGTCCGAGGTAAAAATCCTTCTGTTTTCTTTGACTTCTTCCCCAAAAGGTTTACTGCCTATGGTAAGGGAGGTCTCCAGCTGCTTCCTCCCCGAAGAACCAATTTTCAACTTTTTCTTTAAACCCAGCTACTTAATTGACACAGGAGATTAGCTAGAGATTAAAGGTCTGCGGTAAGAGGAAGTGTTGAACTTGAGAGGAGGCTGGGGACACAATTGACACCGTATCTTCAAGGCAGTTGTTGTGATTTTCACTTTTACTTCTCTGTATTTCCCCATTAGCCAGTTGAAGACAGCAGGTCTTCATCTGAAAGTCATGAACATCTCGTGTCTGTCTCCATCGTCATCGGTGTACGTGCTTGACATAGTAGTTGGTGGTGGAGGTGCATATTGGAATGTTCTCTGGATACGATTTCTTTTGCGTTGATGTTTTCAGCACAAGCCGGAACGGCAAACAGAGCATCAAAGCTGCTCCAGACAGCTTCTTACCCCTGAGGCCACCCATTAAGGAGCGCGCTGCGCCAGAATCCGCCACTTCAGATGAAAATCCATATCATGAAAATGATACAGAAAACAGTATCTCATGTAATTTTAAGTGCAATGGCAATAACATTTGAGAGCGGGTCAAGAGTCTGCTTTTGGCGTCTAATCTCCCAGTCGTTGCTTATTGTGGTGTGGCTCATATTTTGGAGCAGATCTGGAGCATGAGAAAGAGATTCCTTTCAGAGGAAGGTAAACCAGAGAAGTTCCTGGGGAAGGTGTCTAATGCACTCCAACTGCTACTGAGCATATAGTCCCTGAGGTCAGAGCAGGGCAGGTCTGAAGTAAAATGTCCCAGCAGTGTGGATGTTGTGGACATTGCCATTCTCACTGTCAGCATAATCTTTAACAAATAGATTGAGCAGAATTGGTCAAGGCGGGTTGAAATGAACGCTGTCTCGTCCCACAGAGTAAAGTGGCCTCCTCAGGTTGATGCAGATATTTGTTGGATGTGCAAAGAATATTTTTTTCTTTTCAAAGAAAAAACCCAAAAGCCACCATGAATTGGTATGCACTGATAACAAATGCCCCCCGTATAAAAATTGTGATTCTCCTCTGTTGTTTGTTTCCTGCCCCAAAGTGTTCAAGCCTCCTCCAAGGAACCAGTGACGACTATGAGTCGTGTGGAAGAACCAAAATACAGAGGAGAGGTCTATCCACGTCCAACACTAAGGACCGGTGAGTATCCCCGTGATTCCAATCTGTTCCACTTTGTAGGTAGACTTCAAATGGGAATAGGGCATTTCTTATACACTCACAGATGATGTTCCAAGTTCAAAGCGCTTGCCAGAATTCGAACTTCCTGACCATACAGTCAGCATTCAAAGTTTTGGGGTTTTTTATTTATCACTCAGAAATGGAGAGCTATGTAAATCTGATGGTGATTCAAAGTCGACTTCTTGTTTTCTTCCTACTGCTTTTCTGTGCAGGTGTCGAATGTATAGATGTTTGCTGCCCACAGTGGTCGCAGAGAGGTGATACGATCAGGTAAAGTCTCTTTTAATGATGGTTCTTGTTTCTTTTGGCTCTGTGTGCGTATGTCTTTCACCCCCTGGTAGAGTCTCGGAGATGACCAATGGTATGTGATCGTCTCAGTGCTGTGAAAGAGGAGTAGCTAGCTTGTGGCTCCGGAATTGCTCGCAAGCCAGTTGCATCTCCAACACAGCTGCCATGCGAGAGCTGTGCTGCGTGACAAAGAGGGTTGTGCTGGTGTGGTATTTGCTGTGGGAAGAAAGCCAGTAAGGGTGCGAGTGGTGGCCGTCCCAAGTTGTCCTTGGATTTGCAGAATCCGTTTTTGTTTGTGAGTCATTCTGCCGAGCCATCAAGGAGTTGACGTTTCATTTCTTTCACTTGGAAACCCGCATCCTGAGCATAAGGATGAGAGAGCTTGTAAAGCCTGGTGGGACTTGAGGCAGTTTTTGGGACTTAGAGGATGCGTGGGGTTTGACTAGGAGGGGGAAAAAGGCAGTGTGCGTTTGGGTTTGAGAGGCCAGCGGCCTCATTGGTGTGGGCTGTCTGAGCTGGCAGGAGTCTGAGTTCTGAGGGCTTTGTGGTGTTGAGAGAAACGGGTTTTGGGGGCAGTAGGTGCAGCTAGAGGGAGAGATTTTGTACGGCGGTAAGATGCACGCATCTTTCTGCAGTGACCTGCCCTTACATGAGAGAGGAGAAAGCGTAGATGGGAGCAGAGAGACTCAGTTGCGGCAGTCCTGTTTTTTAGCTAATTCTGTCCCCGTTCTTCTCCCCGCTTTAAAAACTAGTGCTATATTTAGCTGTGCGGCACTGTTGTGTGCTTAAATTAAAATAGTGGTTCCCCTAAGCTGGAGGGGAGAGAAGGAAAGAAAATACTGATAGAGAATGATGCCTTCAAGTAAAAGGAACATTTTCTTGCCTTTTTTGAGGGGGATTTAGTTACTAACTGAAACGATTTGACAAAGCTTGTGATATCTCCTCTTACCATGCTGGACTGAAAGCCGTTAAAGCACAATGAGCGTAGAATACCGTGAGAGTCTGGTGTAGGTCTCCATCCTGAAAAAAAGGGGTCTTTTGGTGACAATGTGAATTCTTGTTTTTGAAGCAGGGACATATATCTGGACAACTTTAATGTCTGTGTATTTGTTTGCTCTTCAGAGTCTGTGTGGTTTGAATGACAATCCTCTCCAAATGGGGATAGTCACTCTCTTGACTGGCCTGTAGAAGGAGAGTAAACATCCTGTCGCTGTCCCATTTGGAATTCAGTGTGCTGGCCTTAGTTTCCCGAAGCTCACTCTGTTTGGATGCAAGTCTAGTTGCAGATGTTCCTGTTATACCTTGCAGTAGAACACCCAGCGTGCAGTGTTTATCAGCGGTAGATCACAAAGCACTCGACAGAGGAAGTGCTGGTTGCTTCCCTGTTTTCCAAATAATGCAAATGATAAAGAGAAGGGAAAGGAGTCTTGTACAAGTAGATGGAAAAAAAATAAAAATTCCAAAGCTCCCAGCTCTTCATTCTATCCCGGTCTTGCTGCTAAGAAAGACCGGTGCTGGAAGTTGAGGCGATATTGTCACATGTTGATGTGTGCAACTGGGGCTGTTGTCAGAATAAGCCTTGAAAAAGCCTTTCTTGTCCAGAGGGTGAATTCTTGAGAATTCCGTGGGAGAGGACAGATACACAGCTCACTTCTCTCTCTCCCTCTCCTGGCAGGTACTGCACACCAGAAGAAAACTCTCAGGAAAAGGAAGGAGCAGCGAAACAAACCATCGCAGGGGTAAGCTTGTGTTTTTCACAAGGAAAATACAGCTATTTGTGATCAGAAACTTCAGCACTCTCCACTTCACATGACTCACTCAACAATATCTGTATTTGCCCAGGTTGTTTTTCCCCGGGAAAGCGGGAGCATTATTTGATGAGTAGCGCTATGGCCAAGTGTTTTCTGCTGCCGTTAATTTTGTTTCTGGACTATTAGGAGCACACTACACTATAGCATTTTGATTCTTCCCCTTTGATGTGTTGGGTATAGCCTCAAAATCTTTAGCGCACAGCCTTAGTTGACCTGCAAAGCTGGACTGGGGTGTCTTTAGTCGTATCTTGTTTGCTGGGATGGGAAGTACATCTCTTTGACTTTCACCTCTGGTCAGGATTGAGGTCAAAAATACAATTTTAATCATGGAAATCAGAAATCGTAATCTCACTCTCAACTTGATACCTACACGTGGTGGCTTTGCTGGGGTTCTTAACGCTAGCCCAAGCCAAACGAGCTCTCTGCCTCTCTTGCCTCCGAGTGCAGCACTCCATGGGTGCACAGTTGGAATGCAGTCGTCAATAAAAAGTCACTTTGGAGTTTGCTGTTTGGATGTGTGTACAAAAACCCTTCCAGTTTTCTGTCCTGTCCCCGAGCAAACAAATCTGTGCTTGATTGCTAGCTTAACGTCCGTTTGTCTAACAGAGGCAGCGTGGGACTGAAATCTCAGAAGATGCGTTATTCCAAGGACATCCTATACCTGTTCGGTCCAAAAAGTCAGCCAGCCTCAGTGTGGAAGGAAAGAAAGTGCCAAGCCTGGGAAAAACAGCGGAACGCTTTCCTCCGCTCACAGAGGTACCGTAGCCAACAGTCTGTTAGACAAAAGAGAAGGTTGTGACAGAGCTGCAGGGAACTCCTCCTATTCTCGGTGGTTCTTGAGGCTTTTTGAAATCTGAAGAACTTGCATTGAACCTGTTAGCGAGTGTTTGCGGCTGTGACTTTGCAGTGCGAGGGTCAACACTAAAGCTGGTTTGAAGGATTTCGTGTGCTCCAGCGCTCCTTCAGTTGTGCTGCCCTGAGGGTTTGTGGGCCTTCTGTTAGCAGGACAAAAAATGAGTCCAGGTTGAACACCAGTCTCCAGAGCAGTGCTAACCCGACTCATCCAGTTCTATTGGATGTGCCTCTTGTCCTACTGTGGTGATAGAACCTGAAAGATCAGCTTGTGCTGGTCCGTGGTGCCGTTCCCCAGGGAGTGGGAGTTCAGTTTCCCCTGCTTGTATGAATTTTGGCTGCTTTTATTCTTTGGAGTTGCAGTCTAATTGAGCTCCCCCCACCTTTTCCTGCCTGTTGAGGATGGACTCGGAAAGGGCGAGCAAATGCAGAGTTTACAAAGTCTGCAGAGTTGATGCTGGGTACAAGGGAAACCGGGTGGTTTTCTTATTTTGCTCACCCAGATTCAAGCAAGAAGGAGATGCTATTGCAGATCAGAGTATTTTATACCACCATCCGTAGTGGTTTCTTTGCATTCCCCGCTGGGGTTGGCTTAAACCTGGGTATTGCGAGGGCTGCGGCAGCACGTGGGAAAGGGGGTTGCCAGAGTTGTGTTCCATTTTCAGCTGCTTTAGCATGTTTGCTGAGTTTACGGGTTTTATCCCAACGTCCTTGGTGAAAAGAAATGGCAGCAAGCCTGGGCTCTAAAGTTCAAAGTTGGGATGCTGAAGCCAACCAAGCAAGGCAAAAGCGCTATCGCTGACTTAGCCAAGAAACCGTCGGAGGCAGTTGCTCTGTCACCTGAGCTGAATTTACAGGCCGTGTTTCAGTGGAAAGCTGCCCCCAGGTCAGCGTGCTCCATGCGCTGTTTCACAAGTCCTTCCCCATTGAATTGTTCCTTTCAGGCCATGGAGAGAGAGGTCAGTGCCGCATTTGGCAGAGGTGAGCCAGATGAGATCATGAGCAGTGCCTTCAAACTAAAGGTCACTCGCGAAGACATCCGCACGCTCAGGAACCTTTGCTGGCTAAACGATGAGGTAAAACCAGCTGCAGCACAGGGACAGTCTCACTCAGCCTTTATTGAAAAATACCCCTCTGCCGTGTACAGAAGTCCCGTCAACGTTCTTTGACGACCTCCGCTGCAGAGCCTAGAAATCTCTGTACACTTCTTATTTGAGGTGTTGAAGGGTCGAGCGTTTCTGGAAGTTCCGTTACTTCTTGTATGACGCAGCTTCCCGGAGTTCGTCCGGGTTTTTGGTGTGGGGGGCAGGTGTTTTGATCAAACTGCCGATGTAGCCCCGTGTGAAATTCTGGGAACAAAAGCCGACAGCTGAGGCTGGAGTTCTCTGCGCTGCGTGCTTGAGGGTGGCCAGAAAAGAGGTGGTGCTGTATTTTTGGTTGGGGAAGGCAGCGTCTTATTTTGACACCTCACGTTTCCTCTTTATGGTACAGGTCGTTAATTTCTACATGGGTCTGCTGATGGAAAGAGGCAAGAAGGAAGGATATCCAGCGGTCCACGCTTTCAGTACTTTCTTTTATGCCAAACTAAGATCTGGGGGCTACGATGCAGTAAGAAGATGGACCAGAAGTGTTGATGTCTTCAAGCAGGACATCATCTTCGTGCCTGTAAACTTGAAAGCGCACTGGACACTAGCCGTGAGTCCCACGGGCTTTTTCTTTAGAATTGGACAGGGAGCAAAAACTGGCAAGAGAAGTCATTTAGGTGTTGGGGGGTGTGCGGCAGAAGGTTGTGCTTTGTCTAATGGTCACCTTTTAATAACAGGTCATAGATGTCAGGAAGAAGACCATCATGTACTTGGACTCGCTGGGCCAGAAAGGGGACAAGATTTGTCAGACTTTGCTGTAAGTAACCGCTCCGTCACTGCTTTTATGGTGTGAATGAGGAGAGGGATTTTAGATTGAGTCCCTGTAAGGCGACTGCAAGTTTTCACATGGCTTGTAGATAACCAACCCGGAATCTTGGCGTTGCTTGCTGCGAGTTGTCTGGCATCGGCTGCTTATCTGGTGTCACAGCGTCCCCTGCACCCAGGGTCTGGGGTGCCTGGATTCTGCCACCTTCCCGTGATAGGCACAGCCAAATCCACCATAGCCCCGTGGCACACGTCTACCGGCTTTGTTAGTTGGATCCCAGTATGTGGGATGAAGGCACACGGTGGAATTATGGCATTACAGTTCCTTGCTTGGTTTGTCTCTTGGTCCTCTGATAACATGTGATTTGGGGTTTTTTGACCTCTCTGAAGCAATGGAATCATTGGCCTTGTTCTTGACCATTAGCTCACAGCCTCTCCCTGTGTTTGTAAGTTTCAGATTGGGATTTTTCCTCAAAATCAGCCTTAAATCAGCTGCTGTGAGGATCCTCTGACATTTTACTGTCCTGCCGTTTGTCTTCCTGTGATCCTTCAGCCACTTTATTTTGTTGTTGGCCTAAATTACAGAGATGAAAAGGGATTTTTTTTTCCCTTTTGTTTTAACCAGCCAATACCTGCAAAAAGAAAGCCGGGAAAAAAGAAACCTGGAGCTGAATGTTTTGGAGTGGACTCTTCACAGCATGGAGCCACGTGTACGTGAGCACCCCTTGGGTTTGAAATGGGAACTGTCAGTGCTTCTTTGGGGCCCAGATCCTGGCACGTGACAAAGAAAGGGCTGAGCTGATGTTTCTCGAGGAGTTGATAGTAAAAAGCAGTCCCTAAAGACCGGATTTAAGAAAGGTCACTTAAAAAAAAGGCGGTGCGAACCTCGAGAGGCCTCGCAGGGGGGAGGGCTGCTGCCCCTTCTGGGCCTGCCAAGAATTTGGATTGTAGTGTCTGAGTCCGGGAGGCAGAGGGGAGGGATGGTGTGCAGTGAACTGGGTCTGTTCCTCGTGGGCGGGAGTGGGTATCGGGGATTAGGCAAGTAGGGTCAGGAGTGTGCGGTGAGTGCAGTGTCGGTGTGGGTAATGTGCGCTACTTCCAAGTTGCTTTTCTTTTGAGACAGAGGGAAATCCTCCATCTTCTTTGCATTCCTTAGGAGATCCCTCAGCAGCTGAACGGAAGCGACTGCGGCGTCTTTATGTGCAAATACGCAGAGTACATCGCCAGAGAGAAACCGTTCAACTTTACCCAGGTGAGTGAAGGTCATAAACCCCTCCAGCCCCTTTCGCGCAGGGACAGGAGCCAGGGAGGTTAGGCAGCAGCTCTTAATTGTGTCCGGGGCAGGGGCTGAGGTTTCGTGCCCCGTTTCGGTGCGTAGTTGCTGGGGTCAGAACTTCCAAGTGGCCTGGGCAGGGCAGAGCTGTGGTTCTCCATCCCCGCCTTTGGGAGCTGCTGCCGGTGAGATTCCTCTTGGGCAAGATACTGCCGCCAGCGGGTTTGGCATATCTGGGCTCGTATCTTTTGGAGAAATGGCTTCTACCCTTTGACCAGTCAAGACAGCGCTTATTTTTATTGATTTCATTTTACACCGGTCTTTTATTAGCGTGCTTGTAAGCTGTCGCGCAGTCAAGTCAATCTGGTTTTGTCGGGTTGTCGTGTCACCCTCTTAGGAGCCGCGTGGGGTGTTGTACCCAAACGGTTGACAGTTCTTAAAGGGAACTTCATATTAAGGACTCCGCTGGGCGTTTATGCCTGTTTGCCGCCTCTTTCTACCGTGATGTCATTATTTAATGGATTTCTCTTCTCTTTTCAGACTCACATGCCATACTTCCGCAAGAAGATGGTGTGGGAGATAATCCACCAACAGCTGCTGTGACACATGGTCTATTAGAGTTCTTATTTTAATTACGTTTCTTAGACCTTAGTTACATTTCTTAGACCTTTAGTTACTTTTCTTAGACCTTTAGTTAGTTTTCTTAGACCTTTAGTTACATTTCTTAGATGAATTTTCCTCTTTAGGTTATGAAGTAGAAGTTAAGATGGTTTGTTCCCCCCACCTCCCTTATTTTGGAGACAGTAACTCTGGGGTTTTGGTACACAAGTTTTCCTCTTCAAGTTATGAAGTAGTGGTTAAGACAGTTTATTTCCCCACCACCACCCCCCACCCCACCCCCCCTTATTTTGGAGACAGTAACTCTCTTTGAAATTAGCTAACGCACCTTAAGCAAGAGCCAGAAAGGTGGGTGTGACCTCGTTAAGGGCAGAGTGAAGAAGGAACATTGTCAACTTCCATGGCTGAGCCGCACACTCGCGCCTCGCAGCGCACGCGACCACATTACAGACAAATGGGAAACATCCGTGGTGGTGGTTACAGTCGTGTTTGCCCAACTTACCTTCCCAAGGACAACGTGCTGAACTACCGTCTCCTCAAAGAGAGTTTTCCTCTGTTTCTGGAATATCTACCGTCTACTTGATTCCTAAAACTGGATTTGTCACGACCACAGAAAGAAAGCGTTTACCATCTCTTGATTTCTCACCAAAGCCCCTGTCCTTTGGGCTGGTTTGGGGTTGTTTGTTTTTTGCTGTCTCCAGGGAGTTATCTAATGTGAAAAGAGAAGTATTTATTTCTTTATATAATATAAATATTTATTTTAATAAAAAGAGCCTTAATGGAAGGAAACTCTCCCTGTGTCCTGGTTTGAGGTAAAAGAGAACCAATTTTGTTCAGTAACTTGGCTTCTTAGCTGGGCCTCTTCTACCAACTGAAATTAACTGCCTATTGTGCCGTCAGCGTTCACTCTCTCAGAGCGATAAGAGCAATGGTTACAGCTGATGCCCAGGCATGGGATGCAGAGAGGCTCTTGCTTATACTCATTGCTATAACCCCCACGGCCAACCAGCTTTGTTATTTGCCCCGTTGGAGGGTCGGAAGCGGAAAAGCATAGTGGGGTCCCACCTGCGGGGAGGAGCGACAGGACAGGTGACCCAAAACTGACCAACAGGGTATTCCATCCCATCTGCCTCATGCTCAGTAGAAAAGAGACCAAAGGGATCAAAGGGTTCTTCTACCTGGGGAATGTTTACTTCGCCCTTTGATAATTATGCTGATGTGACCCCATCAGAGCTGGGGCATGGCAACCTTCTGGGCTCTGAGGATAAGGACTGGTACCTTGTTAAGATCGTGATTTTGTTGTTGATGCTCCTGAATGTGGTGCAGGGGTGGTTTCTTGTGAAACATCTGTGCAGGGGGAGCTGGAGGGGACCGTGCGCTGCCGCCACTCAGACCCGCGCAGCCGCTCGGCGATCTGCAGCGGCGCGAACCGCGGCCCCGCCCGGCCCGGCCGCAGCTGTCCCCCCCGGAGCAACGGCGCCACCGGCAGCCGTCTTCCGCACCGCCACGGCACAGGCGCCTCCGCCGCCGCCTGCACCGGCACCGGCACCCGCACCACCGGCAGCCGCCCCCCCCACCGCAACAACACCGGCCCCTCCGCCGCCCGTCCCGGCACAAGCCGCGCCCCCCCCTGCAGCGGCACAAGCCACGCCGCCGCCTCTCCCGGCACAACCTACTGCAGCCACTACAACCAGTACCAAAACTACTCCAACTCCATCAAAATCGGTACAAGCCGCCCCGGTAACCAGGAGCAAGAAGAGGAGGTCAACTCCTTCCCCTGCCCCTTACGACAAAGACCACCTCAAGTCACATAGCTTGGGGGAGAGTTCTGAAGAAGATCCGGGGGAGGGTCCTTCAAGACCAGATTAGGGAAAGAGACCTTTGAAAACAGACAGAGGCGAGAGTCCTTCTAGAGCAGATGCTGCAGAGGCCCCTTCTGGGGCAGCCTCACCACAGGAGGACTCAGATGTAGAGGGAGTTGTTCAATCCTTCTCCGTGAAAGATCTGAGAAGTATCAGGAAGGACTTTAGTCGTCATGAAGGCGAAACACTTGTCTCCTGGTTGCTCCGATGCTGGGATAGCGGGGCAGATACCCTAGACTGAGATGGCAGAGAAGCTAGGCAATTGGGAAACCTGGCCAAGGATGGGGGGATTGATAAAGAAATTGGGAGAAAGACAAGCACTCTCAGTCTCTGGAGGCGACTGGTGTCAGCCATAAAGCGCAGATATCCCTTCAAGGACGATATCGAATGCCGTCCAAGTAAATGGACCAACATGGGAAAAGGTATGAAGTACCTGAGAGAACTGCCTGTGCGAGAGGTGATTTATAGTGATGGGCAAGCGACAGTAGACCCTGATGAAATGCCATGCAAACGGTCTCTGCTCAAAAAGTTTGTACAAAGTGCACCACCAACATATTCCCACACATTGTCAACAATGGTCTGGGGAGGATCCGATACTGACACACCAACTGTAAATGAAGGGGTTAAGAAGGTACGACAGTATGAAGACAGTCTCTCTCGTCCCTTCTCTATGGCAGCCATAGAAAAGCTGACTGTGACCACCGAGAAAATGACTGAGAAACTGACTGAGAAAATAGAGCAAATGACCCAGAGATTAGTTGAGCAAACCGATAAACTGTTTGATAAACTAACCAAGGTGGAGGAAAAACTCCATGCTTTCCCTGTACAGACTCATGTTGCAGCTGCTAAGAGGAAACGCCCTCCTACTCAAGAGAAAAACCACCCTCCGACTCAAGACAAATCAAAGCTGATGCGAGATATCC
Organism: Vanellus vanellus; assembly: GCF_965231255.1. Lineage (NCBI taxonomy): Eukaryota > Metazoa > Chordata > Aves > Charadriiformes > Charadriidae > Vanellus > Vanellus vanellus. Next base: position 681,312 of record NW_028126614.1, read on the forward strand.
TGTGGGTTTGCCTCTGTGAATATGCAGAAGACATGAAGAAGTGGGATGGAGAACCTACCTCAGCCCTACAGGCACGGGTGCTTGAGTTGCAAAATGAAGCCGACAGAAGAAAGGATTCTTACAGGAGGAAGGCTGCTCCGACCTACGGTAGGCGATCCTACGGACCAGGTAGGAACCAATCTGATAATCGTAGGTACTACGGTCAACAGTAGAGGTGCCCTGCCTCCAGCCAGGAGGAGGAGAGGGACAACCGAATTTATTGGACTGTGTGGATTCGATGGCCTGGCACATGAGAGCCACAAAAGTATAAAGCCCTGGTGGACACTGGTGCACAGTGGTGGTGGGGTTTTTTTGCTGTCTCCAGGGAGTTATCTAATGTGAAAAGAGAAGTATTTATTTCTTTATATAATTTAAATATTTATTTTAATAAAAAGAGCCTTAATGGAACAAAACTCTACCTGGTAATAAGAGAGGGTGATTTATTCTTTTTTTTATTTAACTGAAAAAAAGTTGGATGTAGCGATGTGGTTTTTTGCTCCCTCACAATCCCCCAGGAAGAGGATTGGAGCCAGGATGAGCATCGGAGCACAGAAGCCGCGAAGCGATGGTCACACAGTGCTGCAGGGGCAATCGGGGTGTCGTTCAGTGGTGAGATGAGCAAGCAGCATCCCGAAAATCCGCCCCTGGAGAGGGGTCAGCGGTGTACGGACGCTCTCTGTGTTCTGTAAGCCCCCTTTGGGGAGCCCCTGCTGCCCCCTTGGCAGCGCCCGGGTGGCTGTGACTGCTGAAAGCTGGTTTGGTGCGTTGAGGTGTTAGGTGGGGTGGCAGCAGCCCCTGCCCGCCCCGGGAGGGGGGACACCACCTCTCCGGTGGCACTGGATGGGTGGGAGGGAGGGAGGGACCAGAGCTCTGGGAGCCATGGAGAAAGGCGTGGGGGTGTCCCTCATCGTGGCAGCCCCCAGCAGCCCTACCCCGCCACCCGGCCACCCCAAGGGACACCCAAGCCCCATCTTGGTCTTCTCCCCGTTGGGTGACGCCCTTCCACCCACCCCGGAGGTGCGCTCCTCTCCTGCTTAGGGGGCATCTGAGCTTCCCAGTTACACGGGCATAATTAGGGCGCTCTTAAGAACCATTAATAACCACTTTGGCTCTGCTAACCAACTGCGGCGAGGCCCCCACCCCGCTTTAGCGCAGGCTTTGTGATGCCAACACCTCCCTGAGCCACTGGGTAAAGCGACGCCTGGCAAAAAACCACCACCACCCCAAAAAAACCCCACACCACATCCCCCACTCCCCGCCCACCCCTTCTCCCCCCATCACAGCCATGGGACAAACTCCCACCACCACCACACCCCAATCTCAGCTCGGCCGTGACACCCCCAAGACACTGGAAAGAGAGCAACTGAGAGCAAGCTCAGGCTCCTGTGAGCTGCAGAGATTTCTCTTTGGGTTTTGCTGTTGTTGTCGTTGGGTGGGGTTTGGTTGTTTTTTTTTCACGGAACACTTTGCAGTAGAGGACAAAAATATGGTGTCACAGCCCCTGGGGCCACACTGGCACCGCCACCTCACCCCCCCCCCTTCGCTCCCGTCCCTCGTCCCTCCTCTTCCCAGCGGCTTTCACCACTTTCCTTGCTTGGTTTTGTTTTGTGTTTGTTTTTTTTTTTTTTTCCTTACAACCTTTTTTTATATTTGAGTTGGGGTTCTTTTTCCCTTTTTTTTCCGCCTTTCTTCCCCCCCTTTTTTCTCTTTCTCCTTTTTTTTTCTTTTCTCCTTTTTTCTTTTGCTTTTTTTTCTTTTCCCCCTTTTTCTTTCCACCACTTTTTTCCCCTTTTTTTTTCTCCTTTTTAACATTTCTCAAGCTTTCTCCAAAGGAACAGCCCCTGGCTCTCAGCTAGCCAAAGGAGACTACGGAAGAGCATTGGCACCCGTGGGAGTGGTTTCCTTCTGCTTCACACTCGGTCGAGATCGTTTTTTCCAACTCGTCTTTTTTTTTTTAACAAATTAAACAAAAAAAAAAGCTCCAAGTATCAGTTTTACAAGGCACACAAAATCTCTAGAAGGGAAACACAAACGCAAGGTGCTGAGGTATGAAAACCTGAGGTGTTTTTTTCTGTGTGGATGTGTGTGTGTCATCTGGGGTTGGGGGTTGTGTGTGCTTTATTTTTGAAATTTAAAAAAAATAATAATTTTGCTAGGTTTTTTGTTGTTGTTTTTTTTTTTTTTTTTTCCCAGCCCTGGGCTGACAACCTCTTGGAAATCCGGTGTTTCCCCCGTCGTGGTTTGGCCTCAGCCGGCAACAAAGAACCACGCGGCCGCTCGCTCCACTCCCGCAGCCGGGGGCAAAATCGGAAGAAAAAGGCAAAAAACTCGCGGGTTGAGATAAAGGCAGTTTAAGAGAAGAGCAACGGGAAGGGCAAACAATCCCAATAACAGCGGTAAAGGAATAGACGGACGCGATGACAGCGCCTCCGCGCACCGACCGGCCCCGCACCGCCGCAGCCCGCTCCCAGCCGCGACTTCCCGCCCCCTCCCCCGGCGAGCTCCCCCCAGCCCCGGGCATGGCTCACAGGGGATGGGATACCTGTGTCCCTGCCGGCTCCTCGGGGAAATTAACCCCATCCCTGCCGGAACCAGGACACCCCCCGCCCCTCTTTCCCCCCTTCTCTCCTGCAACCCGCATCTTTCAGCCGCGTCGGGGCGGTGATGGAGAGCGAAGGGACAGAGGGACAGCCGGGACAGGGGGACGCAGCAGATGCCAACCCCAGTTTGGGACTCAGGGAAGCAAAGAGGAAAGGGCGCGTGAAAGAGAAATGCCTCTTTGAGGAGACGGGATCCCTTCTCTTGGCTCATACAGGCACTGCTCTTCTCAAAGCCCTTAAGAAATCGCTTTTTAACGCTCCTTTAATTATTATTGGGGGTTTCACCCCCTGCTGGCAATCCTACATCCCTGCTCTACCGGGCATTAGAGAACCACTGGACTAGTTCCTGTCCTTTAACCTCCAGAAAAGCCGGCTTTTGCTAAAAACCAAACATCCTCCTCCCGCCCCCACCCCTTCTGAAAAAAAAAAAAAAAAAATTAAAATCCTTACAAAAGTGAAAAATCCTCCGGCTCCTCTGGCTGTGCCTGAGGTGAAAAACAGGTGGCTTTTAGTAAATTAAAAATAATAATAAAAAAAATACTAAAACCTCTCTCTCTCTCCGCCTCTGTTAGTCCAACTAAAGGGACAGCGTCGGGAGGCGAGGGAGGAGGAAGGGGGAGGCTGTGGGATGGAGAGAGCCCTCCCCGTACCCCTCGACTGTGCATCCTCGCAGCGCCGCGGGGAATGGGGGGCTGTGTGTTTGGGGGGGGGTGTCTTTGGTTTGCTCCCCTGACCTGCTGGGGGTGGAGGAGGAGGGTTTGGGGAGGGGGGGGGGGGGGATATCCGGCAGTGGGGTTACATTCATCGGGCGGTGCTGGGCGGCACGGCAGGACCTCCCTTGCTGTGCTGCGAGGCCGGGGCTCCCGGAGCGTGTTTCTGCTCCTGCTGCTTCACCTGCTGGAGCATTTCCCTCATCTTGTGCTGTGCAGTCTTGGGGAGGAGAGGGGAAAAGCAAGAGGTGGGGGTCAGGGCACTGTTTCTCCCACCACCACCCACCCCCGAGCCCCCACCGAGCATCTCACTGCTCCCAACTTGTCACTCTGGACAAGCCATAATTAATTCTGGGGGCAGTTTTGGGTGTTGGTTTTTTTTTGTTTGTTTTGTTTTTGTTTTTTTTAACTTGTGCTTCCTCCATCGCTCCTTGAGAGCACCTGAATTTTTCTGGGGGGCTGCGATCCTGCTTGAGTGGACAGGAGACAAGGTTATGGAAGATGCACCCAGGTGGGATGCGCATGGCTTTGCCTGCACAGAGGAGTCCATTCACACCCTGGGCGCTGCTCTGCACGGCATTCAAAACACCCATTTTTAGATCAATCAAGCCAATCTTCAATTTCAGTTCTCGCACAGCCGGGGGGAGCTACCGAAACACCTTCAGTGCATCTTGGGGGCACAGGGACCTCCCAAAAGAAGAGTGGCAGGACGCTCGGGTGGTGCTGGGCTCAGCAAGCCCTGTGCCTTTCCTCGGTAGACAAAAGCGGCCGGGGAGGATCGGGTAAAGCCACGGCCAAACTGTACCTGACTGGCAAAGAAATGCCCAATGATTTTAATGATGACCTCCTCGTTCTCGTCCGGGGTTTGGTCTCGTGGCACAATGACTTCTGCGCTGGTTAAGTTTTACAGTTCGTTCACCTGGAGCGAAACAAAAGAGGCTTCTCAATCATGATATGGTGGAGCTTCCTCAGCACGTGTCACCACCTCCTCTGGTGGCATCCCAAAGGCCTTGCCTTCGGGCCAGTTTGTGATCACTTCTACCATTCCTGGGCAATTAGGGTTTCCTGTTTGAGCTCGCTGTGTCATTGAGGCAACCCACTTACTCCAGGGTAGCATCGGTGGTGTGATGAGTAGAGGGAACTTTACCCTTGAACATCCAGCTCAGTCCTGGTAATGGGGGCGCCAGGAGGAGCTGTGCCTCAGGACCAATTACCTCCATAGCAGCTCTAACTCCTTCGTATGCTGCCAAGATTTCTTTCTCAGTTGGAGTATAGTTGGCCTCGGAGCCTTTATATCCTCAACCCCAGAATCCCAGGGGTCGACCTCGAGTCTCCCCTGGTGCTTTCTGCCAGAGGCTCCAGGTAGGGCCATTGTCCCCGGCTGCGGTGGAGAGCACATTTGTAATGTCCCATCCAGCTCGGACTGGTCCAAGGGCTACGGCATGCACAATCTCTTCTTTAATTTGCTCAAAGGCTTGTCGTTGCTCAGGGCCCCACACAAACTCCTTTTTCTTTTGCGTTGCTTCATAGAGAGGTGTCACAAGCTGACTGTAACCTGCAAGATGCATTCTCCAGAGACCCACACCACCTAAGAAGGCTTGTGTTTCCTTTTTGTTAGGAGGTGGGGACATCGCTGTTATTTTGTTAATCCTATGCATTGGGATCTGGCGATGGCCATCTTGCCACTTAATTCCCAAAAACTGGATTTCTTGTGCAGGTCCCTTGACCTTGCCTCTTTTAATAGCAAAACCTGCTTTCAGAAGAATCTTAATTATTTCCCTACCTTTGTGGAAAACTTCTGCTGCTGAATTACCCCACACAACGATGTCATGCATGTATTGTAGGTGTTCTGCAGCTCCACCCTTCTCCAGTGCAGTCTGGATCAGTCCATGGCAAACAGTAGGGCTGTGTTTCCACCCCTGGGGCAGTCGATTCCAGGTGTACTGGACACCCCTCCAGGTGAAAGCAAACTGTGGCCTGCACTCTGCTGCTAAAGGAATAGCGACAAAGGCATGAGCAATCTCAGTTGTAGCATGCCACTCGGCTGCCTTTGACTCCAGGTGATACCGAAGTTGTAGCATGTCTGGCACAGCAGCACTCCGTGGTGGTGTGACTTCATTCAGGCCACGACAGTCTACTGTTAATCTCCAGTGCCCACCAGACTTTCGCACTGCCCATATAGGGCTGTTAAAGGGTGAGCGAGTTTTGCTGATCACTCCTTGGCTCTCTAGCCAGCGAATCAGGTTATGGATGGGAATCGGGGAGTCTCGGTTGGTGCGATACTGTTGTCGAGGCACCATGGCAGTAGCAATTGGCACCTGCTGATCTTCAACCCTCAGCAGTCCCACAACAGAAGGGTCATCTGAAAGACAGGGTAAGGTAGACAGCTGTGTAACATCCTCAGTCTCTACAGCTGCTATACCAAAAGCCCACCTATACCCTTCCGGGTCTTTAAAATACCCTCTCTTGAGATAGTCTACGCCAAGGATGCACGGAGCATCTGGACCAGTAACAATGGGGTATTTCTCCCATTTATTCCCAGTTAGGCTCACTTCAGCCTCTAATACAGTCAGTTCTTGAGATCCGCCAGAAATGGTGAGAGTCACTCCAGAAATGGTGAGAGTTTCTGCCCCTTTATGATTCAATGGCAATAGGGTACACTGTGCACCAGTGTCCACCAGGGCTTTATACTTTTGTGGCTCTAATGTGCCAGGCCGTCGAATCCACACAGTCCAATAAATTCGGTTGTCCCTCTCCTCCTCTTGGCTGGAGGCAGGGCACCTCGACTGTTGACCACAGCACCTGCGATTAGCAGATCGGTTCCTACCTGGTCCGTAGAATCGCCTACCATAGGTCGGAGCAGCCTTCCTCCTGTGAGAATCCTTTCTTCTATCTGCTTCATTTTGCAACTCAAGCACCCGTGCCTGTAGGGCTGAGGTAGGTTCTCCATCCCACTTCCTCAAGTCCTCTCCAAAGTTGCAGGGGCAAAGACACAGGATATCTCGTATTGGGTTTGATTTGTCTTGAGTCGGAGGGTGTTTTTTCTCTTGAGCAGGAGGGCATTTCTTTTTAGCAGCTGCAACATGGGTCTGTGCAGGGAAAGAATGAGTTTTTCCTCCACCTTGGTTAGTTTATCAAACAGTTTATCCGTTTGCTCAACTAATTTCTGGGTCATTTGCTCTATTTTCTCAGTCAGTTTCTCGGTGGTCAGTCAGCTTTTCTATGGCTGCCACAGAGAAGGAATGAGAGAGACTGTCTTCATACTGTCATACCTTATTAACCACTTCATTTACAGTTGGTGTGTCAGTATCAGATCCTCTCCAGACCATTGTTGACAATGTGTGGGAATATGTTGATGGTGCACTTTGTACAAACTTTTTGAGCATAGATCGTTTGCATGGCATTTCATCAGGGTCTACAATCACTTGCCCATCACTATAAATCACCTCTTGCGCAGCCAGTTCTCTCAGGTACTTAATACCTTTTTCCATGTTGGTCCATTTACTTGGACGGCATTCGATATCATCCTTATCATCCCACTATCCCAGCATCGGAGCAACCAGGAGATAAGTGTTTCACCTTCGTGACAACTGAAGTCCTTCCTGATATTTCTCAGATCTTTCCTAGAGAAGGATTTAACAACTCCCTCTACATCTGAGTCCTCCTGTGGTGAGGCTGCCTGAGAAGGGGCCTCTGCAGCATCCGCTCTAGAAGGACTCTCGCCTTTGTCTGTTTTCAAAGGTCTCTTTCCCTTGTCTGGTCTTCAAGGACCCTCCCCTGGATCTTCTTCAGAACTCTCCCCCAAGCTATCTGACTTGAGGTGGTCTTTGTCGTAAGGGGCAGGGGAAGGAGTTGACCTCCTCATCTTCCTCCTGGTTACCGGGGCAGCTTGTACCGATTTTGATGGAGTTTGAGTAGTTTTGGTGCTGGTTGTAGTGGCTGCAGTAGGTTGTGCCGGGACAGGCGGTGGCGTGGCTTGTGCCGCTGCGGGGGGAGCACGGCTTGTGCCGGGACGGGCGGTGGAGGGGCCGGTGTTCTTGCAGTGGGGGTGGCGGCTGCCGGTGGTGCCGGTGCCGTTGCGGTGGGGGGGCAGCTGCGGCCGGGCCGGGCGGGGCCGCGGTTCGCGCTGCTGCAGATCGCCAAGCGGCTGCGCGGGTCTGAGTGGCGGCAGCGCACGGTCCCCTATGGCTCCCCCTGCACAGATGTTTCACATGAAACCGCCCCTGCACCACATTCAGGAGCCCCAACAACAAAATCACGATCTTGAGAAGGTACCAATCCCTATAGTTAGAGCCCAGAAGGTTTCCATGCCCCAGCTCTGAGGGTGTCACATTAGCATAATTATCAAAGGGCAAAGTAAACATTCCCCAGGTAGAACCGAAAGTATAACTAATAACAGAATCCATCACGTGACGCTCGAGATATACAGGTAGAGCCGTTACCCAACTCATCGTGTTATACATCTGAATTGTGAACCATACCAAAACAGCACCTTTAAACCTTCGCGTAAAAAGACAAAGAATAAATGAAATTTGCAACACATTTGGCAGGTTAAACCAAGTTGACTGCATTAAGGTCCAACAAAGCTGTTTAAAGGCATGATACACGATTTCGTCTAAGAACGACATGATGCAAGCTGTCTGTTCTAATCTCTGAGCAAGCTGGAATTCAAACTATTTGGACAATTTATCACAGCTCTGGTCGAGCACCGCTTGGGCCCCACGTTGGGCGCCAATTAATCTGTCCTGGTTTAGGCCAAAATCCACTCCTGGGGACCTGAGGGACCCCGGATGGGACCGACAGATGCTCCCCTCTACCCCTCTTCAAAGAGAGAGGCAGAGGAGGAAAAAGAGACTTAGGAGTTTAGAAGGAACTACACTACTTTAATAAAATATTAATAATAAAATGAAAAGAAATAATGAAATATATACAAAACCATATCAAGCTCCCGAGATGACAATCACGTCACCGGCTGGCACTGGGGCAGTCCCAGGCTGGACTCAGTGACGGATGGGAACTGGATTCCAGATCTGCATTCAGGATGGGGATCACAGGCAGACAAACAGAGTCCCCCTCAGACATCAGCCATTGAAGGAAGAGTGCTGACCCTTTGATCCCTCAGCTTTTATACTGAGCATGAGGCAGATGGGATGGAATACCCTGTTGGTCAGTTTTGGGTCACCTGTCCTGTCGCTCCTCCCCGCAGGTGGGACCCCACTATGCTTTTCCGCTTCCGACCCTCCAACGGGACAAATCACAAAGTTGTTTGGCCGTGGGGGTTATAGCAATGAGTATAAGCAGAGCCTCTCTGCATCCCACGCCCGGGCATCAGCTGTAACCATTGGTCTGATCTCTCTGAGAGAGTGAACACTGTCTGCACAATATGCAGTTAACTTCAGTAGTTAGAAGAGGCCCCGCTAAGAAGCGAAGTTGCTGAACAAAATTGGTTCTGTTTTACCTCAAACCAGGACAGTCATACAGGCAGAATTACATGTCTGCACATAAACAAAACTGCTCAGCGTTGCTTAGAATCCTGCGGGACTTTGGTTGGGGAAGTTTGAAGCGCTCTTTTACATTTCCAAGGTGGGGAGAGACACATTGCTTTTTCCAAAAAGACTGAACTGTAACAATTTATATCAAACAGTGACCTGAATAGTTGTTTTATTCTTAGATGATGGTTTCGCACGTGGACTTCTTTTCCCCCAAGTTGGTGCATTAGAAGATCCTGAAGGATATTTGTCTATAGAAAAAACACAGACATTGTTTCCTAATTCCAGCTACAATTTCAGGAAAGACTCTCTCAGTCTGAGCAGTGAATTGAATGTTACATCAGCTGAAGTGTCAGTGAAGGCATCAGGCGAATCGTACACCGTCTCTGCCCTACAAGCTGCTGTTAAATACAGAGTTTCTCTCTGGCATTTTAAAGACCATTTGTAACTCGCAGCGTTTGCGTCAGCCTCACAGGATCTTCCAAATGAGGCGATTCTGCCACAGACACCCTTGACCTGAACAAAGGGAACGTTCCTGTGCTGAAAACCTTCCCAAAGGCATCAACTGCTTTTGGATCTGATGACTCCATAGTGCAGTCTCCTCCTTTATCTCTGCTTGCGAAGGCACGAGCGGCCGGGCAGTATTACGGTTTGTGCTGGGCAGGGATTTTGCATCAGAGCACGCTGCCTAATGACTGACCACGTTCTGTAACACTTGGTTAAAAATCTTTATTATTAATACCCTGGTTTTCTGGGCATTGCAGACTAATTCCGTTCATTCCAATTACTAATTGCACAATAATCCCCAAATTTGCAGTTTATACGCAACATGTAAGTACTACCATTGCCAAATAAAATGCCAATGACGTACGGTACTAGATTGCACGCGGCTTTATTGGCAAGGTAAAAATAAAGTGAAATATGTAAAATGATTGTTACATCTGAAACAGATTACCAAAAAGAAAGATGCAAGACTCAGAATCCCACCTGCAGGCTTCTCGTCAAATTTATGACACAGTGCGTGCTATCAAGGTGACAGTAGCATATTTCAAAGATGGAAAAAAGATGAAGGAAAATATCATCCTGCACAAATGGCAGGAAGAGTGAATTCAGTCATCTGTCCCACATAAATAACATGCAAAAAATAACAATATAAATCACAAAAAGTTAGAGTACATTTAAATCAATAACAGAATCTGAACAAGACCCAAGCCCATGTTTATCCAAGATGAAAGATAATCCTAAATAATTAAACAAATCATAAATTCATCATAATCAAACCTCCAGTGAAATCCTAGTTGTGGAAAAACACCATGCAAAGCAAGGTCATTCTTTCATCCCCTGCTGGGAGGAAACATCTGAACAAGAAACTCTTCTTGAGAGAAAATTGAAATTTTACTGCAAAACTGATACTATTGCTATCAATATTTAAATATCAATGAAAATGAGAAGTCAAAGGTGGACTAATCCACAGTTTATTACATATTTCAAAAGAATAAATCACATAAAAGAGAGTGTAAAAAGTGGAGATGAGTATGTTACTGCACATTGGCACATTATCGCATTCATCCCTCTTTGTTGGCAGAGAAATTAATTCCTGCTATGGAGGCAGCTAAATTACTCTTCGTTAATAATTCTGTCTGACTAATTGTAAAGCTTTATAAAGCTTTACATTTCTCCCTATGCATACCGCCCCAATCTATTTCTGAAAATTATGCTGGATCAAATTTACTCTTGCCTGTATTTAGGCAGAAATAACTTAATAGTCACCCGCAGGGACAAAAACAAAAGCAGCACAATACAGATGGGTATATTTGAGGCATGTTAAGAACCTTATGTAAGCAGGAACCCACCTGTAGATCCATTGAACTTTGGTTCTTGGGTGACAGTGACAGTACGGTGGACCACACATGCTGCGCTTCGAGGTTCTGAAGAACTGAAATGTCTTTCTTCCAGTTTCTCTCACATAAGGCATAGAAGCAGCACTTTCACCATCCTTACGTTGACCCCTTTGTTGGTGACATGGTTTTACTTTGGGGTCTGAAGTGTGAATTCCTAAATGTGAAAAAACAAACTTAAACAATAATGTTGGGCTATTACTCAAAATTTGACATATTGCAGGAGACTGGAGGCTGGAAGACAAGATTAAATAAATGTTCTTTGTTGATAGCCCAATCCAAACATGGAGTGTCCATGTTTGACCCTGAGAACAGAAGTTAACTAGGTAGCGCTAAATCATCTAACAGTTTAGTCAATGAAAATGAATAAACCAACTGTTTTCTCAAAATACCTCAAGCAGCTTTAAGTTTGCTCATCACAGACTCCAAGGGTTTTTGAAGTTCCCATCTTTTTTTTCACAGAATCACAGGCTGGCAGGGGTTGGAAGGGACCTCCGGAGATCATCTAGTCCAACCCCCCCGCCAGAGCAGGGTCACCTACAGCAGGTTGGACAGGAATGCATCCAGGTGGGTTTTGAATCTCTCTAGAGAGGGAGACTCCACAACCTCTCTGGACAACCTGTTCCAGTGCTCTGGCTCCCTCAAAGTAAAGAAGTTCCTCCTCATGTTGAGATGGATTTTCCCGTGTTCCAGTTTGTGCCCGTCACCCCTTGTCCTGTCACTGGGCACCGCTGAAAAGAGTCTTGCCCTGTCCTTACTGCATCAGTTGGCCTAACAGAGACTATCTATCTCTTTCCACAGATTTTTTGTCTCATTTAGATTTTTTTTAGTTTTTACAGATTCTTTTGGAATGCCTCTCACCTCATGTGAGCAACTTCGTTTTCAAAATCTAGGTTCTGTTTTCTTAGTTCTTCCAGTTCTTTTTCAGTCTTGGAGGCTCTTACTCCAACAGCACAGTCAACAGCGACACTGGTACTTCTCAGTTTTTGCTGTAGAGTAATTTTCTCTTTCTCAGGCCCGCAACATCCAGTAAATTTACATTGAAAACTTTATTTGCTAACTTGCTTCCTTTAGGAGAAATTATTTTCTGTCTTAAAGAATCCGCATTTGCAATTTATTTCCTTACTGAATCACACCCCCTTCTCTGTTTATTACGTTTACCTTATAGACAGTATAGCTTTACCAAAAAAAAAAACAGCCCCAAACCTGGAAAAAATGTCATAAACCACGTGCTGATCATGGCTGTGTTCTACATGAAATTCATGAGAGACTTGCTAAGAATAAATGCCATTTTGAAGCCGTTTCAGACCACAATCTAACAACAGCTACAACCACCGTCACCGTTTCCTTTCTCTTCTGCATCTTTTAGCAGTCAAACCCTGCCATTATGGTACTGAAGTAGACGGAACATTTGCAGAAGGTTTGCACACATGTCTTTTTTTAAGACACCTATGTGATCATGAATGGCTACTGAAAAAATCACAGTCAATATTCCTGTAAGCAATTTTGGGTCTTTTTAATTGGACTTCTCCGGTTTGGCCCTGTACTTTCTTTTCTGCCTTCATTCAAAACAACTGCTGCTACTAAGGCTCAGACAGAAAGCAAAATCACGGAAAAAGGAAAAAACATGCACAATTTGAGAAAAATATCTCTAGACATTAAGCAACAGGTATTTTAAAAGCCTCAAATTAATCGGAAGCATAAGTGCAGGCCTAGAGTAATATTTAATGTCCTAAATAGTCTGAATGTCATTATACAAGATGCTATAATATCCCTGTATACTTTATGATTGGTAAGGGATCTTTAATTGTACAAAAAGGTCAGGAAGCATTAATATAGCAGTACTGAGCAACAGGAGCAGTAACAAAGAGCACGGGGAACGTGAAGAAGTTACAGTCATGAAACTGCTTTTCTTCTGGTCAGGTTGGGTTGGGTGGGCGGGTTTTTTTAGAGGCAATAGGGAGAGTTGGCCTGCCTGCACCGAGGCTGATGATGTCTTTCAAAGCCACGGTCTAAGTAACACATTCCTTGTCTTCTCTTACATCTTTTTTTTTTTTTTGTTTCTTCACATTTCTTCTCAAGTTCGCTTTCCAACTATTTAATTTTTTTCTGAAGTGCAGCTATCAGATTTTGTTCATCAGCTTTGCTCTGAAAAATTACACGCATTCACAAACATAAAGTTTAATGACCACTACCTAAGCATTTTTCTCCACTCAAAAAATAAGGACTTCCTATTGGCAGAATTAGTTTACATTCTAAAGTGAATAATCACCATCAAGTAGCTGAATTAAAAACAAAACAAAACAAAAAAAACCAAACGATGATTCTACTGTAAATCCTTTACTTTTCTTCTGCAAGGAGAAAAAAAGAACAGCCAGGAAGATCACCAAGTTCCATTTTCCAAAGAAGCCTTAAAAGTGGTAATTCAACTCCTCACACTCCTTCAAACTTATTTCAAGGAGCAAGTATTTTTTCAGGCTCTTCCTGTTGTTTGAGGCATGCTTCCAACAGCAAAGCTAACAGCTCACAGGTAACCCAGCTGGTGAGCAAACGTAAATTTTAAAATCAAGTGTAAGTCTCAAAGCTTGCCAAGAGTACTTAATGTTTCCCCCCAAACCCAGCACATCGATGCAGAAACTTGACCAACATCAAACATGATTTTAAAAATCACTTCTACCTCAATGCTGCTGCTCAGCCTCCTGACTCCTTTCCTCAGTTCTTCTTCTTCTTTTTCCACTTAATGTTTTTCTCTCAGCAATTTAGCAAACGCTTTTTGTTTTCTCTGGAGTTCTTGGTTCAGCTCAGCCCTTTCATCTGACAAAGCACTTTCCCTGCTTTTCCTTATTTTAAGGTTATCTGTAAATTTTGTAATCGGATATTTTACTTTCTCTATCTGTGTCTAGAAGAAAACAAACAAACCAACCAACCAACCAGCCAACCAAGCAGCAACCCCCCGAAATCAGGACTATCAACAATACAACGATGCAATACAACGATATGTTACCCAGTACTCACTGTCAGCCCTTTGTTTGTCAATAGTCTCCTGGACGTTCTATTTGTGTTGCAGCAGAAATAGTCTGCTGTTCAGCATCAGCAGTCGTTTCTGCTTGGAGGTCCAGAAGTGCTTCACTCAAAGCCTGAAAATAAGAAATTCAAGTTCTATTAAGTGAAGAAGCTGCTAATATGAACATTACTAAACAAGAAAAGCCAGTTATATTTTACTCTCTTATATTATGCAATTATATTCTACACCCTGCTGTACTGTACATGGAGTCTGAAGCATTAAGCAACGTGAAACGTTTATGTGACATAGGGATTAATTCTTGTTGACTAACTTCCTGCTGCTTCTCTTTTTTGCCTAACTGGATCTTCCACTGTTCCACCAGGTTTTCAGCGTTGCTGTGAGTGCTCTATTGTTTTCTTCTTTTTGGGATCTCTAGTTCAGCCTTTACATTTGCTAATTCCTTCTCCACCTGAGATAAGATGTTCCTCAATTCATTTGCTTCATCTTTTAAGTTGTTCCACATCAACTGTGTGCTCTTCCTGAAGCCTAAGAAAAAAATAAGCATTAATAGGGCACACTGCGATAATTAAATTAGCAAACTCCAAATAAATAATGATTTTATAGATTTTATTGTTGTTAAAGCAATGACACAGACTTGGAAAGAGCAAAAAACACTGACTCAACAAAGGCATCCTCCATCTAATAAGAAAATTACTCTTCTTGATCTTCTTGATCAGCAAAATGAGATGAGGGCATGGTTCATTCTAGTTCCTGGCCCTAACAGGAAAAGACAGCAGCACGCCTTTTCTCTTTTAAACAAGGGGTATTTTTTTGTGAGTTTAAGCTTGTTAGGCAGAAGCCCAAACTGAGATTTTTTCAGGAGAAAAAAGAAAATAAATGAAACACAAACCACCAAATATCACAGTAGCTTCAGGACGACTCTCGTACCGAGATCCGTTGACTGTTTTCTTTTTCACTGAATGGCACAAAGCTAACAACAGAAAGGCATTTTTTTCTAAGCCACAGTTTTTCAGTATTTACCTCAATGAAGGGCTACAGATTAAAAATCATTTACAATTACCAACTATAGTGACTCTTTTGAGTTAGTTTTTCCAGCCAAATCTTAAATTCAGCAAAAAGATGTTCAATCTGAGAGACCAATCCTATAGCAGCAACACATAATTGACTTGATCCAATCCCGTTGTGATTTATGTTAATAGTCTAAAAACTTACTGGGGTCTGATAGTCTGATACTCTTGGATTTTCATTAAAGTAATTAGTTTTTGTTTCTCCAATTGAGATGATGTTTTCTTTAGTTTTCCAACAAGTGAAGGAAGATAATGATCTTGTTCTGCTACAGTTTGCTCCATTTCAGCTAAGTGGAGAAAATCCTTGCTGTTGGAAGGTGAAGACTTTTTCGTTAACTCCTCTAAAACAGAACAAATGTATGTAAGAAACACTTTTTTTTTGCATTTTAAACTCAGTCCTGAACATAACTAAGCATTAATATCTAACGAACGCGTTTATTTACTGAGATTTGATTCTTAGTTCACAGAAAATGCAGCGACGCTGGTTTGAAAAGAGCTTTATGCATCCAATGATCCACAGAATAAGGTTTCATCTTATAAAGCGTCAAGAGGAATTCTGCATTGAAATGGCTCAATTTAACATAACCACGGATTGAATGAAAAGAACAGAAAACAAAATATAGCTCCCTCTCCTAGAAGTCTCCATAAATTAGGAGGATAGGAAAAATGCCCATATATACTGAGGTGGTAACTTTGTTTTTTCACACTTCACCTCTAATCCATCTCTTGCCAATTCTCTCAAGAATAGTACAGTAATTCTTTATCAACGGTCCATTTCTTTTTTTCTGTCATCACTTAGTACTTACTTTTGACTGCAAAACTGTTCTTCTGACCAACAATTTTAAAAACTTGGGAACAACTTCTCTAATCCCACAGATACACACAACTCACCAAAGCAGTTTGTTTTAATATATTAAGGGAATTGTCAGAATGCAAATTTAGCTTCTGGTGTTGAACTCTAAGGTTTTCCTCATGCTTCTTTGCTATTTCCTCTTGTTCCTGTTAGTTCAAAATAAAAATATAACTCTACTAATGCACACTATTCCAGAAAGTCATGAAACTACATTCCCTTCACGGTAATTGCTCACTCACTGCTCAGTACTGCTCTCCAAATTTTCCTCTAACTGTAGCAGTTTTAAAAATTCTTTTCTTCTTGCTATAATCAGTGTGAGGGTTTTTTTTCCTTTTTAACACTACTGGAAAACAATCTACCTTTGTAATTTTAAGCTATGCAGCAAGTGGTATGGTGCAACAGGACAGGAGCTGGGCAGCAAAACAGTTGGTGTCGCTCCTCACCAAGGGAAAAAAGGAGGACCCGGGGAATTACAGGCCGGTCAGTCTCACCTCTGTGCCTGGCAAGATCATGGAGCAGATCCTCCTGGGAACTCTGCTAAGGCACATGGAAAATAAGGAGGTGACGGGTGAGAGCCAACAGGGCTTCCCTGAGCACAAGTCATGCCTGACAAATTTGGTGGCCTTCTATGACGGAGTTACATCATTGGTGGATAAGGGAAGAGCAACTGACATCATCTACCTGGACTTGTGCAAAGCTGGACACCGTTCCGCATGACATCCTGGTCTCTAAACTGGAGAGAAAGCAATTTGACAGATGGACCACTTGGTGGGTAAGGAACTGGCTGGATGGCCACACTCAAAAAGTTATCGTCGACAGCTCAATGTTCCAGTGGAAGCCAGTGACAAGTGGTGTTACTCAGGGGTCAGTGCTGGCACCGGTGCTGTTCAGCACCTCTACTGGTGACATGGATGTTGGGATGGAGTGCACCCTCAGCTACTTTGCTGATGACACCAAGCTGTGTGGCACAGTCAACATGCCTGAGGGAATGGATGCCATCCAGAGGGACCTGGACAGGCTGGAGAGGTGGGCCTGTGCAAACCTCGTGAAGTTCAACAAGACCAAGTGCAAGGTCCTACATCTGGGTCAGGGAAATCCCAAGCACAAATCCAGGCTGGGCAGAGAATCGATCAAGAGCAGCCCTGGCTTGGGGGTGTTGGTGAATGAGAAGCTCAACATGAGCCGGCAATGTGCACTCACAGCCCAGACAGTCAACTGCATCCTGGGCTGCAGTGATTCTGCCCTTCTACTCTGCTCTCATGAGACCCCACTTGGAGTACTGCGTCCAGCTCTGGAGACTCCAACATATGAAGGACATGGACCTGTCGGAGCGGGTCCAGAGGAGGCCAGAAAGATGATCAGAGGCCTGCGTCAAGCTCTGGGGCCCCCAACATAGGAAAGACATGGACCTGTTGGAGTGAGTCCAGAGGAGGGCGACAAAGATGGAGTACCTCTCCTATGAGGACAGGCTGAAAGAGTTGCAGTTTTTCAGCCTGGACAGGAAAAGGCTCCGAGGAGACCTTAAAGCCCCTTAAAGTACCTAAAGGGGCTACAGGAAAGCTGGCGAGGGACTCTTTATCAGGGAGGGTAGCAATAGGACAAGGCGTAATAGTTTTAAACTGAAAGGAGGTTTTTAGATTAGATACTAGCAAGAAATTCTTGACTGTAAGGGTGGTGAGGCACTGTCCCAGGTTGCCCAGAGAAGCTCTGGCTGCCTCATCCCTGGAGGTGTTCAAGGCCAGGTTGGACAGGGCTTGGAGCAACCTGGTCTAGTGGGAGGTGTCCCTGCCCAGGGCAGGGGGGTGGAACTGGATGAACTTTAAGGTCCCTTCCAACCCAAACCATTCTATGAGTCTACGATTCTATGATTCTAAAGCAGAATCTTTACCGGACTCTTAGCAAAACTCCCCACATCTCCAGGACGGGGCAGGCGTCAGCAACATGTCCTCACCTTTGATGTTTGAAGCCCACCACAAAGAGGTTTTCCACTCTGTCACATCCTGTGAGCTAAAACCATCGGCAGGTTCTGGCTCATTCTCGGGCTCGGTACCACCCAGACACGTGACCTGCAGTCCAAAAGTACCCCCGAAAAGACCTCGATAACTGCATTAACACACCGGCACGCACTTAAGATGTAAACACTGCCAAGTCTTCTCATATTTGCATCACATACCAATTTAGCAAATCTAGCCTTTCTTCTGCTGAAACTTTCCTTACACACAGCTCATCTTCTGCCTTCATAAACTGCAATAAAGACCTGTTTGAGCACAAGGGCTTGAACACTGTCTATGGTGAAGAAGCCGTTTAGACAAGCCCCAGGTTTTTTTCCTCAATGCCGCCTTGATTCTCAGAAATCAATCAATACGAAAAGCTCCCTATGAAGACTGCATAAAAAAGCCAATTGCAAGTGCCTTTCCTTGCTACTGTGTTTGTCAGGCAGCATTCAAGGAAGAAACTAGCTTTCCCCCCTAGTTTTGCTACAGCTTCATTACCTTTAAAGATGACACTTCTTCCTGTTGCTACACCATTACAGCCTCACAGCTGAGCCAAATCATACTTCAGGTAGGACACCTTCACCATACAGAGACAGGCATGCGACAGGAATACATTACTCTCAAAAATCAGACTCTTTCAACCACTCTTCCCTTTGCGTACCAAAGTTCAGAGACCATTAGAAAACAAGAACGTGAAAGCAGGGTTCTCTCTCCTGTTTTATGGAGCCCATTCTATCAGCCGTACAACTTGAAGCCCAACTCCAGGCAGAACCCCAGAATAAGAAGTACCGTCTTAAAAATTCCACAAAAAGGAAGGGCTTTGAAGTCACAAGACATGAAAACATTCATGAAAGCACCATCATGCAGGGACACATCTCTTATCACAGACCACCTGCCCTGTTGCCTGAGCAATGTTCTCTGCTAATCTGCAGCCACTGACAATTTCAAAATAGCACAGGATCATTAGCGCCGAGCATGTAGGTTGGAATTGGAGCTGGGAAGAAACCCATACGCGGTCAGTCTGGTTTCATTCCAGTCCAGATAAGTTCACATTTACTAGGACTGACAGCAGGTCCCCTCCACGTCTCCAGACCCCAACACCACTCCTGTGCAGCATCCCGAGAAGCAATAAGTGCAGAACAAGAAACCTTCCTTCAAAATAAGGCCTCCAGCCGGCTGTTTGAACAAGATGCATAGAGCACCAGCTGAGAACAACCTCTGCTTTAACTATCCCTCACTCCACTGTCCACATAAGGACACCAGCTCCTAAATGATCCTTAAAACCACACATCTTCCTCAGGGCAATGCTAAGGAAATACCAGAGCACAGGGACACCGGGTCATTCAGTTTAAGTTGATGGGGAGAAGGGCAGAGGACTAGAAAGAGAAAACCCAGTAGAGAATTCATTCTTCTCGTTTTCTGCCTCATTTGGGCACAGCTATACAGCTACAAAGAGCCCCTGTTTGGATCGCTCTTGGCAGCATTAGCACTTTCTTACTCTGCTGATGCTGCCCACTGACAGTTCATTATTCATGGTCCTCATCTGCTTTCTGGAGCTTTCCTTGCCCCGTGTGCCCCAGTCAGATGTTGGGCTTATGGAGCTGTGGGAGCCTTCTCATATCGTGTCTCTGTTCACAGCTCTCGCCTGCACTCCCCACCTTGGTCCCCTTCTGTGCTCAGGTGGATCCATCCCTGCAGAAATCTCTTTATTCCAGTGCCAAAGTCCCCGTGGTCAGGTGTGCAGTATTCTCCTTGGCAGTTAGTCTTCAGGCCATCTGCTGATACTTGAGTTACAGACAAGTTGATGGGCTCCTCGAGAGACGAGAAGTTGTTTCGATGCCTTCGTACTTCTTCCCCAACTTGGGTGTCACTACTGCTGAGCCTCGGACCGTTTGTGCCCATGGAGTCACTGGCACCTGCTTGTCATGTACGCGCCTGTCACCCTTCCCGCTGGCAGACCCATGGCGTACAGTACAGGTGTGCTCCGGTGATTAGTCCGTCCAGCCCAGTGGTGGTGGTTTTGTTGGTTTTTTTTTTTTTTTTTCCCAAGAAACCAGCAGTCACATGCACTTCTAGGCCTCTGGCTTGAATTCTGCCTTGTATCTACCTCCCTTCTTTTTTGGCTTCATCTGTATCCTTCGTACTCGTCAAGTGGCGGCATCCTTCTCTTTTGAGGTCACGGCTCCTTTTCCTTTCGGTGCTTCCTGTTATGCTTTACTCCTAAGTTCCCCAGTTTTGGTCTAACAGTGCTAGATAGTTTTTGTTCAGGGCAGCCTGGGACCTGAATGGGAACAGAGGTGTTAACTGGGGACACAGGCGTACGCTGTTCTTTCTGCTTGAGCTGTGGCAGTGGACACCACGGCAGCAATAAAAAGCAATGAAGCCCAGCAGTGTGAGCAGGTAACGGCTAACAGGGGACTAACAGGAAGCAGCAAGTTTCTCCATCCCAAGAAAAAGGTACAGTAAGAAACACACTGATCACAAGGATTTTGGCTAAAAACCAGCCAAAGAATAAGGTTTGTCTTAGATTTGTTTCTAAGACCACACTTCCTACAGCAAGAAGCTGGGTACTATTTAAGCCCCACCAAATGGGTTTGTTCCATTTACGTTGAGGATACAGTGGAATGGGAGACTCTTTGAAACGGTCCGATTTTCCACGCTTTACTCTGAAGCAATGGACATAAAGGAAGACATTTATGCCAGACAGGACCCAAAGCACCATCTTTATCATTTCATGAGCTGGAGGAGTGGCTGGCAACCGTGGAACCTCGGAAGCATAACATTCTGTACTGGCTGGCAACTGCCTTTGTTGGTGCAGCAAGCCTGGAGCAGGTACCACCTCTTCGTTTGTGTGTGTATTTCACTGTCAGTTGTAGTTGTGTTTCAAGAAAGAATCAGAGGTAAGGTTCTGATGATCTAGTTTTTGAAAGAAAATGACTGCTTTCAGGGTAAGAATACGATTTGCCTGACTATTGATAGCTTTAATGTTTTCATGTATGTTCTGGCAGTGGAGGAGAAGCACAAAAGGTGAAAATGGCCACTGCTGGGAATGACGACTATTTTTATTCCGACTCTGCACAGGTAAATGCAGTAGATTTTAGAGTGGTTTGTATTGTTGATTTTCTTGAGATGTCCATGTTGAAAGGGAGGTTTGTTATGTAAAGTTTGAAGTTGCTATGTCACGCTGGCTGGGTTATGGCAGCATCTGTAGATGAGCTGTCTGATCTTCAGAAGTGCTGAGAAGAGCTACTGATCATCTAAACTATGGACAATTTCTCCTGGGAACTGGGCTCGGATACTCAGAGAATACACAAGTTAAAAACCGCACATAGAGATCACTCATCACTGTCCTGTTGAACCGACGTTATATTCTGAATAAATAGGCCGTGTTTGCAACTTCTGCTTATAGCGACTCCCTGAATTTTGCAAAACCAGTTCTTTAAAGCAAAGTCCTTCAAAAGGGGTTTGTTCTTCCAAGAAATATTTGTATTCCACCTGGTGAAAATCTGGGGGCGGCTGTAGGGCTCTTTGTCATTGCATCCGTTTCATCCCCGGGGGATTTAGGCGTTAATGCCGGGGCGATGGGCTTTGGCTCCAGCCCCCAGTGTGTCTCAGGGGATGGCCCAGTCGTACTGACTACAGTCCAACAGTGGCGTGGGTTTGAGATGCTGCTCCTAGACCCAGCCACTGGTGTCTGGAACTGAGTGAAACTGACCTTCAAATGCTCTGATATTTTCAAGTGTGACTTTGTTTTCCTCTAAAAAATCATTCAGAAACTGGTTAAGAAATAACCAGCAACCTGGCATTTCCAGCTGTCAGCTGGGATGTTGTTCATACCCAGGATGTAAACCCGAGTTTATATTTGTCACCATAATGCTGTTATACCTGGACTACTGTATTATTAATTAAAACTGAAGAGTTTTAAAAGAGGAGATTCACTTTTGAGGCAACCACTAGAGCATGGGAATGTAGCGTGACTTACCCACAAAGTCATTGTCCTCATGTGGGTTCCGGGTGCAGATTCTGTCGCTGTGTTCACAGCAGCACACCCCGTATTAATCCATTTAGTCCATTTTTATTGTTGTATTTACAGTACCTGAAAACTGTTTTCTCCTGCAGCAAAAGTACAGCAACACCTCCTGTTGCTGGGAAAGACAACCCTCAGGCTGTTTGAGCGTCAGTTGTGCCTTCCATCACGGCAAACCTCGTTACATGAATGGGCCTTTTTTGCCGCCTGGTAACAGTGAGTAAAAATATATTCTCAACCATTTGTTCATGAGAGTAAGTAGATACAGGAAAATGTCCTCCCAGTGCTTAGTTCCCGTGCTTACATAGTATGTATTAAGGTCAAGAAACGTACTGTTGCAAATCATAGAATCAGTGAGGTTGGAAGGGACCTTTAAGATCATCAAGTCCAACCATTAACCTACCCTGATAAAAACACCACCACTCCTAAACCATGTCCCTAAGCACCTCATCTACCCTTTTCTTAAACACCTCCATGGATGGTGAATCCACCACCTCTCTGGGCAGCTTATTCCAATGTTTAATAACCCTTTCAGTGAAAAAATGCTTCCTAATATCCAATCTAAACCTGCCCTGACATAACTTGAACCCATTTCCTCTTGTCCTATCACTTGTCACCAGGGAGTCACTCGGGTATGATCTGCTGCCCCAGCAAGTTGAAGGCAAAGAAAGGAATTGTATTGGCGTTTGAATAGGGTCTGCCACATGAATTTTTTCAGCTGTCACATTACAGGTCTTCCTAACTATGAGTGACATGAAAGATGAACTCACAAATGGCAATTTAGGTTGCCAAGGTCCACAGAGTAAAAGTGTTGCTTTACTTGGGTATTTGCTAGATTAAATCTCTCCAGTAGCGAAAGCGGTGAGTAGGCAGGTAATGATGTAAGAGAAATGAGTAGTGTGTGTGGTGGGGGAGAAGGTTGGTAGGGCCACCGGTAGCAATATCTGTTGATAGAGCACAACATGTGAGATGGATGAGACCCCCCTCAGATAGATAACGTCAGACTACAATGCAGTGCGTGCAGGTGTCTTTCCATTCATCATTTGGAATAAATTGTTCAGGCGTGAACATTGGACGCAGGCTATTGAAATACAGTGTGCAAGGCAATACCATACCCCCTCATCCTTTTTTAAATAGCGTAGAATGATAACTGTGTTCCTCTTTTCAAAAGGCTTTCTTCAGCGCTGCCTCATCTGCCCATTCAGAGGAGCGAGTGCCCATGATTCTTCCTACTCTCTGTAGTTGGAAGATGCTCTTGGAAGAGAGTGTCTCTCCTACTCTCTGGTGGTTGGAAGATGTCAACCTCTGCAGATTTTTTCTACAATGCACAATCTCTCTATTTAATGATTCCTTCAATATGATAATGATTTAAAAACTGTACCTGCTGGTCTGAACCTGGACTTGATGTTCTAGTTCCCTCCGAATAAAATACATATAATGTTCTTATCTGCAGATGCCCCATTGCCACAGGGTGTAGGAGAAGGGATTCTGCCTCCAGCCCATAGTCAACAATCGCTCAGAACTCATAAGAATATTTTACTACCCGTTCACCCTCCAGTGATTATAAACCTCAATGACGAAGATGACGAAGAGGACGATGAAGAGAAAGAGAACTGTAAAAAGTTTTTGTCTTTCTTTTTCAATGAAGTAGAGTCGGGGTTTTGGACCCTTGCAATGTACTTCACAACTGATGTATTATAATTTTTTTTTTAGAGAAGAGTTGTTGACAATTTTTGGAAATAGTTTCTAGCTAATCTTCAAATTTTGGAACTGGTAGTCCCCAGATGGGAGTGAGGCAACGTTTTCTAACTCCTGTGAAATGCCTGGCTGTAGATGTCAGCAGTGGTATAAATCACATACCTGAACTGGGACAGATAAGGAGTGCTCACTTCACCAGCTCTGCCGGCAGACGTCACGTGATGGTGACTTTAGGCAGAGGTTTGGTGACACGCACTCCCCAGTGACGTGTTTAGTCAGGAGATTCCCTTTTGGGTGTAAATGAAGGATTATTTTGCAAAGGAGTACTGAAGATGCTTTTGAATCATTTTAAATCACCAAACGTTAGCTTAATATGTGTTGTGAGTGCAATTCCATTGCACTTGGCAATGCCTAATATTAAGGAACCCTTTTTCTGTCCCGAAGCAGAGGCTACAGTCAGAAAAGAAACAGCCATGACCGAAATGAAATTCATTATGGGATTTGATTATTAAGAATAGTTGAAGGTCTTTGTATGGATACCTAAAAATCTTTTAAAACTGTTTCCTACAGATGTTTCTGAATGGGTGCCTAAGACTGCTGCAGATATTGAAGAGGAAAGAGCAATAAAGGAAGTGTGCTATATATCTGGTAAATACAGAATTAGTCACTCTTTCCTAAACAGCAGCACTGCCAATATAGTAAACTCCGGTGTTTTTTTTCCCTCTTGGGATATATTTAGGCGAGTATTACAGGATTCAGTACCCTCACAAACACCGATCAACAAAAACTGCGTCTTTGCGTTGGGAAAATGAGCTATTACCCTTGGAAGCTACCAAGCGACGCTTGCAGAAAGGCAAGTACTTTCCGTCTTCTCGGACAATGTTTACCAGTTTTCAAATTACTGTTACAGGGAGAAACGATGACATGGTTTCCCATCCTCCCCGCTTTTTTAATTTAGTGACGATAAAAGATAGCATATTACAAAGAGAATAAAAATCCTTCATTCCTTTTTCCCCATATATATTTATACTGTCACACGCGTGGTGACTCCCTGCATCAGTCGACTGTAAATGGAAAAGGTGGAAATGGGCTGTTAACCCTAAGCGTACGTTCCTGAGATACACAACATAGGTCTTTCATAGACTTTTTCTTCACGATCAAGATCTATGTAGTCTAAATTTAACCACCCTAAGGTTAGGAATGTAGTTTAGATTTCACATGTAGGCTCACTGTTGGACATGGAGAGAGACGGGCACTCTTTGGGGGCTGTTTATTGGATCATAAGACAGTGCCAAAGACAGGTGAGATGGCGCCGCGCTCTCTGCTGGCTGTCTTGGCTGTCTAGAGGATTAGATGCAGCCATACACCAAACTTTTATAGAACTAAATTTAGAAGAAATAAGTACCCCCTTGAAGTGTCTTGTAAAAGATAGTACCAAAAGAGTTCCATGTTGTTTTGAATGTTGTGCTTTATCCAACATAATTAAGGTCCAAGGAAGACAAGCTAATAAATATTTACCTCCCTTAATATGTTTCTACTTCATTCTTGACCAAGTGGCACGACTGAAAACAATCTGTATTAGTTCATTTAATGAACCAGTAATAATCCAATTCCATTTGTAGCCTCACAGAAGCCAAAGCAGCTTAGGCTAGATCAGGAAAGAACCTCATGCATTGTCAGACTCTCCTGTAGTGACCTTTGAGAGCATTTTGCTGTGGCATTCAAACTATTTTAAAAATTGAAGATTTTGCTGCTTGGGTTTGATGATGAAACCTGAAGACTTCTTGAAATGTACTGTTAGAGTGTTGAGGCGATAACAGCACAATGTTACACAGAAATTTTTGCCTTTAAATCTGTGAAAGAATTTTCTGAAGTGTTGTGTAAGTACATAGTAACATATATTCTTAAAAACTGTTTATATTCTTTTCTGTATTTATGTTGTTTTCAGAATACGCAGATGACAATGCCCCGACTCCTAAGAACTCATGGGTAATTGTCGGAAGAATCCCTGCTGGAGGAGTTAAAGCTAGCAGCAAACCATCAGTTATGTAAGTGTCCATAAAGCGTTGTATTCTTTGTTCAGGTTTCAGTGTGTTAGCTTTTTTTTATGGGTATTAGTTTACAGAGGCATTGAGATTGTACCTCTCTTGTTAAAGCTGCTCTGACCTTTTGTTGTCATGGGGCAGATTTTAATGTATCTTTTATTTTGGTCACCAGACTTCTAAATCACACAAAATGCTTTCAGGTGTCATTGCTACTACTATTTTTAGTCCATTTAGCATATGGAACACGTTTAGTATTTTGACACCTTCATGGCTAAGCGTGGTGGATATCTGAAGACAGTGTGTGGGCTTCCACAGAGAAACACTGTTCTACAGACTGTGCTGCTGAGATTTTTGTTATTTCTTTGTCAGACTACTGATTTGTTTCACGGAAGTAAACTTGCACTTTGAAGCATCAAAATTATGACTGTTCCTTCTTAGAAACTAAACTGCTCTATCTGGTACCCATTTGTAATACCAGGGACCCACAGATTGGCTGAAGTTACCTCTGATTCTTCAAGAACACAAAGCTGTAGCACAGACTTCATTTTTTTGGTACTTACAGAGCCGAGATAAAATATCTGAGGACTTCCTCTTGCACTGCCGTGTTCTCTATCTGTCAGTCTCAGAGTGCTTTGTGACCAAGGAGAACTGTGATTTGGGGTTTGGGTTTTTTCAGTACCAAGAGAGACAAATGCATACCTTTTTCTTCTTTTCCCAAAAAATTGTTAGTTCCATGAAGAAACCCTTGGCTCCACCTCCACCATCATACATTTGCTTTCGTTGTGGAAAACCTGGCCACTATATAAAGCACTGCCCAACAAATGGGGTAAGATTGTGGGGGACTTCTGGTGTTACTTAGCTTTTATTATTTTTACCTTGGCAGTTACGTAACAAACACGGGAACGCTCTTATTCGGAAGTGTTTCTCTTGGGGTGACAGACAGATGCTATATGGCAATGTTGCAAAAGCCTTCAAAATTCAAGGGAAACCTAGAATTAAAAATGTGACATTTTCTTTTTTCTACGTCATAGACATTAAATATGTCCATAGATCTTTCTCTGGGAACTTTCATGTGTATTTACATATATTTCAAAACTATTGATGTTTCTGTTGACCCCACCTATTGAGTATTTGCGTGTTTTAATGACACAAGTCTCTGGCTGAGTATTCATGCCAGGTAACATCAGTCGCTGAAGGCATATGCAGCCTTCATGTATATAGGTGGTGAAAGTAAGTTTCTGCAGTGGCCGATTCCGAGCACTGAGTTCAGCTCTCACTCTGGACTGCGCTTTGGAGCCATATGCGATTGTGTCTCCTCTCTGAGTGGGTGGTGAGCTCAGGGATATGTAACCCTTATGGAACCTGAAGTTAAGCAAAAGAACATCGATTGAGTTCAATACGCTGCTCAAGTCTTTGAAACTTATTGGCTCTATTAATTTAGGAAAATAAGTATTTTAGTCGAGAAACCCTTGCGCTAGGTAAAAGGAGAGGATTAAGGGCTTTTGCTGCTTAAAATAATCATTGAAATGTCATTCTAAGTATGGGTCTTAAGATGAGATATGTCTGCATTTCTTTTTTTAACAGGACAAAAATTTTAAGCCTTTTCCCAGAATTAAAAAGAGCACAGAAATACCAAGGAGTTTCGTGATGGATGTGAAAGATCCCAATAGAAAGGGTGCTATGCTGAAAAACACTGGAAAATGTGCACTACCGATTATTAATGCGTAAGTATGGAGTTAATTGGATGGACCAAAAAGTGAAGGAGACAAACCATGCATAAATGCCTGAGGGACGATGCAACCGAGTTGGCCAGCGTCGGTCATTACGGGGGAGGAAGCACTGGCATTGCATCGTCACCTTAACAACTGTGATACTTGCTAATATTAAAATGGGGTGGTCCTACTGTTCGTGCCTCTGGAACTTGGTTAAACTTGCAGTGCGCTAAGAATCTGTAGTTCTGCAAAACATTTCTGTCGTGTTTAACGTGGAGTTGTTCTCTTGGAAAGCCCATTTTGCTTCTGTTTTATGTTCCAAAGGCTTCTTGTAAAATTTAACAAATAGCTCTTGGACTGAGATTTCCTCCCCTGCTCTGACTTTTATCAAATCCCATGTGGGAAACCCACTGAGGTTTTCCTGTTGCTATAAACTAAGACAATACTACTGTGCGCTGGCAGGAGTGGCTGTTTCAAAATGCACTTGGTGACACTTCTGTTCTTCTGTCATGCATCTCCTTTTGTAGAAGCTGTAACATAGACCTCTTCCATCCATAAAATGCACTTACTCTGAGACAAACTTTATCCTGACTCTACAATTTGCATGTACCCTCTGGCCCAGGAGAGGTGGGATTCATTGCACCTGATTTCTGGCTGTCAAGAAATGATGTTTCTAGTCTGAGCTAATTTCTTAGTTGATCCAATGAATGGGAAAGTTCTGCAGAAGGAAGATTGTTCCCCCCTCCCTCTTCTGGTGTTGTGGCTATTGCAAAGTGGTTTAAACGAAACGCCTACATTTCAGAAGGCAAATGTGAAATGAGAATTCCATCTATTATCTTCCTCTGGTGATATCCAAAGCTTCGAACAGTTTTCCTTTACCCATCTGTAACTTTTTTCTTCTTCCTTCCCCACCCCACCCTCCAGGGAAGCTTATGCTGGAGGAAAGAAGGAAAAGCCTCCCTTTTTACCAGAGGAGCCGTCCTCCCCCTCGTCCTCAGAAGACCCTATTCCAGCTGAGTTTTTGTGTGTCATTTGTAAAGAGATAATGACTGATGCCGCTGTTATTCCCTGCTGTGGAAACAGTTATTGTGACAAATGTACGTGTTCTTCCTGTGTTTGTTAATTCAAAACATCACCTCTGATTTTCTGAGAGCAGAAATAGGAGACGACAAAATTACTTTGTTGCCCGTTCTATTTCATACTTATGTATCCCCTGAATAGGAAAGGGCTCTTTTTGTATAAAGGAAAAAAAAAGGCAGAAAGCTTTTTTTCCTTTCGTGTATCCGGTTAAATCCTCTTTCCATGCAGAAGGAGGCGTATGAGAAGAGTGCATAACTGCGCAGTGCATTACAGTATTGGATATCAAATGCATTTAGTTTTTTCACAGCCCTTTCTCTCACACATAATTGTGTGCTCTGCAACAAACAGGTCATTGGGCATTTAATCTGCATTCTTCTCCAGGGGAGAGTTGGTGGAATCCTTCAGAACTCAAACCTACTAATGTTTTGTTGAGGTGTGTTTTATTAACTGTGAGGTTGGTGACTTCTCACTGCAGCGGATAGTGGAAAAGAGACTGGTCGAACCATCAAGTGTTACACTGGTGAAATATCAAAACTGTATACCAGAAATAAATGCTGCATACTAGAAATGTTTTACACTATTGAACATTTACAGCTTCACGCTCTCAATAAAAGCCATATTCCCCCATCAGTCATATATGTCTTTTTATTAGAACCCCCAACAATGCCTTCCTTTGGCTAAACCTTCTGTGATGACTCTATTGACACACAGGTATTAGAACGGCATTACTGGAGTCTGAGGAACACACATGCCCAACGTGTCATCAGACAGATGTTTCTCCTGATGCTCTCATTGCCAACCAGTTCCTGCGCAAGGTAACGTGATGACTTCTACGTAAACTGTTTGTAAGAAAAGTCTGTTAGTAAAAGGTGAAAGGGAAGAAAATAATAATTTACGTCTCCTTAAGCAAGGCTAAATTGCATAATAAGGCCACGTTTACTTTCTAAATACATCATCTGCTGTTACAGAAGCTTACAACTCTTTAGAGACAATGTGGCCAATTCAGTGCACACTTTTGTTTTCCAATTTGGTGTTAACACTGAAGTGCTTTAGATACAGATACTCTGAGTCACTCGTCATCAATATCAGTGTTTAATGCGATGTGTTCATACATCTGTGTGTTGATTCATTTTAGGATTGATAACGTTTGCAGGAGCACACAAGTAACATTAATCTGTGGAGCCTTTTCTTCGTGTATCTACTGAAGTTTCATACTACCTTTTTGTAAACGTTTTTCTGCCTCTAGGCTGTGAACAACTTCAACAATGGAACTGGCTATGCAAAAAGGCTCCGTCAGCAAATTCAGCAGCAGCAGCTGCCACCGCCGCCACCACCACCACCTCCACCACCGCTCATGCCTGTTTTACCTCCTGGACCTTTTCGGTAGGAAATCTGTAGATCAACATAAATATGAAAGACACCAAAATGCTGCAGTTAGATTCTTCTTATTGAGCTTCTCCGCTGGCAATTTATACATCATTAGTGACAGTTCCACATAAGTGTGGAATTTTTGGGTTTTGTCTTTACTTTGAATGAGGACACATTGAAAAGCTGGAAGTGTGCCTCATGCAAGAATTTTCTCAGAAGTGTTTCTTGTCTGGTTGCCTTATCAATCGTTCGGTAAAGGCGTATCCTGAGAGAGGAACGTTTTTTCCCCAGAAGCCCTTTGATTGCATGTGGCTCACAGTTCCTAAAGGAACCATTTAGTTATGTCAAATCTTCTTGAGTGCATCAATTTCTCTTTAGGACTGGGGAAATAATATTTTCATGAAAAGTGTAAAAGTACAATTATAGGTAAAATTGGCCAGGTGTTTTCACATTACTTTTTTCTACAGTCTTGATATCATCGATACTATGATAAGTCAGAGTCATCCTCAGCAATACACAATGTAGTCAGTGCTGCATACAGATTGGATAATAAACGTTGAAACACTGTAAATCTGAAGTATTTACAAACATGACAGTCTTAAGTTTGCAATCCAGTGAAGTCATATGAAAATACATGAGAAATCTGTGCTATTGTTTAGGGCTTATACCCTTTCGACTTCATGCGCTGAATGCAAACAGCCGCTCTGCCCAGCAGACTGTCGGGCTCGGCCGTACCGTTGAATGCACAGGATCACAGCTCAAAAGAATCTCTCGGGCAGCCTCTGAATGATCACATCGACATTTCCCAATAGAATTTCAGCTCTTCCATCTTCCCACACTGAGACTGAGCATGTGGGTTACACGTACTCTGATCCTTTCATGTGCAGCCAGCTTAATAAACTATTTTTCCCGTGAGATTTCTCTTTCAATGCCAGTAGTTCATAGGGACTTCTCGACAGGGCTTCATTTGGAATCGGCCAACTTTGCATTTGTAAATCTGAAGTTGTTTCTTTTATTTATATTTTTTTTCTCCATTTCCAGTAGTCAGCCTTTTCTCACCTTAGACTTTATATTTCAAGCAGCATTCCAAAACGCTGTTTGATTAATAAAAGTGTGGGTTTTTTGTAGTGGCGCCGATAGCATTATACCTCTTGCTGCTCTGCTGACGGCTGCTGAACCTCCTCAATCTTCCTCTCTGTCAATCAGCAGTTTGTTGGAAGAGAAGGTAAGTTTGATGTCAACATAGGCAAGGATTCTTGTATTTTAGTAGAGCTTATTTTCCAACTGTTTGCATTTACTCACAAGACCTGTCAGGTTCCTGTGCTGCGACAACCAGCATTCCCAAGTCTTCTGGGCCCCCAGGGACAACCAATACCCACAAATGGTAAGGAACGATAACTTCAGAATTTCTTTTAAAAAAATGACCTTCAGACAAACTCAATGGGATTTTGCTCTTTGTCCTCTCCCCACTCCAACAGGTCGCCCAACGGGAGGCAGTGCACCTCACTCAGCAGGTGGCAGACCGGGCTGCGAACTGTAAGTGTCCTACTGAAATTCAATATGTTCCTACTTGTAACCTGCTAAACGAGGCCGTACCACATAACTTACACAACAGCTGATTTATAATGAAAAAAGTCTGCACAGATAGTTGTGGAGAATACAAGTGGTAATTAAATTTTAAATGCCTTAATTTGAATTGGCCTTAGCAGAGGGGATCTGCGCTTGCAGTAAGATGATTTAAAATAAAAGCCCAGTACAGGATTGAAAAGAGGACTCTGAAAAATGAATGCTTTTTGAGGAAACCATAGTTCCATGTAAAACCTAAAGAGAATTAAAGGATCAGATGGAAAGCCGCCCTTTAGATTACTGGCTGAATAGAGCTGGAAAAATTGATTTCCCAATAGAAATCAGCCTCCAACATTCTTTTTTCTAAAAATTTTAGTTGATACTAATTGAGAAAATCCTTGGAAAAGTCAGTGCTGTCATTTTATGACAATTCTGAATTTCTTCAATGCGTTCATGTCCAACAGCCAAGCTGCTTTCTCTCAGTTGGAGAGAGCAGAGACTGTTTTATCCATCATTGCAGTGTCAAGCTGGTCCTTCCTTTTGGTATATATTTGTTCTAGATAGATTGTAAGGGCACAGTATGTTTATAAAATGTTATGAGAAATAAAACCAGAAACCAGGATCCATTCCACAGATTATCTAAAAATCTCAAGTTCAGTAAGCAAGAAAATAACAATTCAGGGACAGGAACAGGCCAAATACATCATGGTGAGGTGACAACATCAGAAGTATTAAGTGTCTCAAGGAGCGGCGGAGGAGCGGTGGGCGCTCAGCACATGGGAGATGGGAGTCTCTTTTAAGCACGGGCAGCCTCCACCCATAGTCGCAAGGCGAGAAGAGGAGAGAAGACTGTGGGAACTGTTGGAGGTGAGGGTGTGGAAGGCAACTGAGAGGATGAAGAAATGAGCGTAGTCTCAAATGACCAGGAAGCAGGGAGCAATATGCTTACGTTGAGAACAAGAAGCCACCATGCTCCCGCTTTGTTCTCTTTCCTCTGTAAAATCAGGGCAGAGCGTTACAAACAGTGACACATGTCTTGGGGTCTCTTTAGAAGTTCAAATCAAGGATTCCCACACAGCGAATGTTCCCAAAGAAGGGCTTAAGCCCAACACTACCAACATCAACACTGTCGTGGTTTGGCCTCAGCCAGCAACAGAGAACCACGCAGCCACTCGCTCGACTCCCACAGCCATGGGAAAAAAAAAAATCAGCAGAAAAGGGCAAAACTCGTGGGTTGAAATATTATAATTTAACAGAACAGACAAAGGGAAAAAGAAAGAAAAGAAAGAAAGAAAAAACAATAACACCGGTAAAGGAATACAAGAACGCGATTACAGTACCGCCGCGAAGCACACCGACCAGACCCACACCGCCACAACCCGCCCCCGAGTGGCGACTGACTCCCCCACCCCGGCTAGCTCCTTTTATAGCGGGGCATGGGGCACGTGGTATGGAATACGTGCCTCCCCTGCCGGCTCCCTGGAAATTAACCCCATCCTTGCCGGAACCAGGACATTATCCACCCCTTATTCCATACCATCTATGTCATGCCCAGATCTTTCAGTTCCCATAGTCTATGAGCCATCCCTTAAAAATGTCCATTAAGCTCACGTAGTCCATGACGGTAGGCTCCAGCAGTGAGAACAGTCTCTCAGGGCACATAAGATGATGTGTAGTGCTGAACTGGTGGGTGCTGTATTTGAAGCTCGTGACTGGGGAATGCAATACAGTCCATGCCCATGGTCCACAGGTTGAAGATGTCGATCTCAAGGAAAATTGCTGGGCGCCAGATACTGAGATCAGTTCTTATTACATCATAAAATTATTCACTGGCTATTCTCACCCAAAATCAAATCCCCATGAGGTACACATCGGACCTCCCCATCCTCTCGCATCACCCACCAAGTGCACCCGGGTCCTTGTGCAAATGCAATCCCACGGATGGGTTTGCCTTTGCCTGAGGCAGGGCTAACCCAGACTGTCTTCCCTAACATATTCTTCATATGCACTACAGGGACTTTATCCCCTTCTACTGTACGTGGAAGTTTTGATTGGGCAGGGCCAGCTCGATTGGCAGATCCCCTAGTGTTAACTAACCAGGTGGCTTTTGCTAAATGGGTATCCCAATGTTTGAAGGTCCCACCCCCCATGGCTCTCAGGGTAGTCTTTAGCAGTCCATTATATCGTTCTATCTTACCCGAGGCTGGTGCGTGATAAGGAATGTGATATACCCACTCAATGCCATGCTCTTTGGCCCAGGTGTCTATGAGGCTGTTTCAGAAGTGAGTCCCGTTGTCCGACTCAATTCTTTCTGGGGTGCCATGTTGCCATAGGATTTGCTTTTCAAGGCCCAGGATAATGTTACGGGCGGTGGCATGGGGCACAGGGTATGTCTCCAGCCATCCAGTGGTTGCTTCCACCATTGTGAGCACGTGGCGCTTGCCTTGGCGAGTTTGTGGGAGTGTGATATAATCAATCTGCCAGGCCTCCCCATATCTATATTTTAGCCATCGTCCTCCATACCAAAGAGGCTTTAACCGCTTGGCTTGCTTAATGGCAGCACACGTTTCACATTCGTGGATAACCTGTGCAATAGTGTCCATGGTCAAGTCCACCCTTCGGTCACGAGCCCATCTATATGTCGCATCTCTTCCTTGATGGCCTGAGGCAACGTGGGCCCACCGAGCTATGAATAGTTCACCCTTACGTTGCCAGTCCAAATCCACCTCAGCCACTTCAATTTTAACAGCCTGATCTACCTGCTGGTTGTTTTGATGTTCCTCAGTGGCCCGATTCTTGGGGATGTGGGCATCTACATGACGTACTTTCACAACCAGATTCTCAATCCGGGCAGCTATATCTTGCCACAGTTCAGCAGCCCAGATGGGCTTACCTCTGCGCTGCCAGTTGTTCTGCTTCCACTGCTGTAACCACCCCCACAGAGCATTTGCCACCATCCATGAATCAGTATAGAGGTAAAGTACCGGCCATTTCTCTCGCTCAGCAATGTCCAAAGCCAGCTGGATGGCTTTTACCTCTGCAAACTGACTCGACTCACCTTGTCCTTCGGTGGCTTCTGCAACTCGTCGTGTCGGACTTCACACAGCAGCCTTCCACTTTCGATGCTTTCCCACAATTCGGCAGGACCCATCAGTGAACAGGGCACGTTTCTTCTCATTTTCTGGCAGTTCATTATACGGTGGGGCCTCTTCTGCACGTGTCACCTCTTCCTCTAGTGATATTCCGAAATCTTTGCCTTCTGGCCAGTCCATGATCACTTCCAGTATGCCTGGACGACTGGGGTTTCCCATTCGAGTTCGCTGGGTGATCAGTGCAATCCACTTACTCCACGTAGCATCAGTTGCATGATGTGTGGCAGGGACCCTTTCTTTGAACATCCAGCCCAGCACTGGCAGTCGAGGTGCTAAGAGGAGCTGTGCTTCAGTGCCAACCACCTCCGAAGCAGCTCGAACCCCCTCGTATGCTGCCAATATCTCCTTTTCTGTTGGGGTATAGTGGGCTTCGGATCCTCTGTATCCCCGACTCCAGAACCCCAGGGGTCGACCTCGAGTCTCCCCTGGTGCTTTTTGCCAGAGGCTCCAGGTAGGGCCATTCTCCCCGGCTGCAGTGTAGAGCACATTTTTAACGTCTTGTCGTGCCCTGACTGGCCCCAGCGCTACTGCATGAACTATTTCCTGCTTAATTTGTTCGAAAGCTTGTCGTTGCTCAGGACCCCACTTAAAATCATTCTTTTTCCGCGTCACTTGGTATAGAGGGCTCACAATCAGACTGTAATTTGGAATATGCATCCTCCAAAAACCCACAACACCTAAGAAAGCTTGTGTTTCCTTTTTACTAGTCGGTGGGGACATAGCTGCTATTTTGTTGATCACATCCATTGGGATCTGACGGCGTCCATCTTGCCATTTTATTCCTAAAAATTGGATCTCCTGTGCAGGTCCCTTAACCTTACTTCGTTTTATGGCAAAGCCAGCTTTCAGAAGGATTTGAACTATTTTATTCCCTTTCTCAAAAACTTCTTCTGCTGTGTCGCCCCATACAATGATGTCATCAATGTACTGCAAATGTTCTGGAGCTTCACCCTGTTCCAGTGTGGTCTGGATCAGTCCATGACAAATGGTGGGGCTGTGTTTCCACCCCTGGGGCAGTCGATTCCAGGTGTACTGGATGCCCTTCCAAGTGAAAGCAAACTGTGGCCTGCACTCTGCCGCCAAAGGGATTGAGAAGAATGCATTGGCGATATCAATCGTTGCATACCACTTGGCTGCCTTCGACTCCAGTTCGTATTGAAGCTCTAGCATGTCTGGCACAGCAGCACTCAGCGGTGGTGTGACTTCATTCAGGCCACGATAATCCACTGTTAGCCTCCACTCTCCATTAGATTTTCGCACTGGCCATATGGGACTATTAAAGGGTGAGCGAGTCTTGCTAATCACTCCTTGAGTCTCTAGTTGACGAATCAACTTATGGATGGGAATCACAGAGTCTCGGTTAGTACGATATTGCCGTCGATGCACCGTTGTGGTAGCAATCGGCACCTGTTGTTCTTTGACCCTCAACAACCCTATCACAGAGGGGTCCTCTGAGAGACCAGGCAAGGTGGATAACTGTTCAATTTCTTCTGTCTCCAAGGCAGCTATGCCAAAAGCCCACCGGTATCCTTTTGGGTCCTTGAAGTATCCTCTCCTGAGATAGTCTATGCCAAGGATGCATGGAGCCTCTGGGCCAGTCACAATGGGATGCTTTTGCCACTCATTTCCAGTTAGGCTTACTTCAGCTTCCAGTACAGTCAACTCTTATGATCCCCCTGTCACTCCAGAAATACAAATGGGTTCTGCTCCTCTGTAATTTGATGGTATTAAGGTGCATTGTGCACCAGTGTCCACCAGAGCCTTATACTCCTGTGGCTCAGATGTGCCAGGCCATCGAATCCACACAGTCCAATAAACCCGGTTGTCCCTTTCCCCCACCTGGCTGGAGGCAGGGCCCCTCTAATCCTGATCATAGTATACGTTACTCACTTGTTGCAAAAATGATTTGGAAGTCCCTTCAAGAGGATCGGAGGTTAGATCAGGCCTTCCATTCTGTCTGGGGAACTGTCTGCTGGAAACAGGAGCTGCACTTTTTCTGGAGGGATCCCCTTTTGTGTTTGTTCTTCCTTGCAGCTCACGTACCCGTGTCCGTAGTGTTGAGGTAGGTTGTCCATCCCACCTCCTCATGTCCTCTCCGTGGTCACGCAGGTAAAACCACAGGGTGCCTCGTGGTGTGTACCCCCTATACTCTTCCTCTTGAGTAGGGAAACACCTGCTCCTAATAGCTGAGATGCTGGCCTGTACAAGTGGGGAGTAGGACATACTCTCTTCAAGTTGCTGGACCTTCTGGGACAGTTTCTCCACAGCTGAAATGAGGGGGGAAGATAGGCTTTCTTCATATTGACGGAGTCGTCCAGCCACCTCATCCACCGTTGGTCCCTCTTCACCTCTCCATTCCATCACTGCCAAGGAGTTGGCATATGATGATGGTGCGCTCCGTACAAACTTCCGCCATATGGGCCTTGTGCACTGGACTTCATCAGGATCTGTGGGTAAGTGCGCATTATCTGGGTCAAAGTAAATCATCTCTCGTACGGCTAATTCCCTTAGGTACTGGATACCTTTTTCCATGGTGGTCCACTTGCTTGGACGACATACAACATCTTCGCTGAAAGGATACCTTTCCCTTACACCTGCCAGGAGTCACCTCCAGAGGCTGAGGGCTTGTGTCTTTTTCCCAATTGCCTTGTCAATGCCTGCCTCCCTAGACAAGGATCCCAGATGCTTAGCTTCCCTGCCCTCTAATTCCAAGCTACTGGCCCTGTTATCCCAGCATCGGAGCAGCCAGGTGACAATGTGCTCACCAGGAAGTCGACTGAAATCTTTTCGCATATCTCGCAGCTCACTCCGGGATAGGGATTGGGTTATTACCTCTGGTTCTGTCTCTTCCTCCTGTTCCTTTGATGGCCCTGGTTCATCATCATCCTTTACTATGCGAACTGATTTCTTGGTGTATTTCTTCTTCTGTATAGGAGCAACTGATACTGGCACAGGTTGGTTGTCCGGTTCAGCTGCAGTGCCTGCCACTGGGGTTTGAGTGGCTGCATTGCCTGTCACCAGGGTTTGAGTAGCCACAGTGCCTGCCACTGGAGTTAGAGTAGCCTCATTGTCTGCCACCGGAGTTGGAGTAGGCATAGTGCCTGCCACTGGAGTTGGAGTAGGCTCCTTGTCTGCCACCGGGGTTGGAGTAGCCTCCTTGTCTGCTGGTCTGGCTTTCCCCTCTTTCCCCTGAGGGTCCTGCATAGTACTGAGCAGTGTTTGGTAGATACTGGCCAGGGCCCAACACAGTGCCATAAGTTGTGCCTCTCTGGAATAGCCACAGCATTTTCCTTTGAAATATTCTATTACTTTATCAGGGTCCTGTAGTTGTTCAAGGGTGAAGTCCCAAACCATTGGAGGTGAGAAGTTCTCTAGATACCTGCCCATGTTCTCCCACATCCCATGCCACCCCTGACTATCTGGCCTTGGGACAGATTTCTGAGTGGTAGTCTTAAACAGCTGTTTTACCCTAAAAAAGACTTGAAAAACATTCAGGAG
The DNA here is from genome assembly GCF_965231255.1 of Vanellus vanellus. Taxonomy (NCBI): domain Eukaryota; kingdom Metazoa; phylum Chordata; class Aves; order Charadriiformes; family Charadriidae; genus Vanellus; species Vanellus vanellus. The sequence continues at coordinate 719,133 of NW_028126614.1, forward strand.
ACATAGCAATAGGAACACGCTGGTTTGAGCATCCCAAGGATATTCAAAATTCTCAAGAGGTGTTATACCTGGCCCAGAGGAGAAAAAGGAGGCAAAAGAGCTGGGGAAAGTATCTCCCCCCGTTTCTCCCATAGATTGGGTGTGATTATTGATAACTTCTGAGAGACGGTAACCAAGGTATGGACAGGACAGCAATACTACATAGAAACCCCAACAAAGCCACTTGAATAGTGATGTTACCATATCATAAGCTGATATTGCACAGGACAGCAAAATTATAGTCCTGATCCCTCTCCCTGAGATAACAAACAGCATCACAGGGAGTACATACAGCATATAAGAATTTACATAACACAGCCATGTAAACAAACGAAGCAACATTGTAACCGGCAACTATTTAACTAATAGGAGAAATACATATAAGAAATCCGTTTTAACAAGCTCTGGTCAGATCTGTCGTTATTACAACCCTTCGAGCCTCACGCTGGGCGCCAAAAAGGACTGTCATGGTTTGGCCTCAGCCAGCAACAGAGAACCACGCAGCCGCTCACTCGACTCCCACAGCCGTGGGAAAAATCAGCAGAAAAGGGCAAAACTCGTGGGTTGAAATATTATAATTTAACAGAACAGACAAAGGGAAAAAGAAAGAAAAGAAAGAAAGAAAAAACAATAACACCGGTAAAGGAATACAAGAACGCGATTACAGTACCGCCGCGAAGCGCACCGACCGGACCCGCACCGCCGCGACCCGCCCCCGAGTGGCGACTGACTCCCCCGCCCCGGCTAGCTCCTTTTATAGCGGGGCATGGGTCACGTGGTATGGAATACGTGCCTCCCCTGCCGGCTCCCTGGAAATTAACCCCATCCTTGCCGGAACCAGGACAAACACCAGTCTTTGTGCATGTGCCTCCACCTCCCTTGTATCCTCCACCACCCCAAGCACTTCCACCCTTCCACAGTTTTCTTCCTCGGTTTCCGCCTGCTCAACCTCCATCTGCTGCGTACACTGTCCCCCTGCTCCAGGATATGCCCCAGCTCCTGCAAACGTGTCATCAGCTTGGGTACCAAGAGCAGTACCAAGAGTTCATTCCAAAACCATCCCCACAACACACACACCTCCTGTATCTTGGAAGGTGTTTTACAGGGAACAACGGAGTCTGAAAGAGGAGTAAGTAGTTGGCTCAATGAAGTTGTGTTGCTCTTCACTTCTGTATTTGAGAGCAGACCGGACTGCAGTTACACTAAAGTGCATCTGACATAAGCAAAAATGATGTAGTGCTCTTTCCAATCTATGTTTTCATTGGAGACAGTGAACACGCAAAACTATTCTAAAGGATTCAAATAAGCATAGGCAAAAAAAGCCCAGATGACTGTTTGACATGTCCGTACTGGAGAAGCAGGTTGTCTAGAAGAATCAGGAAGAGTTCCGCTCCATCCCCTGTCATTACAGGGGTTGGATGATTCAAGGGATCAGCCCTGATGGGAGTTTCCTGTGTAGGGTACTAGCTCACATACGGCAGAGGTTACAGCAGAGCCATCGCTAGAATTGGGCAGCAGTTGTTCAGGAGCAGGTGTCTCTGTTACTAAAGCTTCACTGTAATGACATCCTTCACCTTCTGATAGCCATGACGAGGCCAGAAGCTGAATAGGTGTCGTTGCAGGATTTTCTGCGTCTCCCTGTTCTGATTGTAAGCATTACCTTGAAGTGCTTTGGAGGGGACAAGAAGAGAAGGTGTCTTCATTTCCTCTTTTCCTTATCACATGTGGATACACGTAGAGATATTTACCTGGGCTGAAAACTGGTGGCTTTGGCTAGTATTTGGTTGACATTGTGAAGTTAAAACGACAAAGTTGGCATTTTAAAACTGAGCTTTACTGTCTCCAGGCTGAATCGTGTTTTCCCGATGTTTCACAGTGTGCTGTAGACATTAAGACTTGCTCTTTTTGCATCTTACTGCAACGAAAATGGTTTGCACTGCATGGAGTTGCTGCGTAGTGAAACATGTGCGTTCACGCACCAGTAGAGGCCAGTATACACCACCTTATATCAATCAATGGCTGTGATAGTTGATGTGCTAGAAGTGAGTGGAAACAGACTTATCCTTCCTGTATGCTTTTACCCTAACAAAGCAGCAGCTGTTCTGTCTTGGAAGCAGAAACTTTTACGTGCCATCACGTTCTTCAATTGGCAGTAGTGCTGTCAGCAGCCAAAACGAGTTTTGACATAAGCATACGGAGAATGAAAAAAAGAACAAACCAAATTGGTGAGGAAACAAAATTACTTTCATTTATTGCTTTTGTGTTGTGTTTTTTTAAAGGCCCAAGACTTCTTATAGTGCTTCATCTCACCGCAGTTCGTCTGCCTACTCCACATCAAGACCAGGTTCTTGCCGCTCTCGCTCCCGCTCCCGCTCTCCATCGTTTAGTCATTCCCATTCTCGTGCCTATTCGCGATCACCACCACATCCAAGAAGAGACAAAGGGAAGAGGCAAAGGGAAGTTCCAGCGTATGATAGGAAATCTTACTACGGCAGATCGGTTGACCTTCGAGATTCATTTGAAAAGGAAAGACACAGAGAAAGGGAAGGGGACTACAGAGGACAGTATGGAAAGTATTACAAGGACTGTGCTGGTGGCGCTCATCGTCGACCTCCAGCAAGCAGAGAGAGGTATTGTCCAGAGAGGTTTCATCCACCTGGGAGCAGAAGAGAGAGTTCATCATACTCTCGGGGACATAGAGAGGACTATCCGGGTGGGCAGAGCCACCGGAGTCATCCTAGAGCTGGAAATTAAAGGAGTTGCCAAAGACAGGCTGTGTTAAAACATCTTCCTCTTAAAAGGATGAAGCTATTTTGATACCATCATTTAAAGAGTAGTCCCCGGTTTGGGAAACAGAAGTGCAGTATCTTATCAGCCTCAGAGTAATGTCATAACATATTACTCATCTTCAAGTAACAAAGAAGAAGCACGTGACCTAGTTCAGGTGAAGTTTTATTTCTTGAAAACAGTTATTTTTCTCTTTGTTTGCTAGCACGTATGTAAACACAAATCCCATGTTCATCAATAAATTTAACATTCTTGTAGCCTCGTGTGTCCCCTGCTGTGTCCATATTACATTTCTAAGTAGCCCCTTACCATCAGCTGACAGAGATGTCTCAAAAAAAATGAAAAACGGAGAAATGCTGGAGTGGGAGAGAAGACTTAGTGTTAGTGAGAACTAATCAAAATGAAAGACAAAGCAAAACCATTCCCTTCTTGTTTGCTGTGACGGCACCTGGTGTGGGCTGTGGGCAGCCACAGGGAGGGCGGAAGCCTTGCGTCGCTCTGTACAGCTCCTCTCTCTCTCCCCCCCTGTAAAAGCACTGCGGCCGCAGGTGCTTCTCATGGTGGAGACACAATCCGCTTTATTCTTAAAGATAACTCGGGGCTTGGTCTGAAGTGGGGGGGGTTACTTTTCTTTTTTGTTTTAAATCCACTCATTTCTCTACCTATTTCAAAGCAGAACCTGGATCTTCGTGTGGCAGGAATAAATCACGGGGAAGCTTGCCAATTATTGTTGAAGAGTAAAGCAGCAAAATTAAGATGAATTCAGATTTTTTTCAAGAGGATGCACAACAGCATATTCTTTGACTATTTCTTCATTGTCTTGCTGCTCTTACGTTAGCTGTCATTGCACGCTTGCAAACCTTGCTGCTGTCCTGCGATTACTACTGCCAAAGCAGGAAAGCGGATGCGTTCTGTTTTACTATAACCACGCCAGTAACTGCACGGACCTCTAGTTGGTCTGTGTCCTGAGAGGCTGCAGAAATGCAGAGAGCCGTGCCCATTGCTGTAGCGTCGTCAAGCACAACTGCCATCTTTCCCGGCTGAATCTGTAGTTTAGTCAAGTTACTGGTTTTTAGGAAACCACCATGAAGTAACTGTAGCACCCCAGCAGTGACCTCACCCTTCCCCTCCTCTTCTCTGTCCCCTTTCCCCCTTACTTTGTGCCAGTTTCTGTTTAGTCTTCTGTTTAAATGGGATTTAATACACTGACTGTCAATTCTGTTTTGGGGGGGCTTGTGGGGTTTTGGGGTTGTTTGGGTTTTGTTTTCTTTTTTTTTTTTTTATTATTCTGCAGTATTATCTTAGAGTTCTATACATGTCATGGATATGTTGTTTCTGCTTGACTGACTGGAAGGAATACTTCAGTATTACTGAATAATACTTCAATCGAGAGCTTTCCTGATGTCTGGTTTGTGCCTGAAAAACCACAAAATGGGAAAGGCTGTGCCTGCCACGAGAGAACATAGGACTGGTTTTCCACATGTGAAAAAGAGTGGCCTATGGAGCATGAAGCTTCAAAATACTTGATCAGGCTTTCTTTTCCACAGAACTCGGCACAAAATGTTCTGAGGAGAGGGAAACTTGAATATTCTGGTGAGACTTGCAATGAAAGGAAGTTCTCTGTTCCCAGACTTGGGTGTTCCTCTCCAAAGGCACATTCTCAAGAACTTTATAGTTCTTAATACTGTAATGTTGTGTGTGCTTTCCTAAACACAGAGAGAAGGAATGATTCACTGAAGGGAGGTTGCAATCTACATACATCTTCTGCATGGAGATATTTTTCCCCGAGTCTGCTAAAACTACTCCCTTGGCTTCTTCCACTACATTCAGTAATAAAGGAGAAGAGCTTTTTCCAATGAAGGGTTTTAATATCTCTTCTGATCTGTTTAGTGACCTTGCGAGGAGAGCTGTTCAGTTGGCATTGTGAAATTTTACTCTCCATTTTTGAACAACTGAAGATGGAATAAGCACTGATTCCAGTGTCTTTCTGAGGATGTTTCACTGGTGGAAGCTTAACTGCTGCTTGTGGCATAATATAATTCCATATCCCAAAAAAGGACCAAGATAAGAGTTACTCCTGTTACTTGTGGACAAACCACCCTTCAGAATTACCTCTCAATAAACATTGCCTTCCATTCCTAACTGGTGGCTTGAGGACTTAATTCCTGCAAGCTGCTGCAGTAGGTAGCTGGGAGGGAGGAGTCTGCATTTGCGGGATTGTGCTCTGAATCCATGTTTCCATCATCATTAAAAACTTGTTTTGGTCTGATAGCAAGGAGAATAAGATCAAATTCTCACACTTCCCAAACTACTTCGGAGAGTATGGCCTGTGGTCTAATAAAATACATAGAAATAAAACAATACCTATAAATAAAATATGTATAAAACAAGATGTTTCTTGAGGGAAAATAGCAGAAGATCGGCGAGGAGGTTTGTGAATGTGTTTGAGTGACTTGCAGCTGGGGGGTAGAAAAATAAATATAACATTCTAATTGTTGTTAATTGCTGTGTGCTTGACAAGGAGAACATCTGTGCTTAGATAACATCAGCCTGTGATAGACTTAGAGGCCCCCTATGCAACGTGCTTGAGATTCCTGCCCTGCTACGGGGAACTAAACTACTCCCGCGCGAATCCCTGAAAAACAGGCGAAAACAGCAGGTTTGGTGACACTTGAGCACGGCCCGAGCTGCGCGGTGCCCGCATCCCCGCTTGTGTGCCTCTGCCCAGGTCCTGCTTCAGCAATCCCCGGTTGACGAGTTAATGACAATAAATTTGCTCTTCGCATTTTATCTGTGGTTTTGTGGTCGCTCCTGCCTCCTGCCTGTGCTGACTCACGCAGACACCGTACCCGACTCTGCACGCCTGCAGAGCACATGTAGTCCTACTTCCCCCCACCCACAACGGAAGAAGGAACCAAGCGTACAGCGCACGATGCCATTGAACAGAACACAAGGCTGACAGAGCAGATGAGAAACTGGCTTAGCTGCAACTCAGGTTCTTGCTAACCCTGATTTGAAGGCTGCAGCATAACAGTCTGCAATTAATGCAAAAGCAGCCAATGTGCTCTCTATAACAGCAGTAATGTGCGTTACACAGCGTCTGTACCCCATGGCGAACAAGGACGGGGTAAGACAGAACTCCCTTTGGAAATGCACTCTGAGCTGTGGTGAAGCGAAGGCTGAGAGCATCCCCGAGGCAAGAGAGCCAGGAGGACCATGACCCCAGTGGCTGTGAAGGGGCACACAGACGGTCCTGGGTCACCCCTGCATCCGTGATGTCATTACAGGGATGTGATGTCATTATGCAGCACGTTCCAGAGCCACCAGCCAGGCAGGGGTTGGGAGACGGTGTTGGAGGGAGGGCACGGACAAAAAGCTGTAGCACCTCCGGGAGAAGCACCTTCCACTGCCGCCGGCTGTGACGTGGGCGATAGCTTGGCTCCCAGCGACATTCATCCTCACCCAGGGAGAGGAAGATGAGTGCTGTGCTTCGCACCGCCTTCAGTGAGCTTTGCCTGGAGGAGAGACTCTGCGATGTGGTTATCAGCGTGGGTGGCATTGAGTTCAGTGCTCACAAGAACATCCTCTGCAGCTGCAGTCAATACTTCAGGTCAGTGCTTGGAACAAGAGGGGATGGGGACACACAGCATTTCCCAGGCTGTGTCACGCTGCCTTAGTGTCTCTCCAGCACTTCCCTCAGCCCGAAAACTCTCCTCCAGCACTTCCCCATAGTCCTGGTGCCTCCCTGGACACTGGAATTCATCCCCAACCCAAGATCTCACAGCAGCGCTGGAAGCGGTGTCTGACGAACCCCCAGATGCGGTGCAGGGCTGGAGCATGGCCAGCCGGGCTTGTCTGCCACGGGGCGGGAGGTGCTCCTTCCCCACACACCGCCATTCTCTGGTGGTCTTGTTGAAGCAAGGGGCGCACTGGCCCTGTGGCTCTCTGTGCACAGCCGGAGATGGTGACTCTTTGTTATACAACCGGCTTGTAACACATGAATTAATAAACCCCACGGCCTCCCAGCGTGGCTACTGTGCGTGCCCAAATTGGTGCCCCGGGAAGGAGGCACGGGATAACGGGATCTGGGTTTAACGCAGTAAAGCTGCTTTTCCCCCAGCACTGCTTTGCTTTTTCCAGGGCTTTGTTTTCCACCAGCTGGAGCAACGCCGGGAAGGTCGTCTATAAAATCCCCGGCACGTCACCCGAAATGATGCGGCTCATTATCGAGTACGCCTACACCGGCACAGTACCAGTCACAGCCGACAACGTTGAATATTTGCTGATAGCGGCCGACCAGTTCAACGTCATGGGCGTCGTCAGACTGTGCTGTGAGTTCTTAAAGTCCCAGCTGTGCTTGGAGAACTGCATCGGCATCTGGAAATTCACCGAGTATTACTACTGCCCTGACCTGCGAGAAGCAGCCCATGCGTTCATCCTCCATCACTTGGAGGAGATGATCAGGGTGTCGAGAGAGTTTCTGGAGCTCTCTGTCAACGAGCTCCAGCGCGTCCTGCAGAAGGAGGAGCTCCGCGGGAGAGAAGAGGCCGTGTTCGAGGCCGTTCTGCAATGGATGGCTCACGACCCGCAGAACAGGAGGCAGCAGGTTGCAGTCTTGCTGGGCAAGGAAGAGTGGAAGGGGGGACAGAGAGGATGTATTTAAAACAAGGAAACTCTAGGTTATTCTTAGTTTAGAAAAAATAAACTCAGCATTGGTGACAGTAAGGACTTTGCTTGAAACTTTTGACATCCTGCCATCTCAATGGTATGAATTTGTCATTCATATTCACTCTATGTACACGTCACTCACCCAAATCCGATTGCTTGTTGGCACGTGCATGGTTTCAGAAGGCACACACACTGACACTGATGGGATGGAAATGATCAGGTATCTATTTTCCATGAGTGCCCAGGCCACAGTTGTGTGAGGCATTGCACAAGCATCTGAAATCCTTGTCCAAAAGAGTTTGCAAACCACCTGTTCCTTTACACAGTCCCTGGATTGCAACCCTTCCCCCTGTGACAACCTCCTCTCGGGGCAGACTTGCCTGTTCTCATCAAAGGTTCCTTCAGCCGAGTCAATCCTGAACCAATATAAAAACGGAGCCCAACCTCTATGTTCACCCTTGGGATACAAGACCCATACCACAGGGCTCTCACTTCAGTCCCACCTGAGGTAAGTGACTGTAATTTCATTTCCCACTGGTCAAATATTCCTCTTCAGAACTCTCTTTAAATGGAGGTCTGCCGGTAAGGGAGAGCAGAGAGTTCCTCACCTCTTATGCAGCCAGGGCACGTTCCCCTGCTCAAAGCAGCATACTCAGGCCTCCCATTTGGGTGGCATCTGTTAAAAGAGGAACACTGAGTCTGAAGTTTATTCATTTCACAGAATCACAGAATGGTCGGGGCTGGAAAGGACCTCTGGAGATCATCTATCCAGTTCCAACCCCTGTGACAGAGCAGGGGCACTTACAGCAGTCGCACAGGACACGTCCAGGCAGGTTTGGAAAGGCTCCAGAGTGGGAGACTCCCCCACCTCTCTGGGCAGCCTGTGCCAGCGCTCTGCCACCCGCAAAGGAAAGAAGTCCCTCTTCATGTTGAGATGGAACTTCCTATGTTCAAGTTTGTGCTCGTTCCCTCTTGTCCTATCCCTGGGCACCACTGAAAAAAAAGACTGTTCCCATCCCCCTGGCACCCTCCCTTTAAGTGTTTGTAAGCATTAATGAGATCCGCCCTGAATCTTCTTTTCTCTAGACTAAAAAGCCCCAAGTCCCTCAGTCTTTCCTCATGAGAAAGATGCTCCAGTCCCCTCAACATCTCCATAGCCCTTTGCTGGACCCTCTCCAGCAGTTCCCTGCCCTTCTTGACCCAGCGCTCCTGATGTGGCCTCACCAGGGCAGAGCAGAGGGGGAGGATGACCTCCCTCCACCTGCTGGCCACACTCTTCCTGATGCCCCCCAGGATGCCATTGACCTTCTTGGCCGCCAGGGCACATTGCTGCCTCATGGTGATCCTGTTGTTCCCCAGGACTCCCAGGTCCCTTTCCACAGAGCTCTCTAGGAGGTCAGCCCCCAACCTGTACAGGTGCAGGGGGGTATTCCTCCCCAGATGCAGTACCCCACACTTGCCCTTGTTGAATTTCATAAGGTTTCTTTGCCCAACTCTCCAGCCTGGCCAGGTCACACTGTATGGCAGCACAGCCTTCCGGCGTGTCAGCCACCCCTCCCAGTTTTATGTCATCAGCAAACTTGCTGATGGTACACTCTATCCCTTCATCCAGGTCATTGATAAATATATTGAACAGGACTGGACCCAGTACTGACCCCTGAAGGACACCACTTGTTACCAACCTCCAACCAGACTCTGCACACCACTAACCCCAACCCTCTGAGCTCTACCTGCCAGCCACTGTTCAATCCACCCTACTGTCCATTCATCTAACCCACACTTCCTAAGCTTGCCTGTGAGGATGATGTGGGAGACAGTGTCAAAAGCTTTGCCGAAGTCAAGGTAGACAACATCCACTGCCCTCCCCTCATCCACCCATCCAGTCACACCATCGTAGAAGGCTATCAGATTAGTCAGATGTGACTTGCTCTTGGTGAATCCATGTTGACTACTTCTGATAACCTTCTTTTCCTACAGATACTTGGAGATGATGCCCGGAACAAGCTGTTCCATCATCAGGGATGGAGGTGAGGCTGACCAGCCTGTAATTTCCTGGGTCACCCTTCTTGCCCTTTTTGAAGACTGGAGTGACATTGGCTCTCCTCCAGTCCTCAGGCACCTCACCTGTTCTCCAGGACCTTTCAAAGATGATGGAGAGCGGCCCAGTAATGACTTCCACCAGCTCCCTCAGCACTCGCGGGTGCATCCCATCAGGACCCATGGACTTGTGAGTATCCAGTTTACTGAATTGTTCTCTAACTTGTTCTTCTTCAACCAAGGGAAAGTCTTGCTTCCTCCAGACTTTCTCTGTTGCCTGCAAAGTCTGGGACTCCCGAGGACTGGCCCAAGCAGTGAAGACAGAAGCAAAGAAGGCATTCAGCAACTCCAACTTCTCTGCATCGTCTGTCACCACGGCACCTCTCTGATTGAACAGTGGGCCCACATTTTCCCTAGTTTTCCTTTTGCCTCCTATGTACTTTAAGAAACCCTTCCTGTTGACCTTGACATCCCTCGCCAGGTTCAATTCCAAGGCTGCCTTGGCTTTCCTTGTTTCATCCCTGCATACCCTGACAGCATTCTTGTACTCTTCCCAAGCAGTCAGCCCCTTCTTCTACCTACTATAAACTCTCTTCTTCCACCTGAGCTTTTTCAGAAGCTCCCTGCTCAGCCATGCAGGCCTCCTGCTTCCCTTGCCTGATTTGTAGTTCTTAGGGATGCACCGATCCTGAGCTTGGAGGAAGTGATACTTAAATATCAGCTGGCTCTCTTGAGCCCTCCTACCCTCTAGAGCCCTCACCCATGGGATTTCTCCAAGCAGTTTCTTGAAGAGATCAAAGTTAGCCCTCCTGAAGTCTAATATTTCAACCCTAGTTGTCATTTTGTGCATACTGCACTTAATCCTGAACTCTGTCTTCTCATGATCACTGCAGCCCAATCTGCCGCCAACCTTAATGGCCTCCACCAGTCCTTCTTGATCTTCAGTACTAGGTCCAGTAGCACACCTCTCCTTGTGGGCTCCTCCACCACCTGAGTCAAAAAGTTATCATTAATGCACTGGAGGAACCTCCTGGACTGTACATGCCCAGCTGTGTGGCCTTGCCAGCAGATACCAGGGTGATTGAAGTCCCCCATGAGAACCAAGGCCTGTGATCGGGAGGCGATTCTCAGCTGTCTGTAGAAGGCCTCATCATCTTCCCCATCCTGATCAGGTGGCCTGTAATAAACACCCACAACAGTGTCTCTCCTGTTACCCTGCCCCTTGATCCTTACCCACAAGCTCTCAACTCACTCTTCATGCACCCCCAGGGAGAGCTCAATACCTTCCAGTTGCTCTCTCACATAAAGAGCAACCCCACCACCTCGCCTCACTGGCCTATCTTTCCTGAAGAGAACATAGCCCTCCATGATGGCATTCCAGTCATGTGAGCTATCCCACCACGTCTCAGTAATTGCAGTGAGATCATGGCCTTGTGACAGCACGCAGATCTCTAATTCTTCTTGTTTGTTCACCATGCTGCACGCATTAGTGTATAAGTATTTCAGAGAGACAATTAAGTGTGTAGTTTTTGCCCTTGGGGGGTGGTGGGCCTTCCGACTCTCAAAAATACTAGCACTGTGACCCACAAGTGTTGAGCTACTACAGCCGGGTGCCTGACAACCTGCCCCAGGAAAATCGTCCCAGACCAGTCCCACACACTGGCCATTGCCATCTCTGACCATACACCTCATCTCTGGGTCTTCCTTTTATCCCCTTTTGAAAACAGGGGTTATGTTTCCCCTTTTCCAGTTCGCAGGAACCTCGCCAGACCACCACGACTTCTCAAAGTGACACTCAAAGAGTTGTGGTCCACAGCTCCATGTCCAAGTGGAGACCAGTTAAAAGTGGTGTTCCTCAGGTACTGGGACCGATGCTGTTCAACATCTTTGTTGATCAAGGTTCTGCTTGGAAATACATACAGAATACGGAGGGATGTAATTTGTAGGGTCCTGCAGGGGTCTATACCACAACCTGCACTGGTTAATGTGGTTTTCAGGAGTCAAGAGTGCTTATTCATAAGATTTGTAGAAGATGTCACATTGAGGAGAGACTCACCTTCTTTCCCCTGGTATCATTTTGAGGAGGGGGAGCGAGTGAGCAGCTGGGTGGGTGGTTGGCTGGCTGCTGGTCAAAGTTAACCAACCACAGGACCATATCAGCACTGCTGTGCCCAGTATGGAGCTCCCCAGCACAAGACAGACCCTGGCAGACTGGAGTGAGTCCTGCAGAGGCCGGAAGGATGGTTGTGGCCTGGAGCACATTATGGACAAGGAGACCCTGGGAGACCTAGGTCTACATTCATATTGTAGATGATGCTCAATCCCGACAGCACATGCCCTCTTCTCTGCCACCACCGGCCCCATTATGCAGGAGAGCATGAGTGTCCTCAGGCAACTCCCGTATCTCGTTTCCCGTATTATAGCAGCTTTCCAGTATCTGAAGGGGGCCTACGAGAAACCTGGAGAAGGACTTTTTACAAGGGCGTGTACAGATAGGATAAGGGGTATTGGCTTCAAACTAGAAGTGGGGAGATTTAGATGAGATGTTAGGAAGAAATTTTTCATTCTGAGGGTGGTGAGGCACAGGACACTTGTGGATGCCCCATCCCTGGAAGTGTTCAGGACCAGGCTGGATGGGGCTTTGAGAAAACTGATCTAGTAGGAGGTGTCCCTGACCATGGCAGGGGTTTGCACCTAGATAATCTTTAATGTCCCTTCCCACCAAAACCATTCTATGATTCTATGGTCTAGCCAGTCTCCTTTCCCTCTTCCTGCTGGGTGTCCACTGACTCCCATGGAACTGCAGAGTTCTTGTTGGTGGGTACCTCATTTCAGTGCTTTACTTTGGAGGCACTTCATCTTTGAGGGTGTTTCACCTTCTGAGTCTCCATTCACTCCCAGCTCAGGACACATGGCCAGTCCCCTTCCTCTCCCGACCACTCCAAACTCATTTCCAGAGAGACCTGTACATGCCATCAGTCCTGTCATACAGGACGCAGCCTGAGGACGTAATTGGGAGCTCGTGCACCACCTTCTGCCATTGGACACCAAGCAGAGAGCCTGCAAAAACAGAACTCTTGGTACAATAGAACCCACGGGTACCATGTGCTTAACCCCAAACACAGGAAGAACACAAAGAGAACAGGCACTTTAAAAGACAAATTCTTGCAACATTTTGTTGGCAGTAACTTTGGAGGAAGAGTCCCAGCTTCAGGCACTGTACCCAGGAGATGCCCTTTTATTGGAGAATTGCTATTGGACATGCTGCATCTTACTCAGACATGTGCAAGGGACAGACACATTATCCAGCCCGAGGAGAAGTAGTATAAACCTAGAATGTGAATTATAAGTAAGATTATCATGAGGGGAAAAAATAAGCACCCAGCCAAAGATAAACTCGGGAAAATATGCAGAGAAGGGAAGAGAGGTTATTGTTGGTGAAACAACGTCTATTGAGCCAGTTTCCGTAGGGCATCCTTGAGCTCCTGGTTCCTCATGCTGTAGATGAGGGGGTTCACTGCTGGAGGCACCACCGAGTACAGCACTGCTACCAACAGGTTCAGGGATGGGGAGGAGATGGAGGGGGGCTTCAGGTGGGAAAACATTCCAGTGCTGAGAAAGAGGGAGACCACGGCCAGATGAGGGAGGCACGTGGAAAAGGCTTTGTGCCGCCCCTGCTCCGAGGGGATCCTCAGCACCTCCCTCAAGATCTGCACATAGGAAAAGAGAATGAAAGCAAAAAACCCGCATCCTAGTAAGACACTAACTACCAGAAGCCCAACTTCCCTGAGGTAGTCTGAATGTGAGCAGGAGAGCTTGAGGACTTGGGAGACTTCACAGAAGAACTGGTCCAGGGCATTGCCCTGGCAGAGGGGGAGTGAAAATATATTGGCAGTGTGCAGCAGAGCATAGAGAAACCCACTGCCCCAGGCAGCTGCTGCCATGCAGACACAAGCTCTGCTGCCCAGGAGGGTCCTGTAGTGCAGGGGGTGGCAGATGGCAACGTAGCGGTCATACGCCATGACAGTGAGGAGAAAATACTCAGCTGCCATAAAAAAGAAAAAGAAAAAGACCTGTGCACCACACCCTTGGTAGGAAATAGCCCTGGTGTTCCAGAGGGAATTGGCCATGGCTTTGGGGACAGTGGTAGAGATGGAACCCAGGTCAAGAAGAGAGAGGCTGAGGAAGAAGAAGTACATGGGGGTGTGGAGGCTGTGGTCGCAGGCGATGGCAGTGATGATGAGGCCGTTTCCCAGGAGGGCAGCCAGGTAGATGCCCAGGAAGAGCCAGAAGGTCAAGAGCTGCAGCTTCCGTGTGTCTGCGAATGCCAGCAGGAGGAACTGGGTGATGGAGCTGCTGTTGGACATTTGCTGCCTCTGGGCAGGGGGACCTGTCCAAGTAGGAAAAGACAGTTACAATCAGGAGAGACTTCTCTGAGAAAAACCCAATGCCATTCCTCACAGAAAACCCCTTCCATCTGCTGAAAGAGGAATGACCCAGATCATTCCCCAACCCCACCAACTCAATGACACGCTCCATGACTTGTTAAGATCCTATTTCAACAGCTGTTTTCCATGAGGGCACCTCTGGGGCAAGACTCCCAGAGTCAGAGGCAGAAGAGAAGCTGACCCGCACCCCCACCCCAACTCCTGAGATCAAGAGTACTACAGATGGGTGGGGAAACAGGAGAAATGTGTCTGTGCTCTGAAAAATTGAAGCGAGGAGAGGAAGGCAGATGGGCATGCAAAGAAGCCTTCTCCTCACCCAGCTGTGCTGTCCCCCTCAAAAACAGCGATGCTGCCTGGCACTTGTTTTTAAGTTGTGCATCACTTGTAGGACACACGGACTTCTGCTAGACTGCAGGTCCAGCTGCCAAGAAGGCATCTTGGCCTCTGGACCCTGTGGCTGCAGGGTGGGTGGGAGAGGAGAGCAGAGGCTTGCTGCGGAGCAGTTGTCTGAAGGTCAGAGGGTGGCGGGAGGTGCCAGGATCCCCCTGCCCGGGCATTTCTGGCAGCAGCTCCCTCTCTCCCCCTGCCTGTGTCTGGGCTGCCAGGAGCTGCCCCTGCCTGGAGCTGCTTCTCTGCCCCTGGGTCTCCTCCCTGCCAGTACCCCAGAGCCCATCCCACCCGCTGGGTGCTCAGCTCTGCCCTGCAGACCCCTCCTGGCAGCACAGCGCTGCCCAGGGGCATCTCTGAGTGTGCGGGGGCTCAGGAGCAGCTCAGGGAAGTGCTAACGAGAACGGGGGTCTCTGTGCCTTCTCCACAAAGGAGAAATCCACTCCCACCTCCCACTGCCCACCCGGACAGCCAAGAGGAGAAAACTCACAGCACAGACTTGTTCCCTTTCAGGGGAAAAGTGCCTCGATGTCCTTCTTCAAAAGGACTCTGTGCAAATGTCCTGGGGGTGATGGGGATCCAGGGGCAGCCCTGACCCACACATGTCCCTCTCCACAGCAGAAGGCATCTGCCTTGCTGGTGGTCACTCCTTCCACGCACTGCTTCTCCCTACAGAAGCTCCGTGGGAGCTCCCCGGGCAGGCAGAGAGCTGACCCTGGCAGGCGGCAGAGTCCCTGCCCCAGCACACAGCCCCCGGGGTGCAGGGACCCTGCTGGCAAGGACAGCCCTGGCCACCCCTGCCTGCACACCCACCTTCACAGCCCTTCAACCATTCCTGGGAGAAGGCAGCTGTCATGCCCTGTGCCTCTGATGGTGAAGCAGGGACGCCCCAGTCTAGAGAATGTCATCTTCATCCACAGCAGAGAAGTTGTGAGCATCCTCCTGAAAGATCCCACAGGCTGTGGGAGGTTCCAGCTTTTGGAGATCTCTCCAGCTACTGCAGCTGCTTTACTTTGGGAAGAGTTCTCCCCCCATTCACCCTCGTCATCCTCCCTCTCCAGACTGCCTTTATCCTCTCTCTGCCTCCCTGCTCTGCCCTCGCTGCCTGCAGGCAGTGCCCTCAGCCCTGCTGCGCTGTGCAGAGGAGCTGCTCCTGGGCAGAGCTGTCTCTCTGCAGTGCTGCCCGCTTGCCAGGAGCTCCCTCCGGCCCAGCAGCCCGGCCCAGCTCAGCAGCAGAGGACCAGCCCAGAGTGGCACTGTCTCTGTCCCCTCTGGGCTCCCTGGAGCTGTCTCTGAGGCTCCAGGGGAACCTGCTGGGAAACAGGATGGAGTCCCTCATGTTCCCTCCCTCAGTTGGGGAGAGACCATTCTTTCCATCAGTGTTGTTTCTCTTAGCAGAGTCAGATTTAGGTCCTATAATGCCTTTTCCTTGTCCTGTCATTAGATGGGACAGTCAGACAGGGACAGGCAGGGATCTCATTGAGGCATTTCCCCCTGGGATCAATTCTTCGGGCTGTAAAGGGGACTGAGCTCCCTTCCGTGCTGACAAGAAACCCCGCAGGAGTTGGAGTTCCTCTTGCTTTGTTTCTGGTGTGCACAAAATCAGCACCTGCATGTGAGCTCCTTGTCTCAGCTCCCATGGTAATTAATCATAGACTCATAGACTCATAGACTCATAGACTCATAGAATGGTTAGAGTTTGAAGGGACCTTGAAGATCATCTGGCTCCACCCTCCTGCCCTGGGCAGGGACATCTCCCATCAGCCCAGGTTGCTCCAAGCCCCGTCCAACCTGGCCTTGAACACCTCCAGGGATGGGGCAGCCACAGCTTCTCTGGGCAACCTGTCCTAGTGCCTCACTACCCTCACAGGAAAGAATTTCTTCCTGATATCTAATCTAAATCTGCCCTCTTCCAGTTTAAAAGGGTTAACCCTCATCCTATCACTACACTCCATGATCAAGAGTCCCTCCCCACCTTTCCTGTAGGCCCCATTTAGGTACTGGAAGGGGCTATGAGGTCTCCCCGGAGCCTTCTCCTTGGTCATTCAGATTCCTGTCACCTATCTAGCTGCTGCTTGGAGCTTCAGGGAGTTAAAAGTTTGCCTGTCTTTCAGTAGTCTAATTATCTCCTTTAGCCACCTCTGTTACTACGTTTATATCTCTCCTTTTGTACATATCCATCTAAAGCATTTCAGATAAGATCATCCCTTGTAGCAAAGCAACCTCATTAGAGGCAGCTTGTCCTGAGCATCTGGTTGCAGAGGGTGTTTTATTGTTTATCAAACTTGATCACGCTTTACTTTTCTCTGCTTGCAAAGAGGAGAACTCCTCCTGCGCCTGGGTGCAGCCAGGTCTCTGAGGAGCGCAGGAGGGAGATGGTGCAGTGGAGCTGTGACACCGCGCTGCAGACTTCAGTGGAGAAGTCTGAGGTAAGGAAAAGTGATGTAAATGCCAGTTGGCCAGTGACAGGGATGGTGAGGAAGGGGAGGTAAGGAGCAAGGCTGTCCATGCAGTCTCAAACCTCAGGGGACTGCTTTTCCTGGCTGTCCAGACCTCCTGAGGGAACCCTCTGCATCAATATCAACTGCTGACCGCTCCTATCACCTCTTCTATAACTAAAAAGTAAATAAAAAGAACCTTTGAAATAAAAAAAAAATATATTTTCTATTACATTCCCTTTAAAATCTTCCTTCTAAATTACACTCTGAAACAACTCCAATTAGCTCTATTGAAAACTTGAAGAAAATTACAGGAAGAGAAATAGCTCGATAGGACTTTCTGTACTTTAACGAGCCCCATGGTGTATTTGGCCCTGAGTCCATCAACCTCAGACACTGAGAGGAGACTGAACAAACTGCTCAAGAAGTCCAAGTCAGAAGCAAAGTACCTTGAGGCCTTGATTGGCCCCACTGAGGGTCGTTACTGCCAAAGCCTCCCCAGGGACTCGTTAGAGCAGATAACTGGAGGCTGTGGTTGCAGGTAGGCAAAGGCACTGTGCAGGTGGCTGTAATCCTGAGGAACCCCTTGGCTTGGTTGATGCAGCAGAAAGGCCAAACCCTGACCCCCAGGCCCTGGGAGGGCAGGTCCTGACCCTCACTGGTGGCTCAGGGCTCTTCCTGGGGGTGGTGGGGTGTGAGGGTGATCAAGGCCAAGTGTAGGAAAACTGCACAACCCCTCCCAGCTTCCCCGAGCAACGGGGAAGAAGAAAGCAAGTCCAGAGCCTCAAAGTAAAGTTGTGCCTGTGTTATGGTTGGTTCCCTCTCGCTGGACGCCATTTGAAGAAGCTGGCTCCGGCTTCGTTAGTGCTCTGTTATCCTGAAAAACACTTATTGAACACTGTAAGTGTTACATAACAATTAACACCACACATTTTAAAATTAAGGATTCTCACCCAAAATCAGATCTCCCAAAGGTACATATCAAACATCTCCATTCTCCTGCATCACCCACCAGGTACGCCCCGGTCCTTCAGCAAAAGCAACCCTACGAGTGGGTCTGCCCTTACCTGAGGCCGGGGCAACCCAGACTGTTTTCCCCAACATATTCTTTACGTGCCCCACAGGGACCTGATCCCTTTCTACAGTGGGTAAAGCTCTGACTGAGCTGGACCGGCTCAGCTGACAGTTCCCCTGCTGTTGACCAACCAGGTGCCTTTTGCTAAATGCTGCTCCAATTTTTTAAATGTTCCCACACTCATTGCTTTCAAAATAGTCTTCAGTAATCCATCACATCATTCCACCTTCCCGGTGGCTGGTGCGTGATAGGGGGTGAGATATATCCACTCGACACCACGCTCGTTAGCCCAGGCGTCTATGAGATTATTTCAGAAATGAGTCCCGCTGTCTGACTCAATTCTCTCTGGAGTACCATATCGCCACAATGTTTGTCTTTTAGGCCATGAGGCTGAAAATAGTGTTATGGGCAGTGGCATGAGACACAGCATATGTTTCCAGACAGCCGGTGGTTGCTTCCACCATTGTAAGCACAGAGCACTTGCCCGGGCAGGTTCGCGGAAGGGAAATATAGTCACTTTGCCAGGCCTCTCCATACTTGTATTTCAGCCACCATTCTCTGTACCATAAAGGTTTTGACCATTTAGCTTGCTTAATTTCAGCACATGTTTCACATTCATGGATAACCTGTGAAATATTATCCATAGTCAAATCCACCCCTCGGTCACGAGCCCATCTGTATGTTGCATCTCTTCCTTGATGGCCTGAGGTGTCATGGGCCCACTGAGCTAAAAAGAATTCACCCTTACGTTGCCAATCCAAGTCTACTTGGGACACTTTAATCTTAGCAGCCTGACCCACCTGCTGGTTGTGGTGTTGTTCCTCAGTGGCCTGACCCTTGGGTATATGGGCACCTACGTGACGTACCTTCACAGACAGCTTTTCTGATCAGGCAGCAGTATCTTGCCACAAGTTGGCAGCCCAGATGGGTTTGCCTCTACACTGCCAGTGTCTCTGCTTCCACTGCTGTAACTGCCCCACAAGGCATGTGCCACCATCCATGAGTCGGTATAGAGATAAAGCACCAGCCGCTTTTCTCGCTCGGCAATATTTAAAGCCAGCTGGATGGCTTTCACTGCTGCAAACTGACTCGACTCACCCACTCCCTCAGCCGCTTCTGCGACTCGTCGAGTGGGACTCCACACAGCAGCTTTCCACCTTTCATGGTTTCCTACAATACAACAAGATCCGTCAATGAGCAGTGCATATCGCCTCTCATCTGATGATAATTAATTATGTGGTGGGACCTCCTCAGCACGCACCACCCACTCCTCTGGGGACCCTCCAAAGTCCGTACCTTGTGGCCAATCCATGATCACCTGTCGGAGTGGGATTGTGTCCCGGAGTAACGACGTAGCCTCACTGTGAGTATGGTCGTTCTCCTTTATTAGGTGTTTTAGCAGAGTATATATAAGCTTGCTAGTAGCCGAGTATATAAAGGCTTACAAAAATAGCACACACAAACAATATGGTGAATATATATATGTTTACAGAAATAGCACACATAAACAACATGGTGATTGGTTTAACCTGATCAGCGATGTGCTATGCCCATGGACACAGCACACGCTGATTGTTTTCCCTTCTGCAGTTTCGCTCCCAGGCCAAGTTTGTTCCCACGTTGTCCAGAATAGACTTCAAGGACAGCACGCGTAGGCCTCTGCGCCTGGCTAAAATCCTGGGTTGCTCATTGGAATCAGGTCATGACCTCTCGCCCTCAGGAATTCCTCCACAATTCCCCCTTCTTCCTTTTGAGCAACCCAGGCTTGATTTACTACCTTTTCTAAACCTTGTTTAATACAATTTAATGCTAAACAGAGACAGATACCTATTATCACAATAACAATTAGAATGCGCAAGCCTTCAGTTAATAATCCTAACAACCATTGTGGAAGGGACCCAAAAGCACTTGCCAACCACCCATCTTAACCAGCCATGCGATTGCTGAATCTTATTTGCGTGATCTTTTAGCCGTGCTAACTGCTTGTGAATTGATTCACTGTGGTCAGACAGATTCATGCAACACATCCCTTCAAAATCTTCCCATCCATGTCCCTGTGCTAATAGCAAAAAATCAACAGCTGCTCTATTTTGCAAAATCGTGTGTTGCAAGCCATTTTGGTCCTCTAATAAGCGTTCTAATATTTTCGTCGTGACATCAGCTTGCTTTTCTGCCCAACAAGCTAATTTCCCAGGCTGATTGAGTGCATTGGCTGCTGCTGCACCTGGTACAAACAATGACAAAAACACTCTCTCGATGGCACTTAAGGATGTGACTTTGTCGTCACAATCAGGGGTGAGGCCCCCCACGGCCCGTTTTTTCCTGCTCTGCTGCTTAGTAACATTTTTCCACCAATTTTGACCTGGGGCCAATAGCGTCAATTTTCCAAGGTAGCATGGACCTCCAAATACATTCTTCGGGATTCCCTGCCACGCCCGGTCGCCACATATCAGAAACACATTTGGTGGCAGCGCCTTGGCAGTGCCGTTATTCCAAATTGGTATAGGGCGCGGTGTCTCGGCACCGAGGGCTCCCAGCCCCTGCCTGCTTGTGTCATTAGTTCCGCAATAACTACCCTGATTCTGATGGTCATACGTATTTGAGCGCGGGGTACCATTCGTCCATCCGGACCAGTTTAACTCTTTACCTAAGAGCCTTGGGCCCGCAAAGAACACGCAGGTTTGAGTCCAGTTTTTGCTTAAGTTGCCAATTCGCATTGACCCTAGCAGATCTAACTCTTGGGGGTCCCATCGTAAGGTCTTATTTAAGCCTTCTATCAGCCTTTTTGTGCACTGACTAGTGGCTGTGGCACTTGTACACGAGCCTGTACTATAGCTCGCAAACTCTTCCTTGCGGTAACCAGGTACTCCCACCAGGCACGTGCGGAAAGGTTCTGTCGCTGATGTTAGTGACAGACAAAAGCGTGTTTGTCCCATCATATTAGCCCATGTGACCCACATGTTTTGCCTGGGATTAATTTTGTGCAGCATCATTACCACCGAACTGTCACCAACGTGAAAACCACTCTCCACATTTTGGTCTGGGGACGCATGTTGTCTCTCTAGAGCAGGTTTCATGGCTCGACTTGACACCCACACTGGTCCGGCACCTGTGGAGACACACATATATCCTCGACCATTAAAAATTACCGGAACGGGTCCTGCCCATGCTCCTGTAGCTGGATCTCTAGAATATACTCTGAACTGAGGCAAGGTAGTCGTGCTCCCTAACTTAATATTTTGGTGGTGTATGACTACTGGGGGTTCCTCTTGACCTCCCATTAGACATAAGTAGTTAAGTGTGAACAATACCCTATATAATCGCAATTGTGCATCTGTTTCTTCCCCTTTCTGCTTATTTAGGTAGTCTTTTAATACTTGATGAGTCCGTTCGACCAGACCTTGTCCGGTTGGTGAGTGAGGTATACCTGTGACATGTTTAATGCCCCACTTCAGTAAGAACGACCTCACCTTCTGACTAGTATATGCAGGCCCATTGTCTGTTTTAATCAACTCAGGTACCCCTAACACCGCAAAGCAAGCGAGTAAGTGCTTACACACATGGTGCGCTTTTTCTCCTGGCAGCGCAGTGGCCCATACCATTTTCGAAAAGGTATCAATTGTAACATGTACATATTTCAGTCATCCGAATTCGGTAATATGTGTTACATCCATGTGCCGTACCTCTAATGCTTTTAGTCCTTTTGGGTTTACTCCCAGCCCGATCCCCGGACCATGATTCCCACATCTTGGGCACGCCTGTACAATAGAACGCGCTTCATTTTCTGTAAGCCCAAATTGTCTCTTCAGGCCTTTAGCATTTTGATGGAAATTTTCATGGCTCTGTCTGGCTTGTTGGAATTTGTCGACTGGAGGTAGGTGTTGTGCTGAACTTACTAGACTATCAGCAATTTGATTTCCTAGCCCTAGGCCTAGATTCAGCTGATGACTACGTATATGTATAACACAGCAAGGTGCGGTTCGCTGGCTAAGGGTGGATTTTAGCTGTATAATCAACTTTCCCAATCTCAGATTTGCTGTCTCTCTTATTAGGGCATCTTCTAGTCGTGGAACTACTCCGGCTACATACAGGGAATCTGTCACTACATTTAAAAGTACCGTCAACCATTTAGTTAAGGCCCACACTACTGCAGAGAGTTCCAATGTCTGAAGGGAGTCTTGCGGCTCTCCCTCTAGTACGTGCTGGCACCACTGTCCTCGATCTTGCCAGACGCATACCACACGGCGAAGCCGTTTTCCAGCATCTGTGTATGCAGTGAGGCCATTAACTAAGGGTTCACACTTAACCTTTGTCTGCGTCATCCATTGGTTCCGTTTTAGCACTTGCCACATTTTCCCTTTTGGCTGCTGCGAGTGCACACGTCCTGCATAACCTAATAACGCTTCCTGAATGGGGGTTGAATTCCACAACCACCACTCTAGGTCTGTATCGTTTACCGGTACACTGATGTCGTCGGGTTCCTGTCCGCTAATCTCTACTATTCTTGTTCTTCCATTCCTGATCAATTCTCCTACTGCCTCCAGTCTTGTTTGAATGCTGTACCTGGATTGCACTCTTAAGAACACCCATTCTAGGATTTTAAACGTCTCCTGAAGCTGTTGTTTTGGCAGTGGCACAGGCTTGAATGCTACTAACTCCCGCAGCAGAGGGAGAGATACCTTCCCCCTTCTCTTTTTGCCACTGACAAATCATTGCATATGGAGACTCGGCAGTATTACAAATTAATAGTGAGATGCAGTACATGTGTAACCCACAATCGACATCCTCATAAAATTAATACACAATAAATATTACTGTTAAACACATACCAATCCATGAACAACATACACTACACCATCCAGTGCATGTATGTATAATAGACTTCATATTATATAATGTGTATCACATTATATACATTATATCATACATAGATTATAGACCATAGGTTATATGTTATGCTTATTATATTATATGCACATATGCATGTACGTTTAACACCTACAACATACACTATATCTGTTATACATAATACAAAACACTAGACACATAATGTCCATAACATTTTTATGTATAAGTTATTATTTTATTTTGCTTCGTTTTGTTCCATCTTCTTAGTGCGTGCCTCTCTGTGGACATTCTTGTGCCCGCTGCAGTGGCCGGTCAGGCTGGTGGTGCTGCGGGTGCCCGCCGGTCGCTGCCTGCGCCCCCCGCGCAGATGAGTCTATGGATGGCGGTAGGGGAGGGAGGGCACAAAGGAGCCGAAGGTGCAGGTCGGCATTCTTCCCCTCCCTGCTGTGGCAGTGGCGGAGGCCACTCCTCTGGGGTCTCCTGAGGCACTCCTTCCGCATTTTGCTCAGTCGCTGGTCTCGGCTCGGGCGCGACAACTTTCACTTTTTGCGTACCCACGGCAGGTTCACCTGGGCTTCTGCTTTTTGGGGCGGGGGGACGGGTCTGCAAGTTCCCGAACTTCGGCAACGGTTCTAAACAGTGTTCCCAAGACCCCTCTCACGGCTGGCAGCCCCCAAAAATGTGCCCATGCGCCGGGTCTTATTTCGGCGCTCTGTCCTCCAATTTTGGACTGCTCTGGGGCTAGCATCTCTGCTGCGGCACAAGCAACTTCCCTCTCTGCTTTCATGGCTTTCAAAGTTTTTAAGATCGTGCACCACAGCTCTCGAACGGTTTTTATCTCTTTCTCTTCTTCCCCGTTTATCGTCTTTTCCCACATTGTATCACCCAGGGATCGCCAGTCCGAGGGGGAAAACAGCAAAGCCATATCCTTAAAGTGTCCCCATCTCTGTCCCAGTTTAATCAATATGATTAGCTGTTCCTGCGATGCTTCCACACCTCTCTTAGAGAGTATACTCATCAGCAGTGCTGCCGCTGCTTCAAGCTCTGTGATAGCAGGTGCGGTCTTCCCTTTGTCTGGAAGGCAAGGAGCGACCTTGACCGGTGTCGGCCCTAGCTAATGGCACCAGGCAGCACGCTCTTCCAGCACGTTTCCCACTCCCCTCCTCTTGCTGCTTACCGCAGTCTCGGAGAACTCAGTCGCGCTGAAGGTGCATCCTCTGCTACCAGATGTCGGAGTGGGATTCTGTCCCGGAGTAACGACGTAGCCTCAATGTGAGTATGGTCGTTCTCCTTTATTAGGTGTTTTAGCAGAGTATATATAAGCTTGCCAGTAGCAGAGTATATAAAGGCTTACAAAAATAGCACACACAAACAATATGGTGAATATATATGTGATTCCAGAAATAGCACACATAAACAACGTGGTGATTGGTTTAACCCTCTTGCTTACACGTAACGCCCCCCAACCTGATCAGCGATGTGCTATGCCCATGGACACAGCACACGCTGATTGTTTTCCCTTCTGCAGTTTCGCTCCCAGGCCAAGTTTGTTCCCACGTTGTCCAGAATAAACTTCAAGGAGAGCAGGCGTAGGCCTCTGCGCCTGGCTAAAATCCTGGGTTGCTCATAGGAATCAGATCATGACCTCTCTCCCTCAGGAATTCCTCCACAATAGTTAATTAAGGGTAGTTGTGGAAGTGTGCCTTACTGAGCAACGTGCTGTGTCTGGCTCGGGGACTAAATATCTCCAAGTGCTTTAAGTGCTTTTTGGTTATTAGCTGGATGTCACTCTTCCAAGCGCCTCTTGCGCTCTCCACAGGGGTTTGCTGCTGCCTCCTGCGTTGAGCCGAGGGGACCGGCAGCCCTCAGGACAGGGACTTTCTCAGGCGTGGAGGTTAAACCCTGTCCGTGCTGCTTAAAAACTCCTCTGGTGTTACTGCGGCGGTCACGATGTGAAATCTGGTGGCTTAGGGGAGCCTAAGATTTGCATTCCTCGTAACTGCGGGGGATTTTGGGGAGCCTGGGTGGTACAGTCCCCTTCCTGCTCCCAGATTCCTGTCGCTGACCCTGCAGCGGGTGGTTGGAAGAGCTGATGCCCACAGTGGCTGAGGGTCGGCATGATCCCGGCATCGCCGGAGCTCTGGAGCCGAGGAATGGGAGCGTGGCCCGTTTCCATCACGGCTTGTGAGGGAAATAGTGCGGTTTGATATAGTCGCGGTGTGGAAATGGCGATTCCTCTTTACACGTGTGCTTACAGGGTGCACGCAGGTGTCTTAGGCTGACTGTTGCTTAACGACCACGAAGATTTATGAGATTGGTTAATGAGCGTTGCTTTGCTGTGCAAGTGCAAAGTGTTAATTTCATGGAGAAACCAGCTCAGATGTTCCCTTTATTTTTCTTTTCTTAAAGGCAGAATGACTATTTTAAAGCTTTCCTTGCAGGCAGAATAACATCTGCTTTTGAGGATTGTTTCTTTACCTGCAGGGTGGAAAAATCTACAGCCTCGCTAAGGCCACAGAGGAAGAAAACTCATCAGTTTTCTAGAGAAAACTGCAGTTTGGAGGGGGGTGGATGTCTGCCATAGCGCCTTTTAGCACCTCGTCGGGCACATTTCTTTTCCCTGGGGGCTGAGATGTAACATAGCCTTTTCATGTGGCTGGGTTTTGGTTGTATGAATTAATGGGTGTTTCAGTGAGAACCACAAGACCTAATTTCTGAGTCACCATCCCAAAAATTGTGCAGGGACGGAAGCGGGACACAGAGGTAACCAGAGTGAAATGCTGAAGGCTTTTAAGGATGGAATGAGGAATGGCCGGGCTTGTTCTGATCACACACTATGACAATAAAAGGCCAGAAGTTCCCTGTGGAGGTAAAGAACCGACAATTCACATAGCCGCTCAAAGGAGGAGGGATCTTAACCACCTCTCTTATTTCAGGCTGCATCATGATAACGCCGGGGATTGATGTCCCGCTGGGGATTTTTCTCCAGTTCCCACCTTTTGCTGCTAAATGAGGGGCAGAGATTTCCCTGCTAGACAGGCAGTGAGCTCTACGCAGGGAATGTGAGCATGGTTGACGGTGATTACACTGTTTTGTTCAGAGGCTCCTGCCTTCCAATGAAAGTCTGGAAAAGTGAAAAAGGATGTGCCTTTCTCCTTTGGGATTGCTATTGTAGCAGAGGGGATGGAAACAGCCCACCGGGGTTTTGCTCCGCTCCTGGCTTTGGCTTGGAAAAAGCCCTGAACGGCTTAATCCCTGCGGGGCCGACTCTGAGCAGGGTGAGGGGCAGCTGTGCCAGGAGATCCGGAGGGTCCATCTCTACAGCTTACATTTCCAGTGAGCGATTTCACTGAAAGCAGGGAAATTCCAAGAGAATAGGGGGTGGTGTGCGATGATGAGTGCCGTGAGGCTAAAGGATGGTCTCAGCGGAATGATTTTTATCTTGAGTGGATTTTTTTTTTATATATCTTTCGGGCAGAATGGACGGGGACTTTGGGTTTTGGCCGATGAAGGATAACCCTAAAATCCACGTTGGGCCGTGAGTTCTGGCCCAACGGTCAGAATAACCGCAACCCCTTGGGAAACGGGGCTGAGGAGCAGGTGTGATGTTGGTTTGGTGCTGGGGCTCGGCCGGCCTTCATTGTTGCTGTTGTCCTTCTCCCCATGCCTCGGCCAGTTCTCCCACTGCCCCAAAGCACTGCTGAGGGTAACAGAGTGTTTTTGTTGGCCAGAGGATCCCCCCGAGCTGGCCAGAAATGGCCAGTGCTAGCCCAGGCTGGGCTTGCCACTCAGGCTGGCCTCATGATGCTGTTTGCCGGACTCCCACGTTCTACACAACATTCTGGCGCTCATTTTGGCCTGCGGTCACAGCTCTTCTGCTGCTGGCCGTCAGTCTCAGAGTAGATCTTGCCACTCGATCAGGTTTTGAGGAAGAAATACCCAATTTTCTTGCCTGATGGGGCACAAAAGGGCTCGAAGGGCAGCACGGTAATGCTGTTGGTGCCAAGACGGGGCTGTGGGAGTAGTTAGAGGGCAGTTGGTGATGCTCTGCTGAGAAAAAACTGCTGTACCTGACGCGTCCCTTCCTTTGAAGCAGGTGCGTGCTATCGTGCTGTTCCCAACTTGCCTTCCTCACCTCCTCTGTCTTATCGATTTCAGATACGTCAACGCCGGCAGCGACTTTCAGGCGGAGATCCCAGACCTGCAGGACAGTTCCCGCTTGGAAGAGGAGGAAGAGGGAGCGTCGCTGGTGTGGAAGCCCTGGGGAGACATCGAAACAAACCTGGATACCTGCTCCAAGATCGTGCCGGGGGAAAGAGCCAACCTCGAGCATGCCTTGCACCGCCTGCATGATGCTCTGGTAAGAATCAGCTGTTTTTGAATTCCTACCGGTCTAGGACAGCCTTTGGTACTGGGGTGAGCTGGGAGTCGCTCCTGAGTTTTCTGTTCTGCAGGCTCAAATCTCTTTGCTAAAGGGGCAGAGTTAAGGTCTCGTGGGGTGACAGACCCCGTGTATCAATAAGAGCTTGTTTTGTCTCTTGTCAATTCTGTGACAATTGGGAGAACAGAAGTCCTCCTACTCCCAGTGCTGGGAATGAAGGAATATTCGCTAAAACCCGAGGTCTGCCCCGGAGAAACGTCCTGTCCTTGACAACTGCACCGTCCCTGGGCGCTCCTTGCTGAGCAAACGCCTCCAGCCTGACCCCGGTGAAGCCCCGAGCGGGTCTGCTTTGCTCCCTCTTCGAAGAAGGGATTTCACAGTGCTGAGCTGCGGCAGAGGACTCGGTGTCTGCTGCGTCTGCACGAGGAGGCTCTGCCTGCAGCAGGGATGAGCCCAAAAGGACTCGAGCAGTGAGCAGTCTTCTCCCGGAGGTGGTGGCCATTGGGGTGCCACAGCTTGGTACCCGGAGATCTGTGCAGGTTCTGGTTTCTTAAAACACATCAGTGTGGATTGAGGAAATATTCCCATCAACTCCCATGTGGGGAGGTGACCCCGACACGCTGTTGCTGAGCATTGACTGAGCACCGTCTTCCCACAGTGGGCTGAAGAGTTGACCTTTTGCCCCCTCCTGAGGGGGAATCGAAGTCTTGTTCTCTGAACTCCCGCAGGAGGGTCTGGAGATGCTGCAGTCTGGGGCACCCCAGCGACCTGAATCCCATCCCCTGGCTGATTATCATTACGCAGGTAAACTGGAAGCAGAGCTTTTTCCTTCGCCGGGAATGCGAGCGGGTACTGCCATTCTCTTTGTTCTGATTGAAAGAAGTGATTTTTAAAAAGGTGCGAGCGACGGTCTGTGTTCTTTGGGTTGGGGAAAACAGTCTTTTTAATCTGTTCTGATGGGGTTTTGGCACAGGGTGAGTGGTCTAATCGTTTCCATGTCTCTGTTTCTTCCCAGGGGCAGACACTTGGACGCCTCTCGAGGAGCAGTTGTTTAAAGAGGCCTTTTCTGTACTCCAGAAGGATTTCCACCTGATACAGAAGAAGGTAAAGCCGTTAGACCGAGGCGGGTCTCGGGTTGTTAGCGTGGAGGGGAGTTTTAACCCAGAAAAGTCATCTTTTGAATGGTGTGTTGGAATCCTGTTCTTGGGATGCGCTTCACGCTAAAAAGACACCGGTACAAGACATAATGTGCCCTAATGTGTAATTACCACAGAATATTTCATCTCTCTGGTGCAAAATACCAGAAATACTAAAAGAATACTGACACGTTCCGCTGACCACCGGTGTGAAACATACAATTCTGCCCTCCCATGGCTTCTTTACAGCCCTTTCAGAAGAAGGAGGCTCATTTTCTGCCTGATCTCTCCCATTCGTTGTGCTGTGAGAACCAGAGACAAGGGGGGACAGACAAACAGCGCTTGATAGATTTGTTGTGGGTCTGTACCCTAAATGTTTTACTGCAGTCTTTCCCTCATCAATCGCTTCTGTTTTTCTCCCAACAGATTCAGACGAAGCCTGTGTCCCAGTGTGTCGAATACTACTACGCCTGGAAAAAACGTGTCAGATTTGCAAATGGTCAAGCTGAATGGACAGAAGAAAAGCTGAAGGGAAACAAGGAGGAGGTGGAAGAAGCTGAAGAGAAGGTAGAAAAACTGCCGGGGGTTGGTGCGAGATGTCGCTCCTCGATGAAGCTATCGTCTCGGGATCTTGGAAATAATCCCCTTTGCGTTAAACTTGCTGATGATGATTTTCAGGGATGTTCCGTAACATCCCAATGCTTCATAAAAGGAATTGCTTGTCACACGGCCGTGCACAGGGGTTGCCAAAACGTTCCTTCCCAGGAAACAGGAATTAGGTTCACAGAATTTTTTTTTTTTTTCTAGTGGTAGAAATTGGGTAACCACATCACTTCAGTGCTCAGTACTTCTACACTTTAAACCCATTGTACGGACTTCTGTGGAGGAAAGTGCTGTTCCACTGAGGACAGTAGGAATTATACGTTTTTTCTTTCAAGGTCTGTCTTTGCACCCCCTCCTCCCTGTTGAATTTCAGTGGTTTTTTAACTGTTTAGTGTTCAGAGGAGTTCAGCAGGGGAGGCTGGCACTGACAGAATGTGTTACACCCAGCACAAAAATAAATCCCTCACTGCCGTGGCCATTTGGGGATGTTTCCAGCTAGTTGTTCACTTTAGCTCTCCCCCTTGCTGAGGAGAAGGAGAAATAACTAAAGGCTGTCTGCTTTACAGGCTGCTTGCAGCCCCAAGAAGAGGCGCTGGCTCAGGCCAAAGGAAAACACCAAGAAAAAGCAGAGGAGTTGTGAAAAGACGCCCCGCAGCACGGGCAGTCCCTCCCGCTGTCCCCATGACTCTCCGTGCTGGGGTGGAGGCGCCGGCGATGTGGCTGCTTCCCTGCAGAGAGTGTGGAAGGTTAGCTGGTCGTTTTTCTTCTTGAAATCTGCTGCTTTGGGCTCAAACCGATGGAAACTTTCAAAGGTGCCCAGGGGGAGCGGAGCTAAGGGCAGCTGGAGGGTTCCCCCTGCCCCGCAGCCTTCTGTTCGACTTTTAACCCAAACCTCTGTGTTTTCTGACATGGGGAGACCCTCCCGCCGAGTCGCGAGGTTCGGACCAGACCCCCTTTGCTTTCTCACCTCCTCTGGGAGAGGAGTCTCGGTGTGGCTGTATCCAGCCTTAGCCTCCAACTGGGAAGGAGAGTCCGGAGCCCCGTCTCTGCCCCAGAGTGGCTTTGTTCCAGCTGAGCTGGGTATCTCCGAAGAGAGAGCCCTCTCGCTTGTCTTCCAGTGCCTTAGAAGGTCTATTCCCTGAGGTGTTCAGGCACCTATGTATTCTGCATGCACCGACTTTTTGTCCCAGCGATTTGTTTAATAGCTGCTTTTCCTCTGCGCTGATTGGAGCGACAATGCAGTGGGGATTGTTTCTACTCGTGCAGTTTCATCCTCCTCCCATCCAATCCGCACTAGGGTCTCCTCTGTCTCCTGCTGACTTCAGCTGGAACGCTTTCTCACTCTCTTTGAAGGCCCTTTCCTCGAATTACAGGCTTGCTCCGCTTCATCCGGTTGTGCAAGAATCCCAGCGTTTCTTTATTTTCACTAAGAAGAGGTTCCACTAAAGTTCCTTTTTGCGGTTTGCGGCCTGAGGGCTTTCATGCTGCAGTAACTCGTGCCAAGCAACATCACTCATTCCCAGCAAAGCTGCTCAAGTTTCAATCCACCTTAATTTTAAGCAATCACACTGTTAATTCTCCTATTTTAATCCCCAGCAATCTCTCTTGTTTAACCAGCAAGTCCCTCCCAGCCAGGGGTACTGGCAGAAACTGTGTAGGACCATGCAGCAAAACACAGCAGAAACTCACAAAATAAAACTAATGAAACGTGGTCTAAGAAACTAAAAAAAGAAATTAAAAATTCCCGTTTCTTTTCTCCCTTCCAGGGTGTTTGGGAAGGTCAATGGGAGGAACGCTCACATGAAATGCCATCGCCTGTGGGGCAATTGGAAGGCCCCAGCAGCGTTTTTAAAGGGAGGCGAAGCCGAGAGAAACCCAGATGGTGACCTCCTCCAGCTGGCAACTGGGCAACTGTCATCTCAGACCACCAACGAGGTCAATTTAGTCTGTTTAGAAAACCCCAACGACCTCTAGCAGGGGGCAGCGCCTGAGCTCTGCAGAGGATCCACCACCACGAGGTCGCCCCCACTCCAGAAAGACCCAGGAGAAGCAAACAGCAGAGAAATAGTTATCGTATTTAATGGCGTTTCCCCCTTAGGTGATAGTCCCGTGTATGTTTTAGGTCTTCGTTAGCCATCTTTTAGGTCTTCGTTTTAGGCTTTAGTGTTCTTCTGATAGGAGTGAGGTTTGGTTTTCTTCTGATAGGAGTAAGGTTTGGTTTTCAGGAATCATGAAATTTTCAGAGTTGGAAGGGACCTCTAGAGATCATCTAGTCCAGCTCCCCAGCTAAAGCAAGATTGCCTAGAGCACATGACTCAGGACTGCATCCAGGCGGGTCTTGAAGTTCTCCAGAGAAGGGGACTCCACAACCTCCCTGGGCAGCCTGTTCCAGTGCTCGATCACCCTAACCTTAAAGAAGGTTTTTTCTTGTATTTGAATAGAACTTCCAACTTGTGCCCGTTGCCCTGTCACTGGGAACCACTGAAAAGAGTCTGGCTCCATCCTCCTTCAACCCACCCTTTAGATACTTAGAAGCACTCTCTTTGCAAACTCATCACCAGGGGAGCTGGAAAAATATTTATAAAATCTATAGCTACTTAGAGTCCAGACGATAAAAAGCACAACACAGGTCCCATGAGAGAAACTGCAATGGGAAGAGGTCTTGGTTTGATTAGGTTGCTGGATAACAGCTTCAAGTTAAGGGATTTCTTGAGCTACCGCAACCATTTGCTGATTGTCCTCCTCTTCCTTCCCCCTTGCTCTTCTCCTCACAAATCAATGGCAAAGGACACAAAGGGACAGACTTCCTTCATTGTATCCAAATGCCCTAGTGCCTTACATGAACACATTTTAAGGAAAAGAGCAACAGAAGTGACTGACAACATGGAAGAAGAATGGGCAATAAACCATTAAAAAAAAACCCAGACAATTAAACGACACCAGAAAATGCAATTGAAATGCCTCCTCTCTTCTTTGGCACTTGGGAAACTTCATCTGGACTCTTCTGTCCCCCTCCTGGTTTCCACAGCCCAAGAAAAGACTTGCTGTGGGCCCAGCCCAAAGCCTTTGGGATGGTGAGGGGCACACAAGAGGCAGGCAGAGGGAGCTGCCTCTGGTCTGCATCAAGAAGAGGAGGCTCATGGTGGACCCAACTGGTGACTACAGCTGAACAGAAGAAATCCCAGCTAGATAAAAAGGAAAAGATTGTCACCATGAGGCTCCTCAAACACAGCACAAGGGCCCAGAGGGGTTGTGAAGCCTGTCCTTGAGGGTACCCAAACATGACTGAACTAAGTCCCAAGCAACGGGATCCAGCTGGGGCTGCTCTGAGCAGAAGCTTGGACTGAAGACCTCCAAGCGTCTCTACCAACCTCTATGCTTCTGTGGTTCTTCGAAGGTGAGCTGTCCTGCCTTCCCCAGATGGGCAGCGACAGCCACAACCTTGTGGAAGGCGGCCTGTCGCACTACCACCCAGGCCCCTACTTCAGATGAAGAGCCACTATGAAGCACGGGGGGCTTTGCCACTTGCAGGGTACTGGGTCGGTGGGAGGGCACTGAGGACCCCCAGCCCTCCTGGAACACTGTTGCCACCATGTTGTTGAGACCCCAGCCACAGGATGAGGAGAGAGCTGGAGCCCAGGGCTCATGAGGGGAGCTGGAAGGTGGTCCCTATGCCCAAGGGGTGGCCTTTCTCTCGGGCAAGCAACATGGCGGGCAGGAGCGAGCCCCAGGAAAGAGGCTTTCGGCCCCCTCGACCCTCCTCCTCTTCCCACATTTGGGCATGTTTCAGGCCACAGCCCCCCCACACCCAAACATACCATAGTTGGCCACACGCATCAGCCACAGTCCCAATCAACATCACAATGGCTTCCTGATGTCATCAGCCACCTCACACTGCCTGTTCTTGGGGACCTATAAAAGCAGGGGTCCCTGCAGCTGGCCCACAGTTTGCTGAGCTCCCAGGCCCTCGGATGCCAAGCATGCTTGGAAGGAAGAGGAGCTGGAGCAGCGAGGCGCATGGCTGCCCACCTTTGTGTGGAACGCCGCAGAGCCACTCCCCGCAACCGCAGAGGAGGCAGGCTCATCCCAGGAGGAGGAAGCTCAATGAGCAGAGGCGGCACACCACTCCTGATGGCACAAGCGCGGCTGACCTCGATATTATAATCAGAGGCATGGAGCGCTTGACCGTAAGCTCACCAGGAGATCACACAAGTGCGGCTGACCTCGATATTATAATCAGAGGCATGGAGCGCCTGACCATAAGCTCACCAGGAGATGGCGTGGAGCCCAAGCGCATCTGCCTGCCACGGAACAGCCAGGGCAGTGAGGCAGATGGCTGTCCACTTTGGCCACAGAGCCACTCCCTGCAACCAGGGAGGAGGAAGGCACCTGCCAGGAGGAGAAAGCGCAAGCAGCGGAGGAGGAATGTCACTCCTCATGGCACAGGTGCGAGTGACCTCGCTTCCGCGATCAACGGCACACAGCGCATGGCTGTAAGCCCACGAGAGAACGGCGTGGAGCCCAAGCGCATCTGCCTGCCAGGGAGCAGCCGGCGCAGGGAGGCGGATAGGTGCTCAGCTTGGCATGGGATGCCACAGAGCCGCTTCCGG
Source organism: Vanellus vanellus (assembly GCF_965231255.1). NCBI lineage: Eukaryota > Metazoa > Chordata > Aves > Charadriiformes > Charadriidae > Vanellus > Vanellus vanellus. The sequence continues at coordinate 752,590 of NW_028126614.1, forward strand.
CAACCATGGAGGAGGAAGGCGCCTCCCAGGAGGAGGAAGCGCAATCGGAGGAGGAGGAGGAGGAGGAGGAGCAACATCATCACCCCCCATGGCATAATTGTGACCTCCCTTGCTTCTGCAATCAAAAGCATGCAATCAACAGCATGCAATGAACTGCAAATTTTATGTCTTTAACTTATTAAATTGGGTTTGTGAATGTAAAAGTTCTGGGACTGCTCTTGCTGTTTGTGCCGTAAATAATTTAAGCAATTAAAACTCGTTCTACTGGGTTGGTGGTGGTGTTATGGTTGGAGAGACCCATAATAATTTATTGTCATTTAGGCAATCATTCTATCACCCGATGAGCCCTCCCCACCCGGGAAAGGGAATCGGGTAAAACAAGGAAACCCGGGAGCTGAAGTATAAACACATTTAGTAGAGTTAGATTAGGTAATTAACATTAACAGCACATTCTCCTTTTGCTCCTCATCACTTGTACGTAAAAAAACCTGAAATTCAAAGAAGCGGCGGTGTGTTCACACCTCCTCCCTAAGCCCGCTCCTTGCTGCTGGTACTGCCAAAGCGATGCCAAGAGGCAGGAGTTTGGGGAAAATACCCGGCACGGTATTGAAATACAGGTCCAAAACCCCCGTAGGTGGATTTAAACCACCGCTGCCCCACAGAAGGGCTCCACGTGCGGATTCCTGCTGCAAGTCTTGCTGCTGTTCCACACCGCTTCCAAAACCTCAAACTTCTGATGCATAAACATAATCTGGTCCAGATTCTCCGGCACCAGGACAGCGCGCCGATGCTCCAGGGAACTTTCCCCGGCAGCGAAGGCCTGGTCTGTCAGGAGGACGGTGGATGGGGATGGCGAGGTACTGCTGGCTCAGCCACCCCACGGCCGGGAAGCGATGCTCGTTGCTCTGCCACCAGTGCAGCGGCTGGTGCTGCGCTTGCAGAGGGGCTCCAGGATGTAGTTTTCCAGTTGCTGGTGGATCTCGGGGTTCTCTCCATGGCGTCCTTCCCCAAAAGGATGTCGTAGCTGCTCTGAGACGGGGAGCTGGCGCATGGGTCCTTGCGAGCAGGCAGCTGGCTGCGCCCGCGGCTTTGGAATCCGAGTTTGGCACCCCAAACTGGGTGGCAGATGCGGACTGGCGGTTGCAAACTCGCAACAGCATGGTTCACACTGGCTGGTGCAGCTCACTTCTCAGGCTGGGGCTGAGAAACCGCATCTCCTGGAAGCGCTGCCTGAAACAGCGGCTGCTTCAGGTCTGGGGGTCCCCTGATGTGCTGTGGGTCCCTTTATGGTTTCCTGGTTTGTGCTGGACGGGCCCTTGAGGACACTGCGTGTCCGCTGCGGTGTCCTGGTGCTGTAGTAAAATTCCTAACATGGGTTCAATTACAGCATGTCTGCCTTTACCAAAGACAGCAAACTCTCCTTTGGAGCAGGGAATTTGAACCCTCGCTTTGAATTGGACCTTTGATACCATCTTCATGAATGGAACCGGAAGATTAAGATTTAATTTGAAAAAGGAAAGGGGATTTGGATTAGGGAAATGGAAGGTTCTGGGGAATGATTCTGAAAATTGGTGTTGGCATATTAACGAGACCCAGCAACCTGTATTGGTTAAGCAAACAGGACCATGTGATCGATTCCCTCGGGAATGCAGTTCCCTTCAGTGTGGAAGACTGCGGAACACGGAGAATGGCATTACGTGCAATCTACTCCTTGGTGTATGGATTGGACAGGGAATCAGTCAAAAGAGAAGATAGGAAAAATTAATTTGCCTCCTGCTTGGATGGCAGAAATCTACGAGAGGGAATAGAAGTCGGATGGTTGAACGAGATCTTGCTTGGCTTTGAGTTTGCCCGGACCGGATGGCTGCAAAGCCTATTGCAAAACCCAATCATTTTTGTGATCGTAGTGATTTCTGTTTGTGTTTTGTTTAGATGTCTTAAGAGTATAGTTATCAAGCAATTATCTCAACCTTATGTATTAGTGATATGGGATAGGAAATGAGGCTCACTGAAGTACAGAAAGACTTGGCTAAGTCTCAAAGGGAGGGAATTGTAGTAAAATCGACATAAACCAGGAAAATTAAATGTAAAATGTAATTGAAGCAACAAAGGAAACCTGCTGCTGCTCAAGCCCTAGATACTGCCCCAACTCTATTAATTTACCTAATCTCAAAATAGAGAAATAATTAGTAGACATGATTTCTCTATGATTCAGTTAAGGAACTACCCAGCAGACAGTGTAGCACTGTTGATAAGCAGGGTATTCCTATCAAGAGAGCGACGAACTGTAGGCCTGGTCAGCAAACCCAGAAACCCACTTGGAACTGCCAAGATCAGAGGAAAAGCAGGTAAAAGGCGGTTCCGGCCGGGGGGAGATGGTGACCACCAACTCATTGACCACCTCCCCAAACAAAACCACTTATTGAAAACATAAGAGTGGAAAAAGAAGACAGAGTCTGCGCATTCATTTACGTGGGAAGCAAAGAAAACTTGACCAATCATTAGAGGGAATGACAGTGAATATGTATTAATTGTTTGAATATGTAATAATCAATGTGTAAAAGTGGAGATTTTTGGAACTAAGGTGTGAGCGCTCCCGTTTTGGGACAAGCACCCATTTCTGCGATTAATGGCATAAACTTAGAAATACCTCTGCTCTGTGTGTTTTACTGACTTGCCCAGCAGGTAAAGAACACAGATTTGGGAGGACAGTGGGGTGTGCGTAAGGGGTCCTGGGCGGCGCTTATGGGGTCCTGGGGGGGACTCCTGCAGGCCATAGGGAGTCTGGGGCAGCCCTTCAAGGATCTGGGGATCCCCTCTGGTGCCTCTGGGGAGGGTTTTGTGGCTGGAGAGGGCCCAGCTGGTTTCAAGAGGTGCTTCCTCCCTTTCTCCAGCCCACCCAGCTCCCCTGACACAGCCACCACCCCAGGCTGGTGGGTGCCAGCAGTGCCAGCCTGTCCCACTGGGTCGGGCACTGAGGGGGGCACAGCCCCAGCCGCGGGACGGGAGGAGGAACCACAGCACCAGGGATCAAACGTTGGTCTCTATTTCTTTAACATTTCCCATGGGGAGCACCCCAGGGTTCCGCGGCTGCACCACAGCTGGTGCCAGGAGGGACTGCAACGCCCCCCCCGTGGAAAGATTAATAAAAATGATCAATAATACAGCATTGGTCACACGTTAAGGAAAGGGATACAATCAAAAGGCTTCTGTGTGAGCCGACTCGGGCAGGACGCAGGAACGACCACAAGACCACGGATGAAAGACAAAGAACAAATGTGATCTCAATACCTCGCGAATCGGGGAGTCTCCACAGCAACGCCCGGGCAGAGGGACACAAGCAGGGGATGCAGGTGCCACAGGGCGGGAGAACGTCCTTGTTAGCAGCAACGTGAGCTCCAATTCGCTGTTCTCTACTGCTTTTCAAGGGTTCAAGCAGGCATAGCTTTCCAGTGCGCTTTGATCTTCTTCAACACCAAAGCAGTGATCTCCTGTATGCCAGATAAGGTGTCCCTGAGCCCATCCCAGGCTCACGGTATCTAAGTGCGGATATTCCACTTGAGAGCACACATGGGGCTGAACAACAATTAGTGTGACACATGTGTTGTCCAGCACCCCAGCTGCGCGGCACTTGAGCAGTCCTCCTCACCAATCTTCTGTTACTTTCCCACATTCCACCCCCTCGCTCAAGAGACCGCTTCTGCTGGGGCTGACAAAGTTGGAAATGTTCATTCAAACTTGTGGGGTGTAATACAGAGTAATTTACAGAGGCATGAAATAAACACACATAGAAAAAGGAATAAAATAGCCAAAAAGAAGGCTACATATGAAGACAACTCTTAAAAACTAAACTAATTCAGAACTTGAGTATCATTTTTGTAGGAGTGCAGAGGCTTCCTAGTATTGCCAGTTAGCGAAACTGGAAAGCCACTGTTACGAGAGACTTTCAGACAGTTCTGAAATGATTTTTGCCAGTCAGTGTAAAGCAGCTTCCTTGAATGGAATACCTCGTTGGTCAGTTTTGGGTCACCTGTCCTGTCCGCTCCTCCCCACAGGTGCGACACCTCTATGCTTTTCTGCTTAGAATCATAGAATCACAGAATTGTCTAGGTTGGAAGAGACCCTTGGGATCATCGAGTCCAACCATCTACCCTACTCTACAAAGTTCTCCCCTACACCATATCCCCCAACACCACATCTAAACGTCTCTTAAACACATCCAGGGATGGTGACTCAACCACCTCCCTGGGCAGTCTATTCCAATGCCCGACCACTCTTGCTGTGAAAAATTCTTTCCTAATGTTCAGTCTAACTCTACCCTGTTGGAGCTTGAAGCCATTCCCTCTTGTTCTGTCATTAATTACCTGTGAGAAGAGACCAGCACCAACCTCTCTACAGTGCCCTTTCAAATAGTTGTAGAGAGTGATGAGGTCTCCCCTCAACCTCCTCCTCCTCAAACTAAACAGTCCCAGCTCCTTCAACCGCTCTTCGTATGATTTGTTTGCTAGGCCCTTCACCAGCTTCGTTGCCCTCCTCTGCACTCCCTCCAGCACCTCGATATCTCTCTTGTATTGAGGTGCCCAAAACTGGACACAATACTCGAGGTAACCTCCCTGGTATCGAGGTTAGACTGACAGGTCTGTAGTTACCTGGATCCTCCTTTTTGCCTTTCCTATAGATGGGTGTTACATTTGCCACCCTCCGGTCCATTGGGACCTCCCCAATTAGCCATGACTTCCTGTAAATCATGGAAAGCGGTTTGGCGAGCACGTCTGCCAACTCTTTCAGCACTCTTGGGTGTAGCCCATCCAGTCCCATAGACTTGTGTGCATCGAAGTTACGAGAGAGGGCACCAAAGCCCTCTGGGGTGCATCGGCCCCTCCAGCGTGCTCCAACACTCCTCTCCGCTGCGTGTGGCTGCTGCGGCAGGAGTAGGATGGGCTTTACGGCACTGCTTTTGCCTGGGACGGAGTTAGTTTGCTCCACAGCAGCCCAAATGGTGCCCTGTTTTGGATCCGTGACCAAAACAGTCCTGATAACACAACGCAGTTTTAGCTGTCGATGAACAGGGCTTGCACAGCAGCAAGGCCTTCTCTGCCTCTCATGCTGACCCACCAGTAACTAGCCTGGGGGTGGACAAGAAGCTGGGAGAGGACACAGACGGGACAGCTGACCCCAACTGACCAAAAGGATATCCCACGCCATAGAACATCGTGCTCAGCAATAAAATTTGGGGAAAGATAGAGCAAGGTGTTGGGGGAAGGTCTGTTGAAGGCTATCGCATTTGTCCTTCCAAGTGACTGTTATGCGTGATGGAGCCCTGAACATAATGAGTAGCAAAAGGTGCAGTTGCTCTAAATTTTGGCATCTGTTGTCATCTCAGTTGGACAAAGGAATTTCCCAACAACCTCCAAGGAGATGACCCCAGATGTTGCCCCATCTCTCACAGTTGCTCCCTTAGAGCTTGCGGTTACCTGCATGTACCCTGGACCAACTCAGTACCTCCCATGTCACCAGGTGTTTGTGTCTGAGCAGCTCACCACTGCCCTCCACCTCCAGTCATTAGCAGCAGAGCCCAGACAAGGAGCTCCCATGAGGGCAGCTGTGTTGTGCACATCTGAGCTGAGGCAAGAGGAATCCCACCTCCTTTGATGTATATGTAGTGTGCATGGGAGGGAACCGAGTTCCCTCCTGTCCCCAGGACTGAAAACACCACAAAAGGTGCCTCAATTGACTCAGCTGAATCCCTTCCCTCCACAGGGGTAAAGGAGATCCCTCCCTGGCACTGTCCAAGTGTCCTGCCTAACGATGGGACACGTTGCAAGGCAATTCTCATGCCCAGCTGCTTTCCTGGAAGGAGAAATGACACTGCTGGAAAGAAGCCTTTGGCCCCGGCTGAGGAAGCGAACAGCAGTGATTCCTTCTGCAAAAGGAGCAAGGAGACAATTCTGAGAGAATGAGGTAACTTCAGAAGGCGGCCACCCAGCAACCCAGAAAACCAATAAGAAATCAAGAGACCACCAACCCAGAATGAAGCGATTGCACTTGGGCATTGGGTGATGGGCGGTATTTTCTGGGGAATCTGCCTGTAAGGGTATAATTGGGGTGCGCAATCTGCAGTAGGGGTCCCTCCCTGGAGGCAACAGCTCGAACTGCTCTGTGTGTCGGGTAAATAAACCACTGAGTTACTCAGCGAACTGGCGACTCGTCTTCTGCGGGGGGCAACCTGGGGCTGAGCCTTGTTGGGGTGGCACACACATAATTCCTACCACAGTCTCGCTGGCGGCTGCGTGATTCCTGAAACAACAAGCCAGAGGCTTCTCCTGCCCTAACACCTACTCAAACACAGATGACATTACAAGCAGCTGCGCAAGCCAGGTCCTGCTCCTGCCCTCAGGCAGGCACCTCTTCAGGCACATGGGACAGCACAAGCACATGAACAAGCCAGGTGTGACCTTCTACACTATCACCTACTCACCCAGCTGTGGCAGCACAAGCAGCTGCACAAGCCAGGGCCTTCTCCTGCCTTAAATCCTGCTCAGCGACCAGTGACCTTAGAAGCACAGGAGAAGGCCATCCCCATGTTTCGAAAAACGAGCAGACGGGGAAGAAGACCAGCCTGGCTAAATAGAGAGCTTTGGCTGGACCTCAGGAAAAAAAGGAAAGTTTACATTCTCTGGAAAAGGGGGTTGGCAACTTATGAGGACTATCAAGATATAACAAAGCTATGTAGGGAGAAAATGAGAAGGGCCAAAGCTCAATCAGAACTCAGCTTGGCCACTGCAGTTAAAGACAATAAGAAGAGATTCTTTGAGTATATCAATAGAAAAAGGAAGACTAGGGAAAATGTAGGCCCACTGGCGAATGAGACAGGTGCCCTAGTGGTGGAAGACACAGAGAAGGCAGAGTTCCTGAATGCCGCCTTTTCTTCGGTCTTCACTGCTAAAGCTGTCCCTCACAAATCCCATACTCTGAAGGCAAAGGAGAAGGTCTGGAGAGAGGAAGATTTTCCCTCAGTTGAGGAGGACCGGGTCAGAGACCACTTGGCCAAGCTGGACATTCATAAGTGCATGGGCCCTGACGAGATGCACCCGCGAGTGCTGAGAGAGCTGGCAGATGTTATTGCTAGACCACTCTCCATCGTCTTTGAAAGGTCATGGAGAACAGGAGAGGTGCCTGAGGACTGGAGGAAGGCTGACATCACTCCGATCTTCAAAAAAGGCAAGAAGGAGGACCCAGGGAACTACAGACCAGTTAGTGTCACCTGTCCCTGGGAAAGTAATGGAGCGACTCATTCTGGATGTCATCTCCAAACACGTTGAGGAACAGCAAGTTATTGGAAGTGGTCAACATGGATTTACCAAGGGTAAATCATGCTTGGCCAATCTGATAGCTTTCTATGATGTTATAACTGGCTGGCTGGATGAGGGGAGAGTCGTAGATGTCATCTACCTTGACTTTAGCAAGGCTTTTGACACTGTCTCCCACAACATCCTCATTGGGAAGCTGAGGAAGTATGGGCTAGATGAGGTGACAGCGAGGTGGATTGAGAGTTGGCTGCGGGACAGAACTCAGAGGGTTGTGATCAGCGGCACAGAGTCTAGTTGGAGGCCTGTAACCAGTGGTGTCCCCCAGGGGTCAATACTTGGTCCTATTTTGTTTAATATATTCATTAATGACCTGGATGAGGGGACAGAGTGTATCCTCAGCAAGTTTGCTGATGATACCAAACTGGGTGGGGTGGCTGACACCCCAGAGGGCTGTGCTGCCATCCAGCGTTGACCTGGACAGGCTGGAGAGCTGGGCAGAGAAGAACCTAATGAGATTCAACAAAAGCAAGTGCAAGGTCCTGCACCTGGGGAGGAAGAATGTAAAGCACCAGTATAGGTTAGGGGCGGACCTGCTGGGAAGTAGCTCTGAGGGGAAGGATCTGGGGGTCATGGTAGACAGTAAATTATCCATGGCCCAGCAATGTGCCCTTGTTGCCAAAAAGGCCAATGGAATCCTGGGCTGCATAGGGAAGAGTGTGGCCAGTAGGTCAAAGGAGGTCATTCTCCCCCTCTACTCTGCACTGGTGAGGCCACAACTGGAATACTGTGTCCAGTTTTGGGCTCCCCAGCTCAAGAGGGACAGGGAACTGCTGGAGCAAGTCCAGCGAAGGGCAACTAAGATGATGAAGGGATTGGAGCATCTGCCTTATGACGAAAGGCTGAGAGAGCTGGGACTCTTTAGCCTGGAGAAGAGAAGGCCGAGGGGAGACCTTATTATGGCATATGAGTATCTAAAGGGTGGGTTGAAGGAGGATGGAGCCAGGCTCTTTTCAATGGTTCACAGTGAAAGGACGAGGGGCAATGGGCACAAGTTAGAACACAGGAAGTTCCGTTCAAATACACGGAAAAACTTCTTTACGGTGAGGGTGACAGAGCACTGGAACAGGCTGCCCAGGGAGGTTGTGGAGACCCCTTCTCTGGAGATTGTCAAGACCCGCCTGGATGCAGTCCTGAGTCATGTGCTCTGGGCAATCCTGCTTTAGCAGGGGAGTTGGGCTAGATGATCTCTAGAGGTCCCTTCCAACTCTGAAAACTCCGTGATTCCAATACAGAATTGCGCAGGCATGAAAAATACCCCGTGATTCAACTTGTTTCACTCATTTAAGACAAGGCTTGTAGCTACAAGACAGTTGAGACAATTTAAAACCAGAACTAACCTGCACTCCCCCTTTGACTGGCAGAACTGTCTTTCTCAGTTCTTTGTATTTCTTTCTTCCCTGAGGAGTACATATCAAGATTTTCCTGACTCAAAGAAACAAGAAAGGTCAGTCACAAACACAGAAAAGCAGACACCCACTAACTTGGGGACTGCACAGTAGCACTCTCATGGTCCTGCCTATATGCACAAAATTAAATTAAGGCACCATTCGCCTACACAGCAAGCAATTCCAGCTCAAAGTCCAGCAGCACTCACAGCCACATATCCCACACACCCCTCCCCCCCCTCAGGCCCTCCCCTCCTCAGGCCCCTCGGCCCCGCCCCCGGATGGCTGTGACTGACAGCCCAACACCGGCTCCGCTGATTGGCTCAGCCCTGGCCAATGGCACGGCGAGGGAAGACCCCGTGGTGAACCAGTGGAGGAGGGCTCCCTCACAGCCTCCCCGGGCCTCAGGTACCCGTCGGCGGCCTGAGCCTCTCTTCCCCCCAGAAGGGCGCTCCTGGGTAAGATTTGAACACTTCCCCGGGACACTTAGAGATCTCTACAGAGTGGTTTTATAGCTTAGTGCATTTGTAACCGAGCTGCATTACTGACGTCTGTAGTATTCGCACGGGCTTTGCAGACAGTCACTGTCACCGGCAATCCAAAAGAAGTGTCTCTGTTGTTTAAGCAAACAGAGTGTTAAGGAAAACACTCCTGCCCTTTCTCTTCCTCCGGGTTTTGAGAAGAAGAGGCCCCGTGTCCCCAGCCTACACGTGGGGTCTGGGCAGCTCCACGCCTTGTGTTTGAACCGGGAATTGGGATGTTTCAGTTTTCTTCTGCGATCAGGCCTGGTTGTGAAAGGGCCAGTTGTAGTGGTTAGGGTTTTGTGGGTGAGGAACAGCAAATCTTATTGAACTTTTCCTTTTTTTAGGTTTTGTTTAGGGGGCTCGTTGTCCTCACACCCTCGAGTTCTGCTCCAGGTCAAGCGAAGCCCCATGGAACTGGTCCTAAGGGCCTAAGAATCATACCACCTCTGTTTTGCAGGAACTTCACTATCATAAAATTACACCCTAGACAGGAATATGTTCTGTTGGTTTGTTTTTTGTTATGAGTCCTTGCAACCTGCTCTCCAGCTGGAAGTGGGAAATGCAAAGGCATTAAAATGATAGATTTGCTAAATATGTTGCAAAGGTCTGTATTACTGGCTTTCCCTGCAGCGGGGAAAATACATCCTGTTTAATTGTTGTTTGCATTTGAAATTCGCTGTGAAATGGATTAAGCAGTGTGGGCTTCTTTTTGTGGGTCTGCCCTTGGAAGGAGAGCGCCTTTAGGAAAAGGCTTTTCTGGAGGGGACAGAGAACTTAATTGCTGATGGCTATAAAAGCACGCCCTGTTTGGGTGGCCTGAAAACAAAACCTGTGAAAATCCATGACTGAAAAATGAGACTTTCTCCTAATGATCGGGGCTGCTGTTTCTACTGATTCGCCCATGAATAACAGCTCGTTCCTTACTCGTGGCTGAGGACCCTTGAATTGTTTCCCAAAGCCTAAGGCAGCGGGAAGTGCTGGGGTTGTCAGATCACTGCAAATCAAATAAAAGAGAGCGGTTTGGAGTTGTCTCGTTCCCTCTGTCTTTTCCCAAGAAAGAGGGGTGGAAGAATGGTAGAATTTGTTACATTGAAGGTCGGTGGTAATCCAAAGCTGCAGAGCGAGCTCGGTGCCCGTGGAAGGGGAACTGCGCTCTCAAGTGGAAATACTTGGTGTCTCGTTGGCTGTGGGACAGAAAGGGACGTCAAGAGTCAACTAAACGACTTTCTCGCCTTCAGAGATGAGGCTCTGGAGGTCACGGTTAATTAAGGGGAGTTGTGGAAGTGTGCCTTACTGAGCAACGTGCTGCGTCTGGCTCGGGGCCTAAATATCTCCAAAGTTTGGGGTTGGTTTAAGTGCTTTTTGGTTATTAGCTGGATGTCACTCTTCCAAGCGCCTCTTGCACTCTCCACAGGGGTTTGCTGCTGCCTCCTGCATTGGGCCGAGGGGACCAGCATCCCTCAGGACAGGGACTTTCTCAGGCGCGGAGGTTAAACCCTGTCGGTGCTGCTTAAAAACTGCTCTGATGTTACTGCGGCGGTCACAATGTGAAATCTGTTGGCTTAGGGGAGCCTAAGATTTGCATTCCTCGTAACTGCGGGGGATTTTGGGGAGCCTGGCTGATACAATCCCCTTCCTGCTCCCAGATTCCTGTCGCTGACCCTGCAGCGGGTGGTTGGAAGAACTGATGCCCGCAGCGGCTGAGGGTCGGCATGATCCCGGCATTGCCAGAGCTCGTGAGCCGAGGAATGGGAGCGTGGCCCGTTTCCATCGTGGCTTGTGAGGGAAATAATGCGGTTTGATATAGTTGCGGTGTGGAAATGGCGATTCCTCTTTACACGTGTGCTTACAGGGTGCACGCAGGTGTTTCTTAATGCCTGCGAAGCTTTATGAGATTGGTTAATGAGCATTGCTTTGCTGTGCAAGTGCAAAGTGTTATTTTCCTGGAGAAACCAACTCAGATGTTCCCTTTATTTTTCTTTTGTTAAAGGCAGAATGCCTATTTTAAAGCTTTCCTTGCAGGCAGAATAACATCTGCTTCTGAGGATTGTTTCTTTCCCTGCAGGGTGGAAAAATCTACAGCCTCGCTAAGGCCGCAGAGGAAGAAAACTCATCAGTTTTCTAGAGAAAACTGCAGTTTGGAGGGGGGGGGGTGGTCTGCCATAGCGCCTTTTAGCCCCTCGTCAGGCACATTTCTTTTCCCTCGGGGCTGAGATTTAACATAGCCTTTTCATTTGCCTAGCTTTTGGTTGTATGAATTAATGGGTGTTTCAATGGGAACCACAAGACCTAATTTCTGAGTCTCCCTCCTAAGAATTGTTGAGGGACGGAAGCGGGACAGGGAGGTTACCCGAGTGAAATGCTGAAGGCTTTTAAGGATGGAATGAGGAATGGCGGGGCTTGTTCTGGTCACACACTATGACAATAAAAGGCCAGAAGTTCCCTGTGGAGGTAAAGAACCGACAATTCACATAGCCGCTCAAAGGAGGAGGGATCTTAACCACCTCTCTTATTTCAGGCTGCATCATGATAACGCCGGGGATTGATGTCCCGTTGGGGATTTTTCTCCAGTTCCCACCTTTTGCCGCTAAATGAGGGGCAGAGATTTCCCTGCTAGACAGGCAGTGAGCTCTACGCAGGAATGTGAGCGTGGTTGACGGTGATTGCACTGTTTTGTTCAGAGGCTCCTGCCTTCCAATGAAAGTCTGGAAAAGTGAAAAAGGATGTGCCTTTCTCCTTTGGGATTGCTATTGTAGCAGAGGGGATGGAAACAGCCCACCGGGGTTTTGCTCCGCTCCTGGCTTTGGCTTGGAAAAAGCCCCAAACGGCTCAATCTCTGCGGGGCCGACTCTGAGCAGGGTGCGGGGCAGCTGTGCCAGGAGATCCGGAGGGTCTATCTCCACAGCTTACATGTCCAGTGAGCAATTTCATTGAAAGCAGGGAAATTCCAAGAGAATAGGGGGTGGTGTGCGATGGTGAGTGCCGTGAGGCTAAAGGATGGTCTCAGCAGAATGATTTTTATCTTAAGCGGATTTTTTTTTATCTATCTTTCGGGCAGAATGGACGGGGACTTTGGGTTTTGGCCGATGAAGGATAACCCTAAAATCCACGTTGGGCTGTGAGTTCTGGCCCAACGGTCAGAATAACCGCAAACCCTGGGGAAACGGGGCTGAGGAGCAGGTGTGATGTTGGTTTGGTGCTGGGGCTCGGCCGGCCTTCATTGTTGCTGTTGTCCTTCTCCCCATGCCTCGGCCAGTTCTCCCACTGCCCCAAAGCACTGCTGAAGGGTAACGGAGGGTTTTTGTTGGCCAGAGGATCCCCCCGTGCTGGCCAGAAATGGCCAGTGCTAGTCCAGGCTGGGCTTGCCACTCAGGCTGGCCTCATGATGCTGTTTGCCGGACTCCCGCGTTCTACACAACATTCTGACGCTCATTTTGGCCTGCGGTCACAGCTCTTCTGCTGCTGGCCGTCAGTCTCGTAGTAGATCTTGCCATTTCGATCAGGTTTTGAGGAAGAAATACCCAATTTTCTTGCCTGATGGGGCACAAAAGGGCTCGAAGGGCATCACGGTAATGCTGTTGGTGCCAAGACGGGGCTGTGGGAGTTGTTAGAGGGCAGTTGGTGATGCTCTGCTGAGAAAAAACTGCCGTACCTGACGCGTCCCTTCCTTCGAAGCAGGTGCGTGCTATCGTGCTGTTCCCAACTTGCCTTCCTCACCTCCTCTGCCTTATCGATTTCAGATACCTCAACATGAGCAGCAACTTTCAGGCGGAGATCCCAGACCTGCAGGAGACATCCCGCTTGGAAGAGGAGGAAGAGGGAGCGTCGCTGGTGTGGAAGCCCTGGGGAGACATCGAAACAAACCTGGACACCTGCTCCAAGATTGTGCTGGGGGAAAGAGCCAACCTTGAGCATGCCTTGCACCGCCTGCATGAAGCTCTGGTAAGAAGCAGCTGTTTTTGAATTCCTACCGGTCTAGGACAGCCTTTGGCACTCGGGTGAGCTGGGAGTCGCTCCTGAGTTTTCTGTTCTGCAGGCTCAAATCTCTTTGCTAAAGGGGCAGAGTTAAGGTCTCGTGGGGTGACAGACCCCATGTATCAATAAGAGCTTGTTTTGTCTCTTGTCAATTCTGTGACAATTTGGAGAACAGAAGTCCTCCTACTCCCAGTGCTGGGAATGAAGGAATATTAGCTAAAACCCGAGGTCTGCCCCGGAGAAACGTCCTGTCCTTGACAACTGCACCGTCCCTGGGCGCTCCTTGCTGAGCAAACGCCTCCAGCCTGACCCCGGTGAAGCCCCGAGCGGGTCTGCTTTGCTCCCTCTTCTTCAAAGAAGGGATTTCACAGTGCTGAGCTGCGGCAGAGGACTCGGCGTCTGCTGCATCTGCACGAGGAGGCTCTGCCTGCAGCAGGGACGAGCCCAAAAGGACTCCAGCAGCGAGCAGTCTTCTCCTGGAGGTGGTGGCCGGTGGGGTGCCACAGCTTGGTTCCCAGAGATGTCCACAGGTTCTGGTTTCTTAAAACACATCAGTGTGGATTGAGGAAATATTCCCATCAACTCCCGTCTGGGGAGGTGACCCCGACGCGCTGTTGCTGAGCATCGACTGAGCACCGTCTTCCCACAGTGGGCTGAAGAGTTGACCTTTTGGCCCCTCCTGAGGGGGAATCGAAGTCTTGTTCTCTGAACTCCCGCAGGAGGGTCTGGAGATGTTGCAGTCTGGGGCACCCCAGCGACCTGAATCCCATCCCCTGGCTGATTATCATTACGCAGGTAAACTGGAAGCAGAGCTTTTTCCTTCGCCGGGAATGCGAGCGGGTACTGCTGTTCCCTTTGTTCTGATTGAAAGAAGTGATTTTTAAAAAGGTGCGAGTGATGGTCTGTGTTCTTTGGGTTGGGGAAAACAGTCTTTTTAATCTGTTCTGGTGGGGTTTTGGCACAGGGTGAGTGGTCTAATCGTTTCCATGTCTCTGTTTCTTCCCAGGGGCAGACACTTGGACTCCTCTCGAGGAGCAGTTGTTTAAAGAGGCCTTTTCTGTACACCAGAAGGATTTGCACCTGATACAGAAGAAGGTAAAGCCTTTAGACCGAGGCGGGTCTCGGGTTGTTAGCGTGGAGGGGAGTTTTAACCCAGAAAAGTCATCTTTTGAATAGTGGGTTGGAATCCTGTTCTTGGGATGCGCTTCACGCTAAAAAGACACTGGTACAAGACATAATGTGCCCTAATGTGTAATTACCACAGAATATTTCATCTCTCTGGTGCAAAATACCAGAAATACTAAAAGAATACTGACACGTTCCGCTGACCACCGGTGTGAAACGTACAATTCTGCCCTCCCATGGCTTCTTTACAGCCCTTTCAGAAGAAGGAGGCTCATTTTCTGCTTGATCTCTCCCATTCTTTGTGCTGTGAGAACCAGAGACAAGGGGGGACAGACAAACAGCACTCGACAGATTTGTTGTGGGTCTGTGCCCTAAATGTTTTCCTGCAGTCTTTCCCTCATCGATCGCTTCTGTTTTTCTCCCAATAGATTCAGACGAAGACTGTGTCCCAGTGTGTCGAATACTACTACGCCTGGAAAAAACGTGTCACATTTGCAAACGGTCAAGCTGAATGGACAGAAGAAAAGCTGAAGGGAAACAAGGAGGAGGTTGAAGAAGCTGAAGAGAAGGTAGAAAAACTGCCGGGGGTTGGTGCGAGATGTCGCTCCTCGATGAAGCTATCGTCCCGGGCTCTTGGAAATAATCCCATTTGCGTTAAACTTGCTGATGATGATTTTCGGGGATGTTCCGTAACATCCCAGTGCTTCATAAAAGGAATTGCTTGTCACACGGCTGTGCACAGGGGTTGCCAAAAACGTTCCTTCCCAGGAAACAGGAATTAGGTTCACAGAATTATTTTTTTTTTCTAGTGGTAGAAATTGGGTAACCACGTCACTTCAGTGCTCAGTACTTCTACACTTTAAACCCATTGTACGGACTTCTGTGGAGGATAGTGCTGTTCCACTGAGGACAGTAGGAATTATACGGTTTTTCTTTCAAGGTCTGTCTTTGCACCCCCTCCTCCCTGTTGAATTTCAGTGTTTTTTTAACTGTTTCGTGTTCAGAGGAGTTCAGCAGGGCAGGCTGGCACTGACAGAACGCGTTACACCCAGCACAAAAATAAATCCCTCACTGCCGTGGCCATTTGGGGATGTTTCAAGCTAGTTGTTCACTTTAGCTGTCCCCCTTGCTGAGGAGAAGGAGAAATAACTAAAGGCTGTCTGCTTTACAGGCTGCTTGCAGCCCGAAGAAGAGGTGCCGGCTCGGGCCGAAGGAAAACACCAAAAAAAAGCAGAGGAGTTGTGAAAAGACGCCCCGCAGCACGGGCAGTCCCTCCCGCTGTCCCCATGACTCTCCGTGCTGGGGTGGAGGCGCCAGCGATGTGGCTGTTTCCCTGCAGAGAGTGTGGAAGGTTAGCTGGTCGTTTTTCTTCTTGAAACCTGCTGCTTTGGGCTCAAACCGATGGAAACTTTCAAAGGTGCCCAGGGGGAGCGGAGCTAAGGGCAGCTGGAGGGTTCCCCCTGCCCCGCAGAATTTTGGCGGTTTTGTTTGACTTTAAACCCAAAGCTCTGTGTTTTCTGACGTGGGGAGACCCTCCCGCTGAGTCGCGAGGTTCGGACCAGACCCCCTTTACTTTCTCACCTCCTCTGGGAGAGGAGTCTCGGTGTGGCTGTATCCAGCCTCAGCCTCCAACTGGGAAGGAGAGTCCGGAGCCCCGTCTCTGCCCCAGAGTGGCTTTGTTCCAGCTGAGCTGGGTATCTCCGAAGAGAGAGCCCTCTCGCTTGTCTTCTGGTGCCTTAGAAGGTTTATTCCCTGAGGTGTTCAGGCACCTCTGTGTTCTGCATGCACCGACTTTTCTCCCAGCGATTTGTTTAATAGCCGCTTTTCCTCTGCATTGATTGGAGCGACAATGCAGTGGGAATTGTTTCTACTCCTGCAGTTTCATCTTCCTCCCATCCAATCCGCACTTGCGTCTCCTCTGTCTCCTGCTGACTTCAGCTGGAACGGTTTCTCACTCTCTTTGAAGGCCCTTTCCTCGAATTACAGGCTTGCTCCGCTTCATCCGGTTGTGCAAGAATCCCAGCGTTTCTCTATTTTCACTAAGAAGAGGTTCCACTAAAGTTCCTTTTTGCGGTTTGCAGCCCGAGGGCTTTCATGCTGCAGTCACTCGTGCCAAGCAACATCACTCATGCCCAGCAAAGCTGCTCAAGTTTCAATCCACCTTAATTTTAAGCAATCACACTGTTAATTCTCCTATTTTAATCCCCAACAATCTCTCTTGTTTAACCAGCAAGGTCCCACCCAGCCAGGGGTACCGGCAGAAACTGTGTAGGACCACGCAGCAAAACACAGCAGAAACTCACAAAATAAAACTAATGAAACGTGGTCTAAGAAACTAAAAAAAGAAATTAAAAATTCCCATTTGTTTTCTCCCTTCCAGGGTGTTTGGGAAGGTCAATGGGAGGAACGCTCACATGAAATGCCATCGCCTGTGGGACGATTGGAAGGCCCCAGCAGCGTTTTTAAAGGGAGGTGAAGCCGAGAGAAGCCCAGATGGTGACCTCCTCCAGCTGGCAACTGGGCAACTGTCATCTCAGACCACCAACGAGGTCAATTTACTCTGTTTAGAAAACCCCAACGACCTCTAGCAGGGGGCAGCGCCTGAGCTCTGCAGAGGATCCACCACCACGAGGTCGCCCCCACTCCAGAAAGACCCAGAAGAAGCAAACAGCAGAGAAATAGTTATCGTATTTAATAGCGTTTCCCCCTTAGGTGATAGTCCCATGTATGTTTTAGGTCTTCGTTAGCCATCTTTTAGGTCTTAGTTTTAGGCTTTAGTGTTCTTCTGATAGGAGTAAGGTTTGGTTTTCTTCTGATAGGAGTAAGGTTTGGTTTTCAGGAATCATGAAATTTTCAGAGTTGGAAGGGACCTCTAGAGATCATCTAGTCCAGCTCCCCAGCTAAAGCAGGATTGCCCAGAGCACATGACTCAGGACTGCATCCAGGCGGGTCTTGAAGATCTCCAGAGAAGGGGACTCCACAACCTCCCTGGACAGCCTGTGCCAGTGTTCTGTCACCCTAACCTTAAAGAAGGCTTTTTCTTGTATTTGAATGGAACTTCCAACTTGTGCCCGTTGCCCTCTCACTGGGAACCACTGAAAAGAGTCTGGCTCCATCCTCCTTCAACCCACCCTTTAGATACTTAGAAGCAATAAGAAGGTCTCCCCTCAGCCTTCTCTTCTCCAGGCCAAAGAGTCCCAGCTCTCTCAGCCTTTCCTCATAAGGGAGATGCTCCCATCCCTTAATCATCTAATCTGCCCTATGCTGGACTCTCTCCGGTAGTTCCCCATCTCTCTTGAAGTGGGGAGCCCAAAACTGGACACATTATTCCAGTTGTGGCCTCACCAGTGCAGAGTAGAGGGGGAGAATGACCTCCCTCCACCTACTGGCCCCAGTCAGATTCAACACTTGGCTCCAAATAGGCTGGAAAACTGTCCTTACCCCAATGCACCTCAGAAATCAATCTGCATGAACAGGGATCTGTCACTCTCTGCAAACTCATCACCGGGGGAGCTGGAAAAATATTTATAAAATCTATAGCTACTTAGAGTCCAGACGATAAAAAGCACAGCACAGGTCCCATGAGAGAAACTGCAATGGGAAGAGGTCTTGGTTTGATTAGGTTGCTGGATAACAGCTTCAAGTTAAGGGATTTCTTGAGCTACCGCAACCATTTGCTGATTGTCCTCCTCTTCCTTCCCCCTTGCTCTTCTCCTCACAAATCAATGGCAAAGGACACAAAGGGACAGACTTCCTTCATTGTATCCAAATGCCCCAGTGCCTTACAGGAACACATTTTAAGGAAAAGAGCAAGAGAAGTGACTGACAACATGGAAGAAGAATGGGCAATAATCCATTAAAAAAAAACCCAGACAATTAAACGACACCAGAAAATGCAATTGAAATGCCTCCTCTCTTCTTTGGCACTTGGGAAACTTCATCTGGACTCTTCTGTCCCCCTCCTGGTTTCCACAGCCCAAGAAAAGACTTGCTGTGGGCCCAGCCCAAAGCCTTTGGGATGGTGAGGGGCACACAAGAGGCAGGCAGAGGGAGCTGCCTCTGGTCTGCATCAAGAAGAGGAGGCTCGTGGTGGACCCAACTGGTGACTACAGCTGAACAGAAGAAATCCCAGCTAGATAAAAAGGAAAAGATTGTCACCATGAGGCTCCTCAAACACAGCACAAGGGCCCAGAGGGGTTGTGAAGCCTGTCCTTGAGGGTACCCAAACATGACTGAACTAAGTCCCAAGCAACGGGATCCAGCTGGGGCTGCTCTGAGCAGAAGCTTGGACTGAAGACCTCCAAGCGTCTCTACCAACCTCTATGCTTCTGTGGTTCTTCAAAGGTGAGCTGTCCTGCCTTCCCCAGATGGGCAGCGACAGCCACAAACTTGTGGAAGGCGGCCTGTCGCACTACCACCCAGGCCCCTACTTCAGATGAAGGGCCACTATCAAGCACGGGGGGCTTTGCCACTTGCAGGGCACTGGGTCGGTGGGAGGGCACTGAGGACCCCCAGCCCTCCTGGAACACTGTTGCCACCATGTTGTTGAGACCCCAGCCACGGGATGAGGAGAGAGTTGGAGTCCAGGGCTCATGAGGGGAGCTGGAAGGCGGTCCCTATGCCCAAGGGGTGGCCTTTCTCTCGGGCAAGCAACATGGCGGGCAGGAACGAGCCCCAGGAAAGAGGCTTTCAGCCCCCTCGGCCCTCCTCCTCTTCCCACATTTGGGCATGTTTCAGGCCACAGCCCCCCCCCCGCCCAAACATACCATAGTTGGCCACACGCATCAGCCACAGTCCCAATCAACATCACAATGGCTTCCTGATGTCATCAGCCACCTCACACTGCCTGTTCTTGGGGAGCTATAAATGCAGGGGTCCCTGCAGCTGGCCCACAGTTTGCCGAGCTTCCAGGCCCTCGGATGCCAAGCATGCTTGGAAGGAAGAGGAGCTGGAGCAGCGAGGCGCATGGCTGCCCACCTTTGTGTGGAACGCTGCAGAGCCGCTCCCCGCAACCGCAGAGGAGGCAGGCTCATCCCAGGAGGAGGAAGCTCAATGAGCAGAGGCGGCACACCACTCCTGATGGCACAAGCGCGGATGACCTCGATTCTATAATCAGAGGCATGGAGCGCCTGACCATAAGCTCACCAGGAGATGACACAAGCGCGGCTGACCTCGATATTATAATCAGAGGCATGGAGCGCCTGACCATAAGCTCACCAGGAGATGGCGTGGAGCCCAAGCGCATCTGCCTGCCACGGAACAGCCAGAGCAGTGAGGCAGATGGCTGTCCACTTTGGCCACAGAGCCACTCCCTGCAACCAGGGAGGAGGAAGGCACCTGCCAGGAGGAGAAAGCGCAAGCAGCGGAGGAGGAATGTCACTCCTCATGGCACAGGTGCGAGTGACCTCGCTTCCGCGATCAACGGCACACAGCGCATGGCTGTAAGCCCACGAGAGAACGGCGTGGAGCCCAAGCGCATCTGCCTGCCAGGGAGCAGCCGGCGCAGGGAGGCGGATAGCTGCTCAGCTTGGCATGGGATGCCACAGAGCCGCTTCCGGCAACCATGGAGGAGGAAGGCACCTCCCAGGAGGAGGAAGCGCAATCGGAGGAGGAGGAGGAGGAGGAGGAGCAACATCATCACCCCCCATGGCATAATTGTGACCTCCCTTGCTTCTGCAATCAAAAGCATGCAATCAACAGCATGCAATGAACTGCAAATTTTATGTCTTTAACTTATTAAATTGGGTTGGTGAATGTAAAAGTTCTGGGACTGCTCTTGCTGTTTGTGCCGTAAATAATTTAAGCACTTAAAACTTGTTCTACTGGGTTGGTGGTGGTGTTATGGTTGGAGAGACCCATAACAATTTATTGTCATTTAGGCAATCATTCTATCACCCGATGAGCCCTCCCCACCCGGGAAAGGGAATCGGGTAAAACAAGGAAACCCGGGAGCTGAAGTATAAACACATTTAGTAGAGTTAGATTAGGTAATTAACATTAACAGCACATTCTCCTTTTGCTCCTCATCACTTGTACGTAAAAAGAACTGAAAATCAAAGAAGCGGCATTGTGTTCGCACCTCCTCCCTAAGGCCGCTCCTCACTGCGGGTGCTGCCAAAGCGATGCCAAAAGGTGGGAGTTTGGGGAGAATACCTTGCACAGTATTGAAATACAGGTCCGAAAGCCCCGTATGTGGATTTAAACCACTGCTACCCCACGGAAGGGCTCCACATGCAGTTTCCTGCTGCGAGTCTCACTGCTGTTCCGCACTGCTTCCAAAAAGTTCTGATGCAAGAAGAGAATGTGGCGCAGGTTCTCTGGCTCCAGGACAGTGCGAGGGTGCTTTCCCCGGCAGCGAAGGCCTGGTCTGGCAGGAGGGCGGTGGCGGGGATGGCGAGGTACTGCCGGCTCAGCCGCCCCGCGGCCGGGAAGCGATGCTCGTTGCTATGCCACCAGTGCAGCAGCTGGTGCTGCGCTTGCAGAGGGGCTCCAGGATGTATTTTTCCAGTTGCTGGTGGATCTCGGGGTTCTCTCCATGGTGTCCTTCCCCAAAAGGATGTCGTAGCTGCTCTGAGACGGGGCGCTGGCGCATGGGTCCTTGCGAGCAGGCAGCTGGCTGCCAGCATCTGCACCTGCGGCTTTGGAATCCGAGTTTGGCACCCCAGACTGGGTGGCAGATGGGGACTGTCAGTTGAAAACCCGCAAAAGCATGGTTCTCACTGGCTGGTGCAGCTCGCTTCTCAGGCTGGGGCTGAGAAACCGCATCTCCTGGAAGCGCTGCCCAAATCAGAGGCCTCTTTGGGTCGGGGGTCCCTTTTTTGGTTTCCTGGTTTGTGCTGGACGGGCCCTTGAGGACACTGCGTGTCCGCTGTGGTGTCCTGGTGCTGTAGTAAAATCCCCAACATGGGTTCAATTACAGCATGTCTGCCTTTACCAAAGACAGCAAACTCTCCTTTGGAGCAGGGAATTTGAACCCTCGCTTTGAATTGGACCTTTGATACCATCTTCGTGAATGGAACCGGAAGATTAAGATTTAATTTGAAAAAGGAAAGGGAATTTGGATTAGGGAAATGGAAGGTTCTGGGGAATGATTCTGAAAATTGGTGTTGGCATATTAACGAGACCCAGCAACCTGTATTGGTTAAGCAAACAGGACCATGTGATCGATTCCCTCGGGGAATGCAGTTCCCTTCAGTGTGGAAGACTGCAGAACACGGAGAATGGCATTATGTGCAATCTACTCCTTGGTGTATGGATTGGACAGGGAATCAGTCAAAAGAGAAGATAGGAAAAATTAATTTGCCTCCTGCTTGGATGGCAGAAATCTACGAGAGGCAATAGAAGTCGGATGGTTGAAGAAGATCTTGCTTGGCTTTGAGTTTGCCCGGACCAGATGGCTGCAAAGCCTATTGTGAAACCCAATCATTTTTGTGATCGTAGTGAGTTTTGTTTGTGTTTTGTTTGGATGTCTTAAGAGTATCGTTATCAAGCAATTATCTCAACCTTATGTATTAGTGATATGGGATAGGAAATGAGGCTCACTGAAGTACAGAAAGACTTGGGTAAGTCTCAAGGGGGGGGAATTGTTGTAGTAAAATTGGCATAAACCAGGATAATTAAATGTAAACTGTAATTGAAGCAACAAAGGAAACCTGCTGCTGCTCAAGTCCTCTATACTGCCCCAACGCTAGTTATTTACCTACTCTCAGTATAGGGAAATAGTAGACACGATTTCTCTATGATTCAGTTAAGGAACTACCCAGCAGACAGTGTAGCACAGTTGATAAGCAGGGTATTCCTATCAAGAGAGCAACGAACTGTAGGCCTGGTCAGCAAACCCAGAAACCCGCTTGGAACTGCCAAGATCAGAGGAAAAGCAGGTAAAAGGTGGTTCCGGCCGGGGGGAGATGGTGACCACCGACTCATTGACCACCTCCCCAAACGATACCACCTATTAAAAACATAAGAGTGGAGAAAGAAGACAGAGTCTGCGCACTCATTTACATGGGAAGCAAAGAAACCTCGACCAATCATTGGAGGGAATGACAGTGAATATGTATTAATTGTTTGAATATGTAATAATTAATGTGTAAAAGTGGAGATTTTTGGAACTAAGGTGTGAGCGCTCCCGTTTTGGAACAAGCACCCATTTCTGCGATTAATGGCATAAACTTAGAAATACCTCTGCTCTGTGTGTTACTGGCTTGCCCAGCAGGTAAAGAACCCAGATTTGGGAGGACAGTGGGGTGTCCGTAAGGGGTCCTGGGCGGCGCTTATGGGGTCCTGGGGGGGACTCTTGCAGGCCAGAGGGAGTCTGGGGCAGTTTTTCAAGGATCTGGGGGTCCCCTCTGGTGCCTCTGTGGAGGGTTTTGTGTCTGGAGAGGGCCGAGCTGGTTTCAAGAGGTGCTTCCTCCCTTTCTCCAGCCCACCCAGCTCCCCTGACACAGCCACCACCCCCCCAGGTTGGTGGGTGCCAGCAGTGCCAGCCTGTCCCACTGGGTCGGGCACTGAGGGGGGCACAGCCCCAGCCGCGGGACGGGAGGAGGAACCACAGCACCAGGGATAAAACATTGGTCTCTATTTCTTTAACATTTCCCATGGGAGGCACCCCAGGGTTGCACGGCTGCACTGCAGCTGGTGCCAGGAGGGACTCCAAGGTCCCCCCCTGTGGAAAGATTACTAAAAATGATCAATAATACAGCATTAGTCACACGTTAAGGAAAGGGATACAATCAAAAGGCTTCTGTGTGAACCGACTCGGGCAGGACGCAGGAACGACCACAAGACCACAGAAGACAAAGAACAAATGTGATCTCAGTACCTCGCGAATTGGGGGGTCTCCACATCAACGCCCGGGCAGAGGGACACACGCAGGGGATGCAGGTGCCACAGGGCGGGAGAAAGTCCTTGTTAGCAGCAGCGTGAGCTCCAACTCGCTGTTCTCGCCTGCTTTTCAAGGGTTCAAGCAGGCATAGCTTTTACTAGTTTTTACGTAGTTTTTACAGGCCTGTGTCTTTGTAGATACTTGATGTCTTTTGTTCCCTTTTTTATTTAAAAAGTTTACAAGCAAACAAAAAAAAAAACCACACACCCCTTCTACCTGTTCGTCACAGTAATGGAAAAAATAAATTACAAGTGAACACTTGTCTTGACACAAGATGCTCTCTAGGCTGTATTCTGGAGATACTGAGCCCCTCTTCTATCGTTGAGGCAGTGTGAAGAAACCGCCCCTGCGTATGTTAGCGTGGGATGCTGTCTGAGGGTGAGCTTTTGGCAGCATCTGTGGGATTGAATTAAACAGCACCAGTGAGTATTCCCGTGACCTGGACCTTGATCATCGGTACTGCTAAACCATTTGGAGGTTTAAAGGTGTTCGGTGAAGGGGCAAAATAGTTTTGGCAGAAAATAAACTCCCTCGCGTTCTAACACTCCTCACCGAGGCGGGAGGCGAGGTGCGGCTAGGGTTAAATTCTGAGTGATGCCCCATTCAGCACTATCAGCCCAGGCACCTTTAGGATATTTTAAACTGTTACGGTTCTGAATACACTAACAGAAGACTGTACCTTCAGCCCAGTCATGTTCCTGAACTGGCACGTCCACTCTTTGGTCGCATTCCATGAGAAACCCAAACGACGAGCTGCCTACACAGTGCAGTTTATTTCAACAACAGAGACACGAGTTCTTTTGGATTGCCGGTGACAGTGACTGCCTGCAAAGCCCGTGCGAATGCTAAAGATGCTAGCAATATAGCTCGGTTACAAAAGCGCTGAGGTATAAAACCACTCCATATAGAGATTTCTAGTTTCCCGGGGAAGCACTTGGCATAACCAAGCGTTCGAATCTTACACACAAGCGTCCTTATGGGGGCAAAGAGAGGCTCAGCCCGTCAACTGATCCCAGAAGTGCACGATGGTGTCTTCCCTCACATCATCCCTTTCCTGGGCCATTTTTATGCTATTTTTTATGTTCAAGGTGGAGTTTGATTGACTCTTGTCATAAATACTTTCATTACGCTTGGCGTAAAATTTTCTCGCCTCACGTTTAAAGGTACAGTTTACAAAAGATTCAGGGCGCAGACTCAAGGAGGAGTGGTCACACCTTGAAGGCAGGTAGCCTTTGGGATGGAGGTGTGTTTTGGTATTATAATGACATTATAACGAGCAAAGTTCACCAAAGGACAGCATTTCATCAAAAAAATGACAGATCGTTGGCTCAGGGTAAGAAGTAGGCAGTTTATCAGTTCTATAAGACCTTCGAGGGCTCCGTTTGGCCCTCAAGTTCCCAGTTTATCACAGGGTTTTAGCTGCAGTGTCTCCACTCTGCTCCATCCTTCGCACTGTTTTTCTTCCGTGGTGCCATCTCTTTCCCTTGTTTGCTGGATTATCACAGGGTTTGGCCTTGGAGTCTCCACCCCACTCCACTCCCCGTGTTGCTCTGCAAGCAATATAGTACAGGGAATCGCAGATGTAGGGGATTCTTCACACACCAGCTGCGGCTGCGTTCTACCCTAGAAACCTTTTGATCTTATACCTTTCCTTAATGTGTGACCAGTGCTGTATTAACGATCATTTTTAGTAATCATTCCACAGGCTCCTTTTCCATTCTGCTCTTCCTTTTATGCTTTACTCCTAAGTTCCCAGCTTTTGGTCTAACAGTGCTCTGAAGTGTTCCTCTCCAAGTCAGTGATGTCACTCAGTGTTGTAAATGTGACCCCATGTCCTGGGCATAAGAGTATGCCTTACCATTTTCCAGGATTGAAACTTCATTTCCCCCCCAAAATATTTTTTGTTCAGGGCAGCCTGGGACCTGAATGGGAACAAAGGTTAGGGACACGAGTGTACGCTATTCTTGCTGCTTGAGCTGTGGCAGTGGACATCATGGAGGCCCGAGAAAGCAATGAACCCCAGCAGTGTGAACAGGTAACGGTTAACAGTGTACTAACAGGAAGCAGCAAGTTTCTCCATCCAAAGAACAGTAAGAAACACAATGAGCACAAAGATTTTGGTTAAAAAACAGTCAAAGAATGAGGTTTGTCTTAGATTTTTTTCTAAAAGACCTCAGTTCCTGCAGCAAGAAGCTGGGTACGATTTAAGCCCCGCCAAATGGGTTTGTTCCTTTTTACGTTAAGCTGAACGGGACACTTTTTGAAACTGTCCGATTTTCCGTACTTTAGTCTGAAGCAATGGAGATAAAGGAAGGTGTTCAAGCTGGACAGGTCCCATAGCACCATCTTGATGATCTCACAAGCTGGAGGAGCGTCTGGCAACCGTGGAACCTTGGAAATGTAACATTCTATACCGGCTGGCAACTGCCGTCTTGTTTCAGCAAGCCTGGAGCAGGTACCACCTCCTTCATTTGAGCGTATTTCTGTCCGTTGGAGTTTTGTTTCAAAAAAGAAGCAGAGCTAAGGTTCTGAAGGTATAGTTTTTGAAAGAAAAGTACTGCTTTCAGGATGAGAATACGGTTTGCCTGACTGTTGATAGCTTTAATGTTTTCGTGTATGTTCTGGCAGTATTAAGAGAGTGGAGGAGAAGCACAAAAGGGGAAAATGGCCACAGCTGGGAATGACTGCTATTTCCATTTTTATTCCCGCTATGCACAGGTAAATGCTGTAGATTTTAGAGTGGTTTGTATCCTTGATTTTCTTGACATGTCATGTTGAAGGGGAGGTTTATTGTGTAAAGTTGGAAGTTGATATGTCACTCTGCCTGGGTTATGGCAGCATCTGTAGATCAAATATCTGATCTTTGGAAGTGGTGAGAAGAGCTAATGATCATCTAAACTATGGGCAATTTCTCCTGGGAACTCTGCTCACATACCCAAAGAACACACAAGTTAAAAACCGCACATGAGGATAGCTCATCACTTTCTTATTGAACCAACATTATATTGATTCTGAATAAATAGTCCATGTTTGTAATTTCTGCTTATAGCAACTACCTGAATTTCTGCAAAATCCGTTATTTAACACAAAGTCCTTCAAAACAGGTTTGTTCTTCAAAGAAACATTTATATTGCACCTGGTGAAAATCCGGGGGTGGGTGTAGGGCTCTCTGTCATTGCATCCATTTCAGCACTGGGGATTTAGGTGTTAATACCTGGGTGATGGCCTTTGGCTCCAGACCCCATCATGTCTCAGGGGATGGCCCAGTCGTACTGACTAGAGACCAAAAGCGGCGTGGTTTTGAGATGCTGCTCCTAGAGCCAGCTGTTAATGTCTGGAACTGGGTGAAACTGACCTTCAAATATTCAAATATTTTCAAATGTGACTTTGTTTTCCTCTAAAAAATTACACAGAAACCCATTAAGAAATAACCGGCAACTTGGCACTTACAGATGTCAGCTGGGATGTTGTTCATACCCAGGATACAAACCCAAGTGTCTATTTGTCACCATAATACTGTTATACCTGGACTACTGAATCACCTCCCCCGTTAATTAAAACCAAGAATTTTTAAAAGAGGACGTTCACATTTCAGGCAACGACTAGAGCATGGGAATCTAGCGTGACTTACCCACAAAGTCGTTTTCCTCATGGGCATTCCAGGTGCAGATTCTGTCGCTGTGAAAAAACTCTTGGCTGTGTTCACAGCAGCACACCCCGTATTAATCCATTTAGTCATTTTTTATTGTTGTATTTACAATACCTGAAAACTGTTTTCTCCTGCAGCAGAAGAACAGCAACATCTCCTGTTTCTGGGAAAGACAACCCTCAGGCTGTCTGAGGATCACTTGTGCATTCCATCATAGCAAACCTCGTTATATAAATGGACTTTTTTTGCCACCTAGCAACAGTGAGTAAAAACATATTGTCAACAATTTGTTCGTGAGAGTAAGTAGATGCAGGAGAATGTCCTCCTAGTGCTTACTTCCTGTGCTTATGTCGTATATGTTAAGGTCAAGATGTGCACCATGGCAAAGAAATCAGGTATGATCTGCTATCCCAGCAAGTTGAAGGCAAAGAAAGGAAATTGGCATTTGAATAGGGTTGCGTATGATTTTATTTAGCTGTCATTTTAGGGATCTTCCTAAGTGTCAGTGACATGAAAGATGAACTCGCAAACAGCAATTTAGGTTGCCAAGGTCCACAGAGTAAAAGTGTTGCTTTACTTGGGTATTTGCTAGATCAAATCTTTCTAGTAGTAAAAGTGGTGAGTAGGCAGGTGATGATGTAAGAGAAACGAAAAGTAGTGTGTGTGGTGGTGGGAGGAGGTTGGTAGGGCCACGAGTAGCAATATCTGTTGACAGAGCACAACATGTGAGATGGATGAGACCCCCCTCAGACAGATAACATCAGATTACAATGCTGTGTGTGCAGGTGTACTTCCAGTTCATCGTTTCGAATAAATTTTTCAGGCTTGAACACTGGATGCAGGCTATTGAAGTACAGTACTAGTGTACAAGGCAGTATAATATCTGAAAATCAGAGTATTTATGGAAAAAAAAAAATTATAAGTTGGGATTTTTCCCTCAGTCCATTCTAAGAAGAGCTCTTGTCTACCAGGAGTCCTAGTAGACAGCCGGAACCTGGAACGGGGTAAGACTCCAGGGCAGGGAACCAAGACAGATGTCAGAAATCGGGGGAAGCCAAAGTGAGAGCAAGTCATCGAACCATAGAATAATATAATAGTTTAGGTTGGAAAGGACCTTAAAGATAATCCTGTTCCAAGTCCCCTGCCATGGGCAGGGACACCTCCCACTAGACCAGGTTGCTCAAAGCTCCATGCACCCTGGCCTTGAACACATCCACAACTTCTCTGGGCAACCTGGGCCAGTGCTCAGCAACCTCAGAGTGAAAAATTTCTTCCTCATGTCTAATCTAAATCTCCCCTCTTCCAGTTTGAAGCCATTACCCCTCATCCTATCACTACATGCCCTTGTAAAAAGTCCCTCTCCAGCCTTCTTGTAGGCCCCCTTCAGATGCTGGAAAGCTGCTATAAGGTCTCCCCCGAGCCTTCTCTTCTCCAGGCTGAACACCCCCAACTCTCTCAGCCTGTCCTCCCAGCAGAGGTGCTCTGATCATCTTCATGGCCCTCCTCTGGACCCGCTCCAACAGGTCCATGTCCTTGTTATGTGGAGGCATCCAGAGCTGGACACAATAGTCCAGGTGGGGTCTCAGAAGAATGGAGTAGAGGGGCAGAATCCCCTCCCTCGCCCTGCTGGCCACGCTTCTTTTGATGCAGCCCAGGATATGGTTGGCCTTCTGGGCTGTGAGCACACGTTGCCGGCTCATGTTGAGCTTCTCGTCAGTCAGCAACCCCAAGTCCTTCTCCTCAGAGCTGCTCTCCATCCATTCTCTGCCCAGCCTGCATTTGTGCTTGGGATTGCCCCGACCCAGGTGCAGGACCCTGCACTTGGCCTTGTTGAACTGCATGAGGTTGGCATGGGCCCACCTCTCCAGCCTGTCCAGGTCCCTCTGGATGGCATCCCTTCCTTCCAGCGTGTCAACCACTCCAGGCAGCTTGGTGTCAATGGCAAACTTGCTGAAGGTGCACTCAATCCCACTATCCTTGTCACCGACAAAGATTGGTTCCCTTTAATCCTGACTCTCAAACTCTCGGTTGGCTCCTCATCTATCCCTAGGTGGAGCTCCATGCACTCACTCCAGGTGGTCATTGGCAGAGAGGGCAACACCCCCTGCTTGTTTCCCCTGCCTGTCCTGCCTGTCCTTCCTAAAGGGCCCGTATCCCTCTATTCCACCACTCCAGTCATAGGCGCCGTCCCACCATGTCTCTGTGATGCCAATGAGATCATGGACCTGGAGGTGTGCACACGTCTCTAACTCCTCTTGTTTACTCCCCACGCCGTGTGCGTTTGCATAGAGGCACTTAAGCTGGGTCCCCGTTGAAGGTGACTTAGTGGCTGGAATGGCTGCAGTTCCTTTGTGCTGTTCTCCAGGTGGCCTTCCTTTGAGGTGTTTACCTGTGTTTCCCCATTGGCTCCTATTGCCTCAGGAGCCCCTGGCTCCTCTTCATAAGACTACGAGTGTGCTGCAGTATACCCAGCACATCTTGGAGCAAGAGGCTGAGGGCCCTCGCTCGCGCCCCATCCCTCATACCTTGGAGTGTCATCCCTTGGCTTGTCACAGCCATCCTGATAACACCCTGCGAGTGTCCCTGCACTGGCCCAGCCTTTCCTGCCCCAGAAAAGCTCCAGAAAGGCCCGGTTTGTGGCCAAAAAGGGGTTCCGCTGCGGCCCTGCCTGTACCAGCACTGCTCATTTCAGCGAGTCGGCATGGCGTGTCATAGATGGATGAAGAAGTGGACTAAACCAGAGTTGTTCCTGGGCCTTATCTCCAGAGCTGTGGACAGGTGTCACCAGAGAACTCCAGAGAGACCTCTAGTCAGAAGCAAACACCTTGAGTTCCTGAAATTCCCCCAGGAAAGGGTAGCCTGTCATATCTGGGCATGTTGAGCCTAACTAACCCCACGGCAAGGGGTTGTGTGCTCTTTCTGTGAGTGCCCATACTGCTTCCAGTGCAGTTTCCACATCCCCCATGTCGGCGCCAGGCAGCTGGTGCTGCCGTGCCCACCACATAGGCATGACATTGGGTCTGGTGTGAGTCAGAGACTGTGCCTAAGAGGCACTGCGGACAAGGGCATCCTGTAGAAGAGCAATGTTCAACACTCAGAAAGAGAAAATGGACGCAGGCCTTTTTCTTTTTACTGCAATATGGATGAATTCAAAGTTCGTGTGCTGCACAATAACATTGCAAATACGAAAAGTGCATTGATTCGTTTTAATACTTAGAAATCTTGTTAAACGAATTTAAGTTTGATTTGGCATACACTACCCAGGGCTAATAATATCCTATTCTGGACACTGACAAAGGCTCTATCAAGATAAAGTGTTGTATCTTACTTTCTCTGGCATGAAATACAACAAATCAGATCTGCAGGAGTGTTATTGAAATGGGTTTGCTAGGATACACATGCTGCTCCTAGGCAAGCAAGAGATGCGGAAGAATAACAGCAACTGGAATAACAGAAAATGCCCACGCTTCATCTTATTTCTTTGATATTTTTAATATAATGCACAGAATCCTGATTGTATATAGAGCTGCAAATTGGTCAGCTTGAACAACACAAATAGACTTACCATTTTTCATCATTTTTATTTTCAGTCCGTTGCATTTCCTGGCTCTCAGAAAATGCTATCCCTGTACTGGAATGGTTTTGCTGCAAATATTATGGGTAGATATAAATTCCTAAGGAAAAGAATATCTTTTCTGATTTTCTTCTAATTAAGTGCAAATTATTTTTGTGAACTTGATATTCTTTCTCAAAATCTACATTTTGTACTTAGTAAAGAGAATTGTGATTCAGAAAATTGATAGCAAAAGAACGTCTACAAGCCAAAAAAAGGTAATCTTAGCATTGCTAAATCCTCCAAAACTGATGCCATGAGGAGCGATACAGGCCTGCCTATTATTCAGCATGTTTAAACGAGTTTCACAGGTGGGGTCCTGAACTCACTCACTTCAGCCCAGGTATTACTGATTGTGTGTTTCCCTAAGCTGTAAATATCTTAAAAGGTATTGGAAGAAAGAAGGTTTCTGCCTCAAATTAATCTATCCACCAGCTGGAAGAGACAGCCAGCCTTTTTAAAATAGCGTAGAATGGTCAAAATGTTCCTCTTTTCAAAAGGCCTTATTCAGCACTGCCTCATCTGTCCAGTCAGAGGAGTGAGTGCCCGTGATTCTTCCTACTCTCTGTAGTTGGGAGATGCTCTCGGAAGAGAGCGTCTTTCCTACTTTCTTGTAGTTGGAAGACATCAACCTCCGCAGAAGATTTTTCCTAAAAGGCACAATCTGTCTATTTAATGATTCCTTCAATATAATGATTTAAAAACTGTACCTGCTGGTCTGAACCCGGACTTGATATTCTAGTTCCCTCCTAATAAAATAAATATAATGTTCTTGTCTGCAGATGCCCCATTGCCACAGGGTGTACAAGAAGGGATTCTGCCTCCCGCCCATCATCAAGAATCACTCAGAAATCAAAAGAATATTTTACTACCCATTCACCCTCCACTGATTATAAACCTCAACGACGAGGAGGATGAAAAGGATGACGAAGAGGAAGAGAACTGTAAAGAGTTTTTTCTCTCTTTTACAAGGAAGCAGAATGGGTTTTTTGGACTCCTGCAGTGTATACATCACAACTGATGTATTATAATAACAATTACATTGTTAGAAAAGAGTTGTTGACAAGTTTTGGAAATAGCTTCCAGCTAATCCTCAAAATATTGGAACTGGTAGTTCCCAGATGTGAGTGAGGCAATGTTTTCTAACTCCTGTGAATTGCCTAGCTGTATATTTCAATGGTGGTACAATTCACTTCTTTTTCATTCAATTAAGTTTAAAATGTGATCCACTATTCAGATGATGTGATCCACCATTCAAAAATTCTCAGAATTTGGGGATGAAACCACAAATTCAGGATGTACTTCTTTCCCGGGAAACAAACTTTGGAACAGGGGCTGTAGACACTCATCACTGAAGGTGAAGTCACAGGTTTGTTTACAAAAGATAGCCGAGTGACCTCAACTTAAATAATTTGTTTGACTGATTTCCTAAACTCTGAAGGCAGTCTCATTTTATTGCAGAAAGTTACTCTCGAGTCTAGCGAAGAGAAACCAGACAAAACTCTTCACTAGATTAACTGCAGTGTCTATATGTATATATTTACATTATTATTTATTCCCTTTTTGTGAACTGTAGTTAAACCGTTGACTGTATCTCACTCAGAGATGAGAGATTCATAGTGATGGAATGAATTGCACATTCCCAGAGCGTGAGAGAACAACCTACTCTCCTGCGTGCACCCTGCAAATGACGGTGTTAGTTCTCAGGCAGCCCTGAGCCGCCTTTGCTTTTCCCGCTGTCCTTCGGGTGAGCGGACAGGGCTGCCTGTTAGGGCCTCCAAACTCGGTTTCAGTCTGAGTTGGCCACGTTAACTTCAACAACAGAAAGAGCAGGGCTTTGCTCGTCTTAGTAGCCTGAACTGAGACAGATAAGGAGCGCTCATTTTACCAGCTCTGCTGGCAGGCGTTACAGGACAGTAACTTTGGGCAGAGGTTTTGTGACAAGCACTCCCTGGGGACATGTTTAGTCACAAGATTTCCTTTTGGGTGTAAATGAAGGACTGTTTTGCAAATAAGGACTGAAGATTTTTTTTAACTCATTTTAAATCAACAAACATTAACTTCTTAATAGGTGTTGTAACTGCAATTCCATTGCACTTGGCAATACCTAATATTACGGAATCATTTTTCTGTCCAGAAGCAGAGGTTGCAGTGAGAAAAGAAACACCCATGACAGAAATGAAATTCATTGTGGTATTTGATTATTAAGAATTATTGAAGGCCTTTGTATAGATAACTAGTAATCTTTTAAAAATCTATCCTATAGATGTTTCTAATTGGGTGCCTAAGACTGCTGCAGATATTGAAGAGGAAAGAGCAATAAAGGAAATGTGCTATAAATCTGGTAAGTATGGAATTAGTCACTCTTTCCTAAACAGCAGTGCTGCCAATATAGTAAACTTTGCATTTTTTTTCCCTCTTGGGATATATTTAGCTGAGTATTACAAGATTCCGTACCCTCACGAACACCAATCAACAAAACCTGTGTCTTCACCTCAGGAAAATGAGCTATTACCCTTGGAAGCGACCGGGCAAGACTTGCAGAAAGGCAAGTACTTTCCATCTTCTCAGACAATGTTTACCAGTTTTTAAATTACTGTTAGAGGGAGAAACTATGACATCATTTGCCCATCCTCCCCGCTTTTTGAACTTGGTGATGATGAAAGATAGCATATTACAAAGAGGATAGAAATACTTTTAATTTTTCCCCATATATATAGGGGATCAGGCCTAGTACCAGGGGATCAGGCCTAGTTACCAGGGGGTGAGGCCTAGTCAGCATGGGTTTATGGAAGGCAGGTCCTGCCAGACGAAACTCATCTCCTTCTACGACAAGATTACCAGAATATTGGACAAGGGAAAGGCTGTTGATATTGTATACCTGGGCTTTCAAAAAGCATTCGATACTGTCCCCCATACAATTCTTGTGGAAAAACTGGCTTCGCACGGCCTGGATGAGCATACGATCCACTGGATCAAGCACTGGCTGACTGGAAGGTCCCAAAGAGTGGTGCTCAGTGGATTTAAATCCAGCTGGCGGCCAGTCACAAGTGGTGTGCCTCAGGGCTCAGTGTTGGGACCATTTCTGTTCAACGTCTTTATTGATGATCTCGATAAGGACATAGGGTGTATCATCAGCAAGTTTGCAGATGACACCAAGTTAAGCAGGAGTGTTGATTCCCAGGAGGATAGGGAAGCTCTACAGAGAGACTTAGATAGATTGGATCATTGGGCCAACATCAATGGTATGAGTTTCAACAAGGGCAAGTGCCAGTTTCTGCACTTGGGCCACAATAACCCCATGCAGCGCTACAGGCCTAGGGAAGTGTGGCTGGAAAGCTGCCCGGCAGAAAAGGACCTGGGGGTGTTGGTGGACAGCTGGCTGAACATGAGCTGGCAGTGTGCCCAGGTGGCCAAAAAGGCCAACGGCTTCCTGGCCTGTATCAGGAATAGTGTGGTGAGCAGGACTAGGGAAGTGATCATCCCCCTGTACTCGGCACTGGTGAGGCCCCACCTCGAGGACTGTGTTCAGTTTTGGGCCCCTCACTACAAGAAGGACATTGAGGTGTTGAAGCATGTCCAGAGAAGGGCTACAAAGCTGATGAGGGGTCTGGAGGACAAATCTTATGAGGAACGACTGAGGGAACTGGGGTTGTTTAGCCTGGAGAAAAGGAGGCTGAGGGGAGACCTTATCACCCTCTACAACTACCTGAAAGGAGGGTGTAGAGAGGTGGGAGCTGACCTCTTCTCCCTGGTGAAAACTGATAGGACGAGAGGAAATGGATTCAAGTTATGTCAGGTGAGGTTTAGATTGGATATTAGGAAACATTTTTTCACTGAAAGGGTTGTTAAACATTGGAATAGGCTCCCCAGGGAGGTGGTGGATTCGCCATCCCTGGAGGTGTTTAAAAACAGGGTAGATGTGGTAGTCGGGGACATGGTTTAGAAGTGGTTTTGTCAGGGTAGGTTAATGGTTGGACTTGATGATCTTAAAGGAGCCTTGAAACTTCAGCGATTCTATGATTCTATGATATTTTCCTTCATCTTTTTTCCGTTTCCTCTTGATAGTATGTACTATGTCATAAATTTGACAAGAAGCCTACAGGTGGGATTCTGAGTCTTGTATCTTTCTTTTTGGCAATCTTTTTCAGACATAACAATAATTATACATCTTTCCCTTTATTTTTACATTGCTAATAGAGCTTCATGCAATCTAGTACAGTACATCACTGGGGGTTTTTTTGCCTCTCTACTTTCCGTTTCCATGGTTTCTCTGGATAATTGTGGTTTTTCATCTGTCACTTCATCAAGAAATTAAGTGGTAAATAATGTAAATAATCATAAGTTAATCAGGTGATTTTATCTTGCCAGTTCCAGTCATCTCTCCTAAGCTGGGTTCTCCTCTTCAGGTGCCTCCCTGCCTTAATTTCCAATACAAGGAACCTTCTTTCAGACAAAGTAACCCCTACTTTCAGATGAATAAATTTAAGTTAAATGAATCCCAACATCACTGGTTCATCTCAGGGATGAAGAGTAGTTGAAGAATAGAATTTCTACGTTGATGAAATGTGCACAAATTTGTACAGAGATTACAGAGAAAACATTCTTCAAGTGAAGAATACATCTTATCAAATTTCCAGGTTACAAAAGGATAAAGCATTTAAAAAAAAAAAAGGTGATCAGCATTTTTATCATAGAAACAACCATTACCATTTTCTCTACCTTTATTTTCAGCAGTGCCTGAGCCATGTGGTGGGAAAAGCTCCAAACAAAAGAACCAGCTTGACATAAATAGAAGATTTTGCACCCAAATGGAAAACTACGGTAATACTTACACATTTTGTATAAATTGCAACTTTTGAGATTATTGTGCAATTAGTAATTGGAATTAATGGAAATAGTCTGGAATCAACAGCAAATCAGAGTATTAATGATAATGTTTTTTAACCAAGCGTTACAGAAAATGGTTAGTCATTATGCAGCATGCTCTGATGCAAATCAACTGCCTAGAACAAAACCATCATGCTGCCTTGCCTCTAGTGCTTTCACAAGCAGAGATAAAGGAGGGGATTGGATTATAGACTTGTTGAATCTAAAAGCACCTGATGCCTTTGGGAAGGTTCTCAGCATGGGAACATTCACTTTGTTCAGGTCAAGGATGTCCGTGGCAGAATTGCCTCATTTGGAAGATCCTGTGAGCCTGATGCAAACACTGCAAGTTACAAATTATCTTTACCAGAGAGAAAGTCTGTATTTAATACCAGCTTGTATGTGAGAGACAATGTAGGATTCACCTGATGCCTTCATTGACACTTCAGCTGATGTAACATTCAATTCACGTATCAGACTGAGAGTCTTTCCTGGACCTCTATCTCGTGTCTCATGTAGCCGGAATTAAGAGGCAACGTCTATGTTTTTTTCTATAGACAAATACCCTTCAGGACCTTACAACGCACCAGCTTGGAGGAGAAGAAATCCACATGCAAACCCCTTGTCTAAGTATAAAACAACTATTCAGGTAACTGTTTGACAGAAGTGTTTACAATTCAGTCTTTTTAGTAAAAGCAACATGCCCCTCCCCACCTAGGACATGTAAAGGCGCTCTTCAAACTTCCCCAGCCGAAACCCTGCAAGATTGTAAGCAACGCTGAGTAGTCTGAAAGAGCAGTTTTGTTGGTGTGCAGACATGTAATTCTGCCTGTATGACTCACCCGTGATTTCTGAGTTTTCACAACATTACTGATATGAAAGCAAAGTACGTCCTTGCCTTTCAAGTGAGGAGCCAGAAGCAGTGGGGTTTGGCTTGTCGCACCGGCCAAAGCACAGCAGAGACTCTATGAGTGCGATCTGTTTGTCTCTGTTCAATTGCTTGTGA
Organism: Vanellus vanellus; assembly: GCF_965231255.1. Lineage (NCBI taxonomy): Eukaryota > Metazoa > Chordata > Aves > Charadriiformes > Charadriidae > Vanellus > Vanellus vanellus. The sequence continues at coordinate 788,990 of NW_028126614.1, forward strand.
AGCGTCTGCAATAGCGGAATGATGATCAGCCCAGTTTCCAATTCATAAAAGGACTCGGGCTACAAAACATTCCCGAGACACCCTAAGGACCATGGAAACATTTTACAAGTGTCTCAAAAGCAGAGGTTAGAACCTCTATCTCATGTCTCATGTTGAAAGTTTACCTCTTAAAGCGTTTCTGAAAGAGCACATAGTTTTACTCCAACAAATCAGGCACAAAATGTTCTGTTTCTCTATTTTGACAGCAGATCCAAGAAGACACAGAAGTGAATAGAAAAGGAGAAGAATACATGGAGAGGAGAAAGAGATGAAGCGAGTACTTCCATTTACAAGAAAAATCTAAATGGAAAGAAGGAAGTTATCAATTGGAAAAACTGGATCCACTGGAAAAAGATGATAAAACTGCAAATTCCAAAAATGAGATGCGGGAAGAACACCACAAAGTTTCAAAACTGATTACAAATTTAAAAAGTATGCTCTGCATGGTCACATATAAATGTCATCAATACATTCACTAAGTTTAGTCTGCTCTGAAAGCTTCCAGTTGAAATGATTGTTACAGACTATGTTTTAATGTATAATTACTAATATGAATAAATACGATTAGTTTTACTTAGCAGTTTCAGAGGACTTTTAACGTAAACAGCAATAGTAATGCATTCTAGGAAGTAGCTGTTTTGGTGTGAAAGCCAGATTCTGACATGGTTCAGCTGTTTGTCAGATGTTTGGGTGCTCAGTCTCAGTTTGATCTTGAGATTTTGCCATTTTCGCTGGGCATCAGAACTGTGAACTGAAAGAACTTCACAAGAAAACTTTCAGAATTAACTGAAAAATGCTTTTACATGTATTTTAAAGTACAAAAGACTGGGTAAAGACTGAGGGGAAGAATTGATAAAGGTGTGGAGGGAGCAATGCTGTTGGAGTGCCGTGCTCCCCTTGGCGTGCCTTTTCCAGCCCCACAGTCCCTGGAGCCGGAGGCTTTGTGGCTCTCCGGACCCGAATCCTGACCATAACTGAAACTCGCGGCTGAGGCTGAGCTCCCAAACACTGTGGTGTGGTGGTGCAACACCACCACCACCCCCCGCCCCACTTTGGCCACTCGGTGCTTGGTGCGATTCCCCATCCCTGGGCTACAAACCAACCCAGGAGGTGTCAGGCACATGTATCTGCCAAAGAGAAAGGACCAGAGCGTTAAGGCACCCCTGCAACATGCCTGGCTCCTGCCTCCGGTGTCGCTTGGGACTGTCGCTCTCTGACAGCCTACCACATCTGTACCTGGGTCATGGCCCAAAAGGGGGCGATACCAGAACTTGCAGATCTGGCAAGTTCTGGACTTGCACAACTAGTGGAAAGTACCAGAATATTCCATCGTCCAGTTGGGCTGGAGTGGAAATGAAAGTAAATTATCTCAGACCCTATAATCAGCGATTCTAGCGAGACCCTTAGAGCTCTCCTGGATGGCAGTGAGCTGTGGCCAGCACCTCCCCTGAGTCAGGACACTATTCAGGCAGACACCTCGAGGACTGGAGGGCCGGGGCAAGTCAACCCCCCTCGAGTCCCAGTTATCACCCACTGAGGGATTTCTTGAGATTTTCAGCTGACATGGGCCAAACCTGTACCTGTTGTGGAATAATTACTACAAATGATCAATAATACAGCACTGGTCACACATTAAGGAAAGGTATAAAATCAAAAGTTTTCTAGGGTAGAACGCAGCCACAGCCGGTGTGTGAAGAATCCGCTACATCTGCGATTCCCTGTACTATATTGCTTGCAGAGCAAGACAGGGAGTGGAGTGGGGTGGAGACTCCAAGGCCAAACCCTGTGATAATCCAGCAAACATGGGAAAGAGATGGCACCACGGAAGAAAAACAGGGCGAAGGATGGAGCAGAGTGGAGACACTGCAGCTAAAACCCTGTGATAAACTGGGAACTTGAGGGCCAAACGGAGCCCTCGAAGGTCTTATAGAACTGATAAAGTGCTACTTGTTCCGCTGAGCCAACGATCTGTCATTTTTTTTGATGAAATGCTGTCCTTTGCTGAACTTTGCTCATTATAATGTCATTATAATACCAAAACACACCTCCATCCCAAAAGCTACACGTCTCCAAGGTGCGACCACTCCTGCTTGAGTCTGCGCCCTGAATTGTTCGTAAACTATGCCTTTAAATGCGCGGCGAGAAAATTTTACACCAATCATAATGAAAGTATTTATGACTCGAGTCACTCAAACTCCACCTTGAAGATAAAAAAAAGTATAAAAATAGCCCAAGAAAGGGGGGATGTGAGGGAAGACACCATCGTGGACTTCTGGGACCAGTCGATGGCCTGAGCCTCTCTTCCCCCCATAAGGACACTCGTGGGTAAGATGCAAACACTTGGCTGTACCAAGTGCTTCCCCAGGAAACCTAGAGATCTCTACAGAGTGATTTTATAGCTTAGCGCATTTCTAACTGAGCTGTATTACTGACATCTGTAGTATTCGCAGGGGCTTTGCAGACAGTCACTGTCACCGGCAATCCAAAGGAACTCGTGTCTCTGTTGTTTGAGCAAACTGCACTGTGTTGGCAGCTCGTCATTTGGGTTTCTCACGCAAAGCGACCGAAGCGTGGCCGTGTTAGTTCATGAGCACGACTGGGCTGAAGGTGCAGTGCGCTATTAGTGTACCCAGAACCGTAACAGTTTGATATATATTAAACGCGCCTGGACTGATAGCGGTGAATTGGGCATCACTCAGAATTTAACCCCATCTCTGGGGCGGCCCCACGGCCTCCTGTGAGGCCAGGAGCAGCGTTTCCCTCAGGGCTGGAGCTCCCTCCTTCCCCCAACCCCACTCCTGGGCAGCCTTTTCCTCCCTCCCACCTTCTCCCCACACCTCAGCGCTGGGGCAGCCCCACAGGTCTTCCAGGGCTGGGAAAACACTCCTGCCCTTTCTCTTCCTGCAGGTTTTGAGAAGAAGAGGCCCTGTCTCCCCAGCCCACACGTGGGGTCTGGGCAGCTCCATGCCTTGTGTTTGAACCGGGAATTGGGATGTTTCAGTTTTCTTCTGTGATCAGGCCTGGTTGTGAAAGGGCCAGTTGTAGTGGTTAGGCTTTGGTGGGTGAGGAACAGCAAATCTTATTGAACTTTTCCTCTTTTTAGGTTTTGTTTAGGGGTCTCATTGTCCTCACACCCTCGAGTTCTGCTCCAGGTCAAGCGAAGCCCCATCGAACTGGCCCTAAGGGCAGCAGTGGCCATGGACCAGCATCCCTTTGGCATGGAGAACATGGTTTATTTTGAGGTGAATCTCCCTGTTTTTTTCAAAAGCAAGGGGCTGGTTGGTAGCGAGGCTTAAAACCCCGGTTTGTGCCTAAATGTGGGGCTGATTTCAACCTCAGGGGCTGCGACTCCGTCCATCTCCGACTCACAGCCCTGGCTGCACTGTCAGCGTTCTCTTGTATTTTGGAGGTTTTTTTACAGATCGGCAGCAGCCGGGGATATTTAGCAGCTGTGTATTGGTGGCAGAATCCATGTCGTTATATGTGTGATCTGTGCTCAGATCTGGAGGGACAGTGAAGAGATAACAACCGGTGGCGCTGTCAGTCACGTCCTCTGGGAGAGACGGTCAGGGCCGTTTGTAGCTGTCCCACCTCAACTGCGAGATCTGTCTCTGGAGCTTCTGGTCCCAAAGCTGCTCTTAAGGCAGAGAGAGCGATAGCGGATAACCTGCCTTTTTTTCGGTGCCTTTTCTGGGTCTCCAGTCTGTCTGCTCTGTTTGCCCTCTGCCTTGGATCGCACCTTTTCTCCCTTCTTGACGGAAACTGACTTTCTGTTGCGTTTTGTTGCATTTCTAGTGACAAATCTGCTCAACTTCGCCTGCTCCAACGTTGTGCCGGGGGAAAGAGCCAACCTCAAGCATGCCTTGCACCGCCTGCATGACGCTCTGGTAAGAAGCAGCTATTTTTCAATTCCTACCGGACTAGGACAGCCTTTAGCACTGGGGTGAGCTGGGAGTCGCTCCCGAGTTTTCTGTTCCGCAGGCTCGAATCCCTTTGCTAAAGGGGCAGAGTTCTTGCGTGCTGCCTGTTGGCCGCCATCTGCGTTAAGGTCTCGTGCGGTGACAGACGCCATGTATCAATAGGAGCTTGTTTTGTCTCTTGTCAATTCTGTGACAATTGGGAGAATAGAAGTCCTCCTACTCCCAGTGCTGGGAATGAAGGAATATTCGCTAAAACCCGAGGTCTGCCCCAGAGAAACGTCCTGTGCTTGACAACTGCACCGTCCCTGGGCGCTCCTTGCTGCTTTGGGCTCAAACCGATGGAAACTTTCAAAGGCGCCCAGGGGGAGCGGAGCTAAGGGCAGCTGGAGGGTTCCCCCTGCCCCGCAGAATTCTGGCGGTATTGTTTGACTTTAAACCCAAAGCTCTGTGTTTTCTGACGTGGGGAGACCCTCCCGCCGAGTCGCGAGGTTGGGACCAGACCCCCTTTCCTTTCTCACCTCCTCTGGGAGAGGAGTCCCGGTGTGGCTGTATCCAGCCTCAGCTTCCGACTGGGAAGGAGAGTCCGGAGCCCCGTCTCTGCCCCAGAGTGGCTTTATTCCAGCTCAAGCTGGGTATCTCCAAAGAGAGTGCCCTGTCGATTGTCTTCCAGTGCCTTAGAAGGTCTATTCCCTGAGGTGTTCAGGCACCTCTGTGTTCTGCATGCACCGACTTTTTGTCCCAGCAATTTGTTTAATAGCCGCTTTTCCTCTGTGCTGATTAGAGCAAAAATGCAGTGGGGATTGTTTCTACTCGTGCAGTTTCACCCTCCTCCCATCTAATCCACACTTGGGTCTCCTCTGTCTCCTGCTGACTTCAGCTGGAACGCTTTCTCACTCTCTTTGAAGGCCCTTTCCTCGAATTACAGGCTTGCTCCGCTTCATCTGGTTGTGGAAGAATCCCAGCGTTTCTCTATTTTCACTAAGAAGAGGTTCCACTAAAGTTCCTTTTTGTGGTTTGCGGTCCGAGGGCTTCCACGCTGCAGTCACTCGTGCCAAGCAACATCACTCATTCCCAGCAAAGCTGCTCAAGTTTCGATCCACCTTAAATTTAAGCAATCGCACCGTTAATTCTCCTATTTTAATCCCCAACAATCTCTCTTGTTTAACCAGCAAGGTCCCACCCAGCCAGGGGTACCGGCAGAAACTGTGTAGGACCACGCAGCAAAACACAGCAGAAACTCACAAAATAAAACTAATGAAACGTGGTCTAAGAAACTAAAAAAAGAAATTAAAAATTCCCGTTTGTTTTCTCCCTTCCAGGGTGTTTGGCAAGGTCAATGGGAGGAATCCTCACATGAAATGCCATCACCCGCGGGACGATTGGAAGGCCCCGGCAGTTTTTTTAAAGGGAGGCGAAGCCGAGAGAAGCCCAGATGGTGACCTCCTCCAGCTGGCAACTGGGCAACTGTCATCTCAGACCACCAACGAGGTCAATTTACTCTGTTTAGAAAACCCCAACGACCTCTAGCATGGGGGCAGCACCTGAGCTCTGCAGAGGATCCACCACCACGAGGTCGCCCCCACTCCAGAAAGACCCAGAAGAAGCGAACAGCAGAGAAATAGTTATCGTATTTAATAGCGTTTCCCTCTTAGGTGATAGTCCCGTGTAGGTTTTAGGTCTTCGTTAGCCATCTTTTAGGTCTTAGTTTTAGGCTTTAGTGTTCTTCTGATAGGAGTAAGGTTTGTTTTTCTTCTGATAGGAGTAAGGTTTGGTTTTCAGGAATCATGAAATTTTCAGAGTTGGAAGGGACCTCTAGAGATCTTCTAGTCCAGCTCCCCAGCTAAAGCAGGATTACCTAGAGCACATGACTCAGGACTGCATCCAGGCAGGTCTTGAAGATCTCCAGAGAAGGGGACTCCACAACCTCCCTGGGCAGCCTGTTCCAGTGCTCGATCACCCTAACCTTAAAGAAGGTTTTTTCTTGTATTTGAATGGAACTTCCAACTTGTGCCCGTTGCCCTGTCACTGGGAACCACTGAAAAGAGTCTGGCTCCATCCTCCTTCAACCCACCCTTTAGATACTTAGAAGCACTCTCTTTGCAAACTCATCACCAGGGGAGCTGGAAAAATATTTATAAAATCTATAGCTACTTAGAGTCCAGACGATAAAAAGCACAACACAGGTCCCATGAGAGAAACTGCAATGGGAAGAGGTCTTGGTTTGATTAGGTTGCTGGATAACAGCTTCAAGTTAAGGGATTTCTTGAGCTACCGCAACCGTTTGCTGATTGTCCTCCTCTTCCTTCCCCCTTGCTCTTCTCCTCACAAATCAATAGCAAAGGACACAAAGGGACAGACTTCCTTCATTGTATCCAAATGCCCCAGTGCTTTACATGAACACATTTTAAGGAAAAGAGCAACAGAAGTGACTGACAACATGGAAGAAGACTGGGCAATAATCCATTAAAAAAAACCCCAGAAAATTAAACGACACCAGAAAATGCAATTGAAATGCCTCCTCTCTTCTTTGGCACTTGGGAAACTTCATCTGGACTCTTCTGTCCCCCTCCTGGTTTCCACAGCCCAAGAAAAGACTTGCTGTGGGCCCAGCCCAAAGCCTTTGGGATGGTGAGGGGCACACAAGAGGCAGGCAGAGGGAGCTGCCTCTGGTCTGCATCAAGAAGAGGAGGCTCGGGGTGGACCCAACTGGTGACTACAGCTGAACAGAAGAAATCCCAGCTAGATAAAAAGGAAAAGATTGTCACCATGAGGCTCCTCAGACACAGCACAAGGGCCCAGAGGGGTTGTGAAGCCTGTCCTTGAGGGTACCCAAACATGACTGAACTAAGTCCCAAGCAACGGGATCCAGCTGGGGCTGCTCTGAGCAGAAGCTTGGACTGAAGACCTCCAAGCGTCTCTACCAACCTCTATGCTTCTGTGGTTCTTCGAAGGTGAGCTGTCCTGCCTTCCCCAGATGGGCAGCGACAGCCACAACCTTGTGGAAGGCGGCCTGTCGCACTACCACCCAGGCCCTTACTTCAGATGAAGAGCCACTATGAAGCACGGGGGGCTTTGCCACTTGCAGGGTACTGGGTCGGTGGGAGGGCACTGAGGACCCCCAGCCCTCCTGGAACACTGTTGCCACCATGTTGTTGAGACCCCAGCCACGGGATGAGGAGAGAGCTGGAGCCCAGGGCTCATGAGGGGAGCTGGAAGGTGGTCCCTATGCCCAAGGGGTGGCCTTTCTCTCGGGCAAGCAACATGGCGGGCAGGAGCGAGCCCCAGGAAAGAGGCTTTCGGCCCCCTCGACCCTCCTCCTCTTCCCACATTTGGGCATGTTTCAGGCCACAGCCCCCCCACACCCAAACATACCATAGTTGGCCACACGCATCAGCCACAGTCCCAATCAACATCACAATGGCTTCCTGATGTCATCAGCCACCTCACACTGCCTGTTCTTGGGGACCTATAAAAGCAGGGGTCCCTGCAGCTGGCCCACAGTTTGCTGAGCTTCCCGGCCCTCGGATGCCAAGCATGCTTGGAAGGAAGAGGAGCTGGAGCAGCGAGGCGCATGGCTGCCCACCTTTGTGTGGAACGCCGCAGAGCCACTCCCCGCAACCGCAGAGGAGGCAGGCTCATCCCAGGAGGAGGAAGCTCAATGAGCAGAGGCGGCACACCACTCCTGATGGCACAAGCGCGGCTGACCTCGATATTATAATCAGAGGCATGGAGCGCTTGACCGTAAGCTCACCAGGAGATCACACAAGCGCGGCTGACCTCGATATTATAATCAGAGGCATGGAGCGCCTGACCATAAGCTCACCAGGAGATGGCGTGGAGCCCAAGCGCATCTGCCTGCCACGGAACAGCCAGGGCAGTGAGGCAGATGGCTGTCCACTTTGGCCACAGAGCCACTCCCTGCAACCAGGGAGGAGGAAGGCACCTGCCAGGAGGAGAAAGCGCAAGCAGCGGAGGAGGAATGTCACTCCTCATGGCACAGGTGCGAGTGACCTCGCTTCCGCGATCAACGGCACACAGCGCATGGCTGTAAGCCCACGAGAGAACAGCGTGGAGCCCAAGCGCATCTGCCTGCCAGGGAGCAGCCGGCGCAGGGAGGCGGATAGGTGCTCAGCTTGGCATGGGATGCCACAGAGCCGCTTCCGGCAACCATGGAGGAGGAAGGCGCCTCCCAGGAGGAGGAAGCGCAATCGGAGGAGGAGGAGGAGGAGGAGGAGCAACATCATCACCCCCCATGGCATAATTGTGACCTCCCTTGCTTCTGCAATCAAAAGCATGCAATCAACAGCATGCAATGAACTGCAAATTTTATGTCTTTAACTTATTAAATTGGGTTTGTGAATGTAAAAGTTCTGGGACTGCTCTTGCTGTTTGTGCCGTAACTAATTTAAGCAATTAAAACTCGTTCTACTGGGTTGGTGGTGGTGTTATGGTTGGAGAGACCCATAATAATTTATTGTCATTTAGGCAATCATTCTATCACCCGATGAGCCCTCCCCACCCGGGAAAGGGAATCGGGTAAAACAAGGAAACCCGGGAGCTGAAGTATAAACACATTTAGTAGAGTTAGATTAGGTAATTAACATTAACAGCACATTCTCCTTTTGCTCCTCATCACTTGTACGTAAAAAAAACTGAAATTCAAAGAAGCAGCGGTGTGTTCACACCTCCTCCCTAAGCCCGCTCCTTGCTGCTGGTACTGCCAAAGCGATGCCAAGAGGCAGGAGTTTGGGGAAAATACCCGGCACGGTATTGAAATACAGGTCCAAAACCCCCGTAGGTGGATTTAAACCACCGCTGCCCCACAGAAGGGCTCCACGTGCGGATTCCTGCTGCAAGTCTTGCTGCTGTTCCACACCGCTTCCAAAACCTCAAACTTCTGATGCATAAACATAATCTGGTCCAGATTCTCCGGCACCAGGACAGCGCGCCGATGCTCCAGGGAACTTTCCCCGGCAGCGAAGGCCTGGTCTGTCAGGAGGACGGTGGATGGGGATGGCGAGGTACTGCTGGCTCAGCCACCCCGCGGCTGGGAAGCGATGCTCGTTGCTCTGCCACCAGTGCAGCGGCTGGTGCTGCGCTTGCAGAGGGGCTCCAGGATGTAGTTTTCCAGTTGCTGGTGGATCTCGGGGTTCTCTCCATGGCGTCCTTCCCCAAAAGGATGTCGTAGCTGCTCTGAGACGGGGAGCTGGCGCATGGGTCCTTGCGAGCAGGCAGCTGGCTGCGCCCGCGGCTTTGGAATCCGAGTTTGGCACCCCAAACTGGGTGGCAGATGCGGACTGGCGGTTGCAAACTCGCAACAGCATGGTTCACACTGGCTGGTGCAGCTCACTTCTCAGGCTGGGGCTGAGAAACCGCATCTCCTGGAAGCGCTGCCTGAAACAGCGGCTGCTTCAGGTCTGGGGGTCCCCTGATGGTGCTGTGGGTCCCTTTATGGTTTCCTGGTTTGTGCTGGACGGGCCCTTGAGGACACTGCGTGTCCGCTGTGGTGTCCTGGTGCTGTAGTAAAATCCCTAACATGGGTTCAATTACAACATGTCTGCCTTTACCAAAGACAGCAAACTCTCCTTTGGAGCAGGGAATTTGAACCCTCGCTTTGAATTGGACCTTTGAAACCATCTTCATGAATGGAACTGGAAGATTAAGATTTAATTTGAAAAAGGAAAGGGGATTTGGGTTAGGGAAATGGAAGGTTCTGGGGAATGATTCTGAAAATTGGTGTTGGCATATTAACGAGACCCAGCAACCTGTATTGGTTAAGCAAACAGGACCATGTGATCGATTCCCTCGGGGAATGCAGTTCCCTTCAGTGTGGAAGACTGCGGAACACGGAGAATGGCATTACGTGCAATCTACTCCTTGGTGTATGGATTGGACAGGGAATCAGTCAAAAGAGAAGATAGGAAAAATTAATTTGCCTCCTGCTTGGATGGCAGAAATCTACGAGAGGGAATAGAAGTCGGATGGTTGAACGAGATCTTGCTTGGCTTTGACTTTGCCCGGACCGGATGGCTGCAAAGCCTATTGCAAAACCCAATCATTTTTGTGATCGTAGTGATTTCTGTTTGTGTTTTGTTTAGATGTCTTAAGAGTATAGTTATCAAGCAATTATCTCAACCTTATGTATTAGTGATATGGGATAGGAAATGAGGCTCACTGAAGTACAGAAAGACTTGGCTAAGTCTCAAAGGGAGGGAATTGTTGTAGTAAAATCGACATAAACCAGAAAAATTAAATGTAAAATGTAATTGAAGCAACAAAGGAAACCTGCTGCTGCTCAAGCCCTAGATACTGCCCCAACTCTATTTATTTACCTAATCTCAAAATAGAGAAATAATTAGTAGACACGATTTCTCTATGATTCAGTTAAGGAACTACCCAGCAGACAGTGTAGCACTGTTGATAAGCAGGGCATTCCTATCAAGAGAGCGACGAAATGTAGGCCTGGTCAGCAAACCCAGAAACACGCTTGGAACTGCCAAGATCAGAGAAAAAGCAGGTAAAAGGGAGTTCCGGCCGGGGGGAGATGGTGACCACCAACTCATTGACCACCTCCCCAAACAAAACCACTTATTGAAAACATAAGAGTGGAAAAAGAAGACAGAGTCTGCGCATTCATTTACGTGGGAAGCAAAGAAAACTTGACCAATCATTAGAGGGAATGACAGTGAATATGTATTAATTGTTTGAATATGTAATAATCAATGTGTAAAAGTGGAGATTTTTGGAACTAAGGTGTGAGCGCTCCCGTTTTGGGACAAGCACCCATTTCTGCGATTAATGGCATAAACTTAGAAATACCTCTGCTCTGTGTGTTTTACTGACTTGCCCAGCAGGTAAAGAACACAGATTTGGGAGGACAGTGGGGTGTGCGTAAGGGGTCCTGGGCGGCGCTTATGGGGTCCTGGGGGGGACTCCTGCAGGCCATAGGGAGTCTGGGGCAGCCCTTCAAGGATCTGGGGGTCCCCTCTGGTGCCTCTGGGGAGGGTTTTGTGGCTGGAGAGGGCCCAGCTGGTTTCAAGAGGTGCTTCCTCCCTTTCTCCAGCCCACCCAGCTCCCCTGACACCACCCTGCCCCCCAGGCTGGTGGGTGCCAGCAGTGCCAGCCTGTCCCACTGGGTCGGGCACTGAGGGGGGCACAGCCCCAGCCGTGGGACGGGAGGATGAACCACAGCACCAGGGATCAAACGTTGGTCTCTATTTCTTTAACATTTCCCATGGGGAGCACCCCAGGGTTCCGCGGCTGCACCACAGCTGGTGCCAGGAGGGACTGCAACGCCCCCCCTGTGGAAAGATTAATAAAAATGATCAATAATACAGCATTGGTCACACGTTAAGGAAAGGGATACAATCAAAAGGCTTCTGTGTGAGCCGACTCGGGCAGGACGCAGGAACGACCACAAGACCACGGATGAAAGACAAAGAACAAATGTGATCTCAATACCTCGCGAATCGGGGAGTCTCCACAGCAACGCCCGGGCAGAGGGACACAAGCAGGGGATGCAGGTGCCACAGGGCGGGAGAACGTCCTTGTTAGCAGCAACGTGAGCTCCAATTCGCTGTTCTCTACTGCTTTTCAAGGGTTCAAGCAGGCATAGCTTTCCAGTGCGCTTTGATCTTCTTCAACACCAAAGCAGTGATCTCCTGTATGCCAGATAAGGTGTCCCTGAGCCCATCCCAGGCTCACGGTATCTAAGTGCGGATATTCCACTTGAGAGCACACATGGGGCTGAACAACAATTAGTGTGACACATGTGTTGTCCAGCACCCCAGGTGCGTGGCACTTGAGCAGTCCTCCTCACCAATCTTCTGTTACTTTCCCACATTCCACCCCCTCGCTCAAGAGACCGCTTCTGCTGGGGCTGACAAAGTTGGAAATGTTCATTCAAACTTGTGGGGTGTAATACAGAGTAATTTACAGAGGCATGAAATAAACACACATAGAAAAAGGAATAAAATAGCCAAAAAGAAGGCTACATATGAAGACAACTCTTAAAAACTAAACTAATTCAGAACTTGAGTATCATTTTTGTAGGAGTGCAGAGGCTTCCTAGTATTGCCAGTTAGCGAAACTGGAAAGCCACTGTTACGAGAGACTTTCAGACAGTTCTGAAATGATTTTTGCCAGTCCGTGTAAAGCAGCTTCCTTGAATGGAATACCTCGTTGGTCAGTTTTGGGTCACCTGTCCTGTCCGCTCCTCCCCACAGGTGCGACACCTCTATGCTTTTCTGCTTAGAATCATAGAATCACAGAATTGTCTAGGTTGGAAGAGACCCTTGGGATCATCGAGTCCAACCATCTACCCTACTCTACAAAGTTCTCCCCTACACCATATCCCCCAACACCACATCTAAACGTCTCTTAAACACATCCAGGGATGGTGACTCAACCACCTCCCTGGGCAGTCTATTCCAATGCCCGACCACTCTTGCTGTGAAAAATTCTTTCCTAATGTTCAGTCTAACTCTACCCTGTTGGAGCTTGAAGCCATTCCCTCTTGTTCTGTCATTAATTACCTGTGAGAAGAGACCAGCACCAACCTCTCTACAGTGCCCTTTCAAATAGTTGTAGAGAGTGATGAGGTCTCCCCTCAGCCTCCTCCTCCTCAAACTAAACAGTCCCAGCTCCTTCAACCGCTCTTCGTATGATTTGTTTGCTAGGCCCTTCACCAGCTTCGTTGCCCTCCTCTGCACTCCCTCCAGCACCTCGGTATCTCTCTTGTATTGAGGTGCCCAAAACTGGACACAATACTCGAGGTAACCTCCCTGGTATCGAGGTTAGACTGACAGGTCTGTAGTTACCTGGATCCTCCTTTTTGCCTTTCCTATAGATGGGTGTTACATTTGCCACCCTCCAGTCCATTGGGACCTCCCCAATTAGCCATGACTTCCTGTAAATCATGGAAAGCGGTTTGGCAAGCACGTCTGCCAACTCTTTCAGCACTCTTGGGTGTAGCCCATCCAGTCCCATAGACTTGTGTGCATCGAAGTTACGAGAGAGGGCACCAAAGCCCTCTGGGGTGCATCGGCCCCTCCAGCGTGCTCCAACACTCCTCTCCGCTGCGTGTGGCTGCTGCGGCAGGAGTAGGATGGGCTTTACAGCACTGCTTTTGCCTGGGATGGAGTTAGTTTGCTCCACAGCAGCCCAAATGGTGCCCTGTTTTGGATCCGTGACCAAAACAGTCCTGATAACACAACGCAGTTTTAGCTGTCGATGAACAGGGCTTGCACAGCAGCAAGGCCTTCTCTGCCTCTCATGCTGACCCACCAGTAACTAGCCTGGGGGTGGACAAGAAGCTGGGAGAGGACACAGACGGGACAGCTGACCCCAACTGACCAAAAGGATATCCCACGCCATAGAACGTCGTGCTCAGCAATAAAAGTTGGGGAAAGATAGAGCAAGGTGTTGGGGGAAGGTCTCTTGAAGGCTATGGCATTTGTCCTTCCAAGTGACTGTTATGCGTGATGGAGCCCTGAACATAATGAGTAGCAAAAGGTGCAGTTGCTCTAAATTTTGGCATCTGTTGTCATCTCAGTTGGACAAAGGAATTTCCCAACAACCTCCAAGGAGATGACCCCAGATGTTGCTCCATCTCTCAGAGTTGCTCCCTTAGAGCTTGCGGTTACCTGCACGTACCCTGGACCAACTCAGTACCTCCCATGTCACCAGGTGTTTGTGTCTGAGCAGCTCACCACTGCCCTCCACCTCCAGTCATTAGCAGCAGAGCCCAGACAAGGAGCTCCCACCAAGGCGGCTGTGTTGTGCACATCTGAGCTGAGGCAAGAGGAATCCCACCTCCTTTGATTTGTGGTGTGCATGGGAGGGAACCGAGTCCCCTCCTGTCCCCAGGACTGAAAACACCAGAGGAGGTGCCTCAATTGACTCAGCTGAATCCCTTCCCTCCACAGGGGTAAAGGAGATCCCTCCCTGGCACTGTCCAAGTGTCCTGCCTGACGATGGGACACGTTGCAAGGCAATTCTCATGCCCAGCTGCTTTCCTGGAAGGAGAAATGACACTGCTGGAAAGAAGCCTTTGACCCCAGCTGAGGAAGGGAACATCAGTGATTCCTTCTGCAAAAGGAGCAAGGAGACAATTCTGAGAGAATGAGGTAACTTCAGAAGGCGGCCACCCAGCAACCCAGAAAACCAATAAGAAATCAAGAGACCACCAACCCAGAATGAAGCGATTGCACTTGGGCATTGGGTGATGGGCGGTATTTTCTGGGGAATCTGTCTGTAAGGGTATAATTGGGGTGCGCAATCTGCAGTAGGGGTCCCTCCCTGGAGGCAACAGCTCGAACTGCTCTGTGTGTCGGGTAAATAAACCACTGAGTTACTCAGCGAACTGGCGACTCGTCTTCTGCGGGGGGCAACCTGGGGCTGAGCCCTGTTGGGGTGGCACACACATAATTCCTACCACAGTCTCGCTGGCGGCTGCGTAATTCCTGAAACAACGAGCCAGAGGCTTCTCCTGCCCTAACACCTACTCAAACACAGATGACATTACAAGCAGCTGCGCAAGCCAGGTCCTGCTCCTGCCCTCAGGCAGGCACCTCTTCAGGCACATGGGACAGCACAAGCACATGAACAAGCCAGGTGTGACCTTCTACACTATCACCTACTCACCCAGCTGTGGCAGCACAAGCAGCTGCACAAGCCAGGGCCTTCTCCTGCCTTAAATCCTGCTCAGCCACCAGTGACCTCACAAGCACCTGCACAGCAGGAGCACCCTTACTGCCAACCCCCAAGATTTTGCCCCTCCATCTCCCTCTCCATTTCTGTCTCCCACTTCCCCAGGCTCTCCCCTCTCCCAGGCACCTTTCTCACCCGCTCCATGACATCCCAACATCTCCAGCTGTCGCTGTGTTTGTGTGGCAGATGGTACCACAGAAGCATTGTCCCAGCCACATCACCTGCATCTCCTTCTGCTCTCATCATTACTGCGCCAGCTGTCTGATGAGCTTTTGCACCTCATGCACCCTCTCATCCTGTCTCCCTTCTGCTCTTAAACCTGCAAGAGAAGTGACAGCCAGGCGGTGCCCCCTCTGTGGCATCTTACCAGCACCTGCCTGAGATGCACAGCTGGTGGGAACTGTCACCATCAGCCCCAGCATGGCGGGAAGTCTTCTCTTGGCACAGCAACAGCTCTGGCTGTGCTTTGTGCGTACCACGCTTCCTGAAGGAGAACCACAGCACTCAGTGCCTCCTGGGAAGAGCTGATTTGAAGGCAGCTTTGCCGCAGGTCCCCAGGCCGCTCCAGGGCTTCTTCCTCTCCCCCGGCTCAGCCAAAAGTCCCTCATCTAGCTCCTTCCAGCAGGATTTTGCAGAGCCTGTTCCAGCTGTGAGCACCGGGCCAAGGGCTCGGGGCACAAACAGCCCCCACCCCCGAAGGCCCAGCCCACAATGCGACTCTGTCCCCAAACTACTACACCTGCCAAACAGGCTCTCCCGCTACCGCAATGATCTTCCCTTTTAAGAAGAGCTTACGTAGTCGCACACCATGAGAGGGCGATTTGGGCTTCAGTCCCAGAACAAAAGAATTCCCATTACAGAATCTCAGCCAACACCTCCAGGAGCCTCTTGTCAGCGACCCACAAACACTGTGTTGCAAAGAAAGATGACAGCTGATACAAAGTATCTTTTCCTCCACAAATCTTTGTTTCCCTCCTACCCTCAGACTAAACCAGTAATAATCAGACGATTATACTGTCATTACCACCGGTCTGAAACCCCTCCAAACCATCACTCACAGATGTCAACGTGGACACCTCTGCCTGACAAGAGACGACCGGCCCCAAAACTGGATCTTAGGGTGTCCTGGCTCTACTGAAGCCAAACCATTTAGAATAAGGATACAAACAAGTTTCAGAGAAAGCAGCATAGTTAGTGAAAGAGGTGAGAAATGTGATGTGTCTCAGCCACCCCTAATTTCACAGGAAGTTTCAAGAGTTTTTGTTTTTTTCTTTTTTAATCACTGCCCAGCACAAGTGAAAAAGCACACACCCGCTCTTTTAAGGAGAACGGAAAACTACCAGAGTAGGACTGTCGAGATCTGAGCAGCTCAACCACTGCCACAGCATTTTCTGTCCCTATGAGCAGTCGTGCCCCATTCTGAGTGTCCTGGTTTGAGGTAAAACAGAACCAATTCTGTTTAGTTACTTCGCTTCTTAGCTGGGCCTCTTCTAACTCCTGAAGTTAACTGCATATTGTGCAGACAGTTCACTCTCTCAGAATGATAAGGCCAATTGTTTATAGCTGATGCCCAGGCATGGTATGCAGAGAGGCTCCTGCTTATACTTATTGCTATAACACCCAAGGCCAACCAACTTTGTTATTTGCCCTGTCGGAGGGTCAGAAGCAGAAAAGCATAGTCGGGTCCCACCTGTAGGGAGGAGTGGACAGAACAGGTGACCCAAAACTGATCAACAGGGTATTCCATCCCATCTACCTCATGCTCAGTATAAAAGCTGAGGGATCAAAGGGTCACGGGCTCTTCCTTCAATGGCCGACGTCTGAGGAGGACTCTGTTCGTCTGCCTGTGATCCCCATCCGTAATCCATTTCCGGAATCCAGTTCCCGTCCGTCACTGAGTCCAGCCTGGGACTGCCCCAGTGCCAGCCGGTGTTGCGATTGTCATCTCGGGAGCTTGATACAGTTTTGTATATATTTTTCATTATTGCTTTTTATTTTATTATTAATATTTCATTAAAGTAGTTTAGTTCCTTCTAAACTCCTAAGTCTCTTTTTCCTCCTCTGCCTCTCTCTTTGAAGAGGGGTAGAGGGGAGCATCTGTCGGTCCCATCTTGGGTTCCCCAGGTCACCAGTAGTGGATTAAGGCCTAAACCACGACATTGAGCCACTCAGAAAACGCCCACAAGGACCATCTCACTCACCGCCTTAATCACAACTAGCGGTGGCCTCAGCACCCTGAAGCTGTTTTCTGTCACTGCACACATGGAGTTCATATGGCCTTTCTTGACGCAGCCTCCTTCCTCATGGGACTTCCCACTGAGTACCAAGATGGCAGCTCTACACTGTACGTCCACAGAGCAGCTTCCACCCACTGTCCCCTGCTCACAGCAAGAACAAACAGCCCTGTCCTCTCCCCTGCCCATCTCCACGCTCGCTCGGGAGGAGCTGCTCTCGCGCCCCTTGCAGCCCGAGAATTCCTGACGTGCTGCTCAAGGCCATGACGGCGGTCACGCTGCGCCTGCACCAACATCCCTATTCTTCATCCCCAGGGACACTGCCTGGCCCTGTGGATTCCCACCTGCCTACAGCAGCTGTTGCCCTCTCTCTCACCAGCGTTTTGGAAAAGCACCCTATTTCTTCTGAAGACCTGCTCTGACCTCCCTACAGGACAGGCCCAGAGGCCATGCCTGTGGCTGGTAAAGTGGCTGTGGCTTGATGAAGTAAGGCGGGGAGCCAGCAGAACTGCCACCTTGGATTTCTGAAGGGCAGACTTTAGCCTCTTTAGGAGAATGGTCGAGAGTGTCCCTCGGGAGGCAGTTTTGAAGAGCAAAGGTGCCCAGGAAGGCTGGGCATACTTCAAGCAGGTGCTCTTAGAAGCACAGGAGAAGGCCATCCCCGTGTCTCGAAAAACAAGCAGACGGGGAAAAAGACCAGCCTGGCTAAATAGAGAGCTTTGGCTGGACCTCAGGAAAAAAAGGAAAGTTTACATTCTCTGGAAAAGGGGGTTGGCAACTTATGAGGACTATCAAGATATAACAAAGCTATGTAGGGGGAAAATGAGAAGGGCCAAAGCTCAATCAGAACTCAGCTTGGCCACTGCAGTTAAAGACAATAAGAAGAGATTCTTTGAGTATATCAATAGAAAAAGGAAGACTAGGGAAAATGTAGGCCCACTGGCGAATGAGACAGGTGCCCTAGTGGTGGAAGACACAGAGAAGGCAGAGTTCCTGAATGCCGCCTTTTCTTCGGTCTTCACTGCTAAAGCTGTCCCTCACGAATCCCATACTCTGAAGGCAAAGGAGAAGGTCTGGAGAGAGGAAGATTTTCCCTCAGTTGAGGAGGACTGGGTCAGAGACCACTTGGCCAAGCTGGACATTCATAAGTGCATGGGCCCTGACGAGATGCACCCGCGAGTGCTGAGAGAGCTGGCAGATGTTATTGCTAGACCACTCTCCATCGTCTTTGAAAGGTCATGGAGAACAGGAGAGGTGCCTGAGGACTGGAGGAAGGCTGACATCACTCCGATCTTCAAAAAAGGCAAGAAGGAGGACCCAGGGAACTACAGACCAGTTAGTCTCACCTCTGTCCCTGGGAAAGTAATGGAGCGACTCATTCTGGATGTCATCTCCAAACACGTTGAGGAACAGGAAGTTATTGGAAGTGGTCAAAATGGATTTACCAAGGGCAAATCATGCTTGACCAATCTGATAGCTTTCTATGATGTTATAACTGGCTGGCTGGATGAGGGAAGAGTCGTAGATGTCATCTACCTTGACTTTAGCAAGGCTTTTCACACTGTCTCCCACAATATCCTCATTGGGAAGCTGAGGAAGTATGGGCTAGATGAGGTGACAGCGAGGTGGATTGAGAGTTGGCTGCGGGACAGAACTCAGAGGGTTGTGATCAGCGGCACAGAGTCTAGCTGGAGGCCTGTAACCAGTGGTGTCCCCCAGGGGTCAATACTGGGTCCAATTTTGTTTAATATATTCATTAATGACCTGGATGAGGGGACAGAGTGTATCCTCAGCAAGTTTGCTGATGATACCAAACTGGGTGGAGTGGCTGACACCCCAGAGGGCCGTGCTGCCATCCAGCGTGACCTGGACAGGCTGGAGAGCTGGGCAGAGAAGAACCTAATGAGGTTCAACAAAAGCAAGTGCAAGGTCCTGCACCTGGGGAGGAAGAATGTAAAGCACTAGTATCGGTTAGGGGCGGACCTGCTGGGAAGTATCTCTGAGGAGAAGGATCTGGGGGTCCTGGTAGACAGTAAATTATCCATGACCCAGCAATGTGCCCTTGTTGCCAAAAAGGCCAATGGAATCCTGGGCTGCATAGGGAAGAGTGTGGCCAGTAGGTCAAAGGAGGTCATTCTCCCCCTCTACTCTGCACTGGTGAGGCCACAACTGGAATACTGTGTCCAGTTTTGGGCTCCCCAGTTCAAGAGGGACAGGGAACTGCTGGAGCGAGTCCAGCGAAGGGCAACTAAGATGATTAAGGGCTTGGAGCACCTCCCGTATGAGGAAAGGCTGAGAGAGCTGGGACTCTTTAGCCTGGAGAAGAGAAGGCTGAGGGGAGACCTTATTATGGCGTACAAGTATCTAAAGGGTGGGTTGAAGGAGGATGGAGCCAGGCTCTTTTCAATGGTTCCCAGTGACAGGACGAGGGGTAATGGGCACAAGTTAGAACACAGGAAGTTCCGTTCAAATACAGGGAAACACTTCTTTACGGTGAGGGTGACAGAGCAATGGCACAGGCTGCCCAGGGAGGTTGTGGAGACCCCTTCTCTGGAGCTTTTCAAGACCCACCTGGATGCAGTCCTGAGTCATGTGCTCTGGGCAATCCTGCTTTAGCAGGGGAGTTGGACTAGATGATCTCTAGAGGTCCCTTCCAACTCTGAAAACTCCGTGATTCCAATACAGAATTGCGCAGGCATGAAAAATACCCCGTGATTCAACTTGTTTCACTCCTTTAAGACAAGGCTTGTAGCTACAAGACAGTTGAGACAATTTAAAACCAGAACTAACCTGCACTCCCCCTTTGACTGTCAGAACTGTCTTTCTCAGTTCTTTGTATTTCTTTCTTCCCTCCGGAGTACATATCAAGGTTTTCCTGACTAAAAGAAACAAGAAAGGTCAGTCACAAACACACAGAAAAGCAGAAACCCACCAACTCGGGGACTGCACAGTAGCACTCTCATGGTCCTGCCTATATGCACAAAATTAAATTAAGGCACCATTCGCCTACACAGCGAGCAATTCCAGCTCAAAGTCCAGCAGCACTCACAGCCACATATCCCACACACCCCTCCCCCCCCTCAGGCCCTCCCCTCCTCAGGCCCCTCGGCCCCGCCCCCGGATGGCTGTGACTGACAGCCCAACACCGGCTCCGCTGATTGGCTCAGCCCTGGCCAATGGCACGGCGAGGGAAGACCCCGTGGTGAACCAGTGGAGGAGGGCTCCCTCACAGCCTGCCCGGGCCTCAGGTACCCGTCGGCGGCCTGAGCCTCTCTTCCCCCCAGAAGGGCGCTCCTGGGTAAGATTCGAACACTTCCCCGGGACACTTAGAGATCTCCACAGAGTGGTTTTATAGCTTAGCGCATTTGTAACGGAGCTGCATTACTGATGTCTGTAGTATTCGCACGGGCTTTGCAGACAGTCACTGTCACCGGCAATCCAAAAGAAGTCGTGTCTCTGTTGTTTAAGCCAACAGAGTGTTAAGGAAAACACTCCTGCCCTTTCTCTTCCTGCGGGTTTTGAGAAGAAGAGGCCCCGTGTCCCCAGCCCACACATGGGGTCTGGGCAGCTCCACGCCTTGTGTTTGAACCGGGAATTGGGATGTTTCAGTTTTCTTCTGCCATCAGGCCTGGTTGTGAAAGGGCCAGTTGTAGTGGTTAGGGTTTGATGGGTGAGGAACAGTAAATCTTATTGAACTTTTCCTTTTTTTAGGTTTTGTTTAGGGGGCTCGTTGTCTTCACACCCTCGAGTTCTGCTCCAGGTCAAGCGAAGCCCCATGGAACTGGCCCTAAGGGCGGCGGCGGCCATGGACCAGCGCCCCTTTGGCGTTGAGAACGTGGTTCATTTTGAGGTGAATCTCCCTGTTTTTTTCAAAAGCGGGGGTCTGGTTTGTAGCGAGGCTTAAAACCCCGTGTTGTGCCTAAATGTGGGGCTGATTTCAACCTCGGGGGCTGCGACTTCTTCCAGCTCTGACTCACAGCCCTGGCAGCACCGTCAGCGCACCGGGCTCAACGTTCTCTTGTATTTTTAAGGGTTTTTTACAGATCGGCAGCAGCCGGGGATATTTAGCAGCTGTGTATTGGTGGCAGAATCCGTGTCATGAAATGATCTTAGGGGTACAGAGGTGAATAAGTGGGGTTTTTTTGTACCTCAAAAATGTTTCTTGTTTCTTTGTACCTGTAAAAAGATGTTCAAATCAATAAGGCTGAAGAAGACTGTAACAATCATAACACCTCTGTTTTGCAGGAACTTCTCTATCATAAAATTACACCCTAGACAGGAATATGTTCTGTTGGTTTGTTTTTTGTTATGAGTCCTTGCAACCTGCTCTCCAGCTGGGAGTGGGAAATGCAAAGGCATTAAAATGATAGATTTGCTAAATATGTTGCAAAGGTCTGTATTACTGGCTTTCCCTGAAGTGGGGAAAATACATCCTGTTTAATTGTTGTTTGCATTTGAAATTCTCTGTGAAATGGATTAAGCAGTATGGGCTTCTTTTTGTGGGTCTGCCCTTGGAAGGAGAGCGCCTTTAGGAAAAGGCTTTTCTGGAGGGGACAGAGAACTTAATTGCTGATGGCTCTAAAAGCGCGCCCTGTTTGGGTGGCCTGAAAACAAAACCCGTGAAAATCCATGACTGAAAAATGAGACTTTCTCCTAATGATCGGGGCTGCTGTTTCTACTGATTCGCCCGTGAATAACAGCTCGTTCCTTACTCGTGGCTGAGGACCCTTGAATTGTTTCCCAAAGCCTAAGGCAGCGGGAAGGGCTGGGGTTGTCAGATCACTGCAAATCAAATAAACCAGAGCGGTTTGGAGTTGTCTCGTTCCCTCTGTCTTTTCCCAAGAAAGAGGGGTGGAAGAATGGTAGAATTTGTTACATTGAAGGTCAGTGGTAATCCAAAGCTGCAGAGCGAGCTCGGTGCCCGTGGAAGGGGAACTGCGCTCTCAAGTGGAAATACTTGGTGTCTCGTTGGCTGTGGGACAGAAAGGGACATCAAGAGTCAACCAAACTACTTTCTCGCCTTCAGAGATGAGGCTCTGGAGGTCACGGTTAATTAAGGGTAGTTGTGGAAGTGTGCCTTACTGAGCAACATGCTGTGTCTGGCTCGGGGACTAAATATCTCCAAAGTTTGGGGTTGGTTTAAGTGCTTTTTGGTTATTAGCTGGATGTCACTCTTCCAAGCGCCTCTTGCGCTCTCCGCAGGGGTTTGCTGCTGCCTCCTGCGTTGGGCCGAGGGGACCGGCAGCCCTCAGGACAGGGACTTTCTCAGGTGCGGAGGTTAAACCCTGTCGGTGCTGCTTAAAAACTGCTCTGATGTTACTGTGGCGGTCACAATGTGAAATGTGGTGGCTTAGGGGAGCCTGAGATTTGCATTCCTCGTAACTGCGGGGGATTTTGGGGAGCCTGGGTGGTACAATCCCCTTCCTGCTCCCAGATTCCTGTCGCTGACCCTGCAGCGGGTGGTTGGAATAACTGATGCCCGCAGCGGCTGAGGGTCGGCATGATCCCGGCATTGCCGGAGCTCGTGAGCCGAGGAATGGGAGCGTGGCCCGTTTCCATCGTGGCTTGTGAGAGAAATAATGCGGTTTGATATAGTTGCGGTGTGGAAATGGCGATTCCTCTTTACACGTGTGCTTACAGGGTGCACGCAGGTGTTTCTTAATGCCTGCGAAGCTTTATGAGATTGGTTAATGAGCGTTGCTTTGCTGTGCAAGTGCAAAGTGTTATTTTCATGGAGAAACAAACTCAGATGTTCCCTTTATTTTTCTTTTGTTAAAGGCAGAATGACTATTTTAAAGCTTTCCTTGCAGGCAGAATAACATCTGCTTTTGAGGATTGTTTCTTTACCTGCAGGGTGGAAAATTCTACAGCCTCGCTAAGGCCGCAGAGGAAGAAAACTCGTCAGTTTTCTAGAGAAAACTGCAGTTTGGAGGGGGGGTGGTGGTCTGCCAGAGCGCCTTTTAGCACCTCGTCAGGCACATTTCTTTTCCCTCAGGGCTGAGATGTAACATAGCCTTTTCATTTGGCTGGGTTTTGGTTGTATGAATTAATGGGTGTTTCAGTGAGAACCACAAGACCTAATTTCTGAGTCTCCCTCCTAAGAATTGTTGAGGGACGGAAGCGGGACAGGGAGGTAACCCGAGTGAAACGCTGAAGGCTTTTAAGGATGGAATGAGGAATGGCGGGGCTTGTTCTGGTCACACACTATGACAACAAAAGGCCACAAGTTCCCTGTGGAGGTAAAGAACCGACAATTTGAGAGAGCATTAAGGGATTTGCCTCATCGAAAGGTTTCCAGGGGAATATGGGGGTCACTCTCCATCTCATTCCTGGTGAGCTGCCTGCCTGTAAAGACCATGATTGCATTATAATCACGGAGGCAGGCCCTGAATTGAGGTTTGGGAAGCCATTAGCTAATTTTATGGTAATTCTTTTTTTTGCAGAGTGAGTCTGTGACTCGAGTCTCTCTGCTGCGGATGAGACACGTCCTTCCCTCTGCTTTGGCAATGGCTGCTTTCCTTGGGCGCAGGGACCGCACACCCCTCTGGTCCTTTCTCTGTAAGTAAATTGTGGCTGTGCCGCTTTCCTGCCCGGCCTGGGGAGCTTGTCCTTTACTGAGTGAGAAAGCAAGTTTTGCCCTGGAAGAAATAAAGAGATTTTTATACTCTCTGTCCTTCTGTGCAGCAGTGCTGTCCCAATGCAGCCTCAGGAGAGGTGCCTTTCCTCCAGCTCTCGAACCATGGCAGGGAAGGGACCTGCTGTCTCATTCAGATGGACGAATTTCATTGTTCTTCGGCAATAAATGAAAGTGGTGACAATTGTTACCTGGTCCACCCTGCCCTGGGGGTCTGCCCACTCCTCCCTTTCCCTCTGGGAAGGCTCTGAGGATCTCCCGGGCTATAGAAACAGGCAGGCAGTAAGGATGCTGTGCTGGGAAGCTTTGACTGCCTTTGCTGTCTTCCTCCTGCGGATGGAAAGATCGATCCGCAGCACTTTGGAGCTCACCTTCCCCAAAAGCTCAGGTTGCCTTTTGTTATCCAGAAACAGCGCATTTTTCTGTGCAGGAAACAAGACTATTCAGAAATTCCAGCACAGTATGGAAGAAAAACACGTTTGGAGTTTTAATGCAGGTCATTCTTTTTTGGTGTTCTGGTTAAAAATTGACGTCTGTAACTTTGAAACTAATACTTGTATGCTTCTGTCAATGGGTACAATTCACATAGCCGCTCAAAGGAGAAGGGATCTTAAGCACCTCCCTTATTTCAGGCTGTATCATGATACAGCTCTTCTGCTGCTGGCCATCAGTCTCGGAGTAGATCTTGCCATTTCGATCAGGTTTTGAGGAAGAAATACCCAATTTTCTTGCCTGATGGGGCACAAAAGGGCTCGAAGGGCATCACGGTAATGCTATTGGTGTCAAGACGGGGCTGTGGGAGTTGTTAGAGGGCAGTTGGTGATGCTCTGCTGAGAAATAACTGCCGTACCTGACGTGTCCCTTCCTTCAAAGCGGCTGCATGCTATCATGCTGTTCCCAACTTGCTTTCCTCACCTCCTCTGCCTTATCGATTTCAGATATGTCAACATGAGCAGCGACTTTCATGCAGAGATCCAAGACCTGCAGGACAGTTCCCGGTTGGAAGAGGAGGAAGAGGGAGCGTTGCTGGTGTGGAAGCCCTGGGGAGACATTGAAACAAACCTGGATACCTGCTCCAAGATTGTGCCAGGGGAAAGAGCCAACCTCGAGCATGCCTTGCACCGCCTGCATGACGCTCTGGTAAGAAGCAGCTGTTTTTGAACTCCTACTGGTCTAGGACAGCCTTTGGCACTGGGGTGAGCTGGGAGTCGCTCCCGAGTTTTCTGTTCCGCAGGCTCGAATTTCTTTGCTAAAGGGGCAGAGTTAAGGTCTCGTGGGTTGACAGACGCCATGTATCAATAGGAGCTTGTTTTGTCTCTTGTCAATTTTGTGACAATTTGGAGAACAGAAGTCCTCCTACTCCCAGTGCTGGGATTGAAGGAATATTAGCTAAAACCCGAGGTCTACCCCGGAGAAATGTCCTGTCCTTGACAACTGCACCGTCCCTGGGTGCTCCTTGCTGAGCAAACGCCTCCAGCCTGAACCCGGTGAAGCCCCGAGTGGGTCTGCTTTGCTCCCTCTTCTTCGAAGAAGGGATTTCACACCGCTGATGTGTGGCAGAGGACTCGGCATCTGCTGCGTTTGCACGAGGAGGCTCTACCTGCAGCAGGGATGAGCCCAAAAGGACTCCAGCAGCAAGCAGTCTTCTCCCGGAGGTGGTGGCTGGTGGGGTGCCACAGCTTGGTTCCCAGAGATCTCCACAGGTTCTGGTTTCTTTATTTAACAAGCAGTGCTTTTTTATATTCTCTTACCCAGGTGCTTATCTATGCATATATTCAGCATTCTACTTTTGCCCGATACGCTCTCACATCACACGCTGTTCATGCTCTGGTCAAAGCCAGGATGTTTGCCAACCCTTATCCTTTTACTTAGCTCTTCTCAGGACTCCCCAGTCTCTTCAAGGGTACACAGATATCTGCTCAAGGTCAATGTTAAACTCGCATTCTTATCCCGAGGACCAGCCGAGGTTTCCCACAGATGCACGCAAGTCTATGGCACCGGATGGGCTACACCCAAGAGTGCTGAAAGAGTTGGCAGATGTGCTCGCCAAACAGCTTTCCATCATTTACAGGAAGTCATGGCTAACTGGGGAGGTCCCAATGGACTGGAGGGTGGCAAGTGTAACACCCGTCTATAAGAAAGGCAAAAAGGAGGATCCAGGTAACTATAGACCTGTCAGTCTAACCTTGATACCAGGGAAGGTCATGGAGCAGGTCATCTTGAGTGCCATCAAAACCCACATAATGGGCAACCAGGGGATCGGGCCTAGTCAGCATGGGTTTATGGAAGGCAGGTCCTGCCAGACGAACCTTATCTCCTTCTATGACAAGATAACCAGAATATTGGATGAGGGAAAGGCTGTTGATATTGTATGCCTGGACTTTCGAAAAGCATTCGATACTGTCCCCCATACAATTCTCGTGGAAAAACTGGCTTCGCACGGCCTGGATGAGCATACGATCCGCTGGATCAAGCACTGGCTGACTGGAAGGTCCCAAAGAGTGGTGCTCAGTGGATTTAAATCCAGCTGGCGGCCAGTCACAAGTGGTGTGCCTGAGGGCTCAGTGTTGAGACCATTTCTGTTCAACGTCTTTATTGATGATCTCGATAAGGACATAGGGTGTATCATCAGCAAGTTTGCAGATGACACCAAGTTAAGCAGGAGTGTTGATTCCCAGGAGGATAGGGAAGCTCTACAGAGAGACTTAGATTGGATCATTGGGCCAACATCAACGGTATGAGTTTCAACAAGGGCAAGTGCCAGGTCCTGCACTTGGGCCACAATAACCCCATGCAGCGCTACAGGCTTGGGGAGGTGTGGCTGGAAAGCTGCCTGGCAGAAAGAGACCTGGGGGTTCTAATTGACAAGGGGCTGAATATGAGCCGGCAGTGCGCCCAGGTGGCCAAGAAAGCCACCGGCATCCTGGCTCGTATTAGAAACAGCGTGGCCAGCAGAAGTAGGGAGGTGATTGTGCCCCTGTACTCAGCACTGGTGAGGCCACACCTCGAGTATTGTGTCCAGTTTTGGGCACCTCAATACAAGAGAGATATCGAGGTGCTGGAGGGAGTGCAGAGGAGGGCAACGAAGCTGGTGAAGGGCCTAGCAAACAAATCATACGAAGAGCGGTTGAAGGAGCTGGGTCTGTTTAGTTTGAGGAGGAGGAGGCTGAGGGGAGACTTCATCACTCTCTACAACTATTTGAAAGGGCACTGTAGAGAGGTTGGTGCTGGTCTCTTCTCACAGGTAATTAATGACAGAACAAGAGGGAATGGCTTCAAGCTCCAACAGGGTAGAGTTAGACTGAACATTAGGAAAGAATTTTTCACAGCAAGAGTGGTCGGGCATTGGAATAGACTGCCCAGGGAGGCGGTTGAGTCACCATCCCTGGATGTGTTAGAGACATTTAGATGTGGTGTTGGGGGATATGGTGTAGGGGAGAACTTTGTAGAGTAGGGTAGATGGTTGGACTCGATGATCCCAAGGGTCTCTTCCAACCTAGACAATTCTATGATTCTATGATTCTATATATATTGTCACGCACGTGGTGACTCCCTGCAGCAATTGAGTGTAGATGGAAAAGGTGGAAATGGGCTGTTAACCCTTCGTGTACTTTCCTGAGATATACAACATACGTCTTTCATAGAGTTTTTCTTCATGATCAAGATTTGTGTAGTCTAAGTTTAGCCACCCTAAGGTTAGAAATGTAGTTTAAATTTCTCATGTAGGCTCTCTGTTGGAAAGGGAGAGATATAGGCACTCTTTTGGGGCTATTTATTGAATCATAAGACAGTGCCAAAGACAGGTGAGAGGACTCACTTTCCCAGAGGTGCTCCGCGCTCTCTGCTGGCTGTCTTGAGTGTCTACAGGATTAGATGCAGTGATACACCAAACTTTTATATTACTAAATGTAGATTAAATAAATACCCCCTTGAAGTGTCTTGTAAAAGGTAGTAACAAGAGAGTTCCATTTTGTTTTGAATGTTGGGCTTTATCCAACATAATTAAGGTCAGAGGAAGACAAGCTAATAAATATTTACCTCCCTTAATATGTTTATCCTTATTCTTGGCCATGTGGCATGACTGAAGAAAATATAATTAGTTTATTCAATGAATCAGTAACAATATAATTCCACTATAGGAGGGAGAGTTATGTTCTTAATATGACAAGACACCAGAGTAATCAGTAGATTAGGCATGAAGAACTGCTGGGCAGAAACATGACCTGCCACTTTTAATAAAAAAGAATATTATTGTTTGTTTTGTGTAAATGTGCGGGATAAAATCTTGATAATACTGTTCTATGTAAAGCAGATTTGAGTAGGATGATGTGCTGATAAAAATTGGGAATGGAAAATCTGTCTCAATTTTGAATAATACAGACAAGTGAAGTCACATTTTTTCGACTGATCATTTTTGCCAGCCTAAATTGTTAAATAGAATTGGGCAACATTATTTTCTTCTCATTTCTACATTTAAAATGTTTGTTATTAACATAGTTTTGATAAGCTATTTCTGGCAAGCATGTCAATATATTTAGACTATAAACAAGGAAATCAGTAACAATATATGAATATCGCTTTTAAGATATATCTTCATTTATAACTACTTACATTCCGAGAAAAGGATAGAGATGAGAAAAAATTCTAGAATGAAATCTCTCTTTATACCCATATTTATAGAAAGCTTTCGAAGTGGACTGTTTATCTAACTTTTTGTGAGCCTTAGTGAATCATCTATTTGGTTTCGTGGTATTCTTTGCATATTTTTATTCATTCCCGTTATAAACTTCATGTAATTATAAGAAGAGCAGAGTCTTTGCATTGTTCTCATTTCTCAGGGTGCTCTTGAGTACAGATGACTCTGTGAGACTTCTTTCCTATAGGAGGTGATTGCTCTGTGGCAGAGAGGAACACATGTGTTGAAGGGAAAAGATGCGAGGCACTACCTCGGGAAAGAGAAGCAATTGCATCAAAGTATCCCAACGTGAAAGGTACCTAATTATGATGTATTTCATGATTTTTAGATGAGATTACTTTTCTTTGCCTGCAAATGCGCTGGACGCTATACACTCTCCATAAAACCAATCTGAAGTGAAATTTTCTTTCATTGCAAGACGGCAGAAGTTGTTCTATGTTATGGAGCAGTTCTGCTTCTTTTAGCCAGTCTGCACCCTCTGTTAAATTCAATGTGAGCAGGATCAGTCCCTGAGTTCCCAAAAGCTTTGACGTCCACATGTTTGAGCACGTGATGTGCTGTGCATTTTCCACTTCCATCGGGTGAAACAGCTTTGCATGTAGTTGATATCTCACAGAACACGGGCCTTACAGAACCAGTCAGACTACGGTCGAGGAAAGAGCATAACCCTCGATAAAGTGCACTTAGAAGCTAGTCACATACAGCAAATTAAAATACTGACACCTAAGTACCTTGGTGGATAGGCTTCATGCTTTTCACAAGAGAATTCTAGAGTAGATTTGGCAGTGTATAAAATGTATCAATCTGATTACTGCAGGTAAATTTTCACCTGATATTACTTTGCAGTTTTGGAGCAAAAAGAAAAAAAGGACAGAGTTTGGCTTTCAGCCACCCCATAAACTGAAGCAGAAGTCCACAATTTCTGCTGCATTCTGGCCTGAACTGAGAGGAACTAACTGCTTAATTTACATGAGCAGGAGAAAAGGAAGAACAGGCAGAGTAGCAGGGGCCGGGTGAAGAGCACTGTGGCTACTTTATAGTGCCAAAGTAAAACCACATCACCAACAAAGAGGTCAACGTAAAGATGATGAAACTGCTTCTTCTGCACCTTACGTGAGGGAAACTGGAAGAAAGGCTTATTTCAATTCTTCAGAACCTCGAAGAGCAGCACATGTACCATACTGTCACCGTCACCTCAAAACCAAAGTTCAGTGGACCTACAGGTGGGTTCCTGCTTGCACGAGATTCTCAAAATGCCTCAAATGTATCTGTCTGTGTTGTGCTGCTTTTGATTTTGCCCCTGCAGGTGACTTTAAGTTATTTCTGCCTAAATACGGGCAAGAGTAAATTTGATCCATCACAATTTTCAGAAGCAGATAGCAGCGGTATGCATTGGGAGAAATGTAAAGCTTTATAAAGCTTTACAGTTAGTCAGACAGTTCATGAACAATAATTTAGCCACCTTCATAGCAGGAATTCATGTCTCTGCCAACAAAAAAGGATGAATGCAATGATTTGCCAATGTGCACTAACATACTCATCCCCACTTTTTACAGCATCTTTTATGTGATTTACTCTTTTGAAATATGTAATAAGCTGTGGATTAGTCCACCTTTAAATTCTCATTTTAATTGATATCTAAATATTGATAGCAATAGTACTAGTTTTGCAGTAAAATTTCAGTTTCCTCTCAAGAAATGTTTCTTGTTCAACTTTTTTCCTCCCAGCAGGGGACGAAAGAATGCTTGCTTTGCATGGTATTTTTCCACAGCTAGGATTTCTCTGGAGTCTTTATTATGATGGATTTGTGACTGTTTTCATTATTTAGGATTATTTTTCATCTTGAATAAACAAGGGCTCGGGTCTTACTCAAATTTCTGTTATTGATTTAAATGTACTCTAAATGTTTGTGATTTATACTGTTGTTTTTTTCACATGATTTATGTTGGATGGAGGACTGAATTCATTCTTCCTGCCATTCATGCAGCCATCGGGGAAAAAGAGCGGCCTGGCTGAACAGGGAGCTAGGGTTGCAACTTAAGGAAATAAAGAGGATTTATGGACTTTGGAAGGAAGGGCAGGCCGCTCAAGAGGACTACAAAGAGGTAGTGAGGCTATGTAGGGAAAAAATCAGGAGGGCCAAAGCCCAGCTGGAAGTAAACATGGCTTCTGTTGTCAAGGTCAACAAAAAAAGTTTCTATAAATATATTAGCATTAAAAAGAGGACTAATCTCTCTCCTCTAGTAGATGGGGCCGGTAACATAGTGACCAAGGATGAGGAACAGGCTGAGGTACTTAATGCCGCCTTTGCCTCAGTCTTCAGCAGTAGGACCAGTCGTTCCCTGAGTACCCAGAACCCTGAGCGAGAAGACAGGGATGGGAAGCAGAACGAAGCCCCTGTAATCCAAAGGGAAATGGTGAGGGACATGCTTCAGCACCTGGAGGTACACAAATCAATGGGGCCGGATGGGATCCACTCAAGGGTACTGAAGGAGCTGGTGGAAGCGCTCACCAGGTCACTTTGCATCATTTATGAGCAGTGCGGGATAACT
The DNA here is from genome assembly GCF_965231255.1 of Vanellus vanellus. NCBI lineage: Eukaryota > Metazoa > Chordata > Aves > Charadriiformes > Charadriidae > Vanellus > Vanellus vanellus. The sequence goes on from NW_028126614.1 coordinate 819,775, forward strand.
GGGGAGGTCCAAGCTGACTGGAGGTTGGCAAACGTGACACCCATCCACAGGAAGGGCCGGAAGGAGGATCCAGGGAACTACAGGCCAGTCAGTCTGACCTCGGTGCCTGGGAAGGTCATGGAACAGGTCATCCTCAGTGCCATTACACGGCACATGCCGGAGAACGGGGTGATTAGGCCCAGTCAGCATCGGTTTGTGAAAGGCAGGTCATGCCTGACAAACCTGATGTCCTTCTATGATAAGATGACCCACTTAGTGGATGAGGGAAAAGCTGTGGATGGTATTGACCTGGATGTTTGCAAAGCTTTTGACACCGTTTCCCGCAGCATTCTCCTGGCTGCTCATGGCCTGGACAGGTGTCCTCTTCACTGGCTGGATGGCCGTGCCCAGAGAGTGGTGGTGAATGGAGTTAAATCCAGTTGGTGTCCGGTCACAAGTGGTGTCCCCCAGGGCTCGGTGCTGGGGCCAGTTCTCTTTAATATCTTTATCAATGATCTGGATGAGGGGATCGAATGCACTGTCAGTAAGTTCGCAGATGACACTAAGCTAGGCGGGTGTGTTGATCTGCTTGAGGGTAGGACGCCTCTGCAGAGGGATCTGGACAGGCTGGACCAATGGCGCGAGGCCAATAGTATGAGGTTCAAGAAGGCCAAGTGCCGGGTCCTGCACTTGGGTCACAACAACCCCATGCAATGCTACAGGCTTGGGGCAGAGTGGCTGGAAAGCTGCCCGGCAGAAAAGGACCAGGGGTGTTGGTGGACAGCTGGCTGAACATGAGCTGGCAGTGTGCCCAGGTGGCCAAGAAGGCCAACGGCTTCCTGGCCTGTATCAGGAATAGTGTGGTGAGCAGGACTAGGGAAGTGATCATCCCCCTGTACTCGGCACTGGTGAGGCCCCACCTCGAGGACTGTGTTCAGTTTTGGGCCCCTCACTACAAGAAGGACATTGAGGTGTTGAAGCATGTCCAGAGAAGGGCTACAAAGCTGATGAGGGGTCTGGAGGACAAATCTTATGAGGAATGACTGAGGGAACTGGGGTTGTTTAGCCTGGAGACAAGGAGGCTGAGGGAAGACCTTATCACCCTCTACAACTACCTGAAAGGAGGGTGTAGAGAGGTGGGAGCTGACCTCTTCTCCCTGGTGAAAACTGATAGGACGAGAGGAAATGGATTCAAGTTATGTCAGGTGAGGTTTAGATTGGATATTAGGAAACATTTTTTTCACTGAAAGGGTTGTTAAACATTGGAATAGGCTGCCCAGGGAGGTGGTGGATTCAGCATTCCTGGAGGTGTTTAAAAAGAGGGTAGATGTGGTAGTCGGGGACATGGTTTAGAAGTGGTTTTGTCAGGGTAAGTTAATGGTTGGACTTGATGATCTTAAAGGACCCTTCCAACTTCAGCGATTCATCGGTTCTATGATATTTTCCTTCATCTTTTTTCCGTTTCCTCTTGATAGTATGTACTATGTCATAAATTTGACAAGAAGCCTACAGGTGGGATTCTGTCTTGTATCTTTCTTTTTGGCAATCTTTTTCAGACATAACAATAATTGTACATCTTTCACTTTATTTTTACATTGCTAATAGAGCTTCATGCAATCTAGTACAGTACATCACTGGGGTTTTTTTTGCCTTTCTGCTTTCCGTTTCCATGGTTTCTCTGGATAATTGTGGTTTTTCATCTGTCACTTCATCAAGAAATTAAGTGGTAAATAATGTAAATAATCATAAGTTAATCAGGTGATTTTATCTTGCCAGTTCCAGTCATCTCTCCTAAGCTGGGTTCTCCTCTTCAGGTGCCTCCCTGCCTTAATTTCCAATACAAGGAACCTTCGTTCAGACAAAGTAACCCCTTCTTTCAGATGAATAAATTTACGTTAAATGAATCCCAACATCACTGGTTCATCTCAGGGATGAAGAGTAGTTGAAGAATAGAATTTCTACGTTGATGAAATGTGGACAGATTTGTACAGAGATTACAGAGAAAACATTCTTCAAGTGAAGAATACATCTTATCAAATTTCCAGGTTACAAAAGGATAAAGCATTTAAAAAAAAAAAAAAGGTGATCAGCTTTTTTATCATAGAAACAACCATTACCATTTTCTCTACCTTTATTTTCAGCAGTGCCTGAGCCATGTGGTGGGAAAAGCTCCAAACAAAAGAACCAGCTTGACATAAATAGAAGATTTTGCACCCAAATGGAAAACTACAGTAATACTTACACGTTTTGTATAAATTGCAACTTTTGAGATTATTGTGCAATTAGTAATTGGAATTAATGGAGATAGTCTGGAATCAACAGAAAATCAGAGTATTAATGATAATGTTTTTTAACCAAGCGCTACAGAAAATGGTTAGTCATTATGCAGCATGCTCTGATGCAAATCAACTGCCTAGAACAAAACCATCATGTTGCCTTGCCTCTAGTGCTTTCACAAGCAGAGATAAAGGAGGGGATTGGATTATAGACTTGTTGAATCTAAAAGCACTTGATGCCTTTGGGAAGGTTTTCAGCATGGGAACATTCACTTTGTTCAGGTCAAGGATGTCCGTGGCAGAATTGCCTCATTTGGAAGATCCTGTGAGCCTGATGCAAACACTGCAAGTTACAAATTATCTTTACCAGAGAGAAAGTCTGTATTTAATACCAGCTTGTATGTGAGAGACAATGTAGGATTCACCTGATGCCTTCATTGACACTTCAGCTGATGTAACATTCAATTCACGTATCAGACTGAGAGTCTTTCCTGGACCTCTATCTCGTCTCTCATGTAGCCGGAATTAAGAGGCAACGTCTATGTTTTTTTCTATAGACAAATACCCTTCAGGACCTTACAACGCACCAGCTTGGAGGAGAAGAGATCCACATGCAAACCCCTTGTCTAAGTATAAAACAACTCTTCAGGTAACTGTTTGACAGAAGTGTTTACAATTCAGTCTTTTTAGTAAAAGCAACATGCCCCTCCCCACCTAGGACATGTAAAGGCGCTCTTCAAACTTCCCCAGCCGAAACCCTGCAAGATTGTAAGCAACGCTGAGTAGTCTGAAAGAGCAGTTTTGTTGGTGTGCAGACATGTAATTCTGCCTGTATGACTCACCCGTGATTTCTGAGTTTTCACAACATTACTGATATGAAAGCAAAGTACGTCCTTGCCTTTCAAGTGAGGAGCCAGAAGCAGTGGGGTTTGGCTTGTCGCACCGGCCAAAGCACAGCAGAGACTCTATGAGTGCGATCTGTTTGTCTCTGTTCAATTGCTTGTGAAGCGTCTGCAATAGCGGAATGATGATCAGCCCAGTTTCCAATTCATAAAAGGAGGAGCAGCATTTCCCTCAGGGCTGGAGCCCCCTCCTTCCCCCAACCCCACTCCTGGGCAGAATTTCCTCCCTCCCACCTTCTCCCCACACCTCAGCGCTGGGGCAGCCCCACAGCCTCTTCCAGGGCTGGGAAAACACTCCTGCCCTTTCTCTTCCTGCAGGTTTTGAGAAGAAGAGCCCCCCGTCTGCCCAGCCCACACGTGGGGTCTGGGCAGTTCCACGCCTTGTGTTTGAACTGGGAATTGGGATGTTTCAGTTTTCTTCTGTGATCAGGCATGGTTGTTAAAGGCCAGTTGTAGTGGTTAGGGTTAGATGGGTGAGGAACAGCAAATCTTATTGAACTTTTCCTTTTTTTAGGTTTTGTTTAGGGGTCTCGTTGTCCTCACACCCTCGAGTTCTGCTCCAGGTCAAGCGAAGCCCCATGGAACTGGCCCTAAGGGCGGCAGTGGCCATGGACCAGCACCCCTTTGGCATGGAGAACATGGTTTATTTCAAGGTGAATCTCCCTGTTTTTTTCAAAAGGGGGGGGCTGGTTTGTAGCGAGGCTTAAAACCCCGGGTTGTGCCTAAACGTGGGGCTGATTTCAACCTCAGGGGCTGCGACTCCGTCCAGCTCCGACTCACAGCCCTGGCTGCACTGTCACTGCACCGGGCTCAGCGTTCTCTTGTATTTTGGAGGTTTTTTTACAGATCGGCAGCAGCCGGGGATATTTAGCAGCTGTGTATTGGTGGCAGAATCCATGTCGTTATGTGTGTGATCTGTGCTCAGATCTGGTGGGACAGTGAAGAGATAGCAACCGGTGGCGCTGTCAGTCACGTCCTCTGGGAGAGACGGCCAGGGCCGTTTGTAGCTGTCCCACCTCAACTGCGAGATCTGTCTCTGGAGCTGCCAGTGCCAAAGCTGCTCTGAAGGCAGAGAGAGTGATACCGGATAACCTGCCTTTTTTTCGGTGCCTTTTCTGGGTCTCCAGTCTGTCTGCTCTGTTTGCCCTCTGCCTTGGATCACACCTTTTCTCCCTTCTTGATGGAAACTGACTTTCTGTTGCGTTTTGTTGCATTTCTAGTGACAAATCTGCTCAACTTCTCCTGCTCCAACGTTGTGCCGGGGGAAAGAGCCAACCTCAAGCATGCCTTGCACCGCCTGCATGACGCTCTGGTAAGAAGCAGCTGTTTTCGAATTCCTGCTGGACTAGGACAGCCTTTAGCACTGGGGTGAGCTGGGAGTCGCTCCTGAGTTTTCTTTTCCGCAGGCTCGAATCCCTTTACTAAAGGGGCAGAGTTCTTGCGTGCTGCCTGTTGGCCGCCATCTGCGTTAAGGTCTCGTGCGGTGACAGACACCATGTATCAATAGGAGCTTGTTTTCTCTCTTGTCAATTCTGTGACAATTGGGAGAATAGAAGTCTTCCTACTCCCAGTGCTGGGAATGAAGGAATATTCGCTAAAACCCGAGGTCTACCCCGGAGAAACGTCCTGTGCTTGACAACTGCATCGTCCCTGGGCTCTCCTTGCTGAGCAAACGCCTCCAGCCTGACCCCAGTGAAGCCCCGAGCGGGTCTGCTTTGCTCCCTCTTCTTCGGAGAAGGGATTTCACAGTGCTGAGCTGCAGCAGAGGACTCGGCGTCTGCTGCGTCTGCACGAGGAGGCTCTACCTGCAGCAGGGATGAGCCCAGAAGGACTCCAGCAGCGAGCAGTCTTCTCCCGGAGGTGGTGGCCGGTGAGGTGCCACAGCTTGGTCCCCGGAGATCTCCGCAGGTTCTGGTTTCTTAAAACACATCAGTGTGGATTGAGGAAATATTCCCATCAACTCCCGTGTGGGCAGAGGTGACCCCGACGCGCTGTTGCTGAGCATCGACTGAGCACCGTCTTCCCACAGTGGGCTGAAGAGTTGACCTTTTGGCCCCTCATGAGGGGGAATCGAAGTCTTGTTCTCTGAACTCCCGCAGGAGGGTCTGGAGATGCTGCAGTCTGGGGCACCCCAGCGACCTGAATCCCATCCCCTGGCTGATTATCATTACGCAGGTAAACTGGAAGCAGAGCTTGTTGCTTCTCCGGGAATGCGAGCGGGTACTGCCGTTCCCTTTGTTCTGATTGAAAGAAGTGATTTTTAGAAACGTGCGAGCAGCGGTTCGTGTTCTTTGGGGCGGGGAAAACAGTCATTTTAATCTGTTCTGGTGGGGTTTTGGCATGGGGAATTCCTTATCCCTATGTTCTAGCCCACTGTTTTCCTGTGCGGTGACGCCCCACGCCACCGTACACTCCTTTCCTTCGTATGCTGGCTTTACTGCGTGCAGGGCTTGCTCTGCCGGCAGCCATAACTGGTTCTGCTAACGAACTCCCTGCAACATTGCATAATTGCTCTCCGAAGGAGGAGAGATTTTAATGCGTGACGAAAAAATTGTGCGGTTTTCCGTGAGGCTGCAAGTGGTCTAATCGTTTCCGTGTCTCTGTTTCTTCCCAGGCGCAGACACTTGGACGCCTCTTGAGGAGCAGTTATTTAAAGAGGCCTTTTCTGTACACCAGAAGGATTTCCACCTGATACAGAAGAAGGTAAAGCCGTTAGACCGAGGCGGTTCTTGGGTTGTTAGCATGGAGGGGAGTTTTAACCCAGAAAAGTCGTCTTTTGAATGGTGTGTTGGAATCCTGTTCTTGGGATGCCGCTTCACGCTAAAAAGACACCGGTACAAGACATAATTGGCCCTAATGTGTAATGACCACAGAATACTTAATCTCTCTGGTGCAAAATATCAGAAATACTAAAAGAAGAATACTGACACGTTCCCCTGACCACCGGCATATAACGTACAGTTCTGCCCTCCCATGGCTTCTTTACAGCCCTTTCAGAAGAAGGAGGCTCATTTTCTGCCTGATCTCTCCCATACGTTGTGCTGTGAGAACCAGAGACAAGGGGGGACAGACAAACAGCGCTTGATAGATTTGTTGTGTCTGTGCCCTAAATGTTTTACTGCAGTCTTTCCCTCATCAATCGCTTCTGTTTTTCTCCCAATAGATTCAGACGAAGACCGTGTCCCAGTGTGTCGAATAGTACTACACCTGGAAAAAACGTGTCAGATTTGCCAGCAGTCAAGCTGAATGGACAGAAGAAAAGCTGAAGGGAAACAAGGAGGAGGTGGAAGAGGCTGAAGAGAAGGTAGAAAAACTGCCGGGGGTTGGTGCGAGATGTCGCTCCTCAATGAAGCTATCATCCCGGGCTCTGGGAAATAATCCCCTTCACATTAAACTTGCTGCTGCTGATTTTCAGGGATGTTCCGTAACATCCCAGTGCTCCATAAAAGGAATTGCTTGTCACACAGCTCTGCACAGGGGTTGCCGAAACATTCCTTCCCAGGAAACGGGAATTGTGTTCACAGAATTTTTTTTTTTCGTTGGTAGAAATTGGGTAACCACGTCACTTCAGTGCTCAGTACTTCTACACTTTAAACCCGTTGTACAGACTTCTGTGGAGGAAAGTGCTGTTCCACTGAGGACAGTAGGAATTTTATGGTTTTTCTTTCAAGGTCTGTCTTTGCACCCCTTACTTCCCATTGAATTTCAGCATTTTTTCATCTGTTTCGTGTTCAGAGGAGTTCAGCAGGGCAGGCTGGCACTGACAGAACGCGTTACACCCAGCACAAAAAGAAACCCCTCGCTGCTGTGGCCATTGGGGATGTTTCCAGCTAGTTGTTCACTTTAGCTGTCCCCCTTGCTGAGGAGAAGGAGAAATAACTAAAGGCTGTCTGCTTTACAGGCTGCTTGCAGCCCGAAGAAGAGGCGCCGGCTTGGGCCGAAGGAAAACACCAAGAAAAAGCAGAGGAGTTGTGAAAAGACGCCCACGTGAGTCTCCGTGCTGGGGTGGAGGCGCCGGCGATGTGGCTGTTTCCCTGCAGAGAGTGTGGAAGGTTAGCTGGTCGTTTTTCTTCTTGAAACCTGCTGCTTTGGGCTCAAACCGATGGAAACTTTTAAAGGCACCCAGGGGGAGCTGAGCTAAGGGCAGCTGGAGGGTTCCCCCTGCCCCACAGCCTTCTGGCGGTATTGTTTGACTTTAAACCCAAAGCTCTGTGTTTTCTGACGTGGGGAGACCCTCCCGCCGAGTCACGAGGTTGGGACCAGACCCCCTTTCCTTTCTCACCTCCTCTGGGAGAGGAGTCCCGGTGTGGCTGTATCCAGCCTCAGCTTCCAACTGGGAAGGAGAGTCCGGAGCCCCGTCTCTGCCCCAGAGTGGCTTTGTTCCAGCTCAAGCTGGGTATCTCCGAAGAGAGTGCCCTGTCGCTTGTCTTCCAGTGCCTTAGAAGGTCTATTCCCTGAGGTGTTCAGGCACCTCTGTGTTCTGCATGCACCGACTTTTTGTCCCAGCAATATTTTTAATAGCCGCTTTTCCTCTGCGCTGATTGGAGCGACAATGCAGTGGTGATTGTTTCTACTCGTGCAGTTTCACCCTCCTCCCATCTAATCCGCACTTGGGTCTCCTCTGTCTCCTGCTGACTTCAGCTGGAACGCTTTCTCACTCTCTTTGAAGGCCCTTTCCTCGAATTACAGGCTTGCTCCGCTTCATCTGGTTGTGGAAGAATCCCAGCGTTTCTCTATTTTCACTAAGAAGAGGTTCCACTAAAGTTCCTTTTTGCGGTTTGCGGTCCGAGGGCTTCCACGCTGCAGTCACTCGTGCCAAGCAACATCACTCATTCCCAGCAAAGCTGCTCAAGTTTCGATCCACCTTAAATTTAAGCAATCGCACCGTTAATTCTCCTATTTTAATCCCCAACAATCTCTCTTGTTTAACCAGCAAGGTCCCACCAGCCAGGGGTACCGGCAGAAACCGTGTAGGACCACGCAGCAAAACACAGCAGAAACTCACAAAATAAAAATAATGAAACGTGGTCTAAGAAACTAAAAAAAGAAATTAAAAATTCCCGTTTGTTTTCTCCCTTCCAGGGTGTTTGGGAAGGTCAATGGGAGGAATCCTCACATGAAATGCCATCACCCGCGGGATGATTGGAAGGCCCCAGCAGTTTTTTTAAAGGGAGGCGAAGCCGAGAGAAGCCCAGATGGTGACCTCCTCCAGCTGGCAACTGGGCAACTGTCATCTCAGACCACCAACAACGTCAATTTACTCTGTTTAGAAAACCCCAACGACCTCTAGCATGGGGGCAGCACCTGAGCTCTGCAGAGGATCCACCACCACGAGGTCGCCCCCACTCCAGAAAGACCCAGAAGAAGCAAACAGCAGAGAAATAGTTATCGTATTTAATAGCGTTTCCCTCTTAGGTGATAGTCCCGTGTAGGTTTTAGGTCTTCGTTAGCCATCTTTTAGGTCTTAGTTTTAGGCTTTAGTGTTCTTCTGATAGGAGTAAGGTTTGTTTTTCTTCTGATAGGAGTAAGGTTTGGTTTTCAGGAATCATGAAATTTTCAGAGTTGGAAGGGACCTCTAGAGATCATCTAGTCCAGCTCCCCAGCTAAAGCAGGATTACCTAGAGCACATGACTCAGGACTGCATCCAGGTGGGTCTTGAAGATCTCCAGAGAAGGGGAATCCACAACCTCCCTGGGCAGCCTGATCCAGTGCTCGATCACCCTAACCTTAAAGAAGGTTTTTTCTTGTATTTGAATGGAACTTCCAACTTGTGCCTATTGCCGTGTCACTGGGAACCACTGAAAAGAGTCTGGCTCCATCCTCCTTCAACCCACCCTTTAGATACTTAGAAGCAATAAGAAGGTCTCCCCTCAGCCTTCTCTTCTCCAGGCCAAAGAGTCCCAGCTCTCTCAGCCTTTCCTCATAAGGGAGATGCTCCAATCCCTTAATCATCTAAGCTGCCCTATGCTGGACTCTCTCCAGTAGTTCCTCATCTCTCTTGAAGTGGGGAGCCCAGAACTGGACACATTATTCCAGTTGTGGCCTCACCAGTGCAGAGTAGAGGGGGAGAATGACCTCCCTCCACCTACTGGCCCCAGTCAGATTCAACACTTGGCTCCAAATAGGCTGGAAAACTGTCCTTACCCCAATGCACCTCAGAAATCAATCTGCATGAACAGGGAACTGTCACTCTCTTTGCAAACTCATCACCAGGGGAGCTGGAAAAATATTTATAAAATCTATAGCTACTTAGAGTCCAGACGATAAAAAGCACAGCACAGGTCCCATGAGAGAAACTGCAATGGGAAGAGGTCTTGGTTTGATTAGGTTGCTGGATAACAGCTTCAAGTTAAGGGATTTCTTGAGCTACCGCAACCATTTGCTGATTGTCCTCCTCTTCCTTCCCCCTTGCTCTTCTCCTCACAAATCAATGGCAAAGGACACAAAGGGACAGACTTCCTTCATTGTATCCAAATGCCCCAGTGCCTTACATGAACACATTTTAAGGAAAAGAGCAACAGAAGTGACTGACAACATGGAAGAAGACTGTGCAATAAACCATTAAAAAAAAACCCAGACAATTAAACGACACCAGAAAATGCAATTGAAATGCCTCCTCTCTTCTTTGGCACTTGGGAAACTTCATCTGGACTCTTCTGTCCCCCTCCTGGTTTCCACAGCCCAAGAAAAGACTTGCTGTGGGCCCAGCCCAAAGCCTTTGGGATGGTGAGGGGCACACAAGAGGCAGGCAGAGGGAGCTGCCTCTGGTCTGCATCAAGAAGAGGAGGCTCGTGGTGGACCCAACTGGTGACTACAGCTGAACAGAAGAAATCCCAGCTAGATAAAAAGGAAAAGATTGTCACCATGAGGCTCCTCAGACACAGCACAAGGGCCCAGAGGGGTTGTGAAGCCTGTCCTTGAGGGTACCCAAACATGACTGAACTAAGTCCCAAGCAACGGGATCCAGCTGTGGCTGCTCTGAGCAGAAGCTTGGACTGAAGACCTCCAAGCGTCTCTACCAACCTCTATGCTTCTGTGGTTCTTCAAAGGTGAGCTGTCCTGCCTTCCCCAGATGGGCAGCGACAGCCACAAACTTGTGGAAGGCGGCCTGTCGCACTACCACCCAGGCCCTTACTTCAGATGAAGAGCCACTATCAAGCACGGGGGCTTTGCCACTTGCAGGGCACTGGGTCGGTGGGAGGGCACTGAGGACCCCCAGCCCTCCTGGAACACTGTTGCCACCATGTTGTTGAGACCCCAGCTACGGGATGAGGAGAGAGCTGGAGCCCAGGGCTCATGAGGGGAGCTGGAAGGTGGTCCCTATGCCCAAGGGGTGGCCCTTCTCTCGGGCAAGCAACATGGCGGGCAGGAACGAGCCCCAGGAAAGAGGCTTTCAGCCCCCTCGACCCTCCTCCTCTTCCCACATTTGGGCATGTTTCAGGCCACAGCCCCCTCACGCCCAAACATACCATAGTTGGCCACACGCATCAGCCACAGTCCCAATCAACATCACAATGGCTTCCTGATGTCATCAGCCACCTCACACTGCCTGTTCTTGGGGACCTATAAAAGCAGGGGTCCCTGCAGCTGGCCCACAGTTTGCCGAGCTTCCAGGCCCTCGGATGCCAAGCATGCTTGGAAGGAAGAGGAGCTGGAGCAGCGAGGCGCATGGCTGCCCACCTTTGTGTGGAACGCCGCAGAGCCACTCCCCGCAACCGCAGAGGAGGCAGGCTCATCCCAGGAGGAGGAAGCTCAATGAGCAGAGGCGGCACACCACTCCTGATGGCACAAGCGCGGATGACCTCGATATTATAATCAGACGCATGGAGCGCCTGACCATAAGCTCACCAGGAGATGACACAAGCGCGGCTGACCTCGATATTATAATCAGAGGCATGGAGCGCCTGACCATAAGCTCACCAGGAGATGACACAAGCGCGGCTGACCTCGATATTATAATCAGAGGCATGGAGCGCCTGACCATAAGCTCACCAGAAGACGGCGTGGAGCTCAAGCGCATCTGCCTGCCACGGAACAGCCAGGGCAGTGAGGCAGATGGCCGTCCACTTTGGCCACAGAGCCACTCCCTGCAACCAGGGAGGAGGAAGGCACCTGCCAGGAGGAGAAAGCGCAAGCAGCGGAGGAGGAATGTCACTCCTCATGGCACAGGTGCGAGTGACCTCGCTTCCACGATCAACGGCACACAGCGCATGGCAGTAAGCCCACGGGAGAACGGCGTGGAGCCCAAGCGCATCTGCCTGCCAGGGAGCAGCCGGCGCAGGGAGGCGGATAGGTGCTCAGCTTGCCATGGGATGCCACAGAGCCGCTTCCAGCAACCATGGAGGAAGAAGGCACCTCCCAGGAGGAGGAAGCGCAATCGGAGGAGGAGGAGGAGGAGCAACATCATCACCCCCCATGGCATAATTGTGACCTCCCTTGCTTCTGCAATCAAAAGCATGCAATCAACAGCATGCAATGAACTGCAAATTTTATGTCTTTAACTTATTAAATTGGGTTGGTGAATGTAAAAGTTCTGGGACTGCTCTTGCTGTTTGTGCTGTAAAGCATTTAAGCAATTAAAACTCATTCTGCTGGGTTGGTGGTGCTGTTATGGTTGGAGAGACCCATAACAATTTATTTTCATTTAGGCAATCATTCTATCACCCGATGAGCCCTCCCCACCCGGGAAAGGGAATCGGGTAAAACAAGGCAAACCAGGAGCTGAAGTATAAACACATTTAGTAGAGTTAGATTAGGTAATTAACATTAACAGCACATTCTCCTTTTGCTCCTCATCACTTGTACGTAAAAAGAACTGAAAATCAAAGAAGCGGCATTGTGTTCACACCTCCTCCCTAAGCCCGCTCCTCACTGCGGGTGCTGCCAAAGCGATGCCAAAAGGTGGGAGTTTGGGGAAAATACCCAGCACAGTATTGAAATACAGGTCCGAAAGCCCCGTATGTGGATTTAAACCGCTGCTACCCCACAGAAGGGCTCCACGTGCAGTTTCCTGCTGCAAGTCTTGCTGCTGTTCCGCACCGCTTCCAAAAAGTTCTGATGCAAGAAGAGAATGTGGCGCAGGTTCTCTGGCGCCAGGACAGCGCGCCGATGCTCCAGGGTGCTTTCCCCGGCAGCGAAGGCCTGGTCTGGCAGGAGGGCGGTGGCGGGGATGGCGAGGTACTGCCGGCTCAGCTGCCCCACGGCCGGGAAGCGATGCTCGTTGCTATGCCACCAGTGCAGCGGCTGGTGCTGCTCTTGCAGAGGGGCTCCAGGATGTAGTTTTCCAGTTGCTGGTGGATCTCGGGGTTCTCTCCATGGTGTCCTTCCCCAAAAGGATGTCGTAGCTGCTCTGAGACGGGGCGCTGGCGCATGGGTCCTTGCGAGCAGGCAGCTGGCTGCTGGCATCTGCGCCCTCGGCTTTGGAATCCGAGTTTGTCACCCCAAACTGGGTGGCAGATGGGGACTGTCAGTTGCAAACCCGCAACAGCGTGGTTCTCACTGGCTGGTGCAGCTCGCTTCTCAGGCTGGGGCTGAGAAGCCGCATCTCCTGGAAGCGCTGCCCAAATCAGAGGCCTCTTTGGGTCGGGGGTCCCTTTTTTGGTTTCCTGGTTTGTGCTGGACGGGCCCTTGAGGACACTGCGTGTCCACTGCGGTGTCCTGGTGCTGTAGTAAAATCCCCAACATGGGTTCAATTACAGCATGTCTGCCTTTACCAAAGATAGCAAACTCTCCTTTGGAGCAGGGAATTTGAACCCTCGCTTTGAATTGGACCTTTGATACCATCTTCACGAATGGAACCGGAAGATTAAGATTTAATTTGAAAAAGGAAAGGGGATTTGGATTAGGGAAATGGAAGGTTCTGGGGAATGATTCTAAAAATTGGTGTTGGCATATTAACGAGACCCAGCAACCTGTATTGGTTAAGCAAACAGGACCATGTGATCGATTCCCTCGGGGAATGCAGTTCCCTTCAGTGTGGAAGACTGCAGAACACGGAGAATGGCATTACGTGCAATCTACTCCTTGGTGTATGGACTGGACAGGGAATCAGTCAAAAGAGAAGATAGGAAAAATTAATTTGCCTCCTGCTTGGATGTCAGAAATCTATGAGAGGCAATAGAAGTCGGATGGTTGAACGAGATCTTGCTTGGCTTTGAGTTTGCCCGGACCGGATGGCTGCAAAGCCTATTGTGAAACCAAATCATTTTTGTGATCGTAGTGATTTTTGTTTGTGTTTTGTTTGGATGTCTTAAGAGTATCGTTATCATGCAATTATCTCAACCTTATGTATTAGTGATACGGGATAGGAAATGAGGCTCACTGAAGTACAGAAAGACTTGGCTAAGTCTCAAAGGGAGGGAATTGTTGTAGTAAAATCGACATAAACCAGGAAAATTAAATGTAAAATGTAATTGAAGCAACAAAGGAAACCTGCTGCTGCTCAAGTCCTCTATACTGCCCCAACGCAATTTATTTACCTTATCTCAAAATAGAGAAATAGTTAGTAGACACGATTTCTCTATGATTCAGTTAAGGAACTACCCAGCAGACAGTGTAGCACTGTTGATAAGCAGGGCATTCCTATCAAGAGAGCGACAAACTGTAAGCCTGGTCAGCAAACCCAGAAAACCACTTGAAACTGCCGAGATCAGAGGAAAAGCAGGTAAAAGGGAGTTCCAGCAGGGGGAGATGGTGGCAACCCACTCATTGACCACCTCCCCAAACGATACCACCTACTAAAAACATAAGAGTGGAAAAAGAAGACAGAGTCTGCGCACTCATTTATGTGGGAAGCAAAGAAACCTCGACCAATCATTGGAGGGAATAACAGTGAATATGTATGAATTGTTTGAATACGTAATAATCAATGTGTAAAGGTGAAGCTTTTTGGAACTAAGGTGTGAGCGCTCCCGTTTTGGGACAAGCACCCATTTCTGTGCATTAATGGCATAAACAGAGAAATACCTCTGCTCTGTGTGTTACTGGCTTGCCCAGCAGGTAAAGAACCCAGATTTGGGAGGACAGTGGGGTGTCCGTAAGGGTCTCCCCTCAGCCTTCTCTTCTCCAGGCTAAAGAGTCCCAGCTCTCTCAGCCTTTCCTCATAAGGGAGATGCTCCAATCCCTTAATCATCTTAGTTGCCCTTCGCTGGACTCGCTCCAGCAGTTCCCTGTCCCTCTTGAACTGGGGAGCCCAAAACTGGATACAGTATTCCAGTTGTGGCCTCACCAGTGCAGAGTAGAGGAGGAGAATGACCTCCCTCCACCTACTGGCCACACTCTTCCCTATGCAGCCCAGGATTCCATTGGCCTTTTTGGCGACAAGGGCACATTGCTGGGTCATGGATAATTTACTGTCTACCACGACCCCCAGATCCTTCTCCTCTGCGCTACTTCCCAGCAGGTCCGCCCCTAACCTGTAGTGGTGCCTAGCATTCTTCCTCCCCAGGTGCAGGACCTTGCACTTGCTTTTGTTGAACCTCATTAGGTTCTTCTCTGCCCAGCTCTCCAGCCTGTCCAGGTCACGCTGGATGGCAGCACGGCCCTCTGGGGTGTCAGCCACCCCACCCAGTTTGGTATCATCAGCAAACTTGCTGAGGATACACTCTGCCCCCTCATCCAGGTCATTAATGAATATATTAAACAAAATTGGACCGAGTATTGACCCCTGGGGGACACCACTGGTTACAGGCCTCCAACTAGACTCTGTGCCGCTGATCACAACCCTCTGAGTTCTGTCCCACAGCCAACTCTCAATCCACCTCGCTGTCGCCTCATCTAGCCCATACTTCCTCAGCTTTCTAATGAGGATGTTATGGGAGACAGTGTCAAAAGCCTTGCTAAAGTCAAGGTAGGTGACATCTACAACTCTCCCCTCATCCAGCCAGCCACTTATAACATCATAGAAAGCTATCAGATTGGCCAAGCATGATTTACCCTTGGTAAATCCATGTTGACCACTTCCAATAACTTGCTGTTCCTCAACGTGTTTGGAGATGACATCCAGAATGAGTTGCTCCATTACCTTCCCAGGGACAGAGGTGAGACTAACTGGTCTGTAGTTCCCTGGGTCCTCCTTCTTGCCTTTTTTGAAGATCGGAGTGATGTCAGCCTTCCTCCAGTCCTCAGGCACCTCTCCTGTTCTCCATGACCGTTCAAAGACGATGGAGAGTGGTCCAGCAATAACATCCGCCAGCTCTCTCAGCACTCGCGGATGCATGCCATCAGGACCCATGGACTTATGAATGTCCAGCTTGGCCAAGTGGTCTCTGACACGGTCCTTCTCAACTGAGGGAAAATCTTCCTCTCTCCAGACCTTCTCCCTTGCCTTCAGAGTGTGGGATTCATGAGGGACAGCTTTAGCAGTGAAGACCGAAGAAAAGAAGGCATTCAGGAACTCTGCCTTCTCTGTGTCTTCCACCACTAGGGCACCTGTCTCATTCGCCAGTGGGCCTACATTTTCCCTAGTCTTCCTTTTTCTATTGATATACTCAAAGAATCTCTTCTTATTGTCTTTAACTGCAGTGGCCAAGCTGAGTTCTGAAGTTCACTTGTGCTGTTGTCTGAAGTTTACTTGTGCTGTTTTCTTCTCCTGGCAACGCCAGCAGCAGAGCGGTCGGAGGAGAAGGGTGAGTGCCAGGCTGGTGGTGCGGAGGGGCGTGTGAGTGTGATGTGCACGGTGGCCCCGGAGGGCACTGAGAAGGGTCGGTTGGTCTGGCCGTGCGGGAGGATGCTCTGCCCGTGGCGACCGCCCGAGCAAGCGCGATCTTGGGGAAGTGTCTGGTTGAGCGTTTGTTGGCGTGCTGGAGAAGAGCTGGGCAGATGTCCCAAAGGGCAGCATTTGGTGGGACCCCCTTCAGCCCAAAGCTTTGTGGGACCTTATTGAAGCCACCCTGGTGAGGACTCTGCTCCTTCCACCCAAGTACTTTACGTTTCACACCGTGGAGTGGTCATTTCTGACTGCACTCTCAGCAGGACCTGGGGCCGGTTGGTGTAGCTTCAACTGTGGAGCTCGAGAGACCTGGCAAGGATGGAGGAGAAGGAATGAGGCTCCTGGTGAAGGGAGGGAAGTGAGGAGGTGCGGTGTCCACGCTGGCCTTGAGGAGTGGCTGGGCAGGAGAGAACATGTTGGTGTAGGAGCCATGGAGCAGCCCGTGGCCAGAAGCAGAGGGTGGACACGGGGAGCACGGGCTCAATGTGAGAGGGAGCACAACCTTGGCACAGCGGGTTTAACTAGAGGGCTGGGAGTGAGAGCGGCATCCAGCATGGGCAGGGGAGCTGGGTCTGCTCCTCTTCCACCTGAGCAATGGTGGTTTGCAGGTAGCATCTGGTTGCACTTGCTGGAACGCAGAGCAGGAGAGAGTTGTGTCTACTGCCAGGGGAAGTTTCTGATGGATTTGAGACATGGAAGAGTTGACGAGGCTTTGGGTTGGGTTGACTTGGGTTGGGGTGCTGGCACGCACCCCTTGCTGCTTTCCCCCCTGTCCCCACTTCTTCTGATGCAGCCCAGGATATGGGTGGCTTTCTGGGCTGCGATCACGTGTTGCCGGCTCATGTTGAGCTTCTCATCAATCAGCACCCCCAGGTCCTTCTCCCCAGGGCTGTGCTCCATCCATTTGCCGCCCAGCCTGGATTTGTGCTTGGGATTGCCCTGACCCACGTGCAGGACCTTGCACTGGGCCTCATTGAACTTCATGAGGTTGGCATGCGCCCACCTCTCCAGCCTGTCATTAGTAGAAGGCCAGGCCTGCAGCACCCAGGTTATCACCCCGGCTCGGGTGGGAGGGGATGCTCCTGCATGGGGGGGTTGTCCTGCGCTGGGGGGGTACATCCCACCGAGGGAAGGTCTTGCCGAAGTGGGGGCCGCGCTCATGCTCCCTCTCCCCCATCCCTCCCCAGATCGCCCCGTCAGAAGGTCCCGAGGGCAGTGAGCGGATGGTCACGCTGGGTGGGGGCTGTGGGTGGGGGGGACACTAAGGGACAAGATGAGAGCGTCCCTGTGGTCACCACGGTGCTGCCAGCCTGGCTTGGCCTCCCTCAGCGCTGGGGGAGCTCTTTGCTGGGTACAGTGGTTTTCATGCTGCTGGACGTGGGGACATCGTCCCCTTTGGGGATGGAGAGGCACAGCGGGCGCTGCTTGATGGTTTTCCTTCCGTCCGTCTGCTCCCCAGGCCCAGGGATGAATATTTGGGAAGCTGAAAGAGGCAAACTTCTTTAACGCGAAAGAAGAAGTGAAGCTTGAAGCCCACATCAAGGTGCCTTCCTTCGCCGCCGGCCGTGTGATAGGCAAAGGTGGCAAAATGGTAGGTGGTGGTGCCCCGGGGATGCAGAGTTGGGCATCAGCCATCACCCCTGCCCACCCCAGGGGGACAAATCCCGGGTGCACAGTGGTTTCAGCGACGTCTTGACCCTCAGCCCCCATGTCCTGGTGGTGCTTCTCGTTGGTCGCAAGGAAGGGGGAGACACACAGGGTGCCTGGTGCCGTGGTGACACCGGCAGTGGAGGTTTTTGGCTCTTCCACAACAAAACCCTCTTGTGGTTCGCTCCAGGTGAACGAACTGCAAAACTTAACCAGTGCAGAAGTCATTGTGCCACGAGACCAAACCCCAGACGAGAACGAGGAGGTCATAGTTAAAATCATTGGGCATTTCTTTGCCAGTCAGGTACGGTTTGGCCGTGGCTTTACCCGATCTTCCCCGTCCACCTCCATCCACTGAGGAAAGGCGTGGCGTGGCTGAGCCCAGCACCACCCGAGCGACCTGCCACTCTTCTTTTGGGTGGTCCCTGTGCCCCCAAGAGGCACTGAAGGTGTTTTGGTAGCTCCCCCCGGCTGTGTGAGCGCTGAAATTGAAGATTGGCATGATTGAGCTAAAAAGGGGTGTTTTGGATGTTGTGCAGAGCAGCACCCAGGGTGTGAATGGACTCCTTGGTGCGGGCAAAGCCACCCGCATCCCACCTGGGTGCATCTTCCATAACCTTGTCTCTTGTCCACTTTGGTGGGATGGCTACCCCCCCAAAAATTCAGGCTCTCTTGAGGAGTGAAGTACAAGTTAAAAAAAAAACAAACCAAACAACCTGAAATTAATTACAGCTTGTCCAGAGTGACAAGTTGGGAGCAGTGAGATGCTCGGTGGGGGCTCAGGGGTGGGTGGTGGTGGGAGAAGCGGTGCCCTGACCCCCACCTCTTGCTTTTCCCTTCTCCTCCCCAAGACTGCACAGCGCAAGATGAGGGAAATGCTCCAGCAGGTGAAGCAGCAGGAGCAGAAACACGCTCCGGGAGCCCCGGCCTCGCAGCACAGCAAGGGAGGCTCCCGCCGTGCCGCCCAGCACTGCCCGATGAGTGTAACCCCAACGCCAGACATCCCCCCCCCCTCCCCCACCCCCAGCAGGTCAGGGGAGCAAACCAAAGACCCCCCCAAACACACAGCCCCCCATTCCCCGCGGCGCTGCGAGGATGCACAGCCGAGGGGTACGGGGAGGGCTCTCTCCATCCCACAGCCTCCCCCTTCCTCCTCCCTCGCCTCCCGACGCTCTCCCTTTAGTTGGACTAACGTGGGCAGGTTTGGGTACCTCAGCACCTCACGCTTGTGTCTCTCTTTTAGAGATTTTGTGTACCGTGGAAACCTGAGAGTTGGAGGGTTTTTTTTATTAATTTTCTAATAAAAAAAGAAACGAGTTGGACAAAACGATGGGAATAGGCAGCACTCTGGTCATTCTCTCCGGGGCGTTGTGGAGGAAGGCTGCCAGTCTTCCTCCCAGTGTACTTTTCCCCGTTGGCTCCAGACTGCTGCTGGGGCTGAGCTCTGAGCCGCCAGAGCGGTTCTCAGCAGACGGTCACTCGGCGCAGACAATGAGGCCCTGAATAGCCCTTCCTGTGCTCTTGATGGCTCCGGACGGCTCTGCTCCTCTGCTGCTTCTAAGGTGGGGCTGCCCCAGTGCCCTCACTCAGGAGCCTTTTGTCTGTGCAGGTCTCACTTGTGACAGGGGGTGGGGGTGTTGCCAAACTAACTGCTGTGCTGCGATGTGTGAGTGGGTGTTCCTGCCCGTGTCAGTGCCAGAGCTCTTCCGTAGGCTCCTTCTGCCAGCGGAGAGCCAGGGGCCGCTCCTTCGGGAGAGAGCTTGTTTAAAAAGAGAAAAAAAAAAGGGGGGGGGATGAAAAAAAAAAGTGGGAAAAGAAAAAAGGGGAAAAAAGAGAAAAAAAACGGGGGGGGGAAGGGGAAACAAAAAAGGGGGGAAAAGCAAAAAAAAGGGAAAAAAGGGGGGGGGAAAGAAAAAAAGGGGAAAAAAGTGAAAAAAGAAGAAATAAGGGGAAAAAAGGAAGGGGAAGTGAAAAACAAAAGGAAGAAAGAAGAAAAAAGGAAAAAGAAAAAAAAAACCCACATATTACAAAACAAAGGTAGAAAAGAAAAAAAACCGAACAAACCAAGGAAGGAAAGTGGGAACAGCCGCCGGGCAGGAGGAGGGACAGGAGCCGGGGGAGGGGGGAGGGGGGGGGAGGGGGGGGAGGTGGCGGTGCCAGCGCCGGCCCCGGGGGCTGCGACACCACGTTTTTGTCCTCTACTGCAAAGCGTTCTGTGAAAAACAACCAACCAAATCCCACCCACCGACAACATCAAAACCCAAAGAGAAATCTCTGCAGCTCACACGAGCCTGAGCTCGCTCTCCGCTGCTCTCTTTCCAGTGTCTCGGGGGGGTCACGGCCGAGCTGAGATTGGGGGGGGGTGGTGGTGGGAGTTTGCCCCATGGCTGTGATGGGGGGAGAAGGGGTGGGTGGGGAGTGGGGGATGTGCTGTGGGGTTTTTTGGGGGGTGGTGTTTTTTTGCCAGGTGTCGCTTTACCCAGTGGCTCGGGGAGGTGTTGGCATCAGGAAGCCTGTGCTAAAGCGGGGTGGGGGCCTCACCGCAGTTGGTTAGCAGAGCCAAAGTCGTTATTAATGGTTATTAACGGCACAGTAATTAGGCCCGTGTAATGGGGAAGCTCAGATGCCCCCTAAACAACCCCCCCCCCGGTGCTTCTCTAGCCAGGCGAGCGCTGGGCGTCCCCCCCGCAGGAGAGGAGCGCACCTCCGGGGTGGGTGGAAGGGCATCACCCAACAGGGAGAGGACCAAGATGGGGCTTGGGTGTCCCTTGGGGTGGCCGTGTGGCGGGGTAGGGCTGCTGGGGGCTGCCACGAGGAGGGACACCCCCACGCCTTTCTCCATGGCTCCCAGAGCTGTGCTCCCTCCCTCCCTCCCACCCATCCAGTGCCACCGGAGAGGCGGTGTCCCCCCTCCCGGGGCGGGCAGGGGCTGTGCCACCCCACCTAACACCTCAACGCACCAAAGCACCTCACTGGGGGAGGGACCCTGTGCCTGGTAGCCCCGTGCTCCCCAGCACTGTAAGGATGGGGCTGAGCCCCCACCACTGCCACCCTGTGCAAACCAAAGACACCCCCCCCAAACACACAGCCCCCCATTCCCCGCGGCGCTGCGAGGATGCACAGCCGAGGGGTACGGGGAGGGCTCTCTCCATCCCACAGCCTCCCCCTTCCTCCTCCCTCGCCTCCCGACGCTATCCCTTTAGTTGAACTAACAGAGGAAGAGAGACAGAGATTTTTTATTATTCTTTTTTTTTTTAATTGTTTTATTTTTTATTTCCTAAAAGCCACCCATTTTTCATCCCAGGCATGGCCAGAGGAGCTCGCCCAGCGCTGAGGGGGGGAGGTTGGGCTGCGTCGCGCAGCGCAGCGGCTCATCAGTTTTTAGAATTAATGTAACGATAACCAAACTAATGGCGATTTTTAAGTTTTGTAAGGATTTTAATTCTTTCTTTATTTCATTTCGGAGGGGGTGGGGGCAGGGGCAGAGGGGGTGTTTGTTTTTTAGCACAAGCCGGCTTTTCTAGAGGTTAAAGGAAAGGCCGTGCTTTGATATAAATGCTTTGGGGAAAGATCCCGGTTGCAAAGAGAGAAGGGGAGAAGAGCCAGATTTCCAAGAGGTTGTTAGCCCAGGGCTGGGGGAAAAAAAAAAACCACACTAGCAAAATTATTATTTTTTTTTTTAATTTCAAAAGTAACACACACACAACCCCCAACCCCAGGTGACACACACACAACCACACACAAAAACTACCTCAGATTCTCATACCTCAGCACATTGGGCTTCTGTTTCCCTTTTAGAAATTTTGTGTGCCTTGTAAAACTGATAGCTGGAGCATTATTTTTGTTTATTTTCTTAATGAAAAAAAAAACGAGTTGGAAAACACGCTCTACTGAGTGCGAGGCAGGAGGAGGAAAGCAATCCCACGGGTGCCAGAGCTCTTCCATAGTCTCCTTCTGCTGGCTGAGAGCCAGGGGCCGTTCCTTCGGAGAAAGCTTGAGAGATGTTCAAAAAGAGAAAAAGAAAAAAAAACAAAAGAAAAAAATGGGGGGAGAAAAAAAAAGAGGGAAAAAAAGAACAAAGAGAAAAAGAGATAAAAGGGGGGGAAGAAAAAAGGGGGAAACAGAAAAAAAGAAAAAAGGAAAAAAGGGGGGGGGGGGGGAGAGAAAAAGAAAGGAAAAGGAAACAAAACCCCCAAATATAAAAAAAAAGAAAGGTAGAAAGGAAAAAACAAACAACCACACCAAACAAGGAAAGGGGTGAAAGCCACCGGGCAAGAGGAAGGACGAGAGCCAGGGGGTGAGGTGGCGGTGCCAGCGCCGGCCCTGGGGGCTGTGACACCACACTGCAAAGTGTTCTGTGAAAAAACCAACCAAACCCCACCCAACGACAACATCAAAACCCAAAGAGAAATCTCTCCAGCTCACAAGAGCCTGAGCTTGCTCTCCGTTGCTTTCTTTCCAGTGTCTTGGGGGGGTCATGGCCGACCTGGAATTGGGGGTGGTGGTGGTGGGAGTTTGCCCCATGGCTGTGATGGGGGGAGAAGGGGTGGGTGGGGAGTGGGGGATGTGGTGTGGGGTTTTTTTGGGGTGGTGGTGGTTTTTTTGCCAGTTGTCGCTTTACCCAGTGGCTCGGGGAGGTGTTGGCATCAGGAAGCCTGCGCTAAAGCGGGGTGGGGGCCTCGCCGCAGTTGGTTAGCAGAACCAAAGTGGTTACTAATGGTTATTAACAGCACAGTAATTAGGCCCGTGTAATGGGGAAGCTCAGATGCCCCCTAAGCACCCCCCCGGTGCTTCTCTTCTTCTGGTGTTTTTTTGCCAGGTGTCGCTTTACCCAGTGGCTCGGGGAGTGGGAGAGCGGCAGCATACGCTGTGGGGCTCTGAGCTGCTGCGTGGTGCCAGGTCTATCCAACGTCAGGCAGTACGTTCCCAGGAGACGTCACTGCTAACAACTCTTCCGAGGAAGTGGGGCCGCTTCTGACATCGTAGCCTGCCTGGAGAAAGAGCCCCACGGAGCTAATAGTCTGCTGAGCAGCAAGGGAGCAGAGTCGCTGACTCTCAAACAAGGACTGAAGTACAGCAACTCACTCTATTGCCTTCCCCCTTCGCCCGCTGCCTCCCACAGTTTGGAAGAAAAGAACCGGGGAGCTCCAAGTGAGGGGACCCCTCCCCCACTCCCCCAAATCTGCTCAACACCCCCAAAGCTCCCTCAAGACACGGGACTCCGCCCACACACCTCCACTCCCCACACCGACAACCCTCCCCCAACGCTCCAAAAAGCAGCAGTCCTTAGGGCAGACTCCTTAAGCTGACTCCACAGCTACGGCTCCCTGTCGGCTCCGGGGGAGACAAGGGGGCCCCGGGGCTCTCCGTCGGCTTTAAGGGGGTCCCAGGGCTGACCACGGGCTCCCAGCAATGCCCGTGCCCAACACCCACCCCCGCTTCAGGGGGCCCAGCGCTAACACCCTCCACCCCATCTCGGGGGTACCTGGGGGGACTCGGCCGCGGGCTGGAGGGGGGCGAAGGGGGCACGGCCGGGCTGACCTGCCGGGGGGGGCTGAGAGCGGAGCCCAGAGCGGAGCCAAGCGCCCGGCCAGGCCGGCCCCGGGCACCCTGCGCTGCGGCCGGGGCTGCCGCCACCTGCGGGGAGCGAGCGGGGGGTGAGGGGGCGGCAGCGGGGGACGGGGGGGGCCTGAATCGGTCCTGTTCTCCCCGGGGACCCCCCACTCGGCTCTGCCCCCCCCCAAACAGGCCCAGGCCGCCCCCCGAGCCACCCAGCCCGGTCCCGCCACCCCACAAACCCCCCGAAATGGCCCTGGACACCTCCGCCCCGCTCCCGCCCCGGTACCGACCGCTGCAGCTCCCAACCGCCGCCGCACACCGGAAACGTTCTCCTTCGCGTCCGCCCACCTGCGCATGCGCCGAGGGGCAGACCCGGGCCACGCCCCCCAGCAGGGGGGGGCCGCGCCGAGGAGAACGAGGCCCCCTCAGCCCCGCGCCACCGCTTTCCTCCGCCCCGGGCACTGCGAGGCCGAAGAAACCAGCCCAGCCCTCCCCAAAAAGAGCCAGAACCCCCCCCAAACCAGCCCAGCCCTCCCCAAAATGAGCCAGAACCCCCCCCAAACCAGCCCAGCCCTCCCCAAAATGAGCCGGGACCCCCCCGAAAGCAGCCCAGCCCTCCCCAAAATGAGCCGGCCCCCCCCCGAAACCAGCCCAGCCCTCCCCCAAATGAGCCGGGATCCCCCAAACCAGCCCAGCCCTCCCCAAAATGAGGGTGTCCCTGGCACCCGCCTCCCGGCTGGGATGTGTCACCGCGGGGGCGGCCAGGGGCACCAAAACGGCCCGAAATGGGGGAGTTCATGGGGTCTTTGGACCCCCTGAACGGGCGTTTCCTGCGGGGCGACCCCCCCCAGCACTGGGGCAGAAGGAGCCCACCCCTTCGCCTCCTGCCACGGGATCGGGCCCTGCCCCCACAAAAAAGGGGGTGTCAGCACCATTTTAGAGACGGAATCCATCCAAGGGTGCTCCAGGAACATTTGGGACGGATGCTGGGTACGGGCATCCATACGGAGCTGGTGGGAGAGAAAAAACCCAAATCGGGCTGGCAGAGACCCACGGGCAGCTCTGAAGGACTCGGGGGGGGGGGGGTTAATTACAGTTCCCCATGTTATTGTAGAGATCGATAAACCAATAAAATACTCTAAATTCCTTTGAATACACTGTGACTTCGTCACCCGGACAAAGAACACATGCACGGGATGCCAAAAATGGTATTGCCAAAAGCAGAGACAGACTGTCACCGATCGGATTTGCATCCTCCAACAATTAACAGCTTTCTCCCCAAAAATGCTTTATCTTCTGCGTACTTTCATCAAATCAGTATCTCTGAATTGTGGCTGAAAAACCTAAAGAAATGGGCAATGAAACCGGGAAGGGAGGAGCGGGTTTGCCAGTGAGACGGGCACTGCTCCTTCTATTTGTCTGATCCCGTGTGTGAAGCCAGAAAAAAGCAGATGGAGGCAGCGCTGCAGGGACTTGGCACTGATTTAAAACACTATGAACAATATCTTTACGGATATTCACTTACCAGGAAAAAAATTGTACTTAAGAAGGGTTCAAAACTGCTTTAGGGAGGCTGAAAAACTGCTTTGGAAGGGTTAACCAACTGCTTTAAGTAGTGTTCAAAACTCCTTTCAGGAGGGTTGCAAACTGCTTTTGGAAGGGCCACGAACTGCTTTCTGCAGCAGGGAAGCTGGGAGAAACCCCGCATTTCCCACCTGGAAAACCAACAAAAAGAAAGAAATAATCCACAGCCTCACTGAGGCCGCAAAGGAAGAAAACTTGTCAGCTGGGCACCCGGCAGCGGCACTGCAGTTTTGGGGGTGGGTTGTGTGTGCCAGAGCGCCTTTTAGCACCTCCTCG
Source organism: Vanellus vanellus (assembly GCF_965231255.1). Classification (NCBI taxonomy): domain Eukaryota; kingdom Metazoa; phylum Chordata; class Aves; order Charadriiformes; family Charadriidae; genus Vanellus; species Vanellus vanellus. Next base: position 844,707 of record NW_028126614.1, read on the forward strand.
GGCACATTTCTTTTCCCTCGGGGCTGAGATGTAACAGGGCCTTCTCATCTGGCCAGCTTTCCATTGCGCTCATTAATAGGGGTTGCCATTAGAATACCCTGGGAATCTTTTGATGGTTGTGCTTGCGTTGTTAAGTTTTGTGGGTTTGACCTTTGTCATTGTCTGGATCTGTGGTAGAGGGAAACGTCCGGCAGAGACCCCGCCGGCTCCTACCGGCCACAGCCGCCGCCGGCCTCTATGGCGGGCAGTGATCCCATCCAGACTCCGCCGGCTGAGATCCTGCCGGCTCCTACGACAGCCCCCGCCGCCCCCTGCTGTACACCGTACCGGCACAGCCCCCACCAGCCCCCCCGACGGGCATCCCGCCTGCACAGCCCCCGCCAGCCCCCGTGACATACATCATCCGTGCACAGCCCCTGCTGGCCCTGTGACAGACACTGATCCCATCCAGACCCCACCGCCTCCCACGACAGCACCCGCAGCTGCAACAAGGACCAGACCTACTCTGACCGTGGTGATGGCTGATGCAGCTGAGCTACAGACACAGTCGGTGCCGGTATCAGTCACCTCTGTGCATAAGAGGAAACGTGCAGTAGGGCCAGACAGCAATGGGCAACCAGGGACATCATACAACAAAGGAACAGAGGAAACTACTCCATCATTAGCCCCAAGTGAGCTGCGAGACATACGTAAGGATTACGGCCGTCAGGAAGGCGAGCGAGCGATTCCTTGGCTACTCCGATGCTGGGATACTGGAGCCGAGAGTTTGGACTGAGATGGTAGAGAAGCCAAGCGGTTGGGACCACTGGCTAGAGATTTGGGTATTGACAGGGCTCTTGGAGGACCACCACAATCCCTCACCCTCTGGAGGAGACTCTGTGACGAAACGGGAAAAAAGTACTTCACGGAGAGGTTCAAATTAACAATTTCTTTGGACTTCACTCACAGGTCCAATACGTCACTATTGCAAGTTCTGTGTGTGCGATGGCAATTACACTATTGCGGTTTAGAAGCAATTAGTGGGATCCACTATTGCGAGCTACAAATGCCCCCGACAAGTAGCAACACAAACCACAAGGGCACTAGATATTAATACCTTAAAAGAGTGCACTGTGGGAAACCTTGGCTGGTCCGAGGGATCAGAATGTGAGTTTAACGTTGACCTTGAGCAGATATCCGTGTACCCTTGAAGAGACTGGGGAGTCCTGAGAAGAGCTGAGTAAAAAGATAAGGGTTGGCAAACATCCTGGCTTTGACCAGAGCATGAACAGCGTGTGATATGAGGGCGTATCGGGCAAAAGTAGAATGCTGAATATATGCATAGATAAGCACCTGGGTAAGAGAATATAAAAAAGCACTGCTTGTTAAATGAAGAAATTGGATTGCTGCAACTTGATGTCCAGTGTCGTGTCCGTCCCAACAACAACAACAACTGGTGACCCCGACGTGATTCTAAGGAAGAAGACGACTGGAAATAGTCGTGGGGACGGAGCCCAGTGAAGCTGAGGACAGCGGGCAGAGCTGTTAATGGATCCGGATCATATTTAAGAAGACACCTGTAGTAGGTGAGCCACCGGGGACATGGGAGGGAAGTTAACTAAGGAGGAGCAGACTAGACTCTCCACATGGACGCTGTTGTTGAAACGGCAAGGTGTAATCCTCCCTGAAGTGACTTTGCGAAAAATGCTATTGTGGGGAAAAGAACGGGGAGTAGAAGTAACATCGGTTACAGCATTTAGTATAACGCAATGGACAAAGCTAGGGCAGACTTTATTTGAGGAAGCTACGCGCGGCTCAAAAACGGCTGCTGTGTTGTTAACTACGTGGCGACTTTTATTAGAGACAATAAAGAACTTTAAGGAGCAGAGAGATTTAGCATGAGGGAGTGAACAGCCATCCGCAGCCCCTGCGCCATTTGTCTCTAAACCTCGTGTTGATGATTTAAAGGTGCAGGAGATTGCTGCTCGGGAAAATAAAGGACTGCTCCCGATGAACACAAAAGATAAACAATATAAATATGTATTACCTCGCGACCAAGCTGCAAGTGAAGGTGCTAACCGATCGGGATTTGTATTGCCTAGAGACCAAGTCGAGAGCAGTGAAGAGGTCCAAAAGACCCCTCTGGAGGAGGTGCTCATCCCTTGTGAACCTCCTAATCCACCCTTCCCTTATCCACCTTTGCCTCCTGAATCGGACAATGAGGAGGAAAGCAATTTGATCGACTGGGGCAATTCTCCTCCAGTTTCTGTCCCTTCTGCCCCACCTCCCCCTTGTCCTTCTCCAACTGATGTAAAATCACAAATAGAACAAGGGGGTCCTCTCTGTTGTTCAAAGTATCCCCGAACTTGGGACTTACCACCTGTTCAAGTGACAGTTAAACCCCGAAACCCTGTCCGATTTTGGAGGGAGGTGAAGCAAAAAGCGATGGAATTGGGTGAATGGGACTTGTCGGAGAAAATACCTGTTTCACTTTCTCATGCCGAGTCTCCTAGTACTGAAATTGCCGAGCCTGCTGCTTTTCCTGTAGTATACAATGACCCTGCATCAGGCAGCCCCATGAACATATGCCCTATTCCTGGAAAGTGATTCAGGATTTGCAGAAAGCTGTTGCTCAGTACGGCCCGAACTCTCCTGCAGTAATGCAACTCATAAGATTGCTGTCCTTAGAAGCAATGACTCCTTATGATATTCAACACCTCGCTCAGGTTATTTTTCAGCTGGTGCAGTTAACAGTTTTTAGAAGCATTTGGCAACAAAGAGCTGAGGCACAAGCTGTGGCTAACTTACAGTTTCCGCAAGGGGACCCTCGCTATGGTAATGGCGCTGAAGTATTAACAGGGACGGGTCAATTTAACAATCCACAGCACCAGGCGCAATGGCCCCCCCTTGTGTTAGAACAAGTGAAGCAAGTAGGAATTGAATCATTAATCCCTACTGCCGAGTTGGCAGAGCCAAAACAGAAATATACCACTATTAAGCAAGGTACTCGTGAAGCATTTCTTCCGTTTGTTGAGAAACTGCAGGCAGCCATTGAGCGACAGGTGTTTGGCACTCACCTCCGTGAGACGCTACTGAAACAGCTAGCCCGAGATAATGTGGACTGCCAAAAAATAATTGAAGCTTTGCCAGGTGATCCCACCTTAGAGGCCATGATAACCGCATGTGCTAAAGTTGGGTCTATGGAACATAAAATGACTGCACTTGCAACAGCAATGGCAGTAGTGCGTGTGCAAAGCCTAAAATGTTATGGGTGTGGTCAGTCGGGCCATGTAAAAGCAGAGTGCCCTAGAAAGAAGCCACAGAGAACTGGCCCTCAAAAGCAGAGTACAGGAGGTGCTGCAAGCATGATGTGTCATCGATGTGGAAGAATGGGACATATTGCTAAGCAATGTCACTCAAAACGTCACTTTAATGGGCAACCTATACCATCGGGAAACGGCAAGAAGAGCACGAAAGGGTGTGCGCAGACACAAATACCCCGCCTCAACAATCCGTTCCTGGGAGTAGTGCAAGAGCAACCCTCTGTGACAGGCTATCAGGAGAGACAAGAGGGGCAGCCGGGATGGATGTATCCACTGCCGACGCAGTGACAATAAGTACGAAAGAGGTACACAAGGTGCCCCAGGACGCTTAGGGACCAATTGGCAAAGGTTTAAGTGCCTTACTGATAGGAAGATCTAGTACCACCTTACAAGGCCTCATGGTACATGTTGGAGTGATTAATGCTGATTACACAGGACAAATATGTGCCATGGTATCAACAGCTACACCACCTGTGACTACTGAGAAGGGAACTCGACTTGCTCAGTTAATCCCATTTCAAAGTTGTGTTCCATGAACAAACAACGTTACACGTGGTAATAGTGGTTTTGGCTCTACAGAAAGCCACAAGTCTATTGGGTGCAAAGAGTATCTAATCAACGCTCACAAATGCATTGTGTTCTTGAACTTAATGATGCCACCCCCAAGAAGATCCGACTGACTGGATTATTAGACACTGGAGCAGATGTGACGATCATCTCTTTACGGGAGTGGCCTGTTGCTTGGCCATTAACCTCCAATGCCTTGGGAGTGGCAGGACTCGGAGGAGTTGCCAACAGTTATATGTCCACTAACCCTATTGTGATTGTAAACTCAGAAGGGCAAAGGGCTACAGTGCGGCCATATGTGACCTCAACTCCTTTAAACCTATGGGGAAGGGACTGCTTAGGCCAATGGGGAGTTCGCATAACTACGGATTTTTAGTCGGGACCATTGTATTGCAGGGTGTTTCTCGACCCACTTTAGCTCTAAAATGGCTAACAGAAAAACCGGTGTGGGTTGATCAGTGGCCCCTTGGCAAAGAGAAATTAACGGCCATGCAGTCTCTGGTAACGGAACAACTTGTTGCAGGACACATAGAGGCCACACATAGCCCTTGGAATACCCCAGTATTTGTTATCAAAAAGAAATTGGGGAAATGGAGATTGTTGCATGATTTGAGAAAAATTAATGATGTCATGGCAACAATGGGAGCACTACAACCGGGATTACCTTGGCCTACTATGATACTTATGGGGTGGGAAATTGTTGTAATAGATTTAATTTTTTTTTTTTTACCATCCCTCTGGCAAAACAAGACAAAGAAAAATTTGCATTTACTGTTCCGTCTGTGAATAACATGGAGCCTACCAAAAGGTATCAGTGGAAAGTGTTGCCACAAGGTATGAAAAACTCACCTACATTTTGTCAATGGTCTGTAGCAAAAGCGTTGACCATTTACCTTCACACCCACTGATTTAATTGGGCACACAAATAACCTTTGGACAAAAAAAAAAAAAAAATCTCAGTCGTAGGAAATCCAGTGGAGGGCCCCACAGTGTTCACAGATGGGTCAGGAAAAACTGGAAAAGCTGCCATTGTCTGGAGACAAGGAACACAATGGCGACATAAGATTGAACATCAGGAAGGTTCGCCCCAAGTCGTAGAACTACGAGCAATGACCATGGTGTTTCAGAGTTTCCCAGGCCCAGTCAACATTGTGACAGATTCAGCTTATGTGGCCGCTCTGGTACAACGTTTAGATAAAGCTGTTTTAGGTAATGTAACTAATGAATTACTGTTTGGTGTATTGAAACTGTTATGGATAACAATGCAGAGGCGACAGCAGGAATATTATGTGATGCACATTAAAAGTCATACCCAGTTACCAGGGTTTACTGTAGAAGGCAATGCACAAGCTGATGCTTTAGTGTCTGCAGTGGCCCTGGGACCTGTGCCCAATGTTAAACAGCAAGCGATAGCATCGCATAGTTTTTATCATCAGGGATATCGTGCTTTGAAACGTCAGTTTAATCTTAGTAATACTGAAGCCCGCAATATTATTGCGGCGTGCCCCGATTGTCAAGATGAACATGTACCTGTATATTATGCCACCAATCCACGAGGATTACGCGCTTTACAGCTTTGGCAAACTGATGTCACACATATTACTGAATTCGGCTGTTTGAAGTATATACATGTATCAATGGATACCTTTTCTTCTGCCCTCGTAGCCACTGCTCACACTGGAGAATCAGCTCGAGATGCCTTACACCACTGGCAGCGTGCATTTTCTGTTTTAGGTGTCCCACAACAGATCAAAACTGATAACGGTCCTGCTTATGTATCGCAAAAGGTAGCTTGTTTTTTACAACTCTGGGGTGTGACACATGTCACAGGCATCCCCCACTCACCCACGGGTCAGAGTTGTTGAGCGTGCACACGGGACTCTGAAATGCCTTTTACAAAAACAAAAAGGGGGAATGATAGGGGAAACCCCTGAAGCACGATTAACTAAAGCTGTATATGTATTAAACTTTTTGCAGCTTGCTGATGATACTCCTGCTGCGATGCCACCCCTTCTTCGGCACTTTGGTTGCTTGTGACCCAGGAACGGGTGGGTCCTGGAGCAAAAGTGCTGCTGTGAGACCTAATAATCTCAGCATCCTTTTTAGCCCCTGGAGTGGCATCAGCTAGAGCGTGCTACGCTTAACAAGCTTGGGTGTTCGCTGGGTAAGCAATCTAATGCTACATCTTCAGCTTTAAGTAGTTTACTACTAGATGTAGACTCAGTCAGACATGCCACACTTATGAATCGAGCTGCAATAGATTTCCTGTTGCTGGCTCAAGGTCATGGTTGTCAAGATTTTGATGGGATGTGCTGCATGAACTTATCAGACCATTCTCAATCCATTCATGCACGCATACAAGAGTTAATGGAATGAACAAAAAAGTTAAAGGAAGAGGATGGGTTCTTCTCTTTTGATCACCTTTTGCAAAACTGGGGACTCTCGGGATGGCTGGTTTCAGTGGCCAAAGCAGGATTAATAATATTGATGATAGTTGTAGTTGTGCTAATGATGGTGCCATGTCTCATCTCCCTACTGCAAAGGGCCCTGCAGCGGGTGATGGGGGCGGCATTTGTAGCACAAATACAAAAAGGGGGAATTGTGGGAAACCTCGGCTGGTGCGAGGGACCAGAATGCGAGTTTAACATTGACCTTGAGCAGATACCCGTGTACCCTTGAAGAGACTGGGGAGTCCTGAGAAGAACTAAGTAAAAAGATAAGGGTTGGCAAACATCCTGGCTCTGACCAGAGCATGAACAGCGTGTGATGTGAGAGCGTATCGGGCAAAAGTAGAATGCTGAATATATGCATAGATAAGCACCCGGGTAAAAGACTATAAAAAAGCACTGCTTGTTAAATGAAGAAATTGGATTGCTGCAACTTGATGTTCAGTGTTGTGTCCGTCCCAACAACGACACCCAGGCCTGTTGCCTCTCCCGATTTGGCCTATTTCTGGTTTGGGGTATTCTTAGGGTTAGTCTGGAGGCACAAATCACGCTGCTGAGTCACTTGTCTTACAGTGGTGTATAAATTTCTAGCTATGATATCTCTAATTAGGTGTTTATATAAGGCCTCTGCCCCCCAATGCCTTTTTCTGTGTGCTTCTTTTACCAGAGACCATGTTACATAGGAGGGAATGATTAGTTTCCCTTGTGGGGTGAGAGCCCATCCCCCTTTATTATATGACCCTTCTAAATCCGTGATAAGCTTCTGATCCTCCTTGGTATATTCTGGCTTACCTTCTAGGGAGATTTGCCTGTCAGGGACCAGAGCCCCTTCTGGTTTTACCTTTATTTTGGCTATCAGTTTTGCCTCTCTGTCCGCCAGCTCATGTCCTCTTCCCAACTCCGAGTTTACTTTCTGGTGCGCCTTAATGTGCATGATCACCACTTTTTAGGGAGTTGGACTGCCTCCAACAGTTTTAGGATCTCCTCTGCATGCTTGATGTTCTTGCCCTGTGAATTCAGTAATCCTCTCTCCTTCCAGATAGCTCCATGCGCATGCACGACTCCAAAGGCATATCTCGAGTCTGTATAGATATTCACAGCTTTCCCTTGGGCCAATTCCAAGGCACGGGTCAGAGCAATTATTTCGGCCTTCTGTGCAGAGATATTCATGGGCAAAGGCCCTGACTCTATTATTTCTTGACTGGTAGCGATGGCATATCCGGCATACCTTTTACCACTTAGGACATAGCTGCTCCTATCTGTGAACCAGTTTTCCGTGTTTTACATAGGACTGTCTTTCAGGTACGAACGGCTCGAATATGTTGCTTCGATGGTCTCCAGACAGTCATGATGCACTGGTTCTCCCGTATTCCCACTGAGGAAAGAAGCTGGATTGACAATGTTAGGGACTACAATTTCCACATCATCTTGTTCTACCATTATAGCCTAATATTTCAAGAACTTCTGTGGAGAAAGCCAGTGTCCACCTTTCGCTTCCAGTACTGCAGATGTTGTATGGGACACTAACACAGTCATTTTCTGGCCCAGGGTGAATTTTCGGGCTTCCTGGATGTTTAGTATTATGGCCGCGACTGCTCGCAAGCATCCAGGCCAGCCCTTCACAGTTGTATCTAGTTGCTTGGAAAAACAGGCAACTGCTCGCCGATACGGGCCTAGATCTTGTGCCAATTCCTAGGGCAATTCCCTGTTTTTCGTGAGAGAAAGGCAAAATGGCTTACTCACGTCTGGGAGTCCCAAGGCTGGAGCTGACATCGAGGCCTTCTTCAGCGACTCGAAGGCCTGTATGGTCTCTTTAGTCCATTTAAAGGGTTTCTGTTCGGTAGTTGTTAGTGTCTTGACAAGCAACCCATAATTATAAATCCACAGCCGACACCACCCAGTCATCCCTAGAAAAGTTCATAACTCTTTCACTGTTTGCAGTCTTGGAGTTTGGCCTATTGTCTCTTTTCAGGCCTGTCCCAAAGTCCTCTGTCCAGCACTGATTTCATAACCTGGGTAAATCACCTTGCGCTGCACTATTTGAGCCTTCTTTGGGATACCCGGTATCCCTGGAGCCCTCAAAAAATTCAGCAGACTCAGCATCCAGGTCGTACCAGCATCCTCTGTCTTGGTGGCAATCAAGATATCATCCACATATTGTAAGTTTCCCTTCTTCAGGAGGTGGGGCTTCCCAGGACTCGAGATCTTTTGCAAGTAGGTTAGCAAATATAGTGGGGCTGTTTTTGAACCGTTGTAGTAACACCGTCCAGGTAAGCTGAGTTCTCTGTCCACTTTTAGAATTTTCCCATTCAAATGCAATTATTTCTGGCTGACTTTATGGAGAGGGAGGCAAAAGAAGGCATCCTTCAGATCTAAAACAGTAAACCAAGTTAGCTCAGGTGTTAATACAGTCAGCAAGGTGTATGGGTTCACTACTACCAGGTAAAGTCGCTGGTTCCGGGCACCGGGCCCGGTGGCCTCTTGGCAGAAGGGGGGGCACCATGGGGGGTTCCCGGCAGGAGGGGAGGCAGAAGCCGGCATGGGACACCCCCGACAGACCCCCGCTGAACGCTCTGCCTGCGGGACGAGGCTGTGCAGGCCCCGCGGCAGGCAGCAGCGCCTGGCTGCGAGCGCTGCCTGCTGACAGCTGGCAGCAAAAAACCCCGTGTGGCATCGCGGCCTCTTGGGGAAGTTCACTGCCACCCCGCTCTCTGCAGCCCTGTGCCACCAGGGCCTTCCCAAAACACATACACCAGAGAACAGAACAGAACTGCTACAGGCAGCACGCACCTTTTTGGGTGTTGAGGGGCCCATCTGGCTACAGCCGCAGCAGGCAAGCGGTGATGCGCAAGCCAAATAAGCCAGGCGTACCCAAGCGGTGCCAACCTTCCCGCACAAAGCACGGTGAAAGGCAGGTGCAGCACAGTCCACACGGGCTATGTCAGCCACAGCAGCACCCTCCGGCAGGCTTTCTGTCCTTGCTGTCGCTGAGTTAGAGTGCTGCTCTGGGACAACACTGACAAGGGCAGTTGTGGCACCTGCTTTGCATGGCCAAAGACACGCAATGTTAAGCTCTAGACAGAGAAGGATGCTCCCGCTCTCAGCCCCATGGGCCATTCTCCATGGCTTGGGTAAACCCTTGTCATGGCTTAACCCCCACCACGCAGCCGCTCGCTTACCCCCTCTTCCCCCCGCAAGGGACAAGAGGGAGAAAAGGAGGGCAAAGGAAAAAAATCTCCTGGGTTGAGACAAAGACACTTGAATAGAACAATATCAGAGAAAGCAAAATAACACAAGAACAAGAAGAACACCAGGCACTCGCACTGCCCAGAAGCTGGCATCGTCCCGAGCAGTGATGGCGGGTTCCCACCCCCTGGCTAACCCCCATTTATATACTGGGCATGTCATCTATGGTGTGGAGTATTTCATTGGCCATTCCATCGCTCTGTCTGTTCTTCTATGGGAAGCTAAAAAAAAGTCCTTGAATTATGTAAACATCGCTTAACAACAACTAAACCCAATAGCTATTATTGGCATTCCTGTCACAGCATCCCTAGAAAGAGAAATTGACCCTTGTCCAGCCCAAACCAGGACTCATCGGTCTGCCTTCTACAGCTGTATGGTGGAGCCTTGTGCCCGTGCTGGAGTGCGGGGCAGTCCTGGGAGAAAAGCAGGAGCCGGCCACGTGCGTTGTATTTGCTGAGCAGGGCTGAGTCCCTGGAGCGCAGAGAGCAGTGGCTTGAAGAATGGCAGCCTCAAAGCTCACGCAAGGTGTGGGAGCCTCCTGCTGCCACCCTGCCTTGTGTGGCCGGACGGAAGGCACACAGCTGAGTGCGCAACCTGGTCCCCGAGATGGCAGGGCAGGCTGGCTCTGAAAGTGGGAGAGCTGCTCTCGAGGCCCTCCTCGAGGAGTCGCATGGCTTCACAGGCGCCAGAACCGGGCCCCAAACTGGACTCACTCAAGGCTGCTTTGTTTTCTGAAATGTGACCTGAAGGTGGTGCCCCATATCTGCGTAGACAGAAGGAAGCCTTAGAGAAGGCAGCTTGTCTTCTGTGGGTACTCTGCTATTCCAGCACCACGTTTGGCAGGTGGTCGAGGAGGAACAATGAGAGTGGCCACACTGCACAGACAACTGGAGGAATGGTTGGGGTCCGTGTGGGCAGAGGCATCTAGCAGGGACAGCAGTGCCCAGGAAGCCGCATCAGTAATGCCATGGTGGTCCCAGGTGACCGAGCTACCAGCACCTGAAACACCAAATCTCTTCAACGATGGAGCAAACCTGGGAGGAGAGGGAGGAAGTGACCTGGGGTGGGTCCCTTGTTTGGGAGGAGAGACAAGGGAGGAGAAAGGGAGGAGTCAAGGAAGATGAGGGGGATGTTCAAGCAGGGAAAATGGAGACAAGGGGGGATCAATCCCCCGTTAACTACCCCTGAAATCCGGCTCTTCCTTCTGGGACTGAGAGCCCTGTTGGCTTCTCACTCTTTGCTGTGGTCAGCAATTTCTCTTGTCACGCTCAGGAGCTTCACACCGTCTGTTCAATTAGCTACGGCTTACGCTGGGCCCTAATCTCCAGCTGTGTGCCTTAATGCATACCCCCAAAGTTGTCTGCAGGTCACATCACTGTTTCCTGTCTCCCATGTGCCAGTCTTCTCCACCCCATGGTGGCTCTGAGCACCCTCCTCCCTGACCAGGCACCGTTTCAGCCCTTGGGAGTCACTCTCCCTTCGTGCCCTGCTGTCTGCCTGCGGCCTCATTGGCAGGCGCCGGGCATGCAAGTCCTTGCCTTGCACGGGAGACTGAATTGGACTCAAGCACGCTCAGCTGTGAAAATCAGGAACTTTATTTCTACAACCGAGTCAACATCAGCCCTTCTGCGCTCAGAGGAGCGCGGGCAGGACAGAGCAGGCCTTGGCACTGAGGCTGCCTTTGGCTCAGCAGGCATTGCCCCGGAAGGAAATGGTCGTGGAACAGGGCGGCCTGCTCTGGAGCCTCTTTGTCACACTGCTCAAGCCTTTTTACCCCTTAGGACCTGCAGCAGCTCCTGCAGCAGCTTAAAAAATTCCACTAGCTTCTGGAGTGGAAATGGACATGGTGTAAACCCGCTCGACTGTGTGGGTATTGGCCTTGGCCTCTGATGGGGGGTTGAAGTAAAGACTGGCTGTGGTGTTGTAGTAGCCGATGGTGCTGGGCGCAGTCCCATCTGGACCAGGATCCAGTCATAGAAGTGCTGGGTGGAGGTGTAGACTCCGGGCCGTTTGGCTCTGGCACAGCCTCTCCCCCAGCTGGTCACCCCAACAAGCCAGAAGTAGTCCGCGTTGTTGTCTTTGCACACCAGGGGACCACCGCTGTCACCCTGCAGGGGAGGAGAGAGGGTTGAGGTGGTGGTGGGTGGCCGCTGTCAGCGCTCTGGCCGGCTCCTTCTCTCTCCCAGCACCTGCCAGAGCTCTGCTCACTGCACACAACGGCGCTGCTCCGGCGCTGGAGCCTACAGAGCCTCATCTGGGAGAGGGTGGAGGGCCTGTAAGGTCGGGCGCTCTCTCATCTCTGCACAGTGCTCCCGGCTGTGTGGAAGGGGGATGCTTTGGGATCTGGACCTATGGGCTGCCGGGAGCACGGGATGGGCTTTCTGGGCAGCGTCCCCGGGCTCTGGGACAAGGCGGGCACTGGGCAAGGACCTGCAGCTGGGGAAGGGGAGGTGAGCCCCAGCAGCGGTGGAGACCCAGCGGTGGCAGGGTGACTTGCCAGGCCAAGCACGCGCCGGGCGATGTTTGGGCATTGCGAGAGGGCTGCCGGTGCTGCCGGGGCTTGACTTGCAGCACGTCCTACCTGGCAGGTGTCGATGCCACCCTGCGGATAGCCAGCACACAGGTTGTGGCTGTGGATGGCCCCTCTGTACCACCCGCTGCTGTTGCAGAGGTTGACATCAATGAGCTGGACCTTGGCCTCCTGCAGGACATCCGTTGACCCTGCAGCTGTGAGCACAGAAAGCAATGAAGCCCCAGCAGCTCCCCCCCTGCCTGGGTGAACCCCTTCCCTAGGGCTTGGCTTTGCGTCCTGAAGGCACTGTGCCCGTGTTTCCCCTCTGTCTGGCTTTGGGCGGTGGGTCAGCCCATTCTCCCCGGAGGCATACGTCCGCGCAGCCTGACTGCGGCTTTCGCCTCCGCTCTCAGGAAGCCCAACCCCTCTCCCCAGTGTGCCGAGCTTGCACTCAGGACACCAGCACTTTTGGGGAACTCACATCTTGCAGTGGTGGCACCCCAACCGCTGACGTAGCAGGTGTGCAGCTCTGACACTCTAAGTGAGGCGTCGGGCACACAGGCAAGCTGGGTGTAGGAGTTGCACTGGACCGGCTGGTCCAGCTCCAGCAGGGCGATGTCGTTCCTCTGCGTGATATTCCTGTAGTGCTCGTGAACCAGCAGCCGCTTAATATGGCGCACTTGGGCCTCGGGGCCCAGCCGAGTCAACTGGGTGGCCCCGATCACCACGCGCCACATGCTGATGTTCCTGGAAGGCAGATGGAGAGGGGGGTCAGAGGGAGCGGAGCCACGCGCTGCAGCAGCCCCGCCGTTCCCTGCCTTCTGCTTCCCAGGGCAGAGAGGAGAGCAGTGCCACGCAGGCTGCCACCGCCCTGGCATGCCTTAGGCACGAGCCATGTGGCGCTGGAGGCTGCTAGGAAGCAGTGGCCCGAGCCCAGCCTTCTCCTGAGCAGTCTCTGGGCTGGGCTCGGCAGTGCCCAGGCACTGGGCGTACTGGCAGGAACGGGGATGGGAGTAGCAGGCGGTGCTGCGCGCAGGGCACCCGCGAGGGTGGTGGGGACAGCCCCCTTCCCTGGCCCTCCTTACCTGGCCTCGATGAAGCAGTGTGCCGCCGTGAGGACCCACTGTGGGCTGATGAGGGACCCTCCGCAGATGTGCCCCGTGCCTGCTTCCCAGGGGTCCTGGATGCTGACGATCCAGGGCCAGGCTCCTGGACGGGCATCGGTGCCACCCACCACGCGCGACATGCCGTACTGGTAAGCCATGGGCCGGAGCCCGCAGGTCCCTCTGTAACCAGAAACTCATGACTGTCCTGCTCCACGGCGTGCTGCGGTTCAGGCTGAAGGTCAGCCCTCTTCCCTCCCCACAAGGCGCTGCACGGACAGCAGGGCCAGGGAACCCCCTGGGGCGGGCGGGCGGGCGCCCCTGTTTCTGCCTGAGCCCCGCAGAGGAGCTGTGCCAGCAGCCGGGGTGCTGGCCAGGATCTGAGGCTCCCAGGCGGGGTTGGGGAAGCTGTGGCCACAGGGGACAAGCGGGCTCCCTCCAGTGAACCCCATCAGGGTTGCCCAAGCTCCCCCCCAGAGCCTGGGGCCACTTACCCACAGCTGTCCCACGCGCCTTGCACAGGCCAGCACAGGGCCAGCAGGACGACGACGAGGAGCAGTTTCATTGCTGCCAGTGGCGGCACGTGGCACCTGCAAGAAGCGAACCGAGGGCCTGTCGCCACCAGTGCCGCAGCCGACGTAGTGCCCGCAGTGCTCACGCTGCCCACGGTGCTCTTGTTCCCGGGGCTGATGTCACAGAGTCGTTGGTTCCGGGCACCGGGCCCGGTGGCCTCTTGGCAGAAAGGGGGGGCACCATGGGGGGTTCCCGGCAGGAGGGGAGGCAGAAGCCGGCATGGGACACCCCCGACAGACCCCCACTGAACGCTCTGCCTGCGGGACGAGGCTGTGCAGGCCCCGCGGCAGGCAGCAGCGCCTGGCTGCGAGCGCTGCCTGCTGACAGAAAAAGCCCTGTGTGGCATCGCGACCTCTTGGGGAAGTTCACTGCCACCCCGCTCTCTGCAGCCCTTTGCCACCAGGGCCTTCCCAAAACACATACACCAGAAAACAGAACTGCTACAGGCAGCATGCACGGTTTGGGGTGTTGAGGGGCCCATCTGGCTACAGCCGCAGCAGGCAAGCGGTGATGTGCGAGCGGGACGAGTCCAGCACACCCACATGCTGCACTCCGTACCTATGCGCACGCCTGGGTGCACACACAGAATCACAGAATGGTTTAGGTTGGAAGGGACCTTGAAGACCATCAAGTTCCAACCCCCCTGCCCTGGGCAGGGACACCTCCCACCAGCCCAGGCTGTCCAGAGCCCCGTCCAACCTGGCCTTGATCACTTCCCGGGATGGGGCAGCCACAGCTTCTCTGGGCAACCTGCGCCAGGGTCCAACACCCTCACAGTCAACAATTTCTTCCTAAGATCTATTCTAAACCTCCCCTCTTCCAGTTTGAAGCCCTTCCCCCTCATCCCGTCACTACACGCCCTTGTAAAAAGTCCCTCCCCAGCTCTCCTGTCGGCCCTTCAGGGACTGGGAAATGCCGGCACGTCAGTTTGTGTGCTGCACTCTGTGTGCGCACGCATCGTGTGTGCCCTGTGTGGGGGTGCACTCGGTGTCTGGGTGCACTCCGTGTCCCGGTACCCACACGGTGGGTGCACACTCTTTACGTGCAGTGTGGTGTAGATGAGCCTGTGAGTGTGCACACTGCAGGTATGCGTTTACTGGGTCGAGCGCGTGCCGTGTGGGCGCGCATTTTGTGTGTATGCTGGCAGGCTGTGTGTGCCCGCACTGTGTGTGTGCGTGCTGCGTGTGCATGCCTTCCACGCTCTGTGCATGACGTGCACGAGCACTGTGTGCATTACGTGGGGTGTTCCATGTGTGGTGGGGGCGTGTGTGGGGTGTTAGTGTGTGTTGGTCTGTAGTCAGTGTGTGTGCTCCTATGCAGTCGGGGGGTGTGTCAGTGTGTGTCGCTGTTGTGATAAGTAATTTAGCAAAAGAATTTTGCTTCAGCTGAAATAGATGTGTGCTCGCTATGGCTTCAGCTAAGATGGGTCTGTGCTCGCTGTGTGTTTGGGAAAGGGATAGCGTTAGACAGGATATCAGACGAGAGCAACAGTTGGAAGTACAGAAACTTGCAGGGCAAAGGGTGGTGTCGTTAGCTAAGATAACCACAGGAGTGTAAAGAATGAAGAAGCCACAAGAATGACATGGTGGTAAAGACTTCGAGCCTCCCTCCAATGACTGTCAGGAAGACCCCTGAGGCAGCACAGCGCCTGCGCTGCTGGAAGGGAGGGGGCATGTTCGGGGGTGGGCTGCATTCCAAGAACTCATTGATTATGTATTTGGGGGTGGGTCGTGTTCCAAGAACTCAAAGAGGAATCGCCGATGGAACAGTTGAAGAGGCTCTGAAGGAATATTCAGCAGTTTTCTGGGACTGATCCAGAGACTTTTGCTGGCCAGGAATTATTAAAAAATAAATTTTGTCACCCATGCCTGGCCAGCTATTAGGAAAAAAATGGAAAAGATGGAAGACTGGCATGAGAGAGGAATCAATGAGCTGTTACGAGAAGCACAAAGAGTGTATGTGAGGCGCGATGAGGAGAAGCAGAGGGCAAAAGCAAAACTAATGGTGGCGACTGTAAAAGAAATAACAAAGACTAAAGATAAAGCGCCCCAGAATCCAGGGCCAGGGATGAGAGCACACAAGATACAGGGAGCCCATCTGCTGTCGCTCAAAAAGCCCATGTGAATGAAATCAGGAGCCCCAGAGGGCGGAAAGTGTTACCATTGTGGGCAGGAAGAACATTTTAAGAGAGAGTGTCCCAGGCGAAAGAGAGATCAACGAGTGTTTAAAATCTGTCAACAGGAAGAATACTCTCCCGAGTAAGGGTGTCAAGGGCTCTGCCTGCTGGGGGAAGAAAGAATTAGTGAGCCCTTGATAAATTTAAAATCAGGCCCCCAGGAGGAAATTTACGCCTTTTTAGTAGACTCAGGAGCTGAGAAGTCTTGTATTATGAAACTGCCTTTGAATGGGAAAATCCAGACACCGGGAAGAAGCAGCAACTCCGCTGGACCTCCCTGCCTCAAGGATTCACAAAATCCCCAAGTCTATTTGAACAGACGCTAGAGAAAATTTTAGGGGAGTTCCAGGCAGAACCTGCAGTAAGAATCTTGCAATATGTAAATGATCTGTTGGTATCAGGAGAGAGGGAGCAAAAAGTCAGAAAGAGACATCGATACGTTCGCTGAATGGTTTTTTTTGGAGAACAAGAGTTAAGAGTCTCAACGACACAACTGCAGTTTGTACAAAAAGAAGTATTTAAGGCATCTAATTATCAATAGAAAAAGCAAAATCAATCCAGAACGAATTACAGCATTAAGTGTGCCAAGAACGAAATGAGAAATAAAGAAGATTTTAAGGTTACTAGAGTACTGTAAATTATGGGTTAAAGGATACACTCGGTCAATAAAATTTTTCTATTATAAACTTGTAAAAGACAGTCCAATACAGTGGACAGAAGACAAACAAGAGCAATTTAAAGAATTAAAGCAGAAGTTAATAGAAGCCCCGGGTTTAGCCCTCTCCTCCCTAGAAAAAAAAAAAAAAATCACCTTTTTATAAACACGGAAGAAGGGATAGCGCATGGAGTCGTAATGCAGGAACGGGGCGGAGAAAGGAAACCGGTGGCATACCTATCCAAAATTAATGGACCCAGTATGTTGGAGGTGGCCCACATGCATACAGGCAGTAGTGGCCACAGCAATATTAGTAGAAAAAAGCCAAAAATTAACCTCTAGAAGAACCCTAATTGTACATACCCCCCCACTGTAAGAACTATCTTATCTCAAAAGTCTGGCCAGTGGTTAACAGATTCCAGAACTTTGAAGTACGAAACCATTTTAATAGAAAAGAATGATTTGACCCTCATAGTAGACGGAAACCTGAATCCTTCACAATTCCTGTAGGGACAGGCAAGTGGGGAGCCGCATCATGATTGATTAGATTTTATAAATTACCAAACCAGGGTAAGAGAAGACCTAATAAACACACCAATGCCCTATGTAAAAAAAAAAAAAAACAACAAAAACAAAACCAAAAAACTATCCAACAACTTTTTAGAGACGGTTCCTCCTGATGTATAGATGGAAAGAGAGCAAGTAGTTATGTCGTCATTTTGGGGGAAGAAAAAGCGGTAATTGAAGAAGGAGGATTACCAGCAAATTAGTCAGCCCAGAGTTGTGAACTATACGCTCTGAAGAGAGCTTTAGATTATCTCCAGGGAAAAGAAGGCATTATCTATACAGATTCAAAGTATGCATATGGAAATTAACCATGAAAAGGAAGTCTCATGGTTTTGCTTTGACAGGAAAAAGCCCTGGAGAGCCTTCAGAAGGCGCGTAAGAGTCAGTGCTGCTGCATGAGAGCAACAGACAGCAAAAGCCTCGAGAGTGCCTTCAGACTGGGGCAGCACACAACCCCTTCGACCCTACTTTGCTGCGATTGTAATTGTTGCGTGTATCTACAGGTTAAGTGTAAGAATTGTAATAAGGTCATTTTAGGTCCCCGTGGCAGACGGGAGCAGTACCTCTCCCAAGTCCTCGATCTTTAGTGTATCCGATGTGGGAATACAACCCCAATAGATAAGTGTAACTGGATTAGACATTACTGTTGCAGAACCACAGAGAATTACGTAATGTGGACCGACCCAACCAGAATGTTCACAGATCCTCGAAATATCAACTCCAATAGGAGTTCCGGGACTGAAGAAAGGACCCTATTGTGCCACAAGAATCAGAGATACCGAACTAAAGAGGGTGGAGGGCAAGACCAGGTTGGCCTCTGGACTCGCTGCCAAGAAGAACTATTTCTCGGCTGTTGGAGGCACCCCAATAGGCACGAGAGGTAGGAGTATAAGCCAGGCTGGACCTCCACTGCCAGTGGTATTATCACTAGTGGTATCTCTAGAACCTGGTTGTCCTGGTGACAAACTTAAGAATAGGCAGAACAAGATTAAGAGCAACCAACCCAATCATTAGGAGAAAGTCTCATTTTTCAGTCATGGATTTTCACGGGTTTTGTTTTCAAGCCACCCAAACAGGGCGCACTTTTATAGCCATCAGCAATTAAGTTCTCTGTTCCCTCCAGAAAAGCCTTTTCCTAAAGGCGCTCTCCTTCCAAGGGCAGACCCACAAAAAGAAGCCCTCTCTGCTTAATCCATTTCACAGAGAATTTCAAATGCAAAATAGAATTAAACAGGACGTCTTTTCCCCGCTTCAGGGAAAGCCACTAATAGAGACCTTGGCAACATATTTAGCAAATCTATCATTGTAATGCCTTTGCATTGCCCATTTCCAGCTGGAGGGCAGGTTGAAAGGACTCTCATAAAATAAAACAAAACAAAACAAAACAAAACAAAAAAATCCAACCACAGAACATATTCCTGTGTAGGGGGTAATTTTATGAAAATAGGACAGAAGTGAAATTCCTGTGAAACAGGTTAGGATTGTTACCATCTTCTTCAGCCTTATCGATCTGAATGTCTTTTTACATGTACAAAGCAACAAGAAACATTTTTGAGGTGCAAAAAAACCCCACCTAGTCACCTCTTTACCCCAAAGATCTTTTCACCACATGGATTCCACCACCAATACACAGCTGCTAAATATCCCCACTGCTGCCGATCCGTAAGAAACCCTTCAAAATACAAGAGAACACCGAGCCCGGCGCGCTGACGGTGCTGACAGGGCTGTGAGTCGGAGCTGGACGGAGTCACAGCCCCTGAGGTTGAAATCAGCCCCACGTTTAGGCACAACCCAGGGTTTTAAGCCTCGCTACAAACCAGCCCCCTGCTTTTGAAAAAAATAAAAAAACAGGGAGATTCACCTCGAAATGAACCACGTTCTCGATGCCGAAGGGGCGCTGGTCCATCGCCGCCGCCGCCCTTAGGGCCAGTTCCATGGGGCTTCGCTTGACCTGGAGCAGAACTCGCGGGCGTGAGGACAACGAGCCCCCTACACAAAATCTAAAAAAAAGGAAAAGTTCAATAAGATTTGCTGTTACTCACCCACCAAAGCCTAACCACTACAACTGGCCCTTTCACAACCAGGCCTGATCGCAGAAGAAAACTGAATTATCCCAATTCCCGCTTCAAACACAAGGCATGGAGCTGCCCACACCCCACGTGTGGGCTGGGCAGACGGGGGGCTCATCTTCTCAAAACCCGCAGGAGGAGAAAGGGCAGGAGTGTTTTCCCAGCCCTGGAAGAGGCTGTGGGGCTGCCCCAGCGCTGAGGTGTAGGGAGAGGTGGGAGGGAGGAAAAGACTGCCCAGGAGTGGGGTTGGGGGAAGGAAGGAGCTCCATCCCTGAGGGAAACGCTGCTCCCGGCCTCGCAGGAGGCTGTGGGGCCACCCCAGAGATGGATCTGGGGGCTCTCCCTGAGGGAAACACCATTCCCAGCCTTGCAGAAAGCTGTGGGGCTGCCCCAGGGATGGGTTTGGGGGCTTTTCCCTGAGGGAAACGCTGCTCCCAGCCCTGCAGGAGGCTGTGGGGACACCCTGGGGATAGGTTTGGGGTTAAGGGGGTTTCTATCCCTGAGGGAATCACTGCTCCCAGCCATGCAGGAGGCTGAAGGGAAACGGCAGGGATGGATCTGGGGGCTCTCCCTGAGGGAAACACCATTCCCGGCCACACAGGAGGCTGTGAAGACACCCTGGGAATGGGTTTGGGGGCTCTTCCTGAGGGAAACGCCGTTCCCAGCCATGCAGGAAGCTGTGGGGCTGCCCCGGGGATGGATTTGGGGGAGTTTGGTAGCTCTTTCTGAGGGATAACGCTGCTCCCGGCCTCACAGGAGGCTGTGCCACTGCCCTAGGCATGGGTTTGGGGGCTCTCCCTGAGGGAAATGCAATTCCTGGCCACGCAGGAGGCTGTGGGGACACCCAGGCATGGACCTGGGGGCTCTCCCTGAGGGAATTGCTGCTCCCAGCCTTGCAGGAGTCTGTAGGGCAACTGCAGGAATGGATTTGGGGCTCTCCCTTGTTGTAAAATCACCAGATTGTGGTTATAGCAGAAGTAGAATGTGAGAGCACTGGGTGTTCTGAAACTCGTAACCATAGAGCCCTCACTAGGTAATCGTTGTTTTGTATCAAGGAACAAGTAGAACCCAGATGAAACAATGAAGAATAGAATAGAGAAGTTTTGTTTGAGGCTAGTAATTATAGAAACCTGTTATGCACCAGTGACGCTGCTTAGAAACCCCCTTACCCTTCCCATCTTGATTTAAATATCTAGACCCAAAATAATAGATATTAATAGAAATAACCATTGATTATTTGGATATGGGTATTGAGAGTAATGTATAGTCAAGGGACCGATCAATGAAAATCAAACCCATAATAGGCATTTGGGAACTAGGTATGACCTAACCTAGCTGTTGAACAATGTAGCTTTGAAGTACCTGTCAAGAAAGCGAGGAGTTGTAGGCCTGGTTAGTAAACCAAGAAAATCTTCTGGAGGTTCCAAGATTAAAGGTGGGGTGGAACTCTGTGACCAAGCTGAGCACGCGCAAGGACCGGGTTCAACCAGAGGACACAGTGAGGAAGACCCTGGACAACCACCAGTGTACCTGAAGGTGCATGCGTCACGGACATTTACATATATTAATGAGTTCCCGGAAATCATATGAATATGTCAATTGTTTCTCGGAAATGTAATGAATACGTATATTTTAATTTTTGTAGTGGAGCAACTCGGTACGCACACTGGGTGGAGTGATCCCCTGTGCGTCCGGCGCCGTAATAAAGAAGCGCCTGCTTTCTAAACTTAAATTAAGGCTTAGAAAGTTTGGTTCTGCCGATTTACGGTAACAGTGCGGGGAGGGGGGGCTGCGTTTCGGGAGGGGATGGGGAGGCGACAGGTGACACCTCCTTTTGGGGAGGTACATTGTACTCGGAGACATGACCCGCAGCCGCCGCACCGGGAGGGCTGTCCGGGGGCGGCGGGGCCGGGCCTCGGGGAATGGGGGCGGAAGAGACGGCCGGGCCGGTGCCCGGGGAGGGGGCAGCCCCCCCGGCCCGCCGCCGCCGGTAGCGGAGTTAAGCGATTTCAGGCGGAATTGCGGCATTGGCAGAACCCCCCGTGACGTCTGAGCAGCGGGGGGCTCCCACCCCCCCGCACGGGCTCCCGAGGCAGGGCCCCGCCCGGCACTGACGCACAGGGGCTCAGCGCGCTGCCTGACCGCCACCCGCACCCCCGCACCGACCCGCCCGCGGCTACCGGGGGGTGGACGACGGCGGCGGCGGGGACACCCCGGCTCGGTACGGGCGAAAAATAACGCACCCTCCCCCACGCCTGCCCCCCTCAACCGGCACGACATTTGCATAGACCACGCCCCCTCCCATAGGTTTCCACACACGGCGCCTCCAGAACGAGTCCTCCCATGCGCCACGCCCCCGACTCGCTATATTTGGATGCACCACGCCCACAGTCACACATATTTGCATAGGCCACGCCCCCTCGCGCCACCCACCTACCAGAGGCCACTCACCCCGGGCGAGGAACGGGGCGAGCAAAACCCGCAGATGGCCCGGGGAAAGACCGGGCAGCCGGTTCCTCCCGCTCGGGGCCCCGGAAGGCTCCGCGTTTGGGGGAAGACCTCCCCTCCTTCCCATTCTTGGCCTATTCCAACATTCACTTTTGGATGAAACAGCCCAAAAAAGGGAAAAAAGTGGGGTTTAAACATAATTTTTGGGCCGGAATTCGCCCAAAGGCGCTCAGGCAGTATCAAAGCTCCAGAATAGTTTAGTTTTTGAGGGGTTTTCCAGAGGTGCTGCACTGAAAGCACGGAACGGGTGTCCGAATGGAGTTGGGGATGGGAAAAAAATCCCAAATTGCGCTGGTAGCTTCTCCCACGCCCCATTTGTTTTAAAAAAATCCAGTTCCCCAAGTTATGTTATAGACAAATAAAGCACCAAATTACTCCCGATGCCTTTTAAGGCGCCGGTGACAGCATCACCCAGACAAAGACGACACGCACGGGGACACACAAATGTCGCTGACAAAAAGAATTTACAGCACCCAACAATTCTCAGCTTTCTTCCCCCCAAATTGTTTAGATTTGTCCAATGATATTTCCTGAATCCTGGGTAGAAAAAAATAATAATAAAAAAATAACTGGGGAATAAAAGCGGGGAGGGAGAAGGGGGTTTGGTGGTGAGAGGAGCGCTCCTCTGTGTATTTGTCCAAAACTCTGGTTTTAAGCCCTGAAAAAAAGGAGGTAGAGGCAGCGTTGTGAGGATTTAATGCGTTTTAAAACACTATGAAAAAGAGCTTTTTATAGATTCACCACCAAGGAAGAAAATTGTATTTAGGAAGGTGGGAAAACTGCCCCAAAAAAAAGTAGGAAAAAGCACCCCCAAAAAAGGGGGAGAAATGGGGGGAAACTGCCCCAAAAAGGAGGAAGGAAAAAAAAACTGAAAAGGGGCGGGGGGGGAACGAACAACACTTTATAGGAAGGGTTAAAAGCTGCTTTAAGGAAGTGCTAAAACCGGCTTTTTTCCACCGGGAAGCTGGGAGACCCCCTCATTTCCCACCTTTAAAACCCGCTTTTTGCTCCAAAGCTAGGAAAAAAAAAAAAAAAAACCACCAAAACAAAACACCGCCCCGGAGGGAGGTGAGTGGAAAGGGCTGTGTGTGGAAAGAAAAGCTTTAAGGACAGGCTGGGCTGGGGAAAGGTGGTGGGCCCCGAGGGAGGGCTTGGGGAGCGGGGCTAGAAGCGTGGGTTTGGGGCAAAACTCTGGGAAAGAAACTGCAGGACAGGGCCAATCTGAGTATACAGTTTTAGCGAAGCTTCAAGCAAAGGGTGACCAAAGGTGCCTCTTGTCCTTTTGTGGGCGGGTTTTGTCTAAGTTATTCATGCGAGTGGACTTTTGCCACACGGGATGGGAACGTTCGCTTCCCGGGATAGCTGATGCCCCTGGATAACCACTGCCCACGAAGCACTGCGAAACCCCGTGTTCAAAAATGAGAACAAAGGCCGTGTTTTGCCTCTCGGAAGGATCTCTAAGCACCGTCTCCACGTTATTTTCAGTACCTTTCTGGTTGTTTTCTTTCCCCCCATCCCCGTGATGTCCGTCGGGGGGGCTGGCGGAGCTCTGCAGGCGGATGTCCGTCTCATTTTGGAGAAGGCTGGGCTGGTTTCGGGCGGTCCCGGATCTTTTGGAGGAGGGCTGGGATGGTTTCGGCCTCGCATTGCCCGACGCGGAGAGAAGCGGCGGTGTGGAGCTCGTTCTCCTCGGCGCGGCCCC
Source organism: Vanellus vanellus (assembly GCF_965231255.1). Taxonomy (NCBI): domain Eukaryota; kingdom Metazoa; phylum Chordata; class Aves; order Charadriiformes; family Charadriidae; genus Vanellus; species Vanellus vanellus. The sequence goes on from NW_028126614.1 coordinate 868,134, forward strand.
GCCCCTCTCGCTCGCGTTTGCCGCGGCGACGCAGGGGGGCGTGGCCCGGGTCTGCCCCTCGGCACATGCGCGGTTGGGCGGACGTGAGGGGGAGCACTTCCGGTGTACGGCGGCGGTCGGGAGCTGTGACGGTCGGTAGCGGGGGGGACGGGGGCCGAGGAGAGCAGGAGCGGGCGGGCGGGCGGTGGCGGTGGAGTCCATGGCCAGTTTGGGAGGTTTGTGGGGTGGCGGGACCGGGCTGGGGGGCTCGGGGGGCGGTCTGGGCCTGTTTGGGGGGGGCAGAGCCGAGTGGGGGGTCCCCGGGGGAAACAGGGCCGATTCAGGCCCCTCCCGTCCCCCGCTGCCGCCCCCTCACCCCCCGCTCGCTCCCCGCAGGTGGCGGCAGCCCCGGCCGCAGCGCAGGGTGCCCGGGGCCGGCCTGTCTGGGCGCTTGGCTCCGCTCTGGGCTCCGCTCTCAGCCCCCCCCGGCAGGTCAGCCCGGCCGTGCCCCCTTCGCCCGCCTCCAGCCCACGGCCGAGTCCCCCCAGGTACCCCCGAGATGGGTCGGGGGGTGTCAGCGCTGGGCCCCCTGAAGCGGGGGTGGGTGGTGGGCACGGGCATTGCTGTGAGCCCGTGGGCAGCCCTGGGACCCCCTTAAAGCCCACGGAGAGCCCCGGGGCCCCCTTGTCTCCCCCAGAGCCGACGGGGAGCCGTAGCTGTGGAGTCAGCTTAAGGAGTCTGCCCTAAGGACTGCTGCTTTTTGGAGCGTTGGGGGAGGGGGAGGGTTGTCGGTGTGGGGAGTGGAGGTGTGTGGGAGGAGTCCCGTGTCTTGAGGGAGGTTTGGGGGTGTTGAGCAGATTTGGGGGAGTGGGGGAGGGGTCCCCTCCTTTGGAGCTCCCTGGTTGGTTTCTTCTCAACTGTGGGAGGCAGCGGGCGAAGGGGGAAGGCAATAGAGTGAGTTGCTGTATTTCAGTCCTTGGTTGAGAGTCAGCGACTCTGCTCCCTTGCTGCTCAGCAGACTATTGGCTCCGTGGGGCTGTTTCTCCAGGCAGGCTACGACTACAGAAACGGCCCCACTTCCTCGGAAGAGTTGTTAGCAGTGACGTCTCTTGGGAACGTACTGCCTGACGTTGGATAGACCTGGCACCACGCAGCAGCTCAGAGCCCCACAGCGTATGCTGCCGCTCTCAGTTGGCTCCATCAAATCCTCTGACCTGAGAATGCCAAAGGTACAGAGTTGAAACAGGCCCTTCCTCACCCGCTGAGTCAGATGAACCTTTTTGCGCCCAAGTCGGCTGGGGACTGCTCCTGCCTCACCGCCTTCAGGCGGAGCATGGCTGTGAGCAGGGGAGCTCAACACACAGTGCTTGCTGATTGCAGCCTGCTCCCTCGGGGGAGCACCCGCAGCCGTGGGATGGGAGGAGGAAGGACAGCACAAGGGCTAGAGACAAACATTTTATTTCTTTAACGTTTCACATACGCAGCACCCCAGAGGGGTTCCTGGCCCCACTCCCCACAGCCGCTCAGTATTCGGGGCACTGTTGGTCTTCTGGGCCTGGCGCTGTCACCGCTTGCAGGGCTGGCAGAAGCAGACACGGCTAGTGGCATCTCCACCAGCCCTTCAAGTAGCCCCACAGCCGGGCGCAGCCCTGCCGCAGGCACCTTCCTGCCCTGCACAGCCCTGGGTCTGCCTGGCCACACTCCCTGCCCGTGGTCTTGCAGGACTCCTCCGTCTTTGCCTTCAAGGCCTGGAAAGCACAGGTGATCTCCTGCACCTGCTCCACCTTGTCCATGTCCATGGCTGGGGGCCTTCTGGGGGACAGGTGCTCATCCGTGGGCCTCTGTGCCCTGTCCATCCCCTGCTGGGGAACCCACTCTTTCTCGGTCCCTGCTGGCAGCTCCTGTGGAGGCTCCTGGCCGAGGACCGGCCCCAGTTTCCGCACTGCCCCACCAGCAGCCATGGGAGAGCGGGGGTGTCCTGAGTGTGTGAGCACCACTGGCTCTGTTGCTGCACTGGGCCAGGCCTCCAGGAAGTGGTAGAGGGAGCTCTGGGAAGTGGAGCTGCTCCTCAACAGGCTGCTGCAGTCCTCCGAGTTGGCCAGCGAGCACAGGCTGCAGGGGCTCTTGCGGTGGCCCTTGGGGGGCCCAGGAGCCCAGGGGGTGCCTGGACCAGAAGCAGCTGTCCCCACTGATAGGACCTATAGGCGGCAGAGGAGGGCAGGGGGACCTGGGGGCTTGGGGGGGGCAGGGGGTAGAGAGAGGCATCACTGCTCAGATGGTATATGGTTGGCAGGGAGCCCAGTGGGTCCTGTGGGGCCCGGTGCTTCCTCCTCGCTGCCTCCTCGGTTGCCCTGCAGAGGAGGAGAGAGAAGAGACCCGCTGCACCCTGTCTCCTCCATCGGGGCCTGCGAACAGAACCCCCTCCTCAGCAGGCGGGCAGGGCTGCCCAGCGCAGGCAGGTGGGTCTCCCCCACACTCCCTGCTTCTCCTGCATCGACTTGAGCTCCCATCCTTCATCCGCTAGCCGAGAAGCTGCTGAGGGAGGGGACAGAGTGAGCGGCCGGCAGCCCTTGGCACAGCCCCGGCTCAGGGCTGCCGTGGGGTGTGTGCTGTTTGCCCGGTGCTCGGTGCTGGGGCCACTCACTGCTCTGCTCCTGCGGGCGGGCTCTCACGTGCGTTACCCCTTGCTTTGGCTTCTTCCAGTCCCTCTGCAGGACCCCGGGAGCTGGGCGAGACGGGAGCAGCTCCCAGCCCCGCGCTGCAGCCCCCCACCCCTCCCCACGCTGTGGCACAGTGCGGTGCAGCAGTCGCCTACCTGGAGCTGCTTGGTCCGTAGCACAGAAGAGACCGCGCTGAGCCCCATCGAAAGCATCACGCGCGGAGCCAGGTGAGCTGTGGGGGGGACGTTGGAGTCCCTCCTGGCACCAGCTGCGGTGCAGCCGCGCAACCCTGGGGTGCCCCCCATGGGAAATGTTAAAGAAATAAAATGTTGGTCTCTATCCCTGGTGCTGTGGTTCATCCTCCCATCCCGCGGCTGGGGCTGTGCCCCCCTCAGTGCCCGACCCAGTGGGACAGGCTGGCACTGCTGGCACCCACCAACCTGGGGGGGGGGTGGTGTCAGGGGAGCTGGGTGGGCTGGAGAAAGGGAGGAAGCACCTCTTGAAACCAGCTCGGCCCTCTCCAGCCACAAAACCCTCCCCAGAGGCACCAGAGGGGACCCCCAGATCCTTGAAGGGCTGCCCCAGACTCCCTCTGGCCTGCAGGAGTCCCCCCCAGGACCCCATAAGGGCAGCCCAGGACCCCTTACGGACACCCCAGTGGCGTCCCAAATCTGGGTTCTTTACCTGCTGGGCAAGCCAGTAACACACTGTTTGGGAGCAGCCAGCCAAGCCGGTTTCAGAGCACCAGAGGTGAGAGGCAGGGAGCTGCCATCCCACTCAGCTCCATCCCCGCCGTGCCTTGGCTGTGCAGAGAGAACTTGGGGGGAGCTGCAAAACAGCTCAGCCCGGGCTTATCTCCAGATGGCACAGAACAACCAAAACCAAATGGCCCTTAACAAACAAAATGCCCCGAGTCCCATCCCACCACTCCTCCCGTGATGTTGAGCGCCGGATATCACAAACTGGCAACAGAGACTTCGCTATGGCACCACCAGAGGGAAATATCCCAGACAGTGTAATCCACTCGGGCATAATCCTGCACCCTCACCGAGTCAGGAAATATAAACCGCAGGGTCTGGGGAGACAAATGGGGAATCCTCCAAGGATACAGCTGGCCCCTCGGAGATCTGTCCCCCCCATCCAGGACGCTGTACAGGGTAACTTCCCAGGGATGGAGCGACCTCACCTGAGAGAGAGAGGGTAAGTGACTAAGAAACATCCGTACGGTATAGGGCATGCGATTGAGTTTGTGACTGGTGCACTCTTCTAAGGCATTAATATCTAGCGCCCTTGTGGTTTGTGTTGCTGCTTGTCGGGGGCATTTGTAGCTCGCAATAGTGGATCCCACTAATGTCTTTTAAACCGCAATAGTGTAATCGCCATCGCACACACAGAACTTGCGATAGTGATGTATTGGGCCTGTGAGCGAAGTCCAAAGAAATTGTTAATTTGAACCTCTCAGTGAAGCCCTTTTTCCCGTTTCGTCCCACTCCCCGAGCCACTGGGTAAAGGAACACCTGGCAAAAAAAACACCACCCCAAAAAAAAACCCCACACCACATCCCCCACTCCCCACCCACCCCTTCTCCCCCCATCACAGCCATGGGGCAAACTCCCACCACCACCCCCCCAATCTCAGCTCAGCCGTGACCCCCCGAAGACACTGGAAAGAGAGCAACGGAGAGCGAGCTCAGGCTCGTGTGAGCTGCAGAGATTTCTCTTTGGTTTTTGCTGTTGTTGTCGCTGTGTGGGTTTTGGTTGGTTTTTTTCACAGAACACTTTGCAGTGTGGTGTCACAGCCCCCGGGGCCGGCGCTGGCACCGCCACCTCACCCCCGGCTCTCGTCCTTCCTCTTGCCCGGTGGCTTTCACCCCGTTCCTTGCTTGGTTTGGTTGGTTGTTTTTTCCTTTCTACCTTTCTTTTTTTTTATATTTGGGGTTTTTGTTTCCTTTTCCTTTTTTTTTCTCTTCCCCCCGCCTTTTTTCCTTTTCCCTTTTTTTCCGTTTCCCCCTTTTTTCTTCCCCCCTTTTATCTCTTTTTCTCTTTGTTCTTCTTTCCCCTCTTTTTTTTTCTCCCCCCATTTTTTCTTTTGTTTTTTTTCTTTTTCTCTTTTTAAACATCTCTCAAGCTTTCTCCGAAGGAACGGCCCCTGGCTCTCAGCCAGCAGAAGGAGACTATGGAAGAGCTCTGGCACCCGTGGGATTGCTTTCCTTCTCCCGCCTCGCACTCAGTAGAGAGTGTGTTTTCCAACTCGTTTTTTTTTTTTATTAAGAAAATAAACAAAAATAATGCTCCAGCTATCAGTTTTACAAGGCACACAAAATTTCTAAAAGGGAAACAGAAGCGCAATGTGCTGAGGTATGAAAACCTGAGGTAGTTTTTGTGTGTGGATGTGTGTGTGTCATCTGGGGTTGGGGGTTGTGTCTGTGTTACTTTTGAAATTAAAAAAAAAATAATAATTTTGCTAGTGTGTTGTTTTTTTTCCCCCAGCCCTGGGCTGACAACCTGTTGGAAATCTGGCTCTGCCCCCCTTCTCTCTTTGCAACCGGGATCTTTCCCCAAACCATTTTTATCCAAGCACAGCCTTTCCTTTAACCTCTAGAAAAGCCGGCTTGTGCTAAAAACCAAACATCCCCCTCCCACCCCCACCCCCTCTGAAATGAAATAAATAAATAAAAAAAAATAAAATACTTACAAAACTTGAAAATCGCCGTTAGTTTCGTTATCGTTACATTAATTCTAAAAACTGATGAGCCGCTGTGCTGCGTGACGCAGCCCAACCTCCCCCCCTCAACGCTGGGCGAGCTCCTCTGGCCATGCCTGGGATGAAAAACGGGTGGCTTTTAGGAAATAAAAAATTTTAAAAAAAAGAATAATAAAAACTCTCTTTCTCTGTCTCTCTACCTATGTTAGTCCAACTAAAGGGGTAGCGTTGGGAGGCGAGGGAGGGGGAGGCTGTGGGATGGAGAGAGCCCTCCCCGTACCCCTCGGCTGTGCATCCTCACAGCGCCGCGGGGAATCGGGTGGGGTGTGTTTGGGGGGTCTTTGGTTTGCACAGGGTGGCCGTGGTGGGGGCTCAGCCCCATCCTTACAGTGCTGGGGCGCACGGGGCTACCAGGCGCAGAGTCCCTCCCCCAGTGAGGTGCTTTGGTGCGTTGATGTGTTAGATGGGGTGGCACAGCCCCTGCCCGCCCCGGGAGGGGGGACACCACCTCTCCGGTGGCACTGGATGGGTGGGAGGGAGGGAGGGAGCACAGCTCTGGAAGCCATGGAGAAAGGTGTGGGGGTGTCCCTCATCGTGGCAGCCCCCAACAGCCCTAACCCGCCACCCCAAGGGACACCCAAGCCCCATCTTGGTCCTCTCCCCGTTGGGTGATGCCCTTCCACCCACCCCAGAGGTGCGCTCCTCTCCTGCGGGGGGGACGCCCAGCGCTCGCCTGGCTAGAGAAGCACCGGGGGGGTTGGTTAGGGGGCATCTGAGTTTCCCCATTACACGGGCCTAATTACTGTGCTGTTAATAACCATTAATAACGACTTTGGCTCTGCTAACCAACTGCGGCGAGGCCCCCACCCCGCTTTAGCACAGGCTTCCTGATGCCAACAGCTCCCCGAGCCACTGGGTAAAGCTGCGCCTGGCAAAAAACCACCACCCCCCAAAAAACCCCCACACCACATCCCCCACTCCCCACCCACCCCTTCTCCCCCCATCACAGCCATGGGGCAAACTCCCAACCCCCCCCCCCCCCCCAATCTCAGCTCAGCCGTGACCCCCCCCGAGACACTGGAAAGAGAGCAACGGAGAGCGAGCTCAGGCTCGTGTGAGCTGGAGAGATTTCTCTTTGGGTTTTGATGTTGTCGGTGAGGGGGATTTGGTTGGTTGTTTTTCACAGAACACTTTGCAGTAGAGGACAAAAACGTGGTGTCGCAGCCCCCGGGGCCGGCGCTGGCACCGCCATCTCCCCCCACGGCCCCCCCCCTCCCGCGGCTCCTGTCCCTCCTCCTGCCCGGCGGCTGTTCCCACTTTCCTTCCTTGGTTTGTTTGTTTTTTTTCTTTTCTACCTTTGTTTTTTAATATGTGGGGTTTTTTCCGTTTTCCCTTTTTCTTTTTTCTCCCTTTTGTTTTTTTGCTTCCCCCTCCTTTTTCCTCTTTTTCCCCTTTTTGCTTTTTCCCCCTTTTTTCTGTTTCCCCTTCCCCCCCTCGTTTTTTTTCTCTCCCCCCCCTTTTTCCCCTGTTTTTCTTTTTCATTTTTCCCCCTTTTTTTCTTTTTCCCCTTTTTTCTTTTCCCACTTCCCCCCTCCCCCCTTTTTTTTTTCCCCTCTTTTTAAACAAGCTCTCTCCCGAAGGAGCGGCCCCTGGCTCTCCGCTGGCAGAAGGAGCCTACGGAAGAGCTCTGGCACTGACACGGGCAGGAACACCCACTCCCACATCGCAACACAGCAGTTAGTTTGGCAACACCCCCACCCCCTGTCACAAGTGAGACCTGCACAGACAAAAGGCTCCTGAGTGAGGGCACTGGGGCAGCCCCACCTTAGAAGCAGCAGAGGAGCAGAGCCATCCGGAGCCATCAAGAGCACAGGAAGGGCTATTCAGGGCCTCATTGTCTGCGCCGAGTGACCGTCTGCTGAGAACCGCTCTGGCGGCTCAGAGCTCAGCCCCAGCAGCAGTCTGGAGCCAATGGGGAAAAGTACACTGGGAGGAAGACTGGCAGCCTTCCTCCACAACGCCCCGGAGAGAATGACCAGAGTGCTGCCTATCCCCATCCCTTTTCCAACTCGGTTCTTTTTTTATTAGAAAATTAATTAAAAAAAAACCCTCCAACTCTCAGGTTTCCAAGGCATACAAAATCTCTAAAAGGGAGACACAAGCGTGAGGTGCTGAGGTACCCAAACCTGCCCACGTTAGTCCAACGAAAGGGATAGCGTCGGGAGGCGAGGGAGGAGGAAGGGGGAGGCTGTGGGATGGAGAGAGCCCTCCCCGTACCCCTCAGCTGTGCATCCTCGCAGCGCCGCGGGGAATGGGGGGCTGTGTGTTTGGGGGGGTCTTTGGTTTGCTCCCCTGACCTGCTGGGGGGGGGGGAGGAGGATTTGGGAGGGGGGGATGTCCGGCGGCGGGGTTACATTCATCGGGCGGTGCTGGGCGGCACGGCGGGAGCCTCCCTTGCTGTGCTGCGAGGCCGGGGCTCCCGGAGCGTGTTTCTGCTCCTGCTGCTTCACCTGCTGGAGCATTTCCCTCATCTTGCGCTGTGCAGTTATGGAAGATGCACCCAGGTGGGATGCGGGTGGCTTTGCCTGCACAGAGGAGTCCATTCACACCCTGGGCGCTGCTCTGCACGGCCTCCAGAACACACATTTTTAGCTCAATCGAGCCAATCTTCAATTTCAGCACTTGCACAGCCGGGGGGAAGCTACCGAAACACCTTCAGTGCCTCTTGGGGGCACAGAGACCACCCAAAAGAAGAGCAGCAGGTCGCTCGGGTGCTGCTGGGCTCAGCAAGCCCCACGCCTTTCCTCGGTGGATGAAAGCGGCCGGGGAATATCGGGTAACACCACAGCCAAACCGTACCTGACTGGCAAAGAAATGCCCAATGATTTTAACGATGACCTCCTCGTTCTCGTCTGGGGTTTGGTCTCGTGGCACAATGACTGCCGCGCTGGTTAAGTTTTGCAGTTCGTTTACCTGGAGCGAACCACAAGAGGGTGATGCCCTTCCACCCACCCCGGAGCTGCGCTCCTCTCCTGCGGGGGGGACGCCCAGCGCTCGCCTGGCTAGAGAAGCACCGGGGCGGGGGGGGGGGTGGTTAGGGGGCATCTGAGCTTCCGCATTACACGGGCGTAATTAGTGTGCCATTAACCACCATTAATAACCACTTTGGCTTTGCTAACCAACTGCCCCCACCCCGCTTTAGTGCGGGCTTCGTGATGCACACGCCTCCCTGTGTGGGAGCAGCCAGCCAAGCCGGTTTCGGAGCACCAGAGGTGAGAGGCAGGGAGCTGCCATCCCACTCAGCTCCATCCCCGCCGTGCCTTGGCTGTGCAGAGAGAACTTGGGGGGAGCTGCAAAACAGCTCAGCCCGGGCTTATCTCCAGATGGCACAGAACAACCAAAACCAAATGGCCCTTAACAAATAAAATGCCCCGAGTCCCATCCCACCACTCTTCCCGTGACGTTGAGCGCCGGACATCACAAATTGGCAACAGAGACTTCGCTATGGCACCACCAGAGGGAAATATCCCAGACAGTGTAATCCACTCGGGCATAATCCTGCACCCTCACCGAGTCAGGAAATATAAACCGCAGGGTCTGGGGAGACAAATGGGGAATCCTCCAAGGATACAGCTGGCCCCTCGGAGATCTGCCCCCCCATCCAGGACGCTGTACAGGGTAACTTCCCCGGGATGGAGCGACCTCACCTGAGAGAGAGAGGGTAAGTGACTAAGAAACATCCGTACGGTATAGGGCATGCGATTGAGTTTGTGACTGGTGCACTCTTCTAAGGCATTAATATCTAGCGCCCTTGTGGTTTGTGTTGCTACTTGTCGGGGGCATTTGTAGCTCGCAATAGTGGATCCCGCTAATTTCTTTTAAACCGCAGTAGTGTAATGGCTATCGCACACACAGAACTTGCAATAGTGATGTATTGGGCCTGTGAGCGAAGTCCAAAGAAATTGTTAATTTGAACCTCTCAGTGAAGCCCTTTTTCCCGTTTCGTCACACTCCCCGAGCCACGGGGTAAAGCGACACCTGGAAAAAAAACCCACACCACCCCAAAAAAACCCCACACCACATCCCCCACTCCCCGCCCACCCCTTCTCCCCTCATCACAGCCATGGGGCAAACTCCCACCACCACCACCCCCAATCTCAGCTCGGCCGTGACCCCCCCCCCCCGAGATACTGGAAAGAGAGCAACAGAGAGCGAGCTCAGGCTCTTGTGAGCTGGAGAGATTTCTCTTTGTTTCTTGATGTTGTCGTTGGGTGGGGTTTGGTTGGTTTTTTTCACAGAACACTTTGCAGTGTGGTGTCACAGCCCCCGGGGCCAGCGCTGGCACCGCCACCTCACCCCCGGCTCTCGTCCCTCCTCTTGCCCGGTGGCTTTCACCCCTTTCCTTGCTTGGTTTGGTTGTGTTTTTTTTTCCTTTCTACCTTTCTTTTTTTTTTATATTTGGGGGTTTTGTTTCCTTTTCCTTTTTTTTTCTCCCCCCCCCCCTTTTTTCCTTTTCCCTTTTTTTCTTTTTCCCCCTTTTTTCTTCCCCCCCTTTTATCTCTTTTTCTCTTTGTTCTTCTTTCCCCTCTTCCCCCCCCCCCCCCCCTTTTTTGCTTTTGTTTTTTTCTTTTTCTCTCTTTAAGCATCTCTCAAGCTTTGTCCGAAGGAACGGCCCCTGGCTCTCAGCCAGCAGAAGGAGACTATGGAAGAGCTCTGGCACCCGTGGGATTGCTTTCCTTCTCCCGCCTCGCACTCAGTAGAGAGCGTGTTTTCCAACTCTTTTTTTTTATTAAGAAAATAAACAAAAATAATGCTCCAGCTATCAGTTTTGTAAGGCACACAAAATCTCTAAAAGGAACAGAAGCGCAATGTGCTGAGGTATGAAAACCTGAGGTAGTTTTTGTGTGTGGATGTGTGTGTGTCATTTGGGGTTGTGGGTTGTGTGTGTGTTACTTTTGAAACTAAAAAAAAAATTAATATTTTTGCTAGTGTTGTTTTTTTTTCCCCCCAGCCCTGGGCTGACAACCTCTTGGAAATCTGTTTTCCCCCCCTGCCCCTCTTTCCCCCCTTCTCTCCTTGCAACCGGGATCTTTCCGCAAAGGGTTTACAGCCGAGCACGGCCTTTCCTTTAACCTCTAGAAAAGCCGGCTTGTGCTAAAAAACAAACATCCCCCTCCCGCCCCCACCCCCTCTGAAATGAAATAAATAAATAAATAAAATAAAATCCTTACAAAACTTAAAAATAGCTGTTAGTTTCCTTATTGTTACATTAATTCTAAAAGCTGATGAGCCGATGCGCTGTGCGCCGCAGCCCAACCTCCCCCCCTCAACGCTGGGCGAGCTCCTCTGGCCATGCCTGGGATGAAAACCGGGTGGCTTTTAGGAAATAAAAAATTAAAAAAAAAAATAATAAAACCTCTCTTTCTCTCTCTCTCTCTCTGCCTCTGTTAGTCCAACTAAAGGGATAGCGTCGGGAGGCGAGGGAGGAGAAAGGGGGAGGCTGTGGGATGGAGAGAGCCCTCCCCGTACCCCTCGGCTGTGCATCCTCGCAGCGCCGTGGGGAATGGGGGTGGGGGGGTTCTGTGTGGGGGTCTTTGGTTTGCACAGGGTGGCCGTGGTGGGGGCTCAGCCCCATCCTTACAGTGCTGGGGAGCACGGGGCTACCAGGCACAGGGTCCCTCCCCCAGTGAGGTGCTTTGGTGCGTTGAGGTGTTAGATGGGGTGGCACAGCCCCTGCCCGCCCCGGGAGGGGGGACACCACCTCTCCGGTGGCACTGGATGGGTGGGAGGGAGGGAGGGAGGGAGCAGAGCTGTGGGAGCCATGGAGAAAGGTGTGGGGGTGTCCCTCATCGTGGCAGCCCCCAGCAGCCCTACCCCGCCACCCCAAGGGACACCCAAGCCCCATCTTGGTCCTCTCCCCGTTGGGTGATGCCCTTCCACCCACCCCGGAGGTGCGCTCCTCTCCTGTGGGGGGGACGCCCAGCGCTCGCCTGGCTAGAGAAGCACCGGGGGGGGTGGTTAGGGGGCATCTGAGCTTCCCCATTACACGGGCCTAATTACTGTGCCGTTAATAACCATTAATAACCACTTTGGCTCTGCTAACCAACTGCGGCGAGGCCCCCACCCCGCTTTAGCACAGGCTTCCTGATGCCAACACCTCCCCGAGACACTGGAAAGAGAGCAACGGAGAGCGAGCTCAGGCTCGTGTGAGCTGGAGAGATTTCTCTTTGGGTTTTGATGTTGTCGGTGGGTGGGATTTGGTTGGTTGTTTTTCACAGAACACTTTGCAGTAGAGGACAAAAACGTGGTGTCGCAGCCCCCGGGGCCGCCGCTGGCACCGCCACCTCCCCCCACGGCCCCCCCTCCCCCGGCTCCTGTCCCTCCTCCTGCCCGGCGGCTGTTCCCACTTTCCTTCCTTGGTTCGTTTGTTTTTTTTTTTTCCTTTCTACCTTTCTTTTTTAATATGTGGGGGTTTTTTTCTTTTTCATTTTTTCTTCTTTCTTCCTTTTGTTTTTCACTTCCCCTTCCTTTTTTCCCCTTATTTCTTCTTTTTTCACTTTTTTCCCCTTTTTTTCTCTTTTTCCCCCCTTTTTTTCCCTTTTTTTTGCTTTTCCCCCCTTTTTTGTTTCCCCTTTCCCCCCCCCCGTTTTTTTTCTCTTTTTTCCCCTTTTTTCTTTTCCCACTTTTTTTTTTCATCCCCCCCCCCCCCCCTTTTTTTTTTCCTCTTTTTAAACAAGCTCTCTCCCGAAGGAGCGGCCCCTGGCTCTCCGCTGGCAGAAGGAGCCTACGGAAGAGCTCTGGCACTGACACGGGCAGGAACACCCACTCCCACATCGCAACACAGCAGTTAGTTTGGCAACACCCCCACCCCCTGTCACAAGTGAGACCTGCACAGACAAAAGGCTCCTGAGTGAGGGCACTGGGGCAGCCCCACCTTAGAAGCAGCAGAGGAGCAGAGCCGTCCGGAGCCATCAAGAGCACAGGAAGGGCTATTCAGGGCCTCATTGTCTGCGCCGAGTGACCGTCTGCTGAGAACCGCTCTGGCGGCTCAGAGCTCAGCCCCAGCAGCAGTCTGGAGCCAACGGGGAAAAGTACACTGGGAGGAAGACTGGCAGCCTTCCTCCACAACGCCCCGGAGAGAATGACCACAGTGCTGCCTATTCCCATCGTTTTGTCCAACTCGTTTCTTTTTTTATTAGAAAATTAATAAGAAAACCCTCCAACTCTCAGGTTTCCAAGGCACACAAAATCTCTAAAAGGGAGACACAAGCGTGAGGTGCTGAGGCACCCAAACCTGCCCACGTTAGTCCAACGAAAGGGATAGCGTCGGGAGGCGAGGGAGGAGGAAGGGGGAGGCTGTGGGATGGAGAGAGCCCTCCCCGTACCCCTCGACTGTGCATCCTCACAGCGCCGCGGGGAATGGGGGGCTGTGTGTTTGGGGAGGTCTTTGGTTTGCTCCCCTGACCTGCTGGGGGTGGGAGAGGGGGGGGGGGATGTCTGGCGGCGGGGTTACAGTCATCGGGCGGTGCTGGGCGGCACGGCGGGAGCCTCCCTTGCTGTGCTGCGAGGCCGGGGCTCCCGGAGCGTGTTTCTGCTCCTGCTGCTTCACCTGCTGGAGCATTTCCCTCATCTTGCGCTGTGCAGTCCTGGGGAGGAGAGGGGAAAAGCAAGAGGTGGTGGTCAGGGCACTGCTTCTCCCCCCACCAACCACTCCCGAGCCCCCACTGAGCATCTCGCCACTCCCAACTTTTCACTCTGGACAAGCTGTAATTAATTTTGTGGGGGTGGTGCTGGTGTGTGTTTGGTTTTTTTTTTTTTAATTTTTTGTTTTGTTTTGTTCTTTTTTTTTTTTAACTTGTGCTTCACTCCTCGAGAGAGCCTGAATTTTTGGGGGGCCACCGTTCCGCTGAAGTGGACAGGAGACAAGGTTATGGAAGATGCACCCAGGTGGGATGTGGGTGGCCTTGCCGGCACCAGGGAGTCCATTCACACCCTGGGTGCTGCTCTGCACGGCATTCAAAACACCCATTTTTAGCTCAATGAAGCCAATCTTCAACTTCAGCGCTCGCACAGCCGGGGGGAGTTACCGAAACACCTTCAGTGCCTCTTGCGGGCACGGGGACCATCCAAAAGAAGAGCGGCGGGATGCTCAGGTGGTGCTGGGCTCAGCCACCCCACGCCTTTCCTCAGTGGACGAAAGCGGCCGGGGAATATCGGGTAAAGCCATGGCCAAACGGTACCTGACTGGCAAAGAAATGCCCAATGATTTTAACGATGACCTCCTCGTTCTTGTCCGGGGTTTGGTCTCGTGGCACAAGGACTTCCGCGCTGGTTAAGTTTTGCAGTTCGTTCACCTGGAGCAAATCACAAGAGGGTTTTGTTGTGGAAGAGCCAAAATCCTCTGCTGCAGCTGTCACCACAGCACCAGGCACCCTGTGTGGGCCCCCCTTCCTTGGGACCAACGAGAACCACCACCAGGACATGGGGGCTGAGGGTCAAGACGTTGCTGAAACCACTGTGCACCCGGGATTTGTCCCCCTGGGGTGGGCAGGGGTGATGGCTGATGCCCAACTCTGCATCCCCGGGGCACCACCACCTACAATCTTGACACCTTTGCCTATCACACGGCTGGCAGCGAAGGAAGGCACCTTGATGTGGGCTTCAAGCTTCACTTCTTCTTTCGCGTTAAAGAAGATTTCCTCTTTCAGCTTCCAAAATATTCACCCTTGGGCCTGGGGAGGAGACGGACAGGGACGAAAACCATCAGGCAGCGCCCGTTCTGCCTCTCTATCCCCAAAGGAGACGATGTCCCCACGTCCAGCAGCATCAAAACCATTGTACCCAGCAAAGAGCTCCCCCGGCACTGAGGGAGGCCAAGCCAGGCTGGCAGCACCGTGGTGACCACAGGGACGCCCACGACTTGTCCCTTACTGTCCCTCCCACCCATAGCCCCCACCCAGCGCACCCTGAACTGAGCCTCGGGCGGCCCCGTGATGATGACCATCCGCTCACTGCCCTCGGGACCTTCTGCTGGGGCAATCTGGGGAGGGATGGGGGAGAGGGAGCATGAGCGCGGCCTCCACTTCGGCAAGACCTTCCCTCTGTGGCATTTCCCCCCCAGTGCAGGGCAACCCCCCCATGCAGGAGCATCCCCTCCCACCCGAGCCGGGCTGATAACCAGGGTGCTGCAGGCCTGGCCTTCTACTAACGACAAGCCGGAGAGGCAGGCCCATGCCAACCTCATCAAGTGCAACCAGGCCAAGTGCAATGTCCTGCTCCTGGGTCGGGGCAATCCCCAGCCCAAATCCAGGCTGGGTGGAGAATGGGTGGAGAGCAGCCCTGGGGAGAAGGACCTGGCGGTGCTGATTGAAGCTCAACATGAGATGGCAACACATGATCACGAGATGTGGGGACTGAGGCAAAAGAAGGGTTAAGTGGGGTAGAACTAATAGGGAGGAATAAGCAGCTGCAGCACTGTTCTGGCGGACGACGAAGTTGTGTGAAGCTCCTCCCGAGATAAGGAGGTGCTGCTCACAGGGAAGAGAGATTCCCTTTTCGGTGGGAACGTGATCTTTTGGAGTACGCGATGGTGTAAACAAGTACAGTAGGAATTTACTGGCCTTGGTAGAAAGGTATGTAAAGAGGACGCTTGCTTAATACAGCGGATTCCGGTTTCGATCCTGCATATCGCAGTCCGCGCGTTCCCACCGCCACACGCCCCCTCCCCCGCGGGCCGCCCCCCGGCCCCCGGCGGCGCCCCGCTCCGCCCGCCCGCCCCCGCCCTGGGCAGGAGCTCCCCGAGCCCGCGCCGCCCCGCCGGAGCGCAGCGGGACGAGCAGCTGCAGCGCCCGGTGCCGCGGGGCCGGTTCCTGCGCGCCGTCACCCGCGGCGGGAGGAGCCGCACCGCGCCCGCGGGCACCGGCGGGGCTCGGCTCCGCTCGGATGGGGTCGGCTCCGCTCGGATGGGGTCGGATGGGGTCGGCCCATCACTGCCCCAGTGGTGGGAGGGGAGAAGGGAACCCCCCCCCCCCTTTGCCAGCACCGCCTCCTCCCCACAGTGTCCCCCAGAGAAGGCTCTGAACTCGGGACGATGCCAACGCGGGGGGGGACTGCAGTCTCTGCCCTCCCGCACCCACTCCGAGGGGATCTTCCGCTCTCGGACCATCTCCTGCTCCCGCTGCGGGGAGTTCCTGCTCTGGATGGATCCAGCCGGTTATGGAGGTACAGAGGGAAGTTGGACTCTCGCGTCCGCTACGGGGAGGTCAGAGCTGGGAAGCGCTCCGTACCCCGGCAGCAGCGGGGGGGGTTGAGCTGAGCAGGGAGGTGTTGGCCGGGCAGGAGGAACTGCTGCGCCGTCCCTGTCTCCCTCCAGAAGGACAGCGGCAAGAGAGGAGTGTGGGAGGAGGAGGTGGCGGGGGCAGAAGAGGAGGGGGAAGGGGAGCCGAACGCGGAGGAGCTGCGGGAGAAGAGCTGGACCATGGGGCTGTCCTGCCCCCCGCTGCCGGGCACGGGGGTCTGGGGGCACCGAGGGCTGGAGCTGTGCTCCGCAGGGCTGTGCTGGCCCCCAGGTGTGGTTTTAGTGTTGAATTTCTGTAAATGACTGGCTTGTAGAAGGCAGGTGTAGATTTGGGGAGGGGGGAAGCAGGAGCTGTGGCCGTGGGGGGGTGCATGCAGCTGAGGGGGTGGAGCTGTGACCTTGCTGGGCAGGAAGGACCACGGACCCGTCCGTGTCTGACCCCTGCAGCCCCCCCGGCTGTCCCCCTGCAGCTCTAGGGGAAGGGGCTGCCAGCGTCGGACAGGCGGCTCCTGCTCCTGCCCCCCTCCGGGGGAAACGGGTCCCCGGGGCTGCGGGCAGAGCCCCTCCTGTGCTCCCCGGGGGCTCTCGGGACAACGCCAAGGTGCCGTCAGGGGCGACCTCCTCTTGCAGTAGCAGCGGGGGGGGCAATGCCGCCCGAACCAAGGTGCCTGCCTGTGTCAGGTTCTGCAGGCAGCCTGTGGGCAGGGACGGTGCCCGGAGGGGGCGGGGGGGACCCCGCGCTCTTCCCACATGCCTGCAGCAGGGCAAGCAGCCCCAGGACCCTCCAGCTCCCCACGAGCGCTGGGGGATGTGCCTGTCCCCACCATGGCACCGCTACGGGGAAACAACATCCAGAGAGACATTGCAACATGGCAAAATGCATAGCAAGAGTCGTAGCTGAGAGGCTCCTGAATGGTGACCCTGGGGCAGCTCTACCTTGGAGGTGGCAGAGGAGCAGAGCCATCTGGAGCCACAGAGCAGCGGCTTTGGCAACCAGTTAAGGACAGTTGACCAAAACAATACAGTGATTAAAAAGGAGTCAACGACTCCCAGAGGATTCTGAAGGACCATCGAGAGACTATAATGCGCATACCGGGGTGGGTAGTAGCCTATGGTAATGAGTTCCCGGAAAAGTCATGAACATGTTAATCATTTCCCTGAAACCCTTGTGAATGTGTATATATGGCATGTCTATAAGGTGTATAACTAACCCTTTACGGTGAGCACGTTTGGAGGAGCGATCCCCCTTGCACCAGTGCTGGAATAGACATAGCTGCTTTATAACTCTGCGTGAGTCGTGGAATTTGTTTCCGCACGTCAGCACTGCAGGGCTCAAGGATGGGGACGACACCCCCCCCCCCCCGTCCCGTCCTGTCCCGTCCCATCCCCCCCCTCCATTCTGCCTGCAGGGAGCAGCCCCAGGCAGGGATGCTGAGCACGGGGGTTTCTTGACAGGCCTGGGGCTGGCAGCAGTGACACGTGGGGGCTGTAGGACATGTCCCACCCAGGCAGGGGTGCAACTCCTTCTGGGGGCAGCATGTCACTCAGAGCTGGGGGGGACTTGGATGGTCTTGGGCAGAGCGAGTGTTACTCCAGCCTGCCACCATGGCCCTTTGCAGCTCCGGTGGTACCCGGGCAGGGACGGGATGGGCTGGCCTGAGGCTGGAGCACCCCAGGGTGATGCCCCCCCACCACAGAGCATCCTCAGACCAATGGGCGCTGTGGGGATGGTGGGGCAGGGCTGGATAAAGGATGTGGGGCCAGGGCAGGGCCAGGGCCATCACCTGTAGCTGTAGCCAAGGGGAAGCCGAAGTCCTTTTGGGGTGGAGGTAGTGGAAGGAGTAGCGAGGGTGGCACTCGCTGTCGGACAGGTCCAGGTTGCAGTTCCAGCTGATGGTCACACTGATCACCCAGTCCTGCAGCAGGGACCAGCAGACCTCGCACAGTGCCAGCACGCTGCGTGCACAGCATCCCAATGGGCACGGCACCACCATGGTCACAGCATCTCCAGGGGCACGGCATCCCCATGGGATACAGCACCTACCTCCTTGCGGGCGTAGAATCTCCACAGACATGGCAATCCCCCAGGCACAGCACCCCAATGGGCATGGCAACCCCCATGGGCATGGCATCCCTGTGGGCACAGCATGTCCACAGCTATGGCATCCCTGGGGGCATGGCAGCATCCCCCCAACCCACACTGCTCCCGCCCGGCCACGAGCACAGCCCCATCCTCGCCCTCCCCAGCAGGACAGGACGGGGTTGCCACAGGCGTTGGGCCACAGGCCCTTGCCAGGGACGCCGTTGGCACTGCCTGCTGGCCCAAGAGTGCCCGGGAAGGGGCTTCCCAGAGGAGCTGGCCGGGCAGCAAGGAGCAGGTCCCAAAGGACGGGAAGACGCTGGGGACGGGCAGGGGGGCAGAGAGCGGGGGAAGGATGGAACAGCGTGGAGTGCCTCTCCTGGGGGGGACTTGTCTGCTCCCGCAGGTGCAGAGGGCAGGGAGGGCCCTGCGGGGACGCTGCGCTGCTCGGCCACCCGCCCCCATCCCCGGCAGAGGCGGGAGGGAGTCCCGGGGAGGCGGCACTGCCTCGCTCCGGCCGCGCCTGCCGCCTGCTCCCCCCGCCCGGCTCGGCCCGGCTCTGCCCGCACGGCTGGCTGGATCGGCTGGGCCGGGCCGGGCTGGGCTGGGCCGGGCTGGGCCGGGCTCGGCTCGAGTGGGCTGCGGCCCTGCGGGCCCGGGCCGGGCCGTGCGGCGGGAGCCCCGGCGGAGCGGCGGGGCAGGTGTGGGCGCGGAGGGGGCCGGGGGTCCCGGTGGGTGCGTGCGGGGGCTGCGGGCAGGGGGCGTGTGGGCCTCGCTCCGCGGAGGCTGCGGAGGCCGCGGCGGGGCCCGAGGGCAGAAGCGCGGGGCCGGCGGGCCCGGGAGCGGGTCCCCGCGGGAGCGGGCAGCGGCGCAGCCGTCGGGCGTCCCCCGGGCGCGGCCCCGCCCCTGCCCGCTGCTGCCGGGGGTCTGGCGGGGCGGCCGTCGGCGGGCAGCGGGGGTGCGGAGAGGGGCCGGGCTGCGGCCGCTGGCTGCGCTCCCCCCGGTGCCGGCGGGGACGGGGACGGGGACGGGGACGGGGACGGGCCCGGGGAGAGGCGGGCTGGCGGCGGGGCAGAGGCTGCGGGGCTCCCCCGGGGCACAGGGTCGGGCCCGGGCCGGTGGAGACGCTCTCGGGCTGCGGCCGGGACAGACGAGGCACAGCCGGCGGCTCTGGCAGAGGAGACGGAGGCTCCGCTTCGATTGCCCGCTCCGTCCTGAGGCAGCATGGCGCCTGCAGCCTGTGCAAGCAGGCCGTGCCCGGCACAGGGCAGAAGACCCCCGGGGGGCTCGTGCAGGGAGGTCCCGGAGGTGCCCCTGCCAAGCTGGCACAGGGAGGAGAGGCGGAGGGATGGAGGGCACCGCTGGACTCCCGCTCCTGCCAGGACAGGGAACCGCTGGCCACAACCGGCCCCGAGGAGCCCTGGCAAGGGGCCGTGCTCGGGGCTGCAGAGGAAGGCGAAAGACCCCCGGGGGCCCGTGCCAGTGTGCCCCGGGGGAAAAATTCCTTCCTGACCCCAAAACTGCGATCGCCTGTTCCCTGAGCACTCGAGCAAGACATTTTGCGTGACCTCCAGGGCAGCGGTGGCTCCAGGGGACACGTGCACTGCCCAACCCCTCCTCTACTTCCACTGGGGGCACCTCAGGGCCATCCCAGCATGGAAACCTGACATGGTATTCTCTACCAAAACACTCTTTTACTATGAAAATGTATCTTCCAGGGTCCACCCAAGACTCCTCCCAGGCAACTCCTGGAGCCATTTGATCATTGCTTTAGGGACCTGAGATCCCAGGAAGCAAGCCCAGACTCATACAGGGAAGATACCCAAGATGATTTTTCTCCTTGTACAATGCCCCATTCTCTGGGATGCACCCGACACCCCACCCAGGTATGGCCCTGAGTCTTTTTTTCCAGTGTTTTGGTGACCTGTCATCCCGGGTAGCAACCACAGACTCCTCCAGGAAAGATACCCCACATGCATTTTCTCCTTGGAAAATGCTCCTTCCTCTGGGATGCATCCGAGACTCCTCGCAATTATGTGTCTGAGAGTTTTTTCCGGTTGTTTAGGGCCCTGTCATCCCAGGTAGCAACCCCAGACTCCTCAAGGGAAGACACCCAAGATGATTTTTCTCTCTTGACAGTACTCCATCCTGCAAGATCTACCCAGAACTCCTCCCAGGCGTCTCCCGCAAGTTTTCTCCAATGCTTTAGGACCCTGTGATCCCGGGTAGCAACCCCAGACTCCTCCAGGGAAGATACCAAAGATGATTTTCCTCCTTGGACTATTGTCTATCCTGTGGGATGCACCTGAGACTCCTCCCAGCTCTGTTTCTGAGTGTTTTCTTCCTGGGGTTTAGGGCCCTGTGATCCCAGGTAGCAACCCCAGACTCCTCCAGGGAAGATACCCGAGATGATTTTTCTCCTTGGACAATGCTCCATCTTCTCGGATGCATCTGAGATTCCTCCCAGGCGTCTCCCGCAGACATTTTTCCGGTGGTTTGGGTCCCTTTCATCCCGGGTAGCAACTCCAGACTCCTCCAGGGAAGACACCCAAGATGATTTTTCTCTCTTGACAGTGGTCCATCATGCGGGATCTATCCAGAACTCCTCCCAGGCGTCTCCCGCAGAGTTTTCTCCAGTGCTTTAGGGCCCTGCAATCCCGTGTAGCAACCGCAGAATCCTCCAGTGAAGATACCCGAGATGAATTTTCTCCTTGGACAATGCTCCATCCTCTGGGAAGCATCCGAGACTCCTTGCAGCTTTGTCCCTGAGTGTTTATTCCGGTGGTTTTGGGCCCTGTGATCCCAGGTAGAAACCCCAGACTCCTCCGTGGAAAATACCCAAGTTGATTTTTCACCTTGGACTATTGTCCATCCTGCGGGATGCACCCGAGACTCCTCCCAGCTCTGTTTCTGAGTGTTTTCTTCCTGGGGTTTAGGGACCTGTGATCCCCGGGTAGCAACCCCAGACTCCTCCAGGGAAGATACTCGAGATGATTTTTCTCCTTGGACAATGCTGCATCCTCTGGGAAGCATCCGAGACTCCTTGCAGGTATGTCCCTGAGTGTTTATTCCGGTGTTTTGGGGCCCTGTAATCCCGGGTAGTAACCCCAGACTCCTCCAGGGAAGGTACCCGAGATGATTGTTCTTCTTGGACAATGCTCCATGTTCTGGGATGCATCTGAGATTCCTCCCAGGCGTCTCCCGCACACATTTTTCCGGTGGTTTGGGTCCCTGTAATCCCGGGTAGCAACCCCAGACTCCTCCAGGGAAGATACCCGAGATGATTTTTGTCCTTGGACAAAGCTCCATCCTCTGGGATGCATCCGAGACTTGTCGCAGCTATGTCCCCGAGTCTTTTTTCTCGCCTTTTAGGGTTCTGTCATCCCAGGTAGCAACCCCAGACTCCTCCAGGGAAGACACCCAATATGATTTTTCTCTCTTGACAGTGGTCCATCATGCGGGATCTATCCAGAACTCCTCCCAGGCGTCTCCCGCAGAGTTTTCTCCAGTGCTTTAGGGCCCTGCAATCCCGGGTAGCAACCGCAGACTCCTCCAGTGAAGATACCCGAGATGAATTTTCTCCTTGGACAATGCTCCATCCTCTGGGAAGCATCCGAGACTCCTTGCAGCTTTGTCCCTGAGTGTTTATTCCGGTGGTTTTGGGCCCTGTGATCCCAGGTAGAAACCCCAGACTCCTCCGTGGAAAATACCCAAGTTGATTTTTCTCCTTGGACTATTGTCCATCCTGCGGGATGCACCTGAGACTCCTCCCAGCTCTGTTTCTGAGTGTTTTCTTCCAGGGGTTTAGGGCCCTGTGATCCCGGGTAGCAACACTAGACTCCTCCGTGGAAGATGCCCGAGATGATTTTTCTCTTTGGACAATTCTTCATCCTCCGGGAAGCATCTGAGACTCCTTGCAGGTATGTCCCTGAGTCTTTATTCCGGTGGTTTAGGGCCCTGTCATCCTGGGTAGCAACCCCAGACTCCTCCAGGGAAGATACCCGAGATGATTTTTCTCCTTGGACAATGCTCCATCTTCTCGGATGCATCTGAGATTCCTCCCAGGTGTCTCCCGCAGACATTTTTCCGGTGGTTTGGGTCCCTGTAAACCCGGGTAGCAACGCCAGACTCCTCCAGGGAAGATACCCGAGATGATTTTGCTCCTTGGACAATGCTACATCCTCTGGGAAGCATCTGAGATTCCTCCCAGGCGTCTCCCGCAGACATTTTTCCTGTGGTTTGGCTCCCGTTAATCCCGGGTACCAACCCCAGACTCCTCCAGGAAAGATATCCAGGATGATTTTTCTCCTTGGACAATTCTCCATCCTCTGGGATGCATCCGAGACTTGTCGCAGCTATGTCCCTGAGTCTTTTTTCCTGGGGTTTATGGTTCTGTCAACCCAGGTAGCAACCCCAGACTCCTCCAGGGAAGACACCCAATATGATTTTTCTCTCTTGACAGTGGTCCATCCTGCAGGATCTACCCAGAATTCCTCCCAGGCGTCTCCCGCAGAGTTTTCTTCAGTGCTTTAGGGCCCTGTGATCCCGGGTAGCAACCCCAGACTCCTCTAGGGAAGATACCCGAGATGATTTTTCTCTTTGGAAAATGCTCCATCCTCTGGGAAGCATCCGAGACTCCTTGCAGGTATGTCCCTGAGTCTTCATTCCGGTGGTTTGGGTCCCTGTCATCCCGGGTAGCAACCCCAGACTCCTCCGTCGAAGATACCCAAGTTGATTTTTCTCCTTGGACTATTGTCCATCCTGCGGGATGCACCCGAGACTCCTCCCAGCTCTGTTTCTGAGTGTTTTCTTCCTGGGGTTTAGGGCCCTGTGATCCCGGGTAGCAACCCCAGACTCCTCCAGGGAAGATACCCGAGATGATTTTTCTCCTTGGACAATGCTCCATCTTCTGGGATGCATCTGAGATTCCTCCCAGGCGTCTCCCGCAGACATTTTTGCTGTGGTTTGGGTCCCTGTAATCCCGGGTAGCAACCCCAGACTCCTCCAGGGAAGATACCCGAGATGATTTTTCTCCTTAGACAATGCTTCATTCTCTGGGAAGCATCCGAGACTCCTTGCAGCTTTGTCCCTGAGTGTTTATCCCAGTGCTTTTGGGCCCTGTGATCCCGGGTAGCAACACCAGACTCCTCCAGGGAAGATACCCGAGATGATTTTTCTCTTTGGACAATGCTCCATCCTCTGGGATGCATCTGAGATTCCTCCCAGGCGTCTCCCGCAGACATTTTTCCTGTTGTTTGGTTCCCTGTAATCCCGGGTAGCAACCCCAGACTCCTCCAGGGAAGATACCCGAGATGATTTTTCTCCTTGGACAAATCTCCATCCTCTTGGAAGCATCTTAGACTCCTTGCAGGTATGTCCCTGAGTCTTTATTCCGGTGGTTTAGCACCCTGTCATCCTGGGTAGCAACCCCAGACTCCTCCAGGGAAGATACCCGAGATAATTTTTCTGCTTGGACAATACTCCATCCTCTGGGATGCATCTGAGATTCCTCCCAAATGTCTCCCGCAGACATTTTTCCTGTGGTTTGGTTCCCTGTAATCCCGGGTAGCAACCCCAGACTCCTCCAGGAAAGATACCCGAGATGATTTTTCTCCTTGGACAATGCTCCATCCTCTGGGATGCATCCGAGACTTGTCGCAGCTATGTCCCTGAGTCTTTTTTCTCGCGGTTTAGGGTTCTGTCATCCCAGGTAGCAACCCCAGACTCCTCCAGGGAAGACACCCAATATGATTTTTCTCTCTTGACAGTGGTCAGTCCTGCGGGATCTACCCAGAACTCCTCCCAGGCGTCTCCCGCAGAGTTTTCTCCAGTGCTTTAGGGCCCTGTGATTCCAGGTAGGAACCCCAGACTCCTCCAGGGAAGGTACCCGAGATGATTTTTCTCCTTGGACAATGCTCCATCCTCTGGGAAGCATCCGAGACTCCTTACAGCTTTGTCCCTGAGTGTTTATCCCAGTGCTTTTGGGCCCTGTGATCCCGGGTAGCAACACCAGACTCCTCCAGGGAAGATACCCGAGATGATTTTTCTCCTTGGACAAAGCTCCATCCTCTGGGAAGCATCTTAGACTCCTTGCAGGTATGTACCTGAGTCTTTATTCCGGTGGTTTAGCACCCTGTCATCCTGGGTAGCAACCTCAGACTCCTCCAGGGAAGATACCCGAGATGATTTTTCTCGTTGGACAATGCTCCATCCTCCTGGATGCATCTGAGACTTGTCGCAGCTATGTCCCTGAGTCTTTTTTCTCGCGGTTTAGGGTTCTGTCATCCCAGGTAGCAACACCAGACTCCTCCAGGGAAGATACCCGAGATGATTTTTCTCCTTGGACAATGCTCCATCCTCTGGGAAACATCCGAGACTCCTTGCAGCTTTGTCCCTGAGTGTTTATTCCAGTGCTTTTGGGCCCTGTGATCCCGGGTAGCAAGCCCGGACTCCTCCAGGGAAGATACCCGAGATGATTTTTCTCCTTGGACAAAGCTCCATCCTCTGGGATGCATCCGAGACTTGTGGCAGCTATGTCCCTGAGTCTTTTTCTCACGGTTTATGGTTCTGTCATCCCAGGTAGCAACCCCAGACTCCTCCAGGGAAGACACCCAATATGATTTTTCTCTCTTGACAGTGGTCCATCCTGCGGGATCTACCCAGAATTCCTCCCAGGCGTCTCCCGCAGAGTTTTCTCCAGTGCTTTAGGGCGCTGTGATCCCGGGTAGCAACCCCAGACTCCTCCAGGGAAGATACCCGAGATGATTTTTCTCCTTGGACAATGCTCCATCCTCTGGGAAACATCCGAGACTCCTTGCAGCTTTTTCCCTGAGTGTTTATTCCGGTGCTTTTGGGCCCTGTCATACCGGGTAGCAACCCCAGACTCCTCCGTGGAAGATACCCAAGTTGACTTTTCTCCTTGGACTATTGTCCATCCTGAGGGATTCACCCGAGACTCCTCCCAGCTCTGTTTCTGAGTGTTTTCTTCCTGGGATTTAGGGCCCTGTGATCCCGGGTAGCAACCCCAGACTCCTCCAGGGAAGATACCCGAGATGATTTTTCTCCTTGGACAATGCTCCATCTTCTGGGATGCATCTGAGATTCCTCCCAGGCGTCTCCCGCAGACATTTTTCCTGTGGTTTGGGTCCCTGTAATCCCGGGTAGCAACCCCAGACTCCTCCACGGAAGATACCCGAGATGATTTTTCTCCTTAGACAATGCTCCATTTTCTGGGAAGCATCCGAGACTCCTTGCAGGTATATCCCTGAGTGTTTATTCCGGTGTTTTGGGGCCCTGTGATCCCGGGTAGCAACCCCAGACTCCTCCAGGGAAGATACCCGAGATGAATTTTCTCCTTGGACAAAGCTCCATCCTCTGGGAAGCATCCGAGACTCCTTGCAGGTATGTTCCTGAGTCTTTTTTCCGGTGTTTTGGGGCCCTGTGATCCCGGGTAGCAACCCCAGACTCCTCCAGGGAAGATACCCGAGATGATTTTTCTCCTTGGACAAAGCTCCATCCTCTGGGAAGCATCCGAGACTTGTGGCAGCTATGTCCCTGAGTCTTTTTCTCACGGTTTATGGTTCTGTCATCCCAGGTAGCAACCCCAGACTCCTCCAGGGAAGACACCCAATATGATTTTTCTCTCTTGACAGTGGTCCATCCTGCGGGATCTACCCAGAATTCCTCCAAGGCGTCTCCCGCAGAGTTTTCTCCAGTGCTTTAGGGCCCTGTGATCCCGGGTAGCAACCCCAGACTCCTCCAGGGAAGATACCCGAGATGATTTTTCTCTTTGGACAATGCTCCATCCTCTGGGATGCATCTGAGATTCCTCCCAGGCGTCTCCCGCAGACATTTTTCCTGTGGTTTGGGTCCCTGTAATCCCGGGTAGCAACCCCAGACTCCTCCAGGAAAGATACCCGAGATGATTTTTCTCCTTGGACAATGCTCCATCTTCTGGGATGCATCTGAGATTCCTCCCAGGCGTCTCCCGCAGACATTTTTCCTGTGTTTTGGGTCCCTGTAATCGCGGGTAGCAACCCCAGACTCCTCCAGGGAAGATACCCGAGATGATTTTTCTCCTTGGACAATTCTCCATCCTCTGGGAAGCATCCGAGACACCTTGCAGGTATGTCCCTGATTGTTTATTCCGGTGTTTTGGGGCCCTGTGATCCCGGGTAGCAACCCCAGACTCCTCCAGGGAAGATACCCGAGATAATTTTTCTCCTTGGACAATGCTCCATCCTCTGGGAAGCATCCGAAACTCCTTCCAGGTATGTCCCTGAGTCTTTATTCCGGTGGTTTAGCGCCCTGTCATCCTGGGTAGCAATCCCAGACTCCTCCAGGGAAGATACCCGAGATGATTTTTCTCCTTGGATAAAGCTCCATCCTCTGGGAAGCATCCGAGACTCCTTGCAGGTATGTCCCTGAGTTTTTATTCCGGTGTTTTGGGGCCCTGTGATCCCAGGTAGCAACCCCAGACTCCTCCATGGAAGATACCCGAGATGATTTTTCTCCTGGGACAAAGCTCCATCTTCTGGGATGCATATGAGATTCCTCCCAGGCAT
Organism: Vanellus vanellus; assembly: GCF_965231255.1. NCBI lineage: Eukaryota > Metazoa > Chordata > Aves > Charadriiformes > Charadriidae > Vanellus > Vanellus vanellus. Next base: position 894,417 of record NW_028126614.1, read on the forward strand.
CTCCCAGACATTTTTCCTGTGGTTTGGGTCCCTGTAATCCCGGGTAGCAACCCCAGACTCCTCCAGGGAAGATACCCGAGATGATTTTTCTCCTTGGACAAAGCTCCATCCTCTGGGAAGCATCCGAGACTTGTGGCAGCTATGTCCCTGAGTCTTTTTCTCACGGTTTATGGTTCTGTCATCCCAGGTAGCAACCCCAGACTCCTCCAGGGAAGACACCCAATATGATTTTTCTCTCTTGACAGTGGTCCATCCTGCGGGATCTACCCAGAATTCCTCCCAGGCGTCTCCCGCAGAGTTTTCTCCAGTGCTTTAGGGCCCTGTGATCCCGGGTAGCAACCCCAGACTCCTCCAGGGAAGATACCCGAGATGATTTTTCTCCTTGGACAAAGCTCCATCCTCTGGGAAGCATCCGAGACACCTTGCAGGTATGTCCCTGATTGTTTTTTCCGGTGTTTTGGGGCCCTGTGATCCCGGGTAGCAACCCCAGACTCCTCCAGGGAAGATACCCGAGATAATTTTTCTCCTTGGACAATGCTCCATCCTCTGGGAAGCATCCGAAACTCCTTCCAGGTATGTCCCTAAGTCTTTATTCCGGTGGTTTAGCGCCCTGTCATCCTGGGTAGCAATCCCAGACTCCTCCAGGGAAGATACCCGAGATGATTTTTCTCCTTGGACAAAGCTCCATCCTCTGGGAAGCATCCGAGACTCCTTGCAGGTATGTCCCTGAGTGTTTATTCCGGTGTTTTGGGGCCCTGTGATCCCGGGTAGCAACCCCAGACTCCTCCAGGGAAGATACCCGAGATGATTTTTCTCCTGGGACAAAGCTCCATCTTCTGGGATGCATATGAGATTCCTCCCAGGCATCTCCCAGACATTTTTCCTGTGGTTTGGGTCCCTGTAATCCCGGGTAGCAACCCCAGACTCCTCCAGGGAAGATACCCGAGATGATTTTTCTCCTTGGACAAAGCTCCATCCTCTGGGAAGCATCCGAGACTTGTGGCAGCTATGTCCCTGAGTCTTTTTCTCACGGTTTATGGTTCTGTCATCCCAGGTAGCAACCCCAGACTCCTCCAGGGAAGACACCCAATATGATTTTTCTCTCTTGACAGTGGTGCATCCTGCGGGATCTACCCAGAATTCCTCCCAGGCGTCTCCCGCAGAGTTTTCTCCAGTGCTTTAGGGCCCTGTGATCCCGGGTAGCAACCCCAGACTCCTCCAGGGAAGATACCCGAGATGATTTTTCTCCTTGGACAATGCTCCATCTTCTGGGATGCATCTGAGATTCCTCCCAGGCGTCTCCCGCAGACATTTTTCCTGTGGTTTGGGTCCCTGTAATCCCGGGTAGCAACCCCAGACTCCTCCAGGGAAGATACCCGAGATGATTTTTCTCCTTGGACAATGCTCCATCTTCTGGGATGCATCTGAGATTCCTCCCAGGCGTCTCCCGCAAACATTTTTCCTGTGGTTTGGGTCCCTGTAATCCCGGGTAGCAACCCCAGACTCCTCCAGGGAAGATACCCGAGACGATTTTTCTCCTTGGACAAAGCTCCATCCTCTGGGATGCATCCGAGACTTGTCGCAGCTATGTCCCTGAGTCTTTTTCTCACGGTTTATGTTTCTGTCATCCCAGGTAGCAACCCCAGACTCCTCCAGGGAAGACACCCAATATGATTTTTCTCTCTTGACAGTGGTCCATCCTGCGGGATCCACCCAGAATTCCTCCCAGGCGTCTCCCGCAGAGTTTTCTCCAGTGCTTTAGGGCCCTGTGATCCCGGGTAGCAACCCCAGACTCCTCCAGGGAAGATACCCGAGATGATTTTTCTCCTTGGACAATGCTCCATCCTCTGGGAAGCATCCGAGACTCCTTACAGCTTTGTCCCTGAGTGTTTATTCCAGTGCTTTAGGGCCCTGTGATCCCGGGTAGCAACCCCAGACTCCTCCAGGGAAGACACCCAAGATGATTTTTCTCCTTGGACAATGCTCCATCTTCTGGGATGCATCTGAGATTCCTCCCAGGCGTCTCCCGCAGACATTTTTCCCGTGGTTTGGGTCCCTTTAATCCCGGGTAGCAACCCCAGACTCCTCCAGGAAAGATATCCGGGATCATTTTTCTCCTTGGACAATGCTCCATCCTCTGGGATGCATCCGAGACTTGTCGCAGCTATGTCCCTGAGTCTTTTTTCTCACGGTTTATGGTTCTGTCATCCCAGGTAGCAACCCCAGACTCCTCCAGGGAAGACACCCAATATGATTTTTCTCTCTTGACAGTGGTCTATCCTGCGGGATCTACCCAGAATTCCTCCCAGGCGTCTCCCGCAGAGTTTTCTCCAGTGCTTTAGGTCCCTGTGATCCCGGGTAGCAATCCCAGACTACTCCAGGGAAGATACCCGAGATGATTTTTCTCCTTGGACAATGCTCCATCCTCTGGGAAGCATCCAAGACTCCTTGCAGCTTTTTCCCTGAGTGTTTATTCCGGTGCTTTTGGGCCCTGTCATCCCGGGTAGCAACCCCAGACTCCTCCGTGGAAGATACCCAAGTTGATTTTTCTCGTTGGACTATTGTCCATCCAGCGGGATGCACCCGAGACTCCTCCCAGCTCTGTTTCTGAGTGTTTTCTTCCAGGGGTTTAGGGCCCTGTGATCCCGGGTAGCAACCCCAGACTCCTCCAGGGAAGATACCCGAGATGATTTTTCTCTTTGGACAATGCTCCATCCTCTGGGATGCATCTGGGATTCCTCCCAGGCGTCTCCCGCAGACATTTTTCCTGTGGTTTGATTCCCTGTAATCCCGGGTAGCAACCCCAGACTCCTCCAGGGAAGATAACCAAGATGATTTTTCTCCTTGGACAAAGCTCCATCCTCTGGGAAGCATCCGAGACTCCTTGCAGCTTTGTCCCTGAGTGTTTATTCCAGTGCTTTAGGGCCCTGTAATCCCGGGTAGCAACCCCACACTCCTCCAGGAAAGATACCCGAGATGATTTTTCTCCTTCGACAATGCTCCATCTTCTGGGATGCATCTGAGATTCCTCCCAGGCGTCTCCCGCAAACATTTTTCCTGTGGTTTGGGTCCCTGTAATCCCGGGTAGCAACCCCAGACTCCTCCAGGGAAGATATCCGAGACGATTTTTCTCCTTGGACAAAGCTCCATCCTCTGGGATGCATCCGAGACTTGTCGCAGCTATGTCCCTGAGTCTTTTTCTCACGGTTTATGGTTCTGTCATCCCAGGTAGCAACCCCAGACTCCTCCAGGGAAGACACCCAATATGATTTTTCTCTCTTGACAGTGGTCCATCCTGCGGGATCTACCCAGAATTCCTCCCAGGCATCTCCCGCAGAGTTTTCTCCAGTGCTTTAGGGCCCTGTGATCCCGGGTAGCAACCCCAGACTTCTCCAGGGAAGATACCCGAGATGATTTTTCTCCTTGGACAATGCTCCATCCTCTGGGAAGCATCCGAAACTCCTTCCAGGTATGTCCCTGAGTCTTTATTCCGGTGGTTTAGCGCCCTGTCATCCTGGGTAGCAATCCCAGACTCCTCCAGGGAAGACACCCGAGATGATTTTTCTCCTTGGACAAAGCTCCATCCTATGGGAAGCATCCGAGACTCCTTGCAGGTATGTCCCTGAGTGTTTATTCCGGTGTTTTGGGGCCCTGTGATCCCGGGTAGCAACCCCAGATTCCTCCAGGAACGATATCCGGGATCATTTTTCTCCTTGGACAATGCTCCATCCTCTGGGATGTATCCGAGACTTGTCGCAGCTATGTCCGTGAGTCTTTTTTCTCACGGTTTAGGGTTCTGTCATCCCAGGTAGCAACCCCAGACTCCTCCAGGGAAGACACCCAATATGATTTTTCTCTCTTGACAGTGGTCCATCCTGCGGGATCTACCCAGAATTCCTCCCAGGCGTCTCCCGCAGAGTTTTCTCCAGTGCTTTAGGGCCCTGTGATCCCGGGTAGCAACCCCAGACTCCTCCAGGGAAGATACCCGAGATGATTTTTCTCTTTGGACAATGCTCCATCCTCTGGGATGCATCTGAGATTCCTCCCAGGCGTCTCCCGCAGACATTTTTCCTGTGGTTTTGTTCCCTGTAATCCCGGGTAGCAACCCCAGACTCCTCCAGGAAAGATACCCGAGATGATTTTTCTCCTTGGACAATGCTCCATCTTCTGGGATGCATCTGAGATTCCTCCCAGGCGTCTCCCGCAGACATTTTTCCTGTGTTTTGGGTCCCTGTAATCCCGGGTAGCAACCCCAGACTCCTCCAGGGAAGATACCCGAGATAATTTTTCTCCTTGGACAATGCTCCATCCTCTGGGAAGCATCCGAAACTCCTTCCAGGTATGTCCCTGAGTCTTTATTCCGGTGGTTTAGCGCCCTGTCATCCTGGGTAGCAATCCCAGACTCCTCCAGTGAAGATACCCGAGATGATTTTTCTCCTTGGACAAAGCTCCATCCTCTGGGAAGCATCCGAGACTCCTTGCAGGTATGTCCCTGAGTGTTTATTCCGGTGTTTTGGGGCCCTGTGATCCCGGGTAGCAACCCCAGACTCCTCCAGGGAAGATACCCGAGATGATTTTTCTCCTGGGACAAAGCTCCATCTTCTGGGATGCATATGAGATTCCTCCCAGGCATCTCCCAGACATTTTTCCTGTGGTTTGGGTCCCTGTAATCCCGGGTAGCAACCCCAGACTCCTCCAGGAAAGATATCCGGGATCATTTTTCTCCTTGGACAATGCTCCATCCTCTGGGATGCATCCGAGACTTGTCGCAGCTATGTCCCTGAGTCTTTTTTCTCACGGTTTATGGTTCTGTCATCCCAGGTAGCAACCCCAGACTCCTCCAGGGAAGACACCCAGTATGATTTTTCTCTCTCGACAGTGGTCTATCCTGCGGGATCTACCCAGAATTCCTCCCAGGCGTCTCCCGCAGAGTTTTCTCCAGTGCTTTAGGGCCCTGTGATCCCGGGTAGCAACCCCAGACTCCTCCAGGGAAGATACCCGAGATGATTTTTCTCCTTGGACAATGCTCCATCCTCTGGGAAGCATCCAAGACTCCTTGCAGCTTTTTCCCTGAGTGTTTATTCCGGTGCTTTTGGGCCCTGTCATCCCGGGTAGCAACCCCAGACTCCTCCGTGGAAGATACCCAAGTTGATTTTTCTCCTTGGACTATTGTCCATCCTGCGGGATGCACCCGAGACTCCTCCCAGCTCTGTTTCTGAGTGTTTTCTTCCAGGGGTTTAGGGCCCTGTGATCCCGGGTAGCAACCCCAGACTCCTCCAGGGAAGATACCCGAGATGATTTTTCTCCTTGGACAATGCTCCATCCTCTGGGATGCATCTGGGATTCCTCCCAGGCGTCTCCCGCAGACATTTTTCCTGTGGTTTGATTCCCTGTAATCCCGGGTAGCAATCCCAGACTCCTCCAGGGAAGATAACCGAGATGATTTTTCTCCTTGGACAAAGCTCCATCCTCGGGGAAGCATCCGAGACTCCTTGCAGCTTTGTCCCTGAGTGTTTATTCCAGTGCTTTAGGGCCCTGTCATCCCGGGTAGCAACCCCAGACTCCTCCAGGGAAGATACCCGAGATGATTTTTCTCCTTGGACAATGCTCCATCTTCTGGGATGCATCTGAGATTCCTCCCAGGCGTCTCCCGCAGACATTTTTCCTGTGGTTTGGGTCCCTGTAATCCCGGGTAGCAACCCCAGACTCCTCCAGGGAAGATACCCGAGATGATTTTTCTCCTTGGACAATGCTCCATCTTCTGGGATGCATCTGAGATTCCTCCCAGGCGTCTCCCGCAAACATTTTTCCTGTGGTTTGGGTCCCTGTAATCCCGGGTAGCAACCCCAGACTCCTCCAGGGAAGATATCCGAGACGATTTTTCTCCTTGGACAATGCTCCATCCTCTGGGATGCATCCGAGACTTGTCGCAGCTATGTCCCTGAGTCTTTTTTCTCACGGTTTATGGTTCTGTCATCCCAGGTAGCAACCCCAGACTCCTCCAGGGAAGACACCCAATATGATTTTTCTCTCTTGACAGTGGTCCATCCTGCGGGATCTACCCAGAATTCCTCCCAGGCGTCTCCCGCAGAGTTTTCTCCAGTGCTTTAGGGCCCTGTGATCCCGGGTAGCAACCCCAGACTCCTCCAGGGAAGATACCCGAGATGATTTTTCTCCTTGGACAATGCTCCATCCTCTGGGAAGCATCCGAAACTCCTTCCAGGTATGTCCCTGAGTCTTTATTCCGGTGGTTTAGCGCCCTGTCATCCTGGGTAGCAATCCCAGACTCCTCCAGGGAAGACACCCGAGATGATTTTTCTCCTTGGACAAAGCTCCATCCTCTGGGAAGCATCCGAAACTCCTTGCAGGTATGTCCCTGAGTCTTTATTCCGGTGTTTTGGGGCCCTGTGATCCCAGGTAGCAACCCCAGACTCCTCCAGGGAAGATACCCGAGATGATTTTTCTCCTTGGACAAAGCTCCATCCTCTGGGAAGCATCCGAGACTTGTGGCAGCTATGTCCCTGAGTCTTTTTCTCACGGTTTATGGTTCTGTCATCCCAGGTAGCAACCCCAGACTCCTCCAGGGAAGACACCCAATATGATTTTTCTCTCTTGACAGTGGTCCATCCTGCGGGATCTACCCAGAATTCCTCCCAGGCGTCTCCCGCAGAGTTTTCTCCAGTGCTTTAGGGCCCTGTGATCCCGGGTAGCAACCCCAGACTCCTCCAGGAAAGATACCCGAGATGATTTTTCTCTTTGGACAATGCTCCATCCTCTGGGATGCATCTGAGATTCCTCCCAGGCGTCTCCCGCAGACATTTTTCCTGTGGTTTTGTTCCCTGTAATCCCGGGTAGCAACTCCAGACTCCTCCAGGAAAGATACCCGAGATGATTTTTCTCCTTGGACAATGCTCCATCTTCTGGGATGCATCTGAGATTCCTCCCAGGCGTCTCCCGCAGACATTTTTCCTGTGTTTTGGGTCCCTGTAATCCCGGGTAGCAACCCCAGACTCCTCCAGGGAAGATACCCGAGATGATTTTTCTCCTTGGACAAAGCTCCATCCTCTGGGAAGCATCCGAGACTCCTTGCAGGTATGTCCCTGAGTGTTTATTCCGGTGTTTTGGGGCCCTGTGATCCCGGGTAGCAACCCCAGACTCCTCCAGGGAAGATACCCGAGATGATTTTTCTCCTTGGACAATGCTCCATCCTCTGGGATGCATCTGAGATTCCTCCCAGGCGTCTCCCGCAGACATTTTTCCCGTGGTTTGGGTCCCTTTAATCCCGGGTAGCAACCCCAGACTCCTCCAGGAAAGATATCCGGGATCATTTTTCTCCTTGGACAATGCTCCATCCTCTGGGATGCATCCGAGACTTGTCGCAGCTATGTCCCTGAGTCTTTTTTCTCACGGTTTATGGTTCTGTCATCCCAGGTAGCAACCCCAGACTCCTCCAGGGAAGACACCCAATATGATTTTTCTCTCTTGACAGTGGTCTATCCTGCGGGATCTACCCAGAATTCCTCCCAGGCGTCTCCCGCAGAGTTTTCTCCAGTGCTTTAGGGCCCTGTGATCCCGGGTAGCAACCCCAGACTCCTCCAGGGAAGATACCCAAGATGATTTTTCTCCTTGGACAATGCTCCATCCTCTGGGAAGCATCCAAGACTCCTTGCAGCTTTTTCCCTGAGTGTTTATTCCGGTGCTTTTGGGCCCTGTCATCCCGGGTAGCAACCCCAGACTCCTCCGTGGAAGATACCCAAGTTGATTTTTCTCCTTGGACTATTGTCCATCCTGCGGGATGCACCCGAGACTCCTCCCAGCTCTGTTTCTGAGTGTTTTCTTCCAGGGGTTTAGGGCCCTGTGATCCCGGGTAGCAACCCCAGACTCCTCCAGGGAAGATACCCGAGATAATTTTTCTCCTTGGACAATGCTCCATCCTCTGGGATGCATCTGGGATTCCTCCCAGGCGTCTCCCGCAGACATTTTTCCTGTGGTTTGGGTCCCTGTAATCCCGGGTAGCAACCCCAGACTCCTCCAGGGAAGATAACCGAGATGATTTTTCTCCTTGGACAAAGCTCCATCCTCTGGGAAGCATCCGAGACTCCTTGCAGCTTTGTCCCTGAGTGTTTATTCCAGTGCTTTAGGGCCCTGTAATCCCGGGTAGCAACCCCACACTCCTCCAGGAAAGATACCCGAGATGATTTTTCTCCTTGGACAATGCTCCATCTTCTGGGATGCATCTGAGATTCCTCCCAGGCGTCTCCCGCAGACATTTTTCCTGTGGTTTGCGTCCCTGTAATCCCGGGTAGCAACCCCAGACTCCTCCAGGGAAGATAACCGAGACGATTTTTCTCCTTGGACAAAGCTCCATCCTCTGGGATGCATCCGAGACTTGTCGCAGCTATGTCCCTGAGTCTTTTTCTCACGGTTTATGTTTCTGTCATCCCAGGTAGCAACCCCAGACTCCTCCAGGGAAGACACCCAATATGATTTTTCTCTCTTGACAGTGGTCCATCCTGCGGGATCTACCCAGAATTCCTCCCAGGCGTCTCCCGCAGAGTTTTCTCCAGTGCTTTAGGGCCCTGTGATCCCGGGTAGCAACCCCAGACTTCTCCAGGGAAAATACCCGAGATGATTTTTCTCCTTGGACAATGCTCCATCCTCTGGGAAGCATCCGAAACTCCTTCCAGGTATGTCCCTGAGTCTTTATTCCGGTGGTTTAGCGCCCTGTCATCCTGGGTAGCAATCCCAGACTCCTCCAGGGAAGACACCCGAGATGATTTTTCTCCTTGGACAAAGCTCCATCCTATGGGAAGCATCCGAGACTCCTTGCAGGTATGTCCCTGAGTGTTTATTCCGGTGTTTTGGGGCCCTGTGATCCCGGGTAGCAACCCCAGACTCCTCCAGGGAAGATACCCGAGATCATTTTTCTCCTTGGACAATGCTCCATCCTGTGGGAAGCATCCGAAACTCCTTCCAGGTATGTCCCTGAGTCTTTATTCCGGTGGTTTAGCGCCCTGTCATCCTGGGTAGTAATCCCAGACTCCTCCAGGGAAGATACCCGAGATGATTTTTCTCCTTGGACAAAGCTCCATCCTCTGGGAAGCATCCGAGACTCCGTGCAGGTATGTCCCTGAATGTTTATTCCGGTGTTTTGGGGCCCTGTGATCCCGGGTAGCAACCCCAGACTCCTCCAGGGAAGATACCCGAGATGATTTTTCTCCTGGGACAAAGCTCCATCTTCTGGGATGCATATGAGATTCCTCCCAGGCATCTCCCAGACATTTTTCCTGTGGTTTGGGTCCCTGTAATCCCGGGTAGCAACCCCAGACTCCTCCAGGGAAGATACCCGAGATGATTTTTCTCCTTGGACAATGCTCCATCTTCTGGGATGCATCTGAGATTCCTCCCAGGCGTCTCCCGCAGACATTTTTCCTGTGTTTTGGGTCCCTGTAATCGCGGGTAGCAACCCCAGACTCCTCCAGGGAAGATACCCGAGATGATTTTTCTCCTTGGACAAAGCTCCATCCTCTGGGAAGCATCCGAGACTCCTTCCAGGTATGTCCCTGAGTCTTTATTCCGGTGGTTTAGCGCCCTGTCATCCTGGGTAGCAATCCCAGACTCCTCCAGGGAAGATACCCGAGATGATTTTTCTCCTTGGACAAAGCTCCATCCTCTGGGAAGCATCCGAGACTCCTTGCAGGTATGTCCCTGAGTGTTTATTCCGGTGTTTTGGGGCCCTGTGATCCCGGGTAGCAAACCCAGACTCCTCCAGGGAAGATACCCGAGATAATTTTTCTCCTTGGACAATGCTCCATCCTCTGGGAAGCATCCAAAACTCCTTGCAGGTATGTCCCTGAGTTTTTATTCCGGTGTTTTGGGGCCCTGTGATCCCGGGTAGCAAGCCCGGACTCCTCCAGGGAAGATACCCGAGATGATTTTTCTCCTTGGACAATGCTCCATCCTCTGGGATGCATCCGAGACTTGTGGCAGCTATGTCCCTGAGTCTTTTTCTCACGGTTTATGGTTCTGTCATCCCAGGTAGCAACCCCAGACTCCTCCAGGGAAGACACCCAATATGATTTTTCTCTCTTGACAGTGGTCCATCCTGCGGGATCTACCCAGAATTCCTCCCAGGCGTCTCCCGCAGAGTTTTCTCCAGTGCTTTAGGGCCCTGTGATCCCGGGTAGCAACCCCAGACTCCTCCAGGGAAGATACCCGAGATGATTTTTCTCCTTGGACAATGCTCCATCCTCTGGGAAGCATCCGAGACTCCTTACAGCTTTGTCCCTGAGTGTTTATTCCAGTGCTTTAGGGCCCTGTGATCCCGGGTAGCAACCCCAGACTCCTCCAGGGAAGACACCCGAGATGATTTTTCTCCTTGGACAATGCTCCATCTTCTGGGATGCATCTGAGATTCCTCCCAGGCGTCTCCCGCAGACATTTTTCCCGTGGTTTGGGTCCCTTTAATCCCGGGTAGCAACCCCAGACTCCTCCAGGAAAGATATCCGGGATCATTTTTCTCCTTGGACAATGCTCCATCCTCTGGGAAGCATCCGAAACTCCTTGCAGGTATGTCCCTGAGTTTTTATTCCGGTGTTTTGGGGCCCTGTCATCCCAGGTAGCAACCCCAGACTCCTCCAGGCAAGACACCCAATATGATTTTTCTCTCTTGACAGTGGTCCATCCTGCGGGATCTACCCAGAATTCCTCCCAGGCGTCTCCCGCAGAGTTTTCTCCAGTGCTTTAGGGCCCTGTGATCCCGGGTAGCAACCCCAGACTCCTCCAGGGAAGATACCCGAGATAATTTTTCTCCTTGGACAATGCTCCATCCTCTGGGAAGCATCCGAAACTCCTTGCAGGTATGTCCCTGAGTGTTTATTCCGGTGTTTTGGGGCCCTGTGATCCCGGGTAGCAACCCCAGACTCCTCCAGGGAAGATACCCGAGATGATTTTTCTCTTTGGACAATGCTCCATCCTCTGGGAAGCATCCGAGACTCCTTGCAGGTATGTCCCTGAGTGTTTATTCCGGTGTTTTGGGGCCCTGTGATCCCGGGTAGCAACCCCAGACTCCTCCAGGGAAGATACCCGAGATGATTTTTCTCCTTGGACAATTCTCCATCCTCTGGGAAGCATCCGAGACACCTTGCAGGTATGTCCCTGATTGTTTATTCCGGTGTTTTGGGGCCCTGTGATCCCGGGTAGCAACCCCAGACTCCTCCAGGGAAGATACCCGAGATAATTTTTCTCCTTGGACAATGCTCCATCCTCTGGGAAGCATCCGAAACTCCTTCCAGGTATGTCCCTGAGTCTTTATTCCGGTGGTTTAGCGCCCTGTCATCCTGGGTAGCAATCCCAGACTCCTCCAGGGAAGATACCCGAGATGATTTTTCTCCTTGGATAAAGCTCCATCCTCTGGGAAGCATCCGAGACTCCTTGCAGGTATGTCCCTGAGTTTTTATTCCGGTGTTTTGGGGCCCTGTGATCCCAGGTAGCAACCCCAGACTCCTCCATGGAAGATACCCGAGATGATTTTTCTCCTGGGACAAAGCTCCATCTTCTGGGATGCATATGAGATTCCTCCCAGGCATCTCCCAGACATTTTTCCTGTGGTTTGGGTCCCTGTAATCCCGGGTAGCAACCCCAGACTCCTCCAGGGAAGATACCCGAGATGATTTTTCTCCTTGGACAAAGCTCCATCCTCTGGGAAGCATCCGAGACTTGTGGCAGCTATGTCCCTGAGTCTTTTTCTCACGGTTTATGGTTCTGTCATCCCAGGTAGCAACCCCAGACTCCTCCAGGGAAGACACCCAATATGATTTTTCTCTCTTGACAGTGGTCCATCCTGCGGGATCTACCCAGAATTCCTCCCAGGCGTCTCCCGCAGAGTTTTCTCCAGTGCTTTAGGGCCCTGTGATCCCGGGTAGCAACCCCAGACTCCTCCAGGGAAGATACCCGAGATGATTTTTCTCCTTGGACAAAGCTCCATCCTCTGGGAAGCATCCGAGACACCTTGCAGGTATGTCCCTGATTGTTTATTCCGGTGTTTTGGGGCCCTGTGATCCCGGGTAGCAACCCCAGACTCCTCCAGGGAAGATACCCGAGATAATTTTTCTCCTTGGACAATGCTCCATCCTCTGGGAAGCATCCGAAACTCCTTCCAGGTATGTCCCTAAGTCTTTATTCCGGTGGTTTAGCGCCCTGTCATCCTGGGTAGCAATCCCAGACTCCTCCAGGGAAGATACCCGAGATGATTTTTCTACTTGGACAAAGCTCCATCCTCTGGGAAGCATCCGAGACTCCTTGCAGGTATGTCCCTGAGTGTTTATTCCGGTGTTTTGGGGCCCTGTGATCCCGGGTAGCAACCCCAGACTCCTCCAGGGAAGATACCCGAGATGATTTTTCTCCTGGGACAAAGCTCCATCTTCTGGGATGCATATGAGATTCCTCCCAGGCATCTCCCAGACATTTTTCCTGTGGTTTGGGTCCCTGTAATCCCGGGTAGCAACCCCAGACTCCTCCAGGGAAGATACCCGAGATGATTTTTCTCCTTGGACAATGCTCCATCTTCTGGGATGCATCTGAGATTCCTCCCAGGCGTCTCCCGCAAACATTTTTCCTGTGGTTTGGGTCCCTGTAATCCCGGGTAGCAACCCCAGACTCCTCCAGGGAAGATACCCGAGACGATTTTTCTCCTTGGACAAAGCTCCATCCTCTGGGATGCATCCGAGACTTGTCGCAGCTATGTCCCTGAGTCTTTTTCTCACGGTTTATGTTTCTGTCATCCCAGGTAGCAACCCCAGACTCCTCCAGGGAAGACACCCAATATGATTTTTCTCTCTTGACAGTGGTCCATCCTGCGGGATCCACCCAGAATTCCTCCCAGGCGTCTCCCGCAGAGTTTTCTCCAGTGCTTTAGGGCCCTGTGATCCCGGGTAGCAACCCCAGACTCCTCCAGGGAAGATACCCGAGATGATTTTTCTCCTTGGACAATGCTCCATCCTCTGGGAAGCATCCGAGACTCCTTACAGCTTTGTCCCTGAGTGTTTATTCCAGTGCTTTAGGGCCCTGTGATCCCGGGTAGCAACCCCAGACTCCTCCAGGGAAGATACCCGAGATGATTTTTCTCCTTGGACAATGCTCCATCTTCTGGGATGCATCTGAGATTCCTCCCAGGCGTCTCCCGCAGACATTTTTCCCGTGGTTTGGGTCCCTTTAATCCCGGGTAGCAACCCCAGACTCCTCCAGGAAAGATATCCGGGATCATTTTTCTCCTTGGACAATGCTCCATCCTCTGGGATGCATCCGAGACTTGTCGCAGCTATGTCCCTGAGTCTTTTTTCTCACGGTTTATGGTTCTGTCATCCCAGGTAGCAACCCCAGACTCCTCCAGGGAAGACACCCAATATGATTTTTCTCTCTTGACAGTGGTCTATCCTGCGGGATCTACCCAGAATTCCTCCCAGGCGTCTCCCGCAGAGTTTTCTCCAGTGCTTTAGGTCCCTGTGATCCCGGGTAGCAATCCCAGACTACTCCAGGGAAGATACCCGAGATGATTTTTCTCCTTGGACAATGCTCCATCCTCTGGGAAGCATCCAAGACTCCTTGCAGCTTTTTCCCTGAGTGTTTATTCCGGTGCTTTTGGGCCCTGTCATCCCGGGTAGCAACCCCAGACTCCTCCGTGGAAGATACCCAAGTTGATTTTTCTCGTTGGACTATTGTCCATCCTGCGGGATGCACCCGAGACTCCTCCCAGCTCTGTTTCTGAGTGTTTTCTTCCAGGGGTTTAGGGCCCTGTGATCCCGGGTAGCAACCCCAGACTCCTCCAGGGAAGATACCCGAGATGATTTTTCTCTTTGGACAATGCTCCATCCTCTGGGATGCATCTGGGATTCCTCCCAGGCGTCTCCCGCAGACATTTTTCCTGTGGTTTGATTCCCTGTAATCCCGGGTAGCAACCCCAGACTCCTCCAGGGAAGATAACCAAGATGATTTTTCTCCTTGGACAAAGCTCCATCCTCTGGGAAGCATCCGAGACTCCTTGCAGCTTTGTCCCTGAGTGTTTATTCCAGTGCTTTAGGGCCCTGTAATCCCGGGTAGCAACCCCACACTCCTCCAGGAAAGATACCCGAGATGATTTTTCTCCTTCGACAATGCTCCATCTTCTGGGATGCATCTGAGATTCCTCCCAGGCGTCTCCCGCAAACATTTTTCCTGTGGTTTGGGTCCCTGTAATCCCGGGTAGCAACCCCAGACTCCTCCAGGGAAGATATCCGAGACGATTTTTCTCCTTGGACAAAGCTCCATCCTCTGGGATGCATCCGAGACTTGTCGCAGCTATGTCCCTGAGTCTTTTTCTCACGGTTTATGGTTCTGTCATCCCAGGTAGCAACCCCAGACTCCTCCAGGGAAGACACCCAATATGATTTTTCTCTCTTGACAGTGGTCCATCCTACGGGATCTACCCAGAATTCCTCCCAGGCGTCTCCCGCAGAGTTTTCTCCAGTGCTTTAGGGCCCTGTGATCCCGGGTAGCAACCCCAGACTCCTCCAGGGAAGATACCCGAGATGATTTTTCTCCTTGGACAATGCTCCATCCTCTGGGAAGCATCCGAAACTCCTTCCAGGTATGTCCCTGAGTCTTTATTCCGGTGGTTTAGCGCCCTGTCATCCTGGGTAGCAATCCCAGACTCCTCCAGTGAAGATACCCGAGATGATTTTTCTCCTTGGACAAAGCTCCATCCTCTGGGAAGCATCCGAGACTCCTTGCAGGTATGTCCCTGAGTGTTTATTCCGGTGTTTTGGGGCCCTGTGATCCCGGGTAGCAACCCCAGACTCCTCCAGGGAAGATACCCGAGATGATTTTTCTCCTGGGACAAAGCTCCATCTTCTGGGATGCATATGAGATTCCTCCCAGGCATCTCCCAGACATTTTTCCTGTGGTTTGGGTCCCTGTAATCCCGGGTAGCAACCCCAGACTCCTCCAGGAAAGATATCCGGGATCATTTTTCTCCTTGGACAATGCTCCATCCTCTGGGATGCATCCGAGACTTGTCGCAGCTATGTCCCTGAGTCTTTTTTCTCACGGTTTATGGTTCTGTCATCCCAGGTAGCAACCCCAGACTCCTCCAGGGAAGACACCCAGTATGATTTTTCTCTCTCGACAGTGGTCTATCCTGCGGGATCTACCCAGAATTCCTCCCAGGCGTCTCCCGCAGAGTTTTCTCCAGTGCTTTAGGGCCCTGTGATCCCGGGTAGCAACCCCAGACTCCTCCAGGGAAGATACCCGAGATGATTTTTCTCCTTGGACAATGCTCCATCCTCTGGGAAGCATCCAAGACTCCTTGCAGCTTTTTCCCTGAGTGTTTATTCCGGTGCTTTTGGGCCCTGTCATCCCGGGTAGCAACCCCAGACTCCTCCGTGGAAGATACCCAAGTTGATTTTTCTCCTTGGACTATTGTCCATCCTGCGGGATGCACCCGAGACTCCTCCCAGCTCTGTTTCTGAGTGTTTTCTTCCAGGGGTTTAGGGCCCTCTGATCCCGGGTAGCAACCCCAGACTCCTCCAGGGAAGATACCCGAGATGATTTTTCTCCTTGGACAATGCTCCATCCTCTGGGATGCATCTGGGATTCCTCCCAGGCGTCTCCCGCAGACATTTTTCCTGTGGTTTGATTCCCTGTAATCCCGGGTAGCAACCCCAGACTCCTCCAGGGAAGATAACCGAGATGATTTTTCTCCTTGGACAAAGCTCCATCCTCTGGGAAGCATCCGAGACTCCTTGCAGCTTTGTCCCTGAGTGTTTATTCCAGTGCTTTAGGGCCCTGTCATCCCGGGTAGCAACCCCAGACTCCTCCAGGGAAGATACCCGAGATGATTTTTCTCCTTGGACAATGCTCCATCTTCTGGGATGCATCTGAGATTCCTCCCAGGCGTCTCCCGCAAACATTTTTCCTGTGGTTTGGGTCCCTGTAATCCCGGGTAGCAACCCCAGACTCCTCCAGGGAAGATATCCGAGACGATTTTTCTCCTTGGACAATGCTCCATCCTCTGGGATGCATCCGAGACTTGTCGCAGCTATGTCCCTGAGTCTTTTTTCTCACGGTTTATGGTTCTGTCATCCCAGGTAGCAACCCCAGACTCCTCCAGGGAAGACACCCAATATGATTTTTCTCTCTTGACAGTGGTCCATCCTGCGGGATCTACCCAGAATTCCTCCCAGGCGTCTCCCGCAGAGTTTTCTCCAGTGCTTTAGGGCCCTGTGATCCCGGGTAGCAACCCCAGACTCCTCCAGGGAAGATACCCGAGATGATTTTTCTCCTTGGACAATGCTCCATCCTCTGGGAAGCATCCGAAACTCCTTCCAGGTATGTCCCTGAGTCTTTATTCCGGTGGTTTAGCGCCCTGTCATCCTGGGTAGCAATCCCAGACTCCTCCAGGGAAGACACCCGAGATGATTTTTCTCCTTGGACAAAGCTCCATCCTATGGGAAGCATCCGAAACTCCTTGCAGGTATGTCCCTGAGTCTTTATTCCGGTGTTTTGGGGCCCTGTGATCCCAGGTAGCAACCCCAGACTCCTCCAGGGAAGATACCCGAGATGATTTTTCTCCTTGGACAAAGCTCCATCCTCTGGGAAGCATCCGAGACTCCGTGCAGGTATGTCCCTGAGTCTTTTTCTCACGGTTTATGGTTCTGTCATCCCAGGTAGCAACCCCAGACTCCTCCAGGGAAGACACCCAATATGATTTTTCTCTCTTGACAGTGGTCCATCCTGCGGGATCTACCCAGAATTCCTCCCAGGCGTCTCCCGCAGAGTTTTCTCCAGTGCTTTAGGGCCCTGTGATCCCGGGTAGCAACCCCAGACTCCTCCAGGGAAGATACCCGAGATGATTTTTCTCTTTGGACAATGCTCCATCCTCTGGGATGCATCTGAGATTCCTCCCAGGCGTCTCCCGCAGACATTTTTCCTGTGGTTTTGTTCCCTGTAATCCCGGGTAGCAACTCCAGACTCCTCCAGGAAAGATACCCGAGATGATTTTTCTCCTTGGACAATGCTCCATCTTCTGGGATGCATCTGAGATTCCTCCCAGGCGTCTCCCGCAGACATTTTTCCTGTGTTTTGGGTCCCTGTAATCCCGGGTAGCAACCCCAGACTCCTCCAGGGAAGATACCCGAGATGATTTTTCTCCTTGGACAAAGCTCCATCCTCTGGGAAGCATCCGAGACACCTTGCAGGTATGTCCCTGATTGTTTATTCCGGTGTTTTGGGGCCCTGTGATCCCGGGTAGCAACCCCAGACTCCTCCAGGGAAGATACCCGAGATAATTTTTCTCCTTGGACAATGCTCCATCCTCTGGGAAGCATCCGAAACTCCTTCCAGGTATGTCCCTGAGTCTTTATTCCGGTGGTTTAGCGCCCTGTCATCCTGGGTAGCAATCCCAGACTCCTCCAGTGAAGATACCCGAGATGATTTTTCTCCTTGGACAAAGCTCCATCCTCTGGGAAGCATCCGAGACTCCTTGCAGGTATGTCCCTGAGTGTTTATTCCGGTGTTTTGGGGCCCTGTGATCCCGGGTAGCAACCCCAGACTCCTCCAGGGAAGATACCCGAGATGATTTTTCTCCTTGGACAATGCTCCATCCTCTGGGATGCATCTGAGATTCCTCCCAGGCGTCTCCCGCAGACATTTTTCCCGTGGTTTGGGTCCCTTTAATCCCGGGTAGCAACCCCAGACTCCTCCAGGAAAGATATCCGGGATCATTTTTCTCCTTGGACAATGCTCCATCCTCTGGGATGCATCCGAGACTTGTCGCAGCTATGTCCCTGAGTCTTTTTTCTCACGGTTTATGGTTCTGTCATCCCAGGTAGCAACCCCAGACTCCTCCAGGGAAGACACCCAATATGATTTTTCTCTCTTGACAGTGGTCTATCCTGCGGGATCTACCCAGAATTCCTCCCAGGCGTCTCCCGCAGAGTTTTCTCCAGTGCTTTAGGGCCCTGTGATCCCGGGTAGCAACCCCAGACTCCTCCAGGGAAGATACCCAAGATGATTTTTCTCCTTGGACAATGCTCCATCCTCTGGGAAGCATCCAAGACTCCTTGCAGCTTTTTCCCTGAGTGTTTATTCCGGTGCTTTTGGGCCCTGTCATCCCGGGTAGCAACCCCAGACTCCTCCGTGGAAGATACCCAAGTTGATTTTTCTCCTTGGACTATTGTCCATCCTGCGGGATGCACCCGAGACTCCTCCCAGCTCTGTTTCTGAGTGTTTTCTTCCAGGGGTTTAGGGCCCTGTGATCCCGGGTAGCAACCCCAGACTCCTCCAGGGAAGATACCCGAGATAATTTTTCTCCTTGGACAATGCTCCATCCTCTGGGATGCATCTGGGATTCCTCCCAGGCGTCTCCCGCAGACATTTTTCCTGTGGTTTGGGTCCCTGTAATCCCGGGTAGCAATCCCAGACTCCTCCAGGGAAGATAACCGAGATGATTTTTCTCCTTGGACAAAGCTCCATCCTCTGGGAAGCATCCGAGACTCCTTGCAGCTTTGTCCCTGAGTGTTTATTCCAGTGCTTTAGGGCCCTGTAATCCCGGGTAGCAACCCCACACTCCTCCAGGAAAGATACCCGAGATGATTTTTCTCCTTGGACAATGCTCCATCTTCTGGGATGCATCTGAGATTCCTCCCAGGCGTCTCCCGCAGACATTTTTCCTGTGGTTTGCGTCCCTGTAATCCCGGGTAGCAACCCCAGACTCCTCCAGGGAAGATAACCGAGACGATTTTTCTCCTTGGACAAAGCTCCATCCTCTGGGATGCATCCGAGACTTGTCGCAGCTATGTCCCTGAGTCTTTTTCTCACGGTTTATGTTTCTGTCATCCCAGGTAGCAACCCCAGACTCCTCCAGGGAAGACACCCAATATGATTTTTCTCTCTTGACAGTGGTCCATCCTGCGGGATCTACCCAGAATTCCTCCCAGGCGTCTCCCGCAGAGTTTTCTCCAGTGCTTTAGGGCCCTGTGATCCCGGGTAGCAACCCCAGACTTCTCCAGGGAAAATACCCGAGATGATTTTTCTCCTTGGACAATGCTCCATCCTCTGGGAAGCATCCGAAACTCCTTCCAGGTATGTCCCTGAGTCTTTATTCCGGTGGTTTAGCGCCCTGTCATCCTGGGTAGCAATCCCAGACTCCTCCAGGGAAGACACCCGAGATGATTTTTCTCCTTGGACAAAGCTCCATCCTATGGGAAGCATCCGAGACTCCTTGCAGGTATGTCCCTGAGTGTTTATTCCGGTGTTTTGGGGCCCTGTGATCCCGGGTAGCAACCCCAGACTCCTCCAGGGAAGATACCCGAGATCATTTTTCTCCTTGGACAATGCTCCATCCTGTGGGAAGCATCCGAAACTCCTTCCAGGTATGTCCCTGAGTCTTTATTCCGGTGGTTTAGCGCCCTGTCATCCTGGGTAGTAATCCCAGACTCCTCCAGGGAAGATACCCGAGATGATTTTTCTCCTTGGACAAAGCTCCATCCTCTGGGAAGCATCCGAGACTCCGTGCAGGTATGTCCCTGAATGTTTATTCCGGTGTTTTGGGGCCCTGTGATCCCGGGTAGCAACCCCAGACTCCTCCAGGGAAGATACCCGAGATGATTTTTCTCCTGGGACAAAGCTCCATCTTCTGGGATGCATATGAGATTCCTCCCAGGCATCTCCCAGACATTTTTCCTGTGGTTTGGGTCCCTGTAATCCCGGGTAGCAACCCCAGACTCCTCCAGGGAAGATACCCGAGATGATTTTTCTCCTTGGACAATGCTCCATCTTCTGGGATGCATCTGAGATTCCTCCCAGGCGTCTCCCGCAGACATTTTTCCTGTGTTTTGGGTCCCTGTAATCGCGGGTAGCAACCCCAGACTCCTCCAGGGAAGATACCCGAGATGATTTTTCTCCTTGGACAAAGCTCCATCCTCTGGGAAGCATCCGAGACTCCTTCCAGGTATGTCCCTGAGTCTTTATTCCGGTGGTTTAGCGCCCTGTCATCCTGGGTAGCAATCCCAGACTCCTCCAGGGAAGATACCCGAGATGATTTTTCTCCTTGGACAAAGCTCCATCCTCTGGGAAGCATCCGAGACTCCTTGCAGGTATGTCCCTGAGTGTTTATTCCGGTGTTTTGGGGCCCTGTGATCCCGGGTAGCAAACCCAGACTCCTCCAGGGAAGATACCCGAGATAATTTTTCTCCTTGGACAATGCTCCATCCTCTGGGAAGCATCCAAAACTCCTTGCAGGTATGTCCCTGAGTTTTTATTCCGGTGTTTTGGGGCCCTGTGATCCCGGGTAGCAAGCCCGGACTCCTCCAGGGAAGATACCCGAGATGATTTTTCTCCTTGGACAAAGCTCCATCCTCTGGGATGCATCCGAGACTTGTGGCAGCTATGTCCCTGAGTCTTTTTCTCACGGTTTATGGTTCTGTCATCCCAGGTAGCAACCCCAGACTCCTCCAGGGAAGACACCCAATATGATTTTTCTCTCTTGACAGTGGTCCATCCTGCGGGATCTACCCAGAATTCCTCCCAGGCGTCTCCCGCAGAGTTTTCTCCAGTGCTTTAGGGCCCTGTGATCCCAGGTAGCAACCCCAGACTCCTCCAGGGAAGATACCCGAGATGATTTTTCTCCTTGGACAATGCTCCATCCTCTGGGAAGCATCCGAGACTCCTTACAGCTTTGTCCCTGAGTGTTTATTCCAGTGCTTTAGGGCCCTGTGATCCCGGGTAGCAACCCCAGACTCCTACAGGGAAGACACCCGAGATGATTTTTCTCCTTGGACAATGCTCCATCTTCTGGGATGCATCTGAGATTCCTCCCAGGCGTCTCCCGCAGACATTTTTCCCGTGGTTTGGGTCCCTTTAATCCCGGGTAGCAACCCCAGACTCCTCCAGGAAAGATATCCGGGATCATTTTTCTCCTTGGACAATGCTCCATCCTCTGGGAAGCATCCGAAACTCCTTGCAGGTATGTCCCTGAGTTTTTATTCCGGTGTTTTGGGGCCCTGTCATCCCAGGTAGCAACCCCAGACTCCTCCAGGCAAGACACCCAATATGATTTTTCTCTCTTGACAGTGGTCCATCCTGCGGGATCTACCCAGAATTCCTCCCAGGCGTCTCCCGCAGAGTTTTCTCCAGTGCTTTAGGGCCCTGTGATCCCGGGTAGCAACCCCAGACTCCTCCAGGGAAGATACCCGAGATAATTTTTCTCCTTGGACAATGCTCCATCCTCTGGGAAGCATCCGAGACTCCTTGCAGGTATGTCCCTGAGTGATTATTCCGGTGTTTTGGGGCCCTGTGATCCCGGGTAGCAACCCCAGACTCCTCCAGGGAAGATACCCGAGATAATTTTTCTCCTTGGACAATGCTCCATCCTCTGGGAAGCATCCGAAACTCCTTCCAGGTATGTCCCTGAGTCTTTATTCCGGTGGTTTAGCGCCCTGTCATCCTGGGTAGTAATCCCAGACTCCTCCAGGGAAGATACCCGAGATGATTTTTCTCCTTGGACAAAGCTCCATCCTCTGGGAAGCATCCGAGACTCCGTGCAGGTATGTCCCTGAATGTTTATTCCGGTGTTTTGGGGCCCTGTGATCCCGGGTAGCAACCCCAGACTCCTCCAGGGAAGATACCCGAGATGATTTTTCTCCTGGGACAAAGCTCCATCTTCTGGGATGCATCTGAGATTCCTCCCAGGCGTCTCCCGCAGACATTTTTCCTGTGTTTTGGGTCCCTGTAATCCCGGGTAGCAACCCCAGACTCCTCCAGGGAAGATACCCGAGATGATTTTTCTCCTTGGACAAAGCTCCATCCTCTGGGAAGCATCCGAGACTCCTTGCAGGTATGTCCCTGATTGTTTATTCCGGTGTTTTGGGGCCCTGTGATCCCGGGTAGCAACCCCAGACTCCTCCAGGGAAGATACCCGAGATGATTTTTCTCTTTGGACAATGCTCCATCCTCTGGGATGCATCTGAGATTCCTCCCAGGCGTCTCCAGCAGACATTTTTCCTGTGGTTTGGGTCCCTGTAATCCCGGGTAGCAACCCCAGACTCCTCCAGGAAAGATACCCGAGATGATTTTTCTCCTTGGACAATGCTCCATCTTCTGGGATGCATCTGAGATTCCTCCCAGGCGTCTCCCGCAGACATTTTTCCTGTGTTTTGGGTCCCTGTAATCCCGGGTAGCAACCCCAGACTCCTCCAGGGAAGATACCCGAGATGATTTTTCTCCTTGGACAAAGCTCCATCCTCTGGGAAGCATCCGAGACTCCTTGCAGGTATGTCCCTGATTGTTTATTCCGGTGTTTTGGGGCCCTGTGATCCCGGATAGCAACCCCAGACTCCTCCAGGGAAGATACCCGAGATAATTTTTCTCCTTGGACAATGCTCCATCCTCTGGGAAGCATCCGAAACTCCTTCCAGGTATGTCCCTTAGTCTTTATTCCGGTGGTTTAGCGCCCTGTCATCCTGGGTAGCAATCCCAGACTCCTCCAGGGAAGATACCCGAGATGATTTTTCTCCTGGGACAAAGCTCCATCTTCTGGGATGCATATGAGATTCCTCCCAGGCATCTCCCAGACATTTTTCCTGTGGTTTGGGTCCCTGTAATCCCGGGTAGCAACCCCAGACTCCTCCAGGAAAGATATCCGGGATCAGTTTTCTCCTTGGACAATGCTCCATCCTCTGGGATGCATCCGAGACTTGTCGCAGCTATGTCCTGAGTCTTTTTTCTCACGGTTTATGGTTCTGTCATCCCAGGTAGCAACCCCAGACTCCTCCAGGGAAGACACCCAATATGATTTTTCTCTCTTGACAGTGGTCCATCCTGCGGGATCTACCCAGAATTCCTCCCAGGCGTCTCCCGCAGAGTTTTCTCCAGTGCTTTAGGGCCCTGTGATCCCGGGTAGCAACCCCAGACTCCTCTAGGGAAGATACCCGAGATAATTTTTCTCCTTGGACAAAGCTCCATCCTCTGGGAAGCATCCGAGACTCCTTGCAGGTATGTCCCTGAGTGTTTATTCCGGTGTTTTGGGGCCCTGTGATCCCGGGTAGCAAGCCCGGACTCCTCCAGGGAAGATACCCGAGATGATTTTTCTCCTTGGACAAAGCTCCGTCCTCTGGGCTGCATCCGAGACTTGTCGCAGCTATGTCCCTGAGTCTTTTTCTCACGGTTTATGGTTCTGTCATCCCAGGTAGCAACCCCAGACTCCTCCAGGGAAGACACCCGAGATGATTTTTCTCCTGGGACAAAGCTCCATCTTCTGGGATGCATATGATATTCCTCCCAGGAATCTCCCAGACATTTTTCCTGTGGTTTGGGTCCCTGTAATCCCGGGTAGCAACCCCAGACTCCTCCAGGGAAGATACCCGAGATGATTTTTCTCCTTGGACAAAGCTCCATCCTCTGGGAAGCATCCGAGACTTGTGGCAGCTATGTCCCTGAGTCTTTTTCTCACGGTTTATGGTTCTGTCATCCCAGGTAGCAACCCCAGACTCCTCCAGGGAAGACACCCAATATGATTTTTCTCTCTTGACAGTGGTCCATCCTGCGGGATCTACCCAGAATTCCTCCCAGGCGTCTCCCGCAGAGTTTTCTCCAGTGCTTTAGGGCCCTGTGATCCCAGGTAGCAACCCCAGACTCCTCCAGGGAAGATACCCGAGATGATTTTTCTCCTTGGACAATGCTCCATCTTCTGGGATGCATCTGAGATTCCTCCCAGGCGTCTCCCGCAGACATTTTTCCCGTGGTTCGGGTCCCTTTAATCCCGGGTAGCAACCCCAGACTCCTCCAGGAAAGATATCCGGGATCATTTTTCTCCTTGGACAATGCTCCATCCTCTGGGATGCATCCGAAACTCCTTGCAGGTATGTCCCTGAGTTTTTATTCCGGTGTTTTGGGGCCCTGTGATCCCGGGTAGCAACCCCAGACTCCTCCAGGGAAGATACCCGAGATGATTTTTCTCCTTGGACAAAGCTCCATCCTCTGGGATGCATCCGAGACTTGTCGCAGCTATGTCCCTGAGTCTTTTTCTCACGGTTTATGGTTCTGTCATCCCAGGTAGCAACCCCAGACTCCTCAAGGGAAGACACCCAATATGATTTTTCTCTCTTGACAGTGGTCCATCCTGCGGGATCTACCCAGAATTCCTCCCAGGCGTCTCCCGCAGAGTTTTCTCCAGTGCTTTAGGGCCCTGTGATCCCGGGTACCAACCCCAGACTCCTCCAGGGAAGATACCCGAGATAATTTTTCTCCTTGGACAATGCTCCATCCTCTGGGAAGCATCCGAGACTCCTTGCAGCTTTTTCCCTGAGTGTTTATTCCGGTGCTTTTGGGCCCTGTTATCCCGGGTAGCAACCCCAGACTCCTCCGTGGAAGATACCCAAGTTGATTTTTCTCCTTGGACTATTGTCCATCCTGCGGGATGCACCCGAGACTCCTCCCAGCTCTGTTTCTGAGTGTTTTCTTCCTGGGGTTTAGGGCCCTGTGATCCCGGGTAGCAACCCCAGACTCCTCCAGGGAAGATACCCGAGATGATTTTTCTCTTTGGACAATGCTCCATCCTCTGGGATGCATCTGAGATTCCTCCCAGGCGTCTCCCGCAGACATTTTTCCTGTGGTTTGGTTCCCTGTAATCCCGGGTAGCAACCCCAGACTCCTCCAGGAAAGATACCTGAGATGATTTTTCTCCTTGGACAATGCTCCATCTTCTGGGATGCATCTGAGATTCCTCCCAGGCGTCTCCCGCAGATATTTTTCCTGTGTTTTGGGTCCCTGTAATCCCGGGTAGCAACCCCAGACTCCTCCAGGGAAGATACCCGAGATGATTTTTCTCCTTGGACAAAGCTCCATCCTCTGGGAAGCATCCGAGACTCCTTGCAGGTATGTCCCTGATTGTTTATTCCGGTGTTTTGGGGCCCTGTGATCCCGGGTAGCAACCCCAGACTCCTCCAGGGAAGATACCCGAGATGATTTTTCTCCTTGGACAATGCTCCATCTTCTGGGATGCATCTGAGATTCCTCCCAGGCGTCTCCCGCAAACATTTTTCCTGTGGTTTGATTCCCTGTAATCCCGGGTAGCAACCCCAGACTCCTCCAGGGAAGATACCCGAGATGGTTTTTCTCCTTGGACAAAGCTCCATCCTCTGGGAAGCATCCGAGACTCCTTGCAGGTATGTCCCTGAGTCTTTATTCCGGTGGTTGAGCGCCCTGTCATCCTGGGTAGCAATCCCAGACTCCTCCAGGGAAGATACCCGAGATGATTTTTTTCTTTGGACAATGCTCCATCCTCTGGGATGCATCTGAGATTCCTCCCAGGCATCTCCCGCAGACATTTTTCCTGTGGTTTGGTTCCCTGTAATCCCGGGTAGCAACCCCAGACTCCTCCAGGAAAGATACCCGAGATGATTTTTCTCCTTGGACAATGCTCCATCTTCTGGGATGCATCTGAGATTCCTCCCAGGCGTCTCCCGCAGACATTTTTCCTGTGGTTTGGGTCCCTGTAATCCCGGGTAGCAACCCGAGACTCCTCCAGGGAATATAC
This sequence comes from Vanellus vanellus, assembly GCF_965231255.1. Lineage (NCBI taxonomy): Eukaryota > Metazoa > Chordata > Aves > Charadriiformes > Charadriidae > Vanellus > Vanellus vanellus. Next base: position 919,984 of record NW_028126614.1, read on the forward strand.
CCGAGATGATTTTTCTCCTTGGACAAAGCTCCATCCTCTGGGAAGCATCCGAGACTCCTTGCAGGTATGTCCCTGATTGTTTATTCCGGTGTTTTGGGGCCCTTTGATCCCGGGTAGCAACCCCAGACTCCTCCAGGGAATATACCCGAGATGATTTTTCTCCTTGGACAAAGCTCCATCCTCTGGGAAGCATCCGAGACTCCTTCCAGGTATGTCCCTGAGTCTTTATTCCGGTGGTTGAGCACCCTGTCATGCTGGGTAGCAATCCCAGACTCCTCCAGGGAAGATACCCGAGATGATTTTTCTCCTTGGACAAAGCTCCATCCTCTGGGAAGCATCCGAGACTCCTTCCAGGTATGTCCCTGAGTCTTTATTCCGGTGGTTGAGCACCCTGTCATCCTGGGTAGCAATCCCAGACTCCTCCAGGGAAGATACCCGAGATGATTTTTCTCCTTGGACAAAGCTCCATCCTCTGGGAAGCATCCGAAACTCCTTCCAGGTATGTCCCTGAGTGTTTATTCCGGTGTTTTGGGGCCCTGTGATCCCGGGTAGCAACCCCAGACTCCTCCAGGGAAGATACCCGAGATGATTTTTCTCCTGGGACAAAGCTCCATCTTCTGGGATGCATATGAGATTCCTCCCAGGCATCTCCCAGACATTTTTCCTGTGGTTTGGGTCCCTGTAATCCCGGGTAGCAACCCCAGACTCCTCCAGGGAAGATACCCGAGATGATTTTTCTCCTTGGACAAAGCTCCATCCTCTGGGAAGCATCCGAGACTTGTGGCAGCTATGTCCCTGAGTCTTTTTCTCACGGTTTATGGTTCTGTCATCCCAGGTAGCAACCCCAGACTCCTCCAGGGAAGACACCCAGTATGATTTTTCTCTCTTGACAGTGGTCCATCCTGCGGGATCTACCCAGAATTCCTCCCAGGCGTCTCCCGCAGAGTTTTCTCCAGTGCTTTAGGGCCCTGTGATCCCGGGTAGCAACCCCAGACTCCTCCAGGGAAGATACCCAAGTTGATTTTTCTCCTTGGACTATTGTCCATCCTGCGGGATGCACCCGAGACTCCTCCCAGCTCTGTTTCTGAGTGTTTTCTTCCTGGGGTTTAGGGCCCTGTGATCCCGGGTAGCAACCCCAGACTCCTTCAGGGAAGATACCCGAGATGATTTTTCTCTTTGGACAATGCTCCATCCTCTGGGATGCATCTGAGATTCCTCCCAGGCGTCTCCCGCAGACATTTTTCCTGTGGTTTGGTTCCCTGTAATCCCGGGTAGCAACCCCAGACTCCTCCAGGGAAGATACCCGAGATGATTTTTCTCCTTGGACAATGTTCCATCCTCTGGGAAGCATCCGGGACTCCTTGCAGCTTTTTCCCTGAGTGTTTATTCCGGTGCTTTTGGGCCCTGTCATCCCGGGTAGCAACCCCAGACTCCTCCGTGGAAGATACCCAAGTTGATTTTTCTCCTTGGACTATTGTCCATCCTGCGGGATGCACCCGAGTCTCCTCCCAGCTCTGTTTCTGAGTGTTTTCTTCCTGGGGTTTAGGGCCCTGTGATCCCGGGTAGCAACCCCAGACTCCTCCAGGAAAGATACCTGAGATGATTTTTCTCCTTGGACAATGCTCCATCTTCTGGGATGCATCTGAGATTCCTCCCAGGCGTCTCCCGCAGACATTTTTCCTGTGTTTTGGGTCCCTGTAATCCCGGGTAGCAACCCCAGACTCCTCCAGGGAAGATACCCGAGATGATTTTTCTCCTTGGACAAAGCTCCATCCTCTGGGAAGCATCCGAGACTCCTTGCAGGTATGTCCCTGATTGTTTATTCCGGTGTTTTGGGGCCCTGTGATCCCGGGTAGCAACCCCAGACTCCTCCAGGGAAGATACCCGAGATGATTTTTCTCCTTGGACAATGCTCCATCTTCTGGGATGCATCTGAGATTCCTCCCAGTCGTCTCCCGCAAACATTTTTCCTGTGGTTTGGGTCCCTGTAATCCCGGGTAGCAACCCCAGACTCCTCCAGGGAAGATACCCGAGATGAATTTTCTCCTTGGACAAAGCTCCATCCTCTGGGATGCATCCGAGACTTGTCGCAGCTATGTCCCTGAGTCTTTTTTCTCACGGTTTATGGTTCTGTCATCCCAGGTAGCAACCCCAGACTCCTCTAGGCAAGACACCCAATATGATTTTTCCTCTTGACAGTGGTCCATCCTGCGGGATCTACCCAGAATTCCTCCCAGGCGTCTCCCGCAGAGTTTTCTCCAGTGCTTTAGGGCCCTGTGATCCCGGGTAGCAACCCCAGACTCCTCCAGGGAAGATACCCGAGATGATTTTTCTCCTTGGACAATGCTCCATCTTCTGGGATACATCTGAGATTCCTCCCAGGCGTCTCCCGCAGACTTTTTTCCTGTGGTTTGGGTCCCTGTAATCCCGGGTAGCAACCCCAGACTCCTCCAGGGAAGATACCCGAGATGATTTTTCTCCTTGGACAATTCTCCGTCTTCTGGGATGCATCTGAGATTCCTCCCAGGCGTCTCCCGCAAACATTTTTGCTGTGGTTTGTGTCCCTGTAATCCCGGGTAGCAACCCCAGACTCCTCCAGGGAAGATACCCGAGACGATTTTTCTCCTTGGACAAAGCTCCATCCTCTGGGATGCATCCGAGACTTGTCGCAGCTATGTCCCTGAGTCTTTTTCTCACGGTTTATGTTTTTGTCATCCCAGGTAGCAACCCCAGACTCCTCCAGGGAAGACACCCAATATGATTTTTCTCTCTTGACAGTGGTCCATCCTACGGGATCTACCCAGAATTCCTCCCAGGCGTCTCCCGCAGAGTTTTCTCCAGTGCTTTAGGGCCCTGTGATCCCGGGTAGCAACCCCAGACTCCTCCAGGGAAGATACCCGAGATGATTTTTCTCCTTGGACAATGCTCCATTTTCTGGGATGCATCTGAGATTCCTCCCAGGCGTCTCCCGCAGACATTTTTCCTATGGTTTGGGTCCCTGTAATCCCGGGTAGCAACCCCAGACTCCTCCAGGGAAGATACCCGAGATAATTTTTCTCCTTGGACAAAGCTCCATCCTCTGGGAAGCATCCGAAACTCCTTGCAGGTATGTCCCTGAGTCTTTATTTCGGTGTTTTGGGGCCCTGTGATCCCGGGTAGCAACCCCAGACTCCTCCAGGGAAGATACCCGAGATGATTTTTCTCCTTGGACAATGCTCCATCTTCTGGGATACATCTGAGATTCCTCCCAGGCGTCTCCCGCAGACTTTTTTCCTGTGGTTTGGGTCCCTGTAATCCCGGGTAGCAACCCCAGACTCCTCCAGGGAAGATACCCGAGACGATTTTTCTCCTTGGACAAAGCTCCATCCTCTGGGATGCATCCGAGACTTGTCGCAGCTATGTCCCTGAGTCTTTTTCTCACGGTTTATGTTTTTGTCATCCCAGGTAGCAACCCCAGACTCCTCCAGGGAAGACACCCAATATGATTTTTCTCTCTTGACAGTGGTCCATCCTACGGGATCTACCCAGAATTCCTCCCAGGCGTCTCCCGCAGAGTTTTATCCAGTGCTTTAGGGCCCTGTGATCCCGGGTAGCAACCCCAGACTCCTCCAGGGAAGATACCCGAGATAATTTTTCTCCTTGGACAAAGCTCCATCCTCTGGGAAGCATCCGAAACTCCTTGCAGGTATGTCCCTGAGTCTTTATTTCGGTGTTTTGGGGCCCTGTGATCCCGGGTAGCAACCCCAGACTCCTCCAGGGAAGATACCCGAGATGATTTTTCTCCTTGGACAATGCTCCATCCTCTGGGAAGCATCCAAGACTCCTTGCAGCTTTTTCCCTGAGTGTTTATTCCGGTGCTTTTGGGCCCTGTCATCCCGGGTAGCAACCCCAGACTCCTCCGTGGAAGATACCCAAGTTGATTTTTCTCCTTGGACTATTGTCCATCCTGCGGGATGCACCCGAGACTCCTCCCAGCTCTGTTTCTGAGTGTTTTCTTCCTGGGGTTTAGGGCCCTGTGATCCCGGGTAGCAACCCCAGACTCCTCCAGGGAAGATACCCGAGATGATTTTTTTCTTTGGACAATGCTCCATCCTCTGGGATGCATCTGAGATTCCTCCCAGGCATCTCCCGCAGACATTTTTCCTGTGGTTTGGTTCCCTGTAATCCCGGGTAGGAACCCCAGACTCCTCCAGGAAAGATACCCGAGATGATTTTTCTCCTTGGACAAAGCTCCATCCTCTGGGAAGCATCCGAGACTCCTTCCAGGTATGTCCCTGAGTCTTTATTCCGGTGGTTGAGCACCCTGTCATCCTGGGTAGCAATCCCAGACTCCTCCAGGGAAGATACCCGAGATGATTTTTCTCCTTGGACAAAGCTCCATCCTCTGGGAAGCATCCGAGACTCCTTGCAGGTATGTCCCTGAGTGTTTATTCCGGTGTTTTGGGGCCCTGTGATCCCGGGTAGCAACCCCAGACTCCTCCAGGGAAGATACCCGAGATGATTTTTCTCCTGGGACAAAGCTCCATCTTCTGGGATGCATATGAGATTCCTCCCAGGCATCTCCCAGACATTTTTCCTGTGGTTTGGGTCCCTGTAATCCCGGGTAGCAACCCCAGACTCCTCCAGGCAAGACACCCAATATGATTTTTCTCTCTTGACAGTGGTCCATCCTGCGGGATCTACCCAGAATTCCTCCCAGGCGTCTCCCGCAGAGTTTTCTCCAGTGCTTTAGGGCCCTGTGATCCCGGGTAGCAACCCCAGACTCCTCCAGGGAAGATACCCAAGTTGATTTTTCTCCTTGGACTATTGTCCATCCTGCGGGATGCACCCGAGACTCCTCCCAGCTCTGTTTCTGAGTGTTTTCTTCCTGGGGTTTAGGGCCCTGTGATCCCGGGTAGCAACCCCAGACTCCTCCAGGGAAGATACCCGAGATGATTTTTCTCTTTGGACAATGCTCCATCCTCTGGGATGCATCTGAGATTCCTCCCAGGCGTCTCCCGCAGACATTTTTCCTGTGGTTTGGTTCCCTGTAATCCCGGGTAGCAACCCCAGACTCCTCCAGGAAAGATACCCGAGATGATTTTTCTCCTTGGACAATGCTCCATCTTCTGGGATGCATCTGAGATTCCTCCCAGGCGTCTCCCGCAGACATTTTTCCTGTGGTTTGGTTCCCTGTAATCCCGGGTAGCAACCCGAGACTCCTCCAGGGAATATACCCGAGATGATTTTTCTCCTTGGACAAAGCTCCATCCTCTGGGAAGCATCCGAGACTCCTTGCAGGTATGTCCCTGATTGTTTATTCCGGTGTTTTGGGGCCCTGTGATCCCGGGTAGCAACCCCAGACTCCTCCAGGGAATATACCCAAGATGATTTTTCTCCTTGGACAAAGCTCCATCCTCTGGGAAGCATCCGAGACTCCTTCCAGGTATGTCCCTTAGTCTTTATTCCGGTGGTTTAGCGCCCTGTCATCCTGGGTAGCAATCCCAGACTCCTCCAGGGAAGATACCCGAGATGATTTTTCTCCTTGGACAATGCTCCATCCTCTGGGAAGCATCCGAGACTCCTTGCAGGTATGTCCCTGAGTGTTTATTCCGGTGTTTTGGGGCCCTGTGATCCCGGGTAGCAACCCCAGACTCCTCCAGGGAAGATACCCGAGATGATTTTTCTCCTTGGACAAAGCTCCATCCTCTGGGAAGCATCCGAGACTTGTGGCAGCTATGTCCCTGAGTCTTTTTCTCACGGTTTATGGTTCTGTCATCCCAGGTAGCAATCCCAGACTCCTCCAGGGAAGACACCCAATATGATTTTTCTCTCTTGACAGTGGTCCATCCTGCGGGATCTACCCAGAATTCCTCCCAGGCGTGTCCCGCAGAGTTTTCTCCAGTGCTTTAGGTCCCTGTGATCCCGGGTAGCAACCCCAGACTCCTCCAGGGAAGATACCCGAGATGATTTTTCTCCTTGGACAATGCTCCATCTACTGGGAAGCATCCGAGACTCCTTACAGCTTTGTCCCTGAGTGTTTATTCCAGTGCTTTAGGGCCCTGTGATCCCGGGTAGCAACCCCAGACTCCTCCAGGGAAGATACCCGAGATGATTTTTCTCTTTGGACAATGCTCCATCCTCTGGGATGCATCTGAGATTCCTCCCAGGCGTCTCCCGCAGACATTTTTCCTGTTGTTTGGTTCCCTGTAATCCCGGGTAGCAACCCCAGACTCCTCCAGGGAAGATACCCGAGATGATTTTTCTCCTTGGACAATGCTCCATCCTCTGGGATGCATCCGAGACTTGTCGCAGCTATGTCCCTGAGTCTTTTTTCTCGCGGTTTAGGGTTCTGTCATCCCAGGTAGCAACCCCAGACTCCTCCAGGGAAGACACCCAATATGATTTTTCTCTCTTGACAGTGGTCCATCCTGCGGGATCTACCCAGAATTCCTCCCAGGCGTCTCCCGCAGAGTTTTCTCCAGTGCTTTAGGGCCCTGTGATTCCAGGTAGGAACCCCAGACTCCTCCAGGGAAGGTACCCGAGATGATTTTTCTCCTTGGACAATGCTCCATCCTCTGGGAAGCATCCGAGACTCCTTGCAGCTTTGTCCCTGAGTGTTTATCCCAGTGCTTTTTGGCCCTGTGATCCCAAGTTGCAACACCAGACTCCTCCAGGGAAGATACCCGAGATGATTTTTCTCCTTGGACAAAGCTCCATCCTCTGGGAAGCATCTTAGACTCCTTGCAGGTATGTACCTGAGTCTTTATTCCGGTGGTTTAGCGCCCTGTCATCCTGGGTAGCAACCCCAGACTCCTCCAGGGAAGATACCCGAGATGATTTTTCTCGTTGGACAATGCTCCATCCTCCTGGATGCATCTGAGACTTGTCGCAGCTATGTCCCTGAGTCTTTTTTCTCGCGGTTTAGGGTTCTGTCATCCCAGGTAGCAACCCCAGACTCCTCCAGGGAAGACACCCAATATGATTTTTCTCTCTTGACAGTGGACCATCCTGTGAGACCTACCCAGAATTCCTCCCAGGCGTCTCCCGCAGAGTTTTCTCCAGTGATTTAGGGCCCTGTGAACCCGGGTAGCAACCCCAGACTCCTCCAGGGAAGATACCCGAGATGATTTTTCTCCTTGGACAAAGCTCCATCCTCTGGGAAACATCCGAGACTCCTTGCAGCTTTGTCCCTGAGTGTTTATTCCAGTGCTTTAGGGCCCTGTAATCCCGGGTAGCAACCCCAGACTCCTCCAGGGAAGATACCCGAGATGATTTTTCTCCTTGGACAATGCTCCATCTTCTGGGATGCATCTGACATTCCTCCCAGGCGTCTCACGCAAATATTTTTCCTGTGTTTTGGGTCCCTGTAATCCTGGGTAGCAACCCCAGACTCCTCCAGGGAAGATACCCGAGATGATTTTTCTCCTTGGACAAAGCTCCATCCTCTGGGAAGCATCCGAGACTCCTTCCAGGTATGTCCCTGAGTCTTTATTCCGGTGGTTGAGCGCCCTGTCATCCTGGGTAGCAATCCCAGACTCCTCCAGGGAAGATACCCGAGATGATTTTTCTCCTTGGACAAAGCTCCATCCTCTGGGAAGCATCCGAGACTCCTTGCAGGTATGTCCCTGAGTGTTTATTCCGGTGTTTTGGGGCCCTGTGATCCCGGGTAGCAACCCCAGACTCCTCCAGGGAAGATACCCGAGATGATTTTTCTCCTGGGACAAAGCTCCATCTTCTGGGATGCATATGAGATTCCTCCCAGGCATCTCCCAGACATTTTTCCTGTGGTTTGGGTCCCTGTAATCCCGGGTAGCAACTCCAGACTCCTCCAGGGAAGATACCCGAGATGATTTTTCTCCTTGGACAAAGCTCCATCCTCTGGGAAGCATCCGAGACTTGTCGCAGCTATGTCCCTGAGTCTTTTTTTTCTTACGGTTTATGGTTCTGTCATCCCAGGTAGCAACCCCAGGCTCCTCTAGGGAAGACACCCAATATGATTTTTCTCTCTTGGCAGTGGTCCATCCTGCGGGATTTACCCAGAATTCCTCCCAGGCGTCTCCCGCAGAGTTTTCTCCAGTGCTTTAGGGCCCTGTGATCCCGGGTAGCAACCCCAGACTCCTCCAGGGAAGATACGCGAGATGATTTTTCTCCTTGGACAATGCTCCATCTTCTGGGATGCATCTGAGATTCCTCCCAAGCGTCTCCCGCAAACATTTTTCCTGTAGTTTGGGTCCCTGTAATCCCGGGTAGCAACCCCAGACTCCTCCAGGGAAGATACCCGAGGTGATTTTTCTCCTTGGACAATGCTCCATCTTCTGGGATGCATCTGAGATTCCTCCCAGGCGTCTCCCGCAGACATTTTTCCTGTGGTTTGGGTCCCTGTAATCCCGGGTAGCAACCCCAGACTCCTCCAGGGAAGATACCCGAGATGATTTTTCTCCTTGGACAATTCTCCATCCTCTGGGATGCATCCGAGACTTGTCGCAGCTATGTCCCTGAGTCTTTTTTCTCGCGGTTTAGGGTTCTGTCATCCCAGGTAGCAACCCCAGACTCCTCCAGGGAAGACACCCAATATGATTTTTCTCTCTTGACAGTGGTCCATCCTACGAGGTCTACCCAGAATTCTTCCCAGGCGTCTTCCGCAGAGTTTTCTCCAGTGCTTTAGGGCCCTGTGATCCCGGGTAGCAACCCCAGACTCCTCTAGGGAAGATACAGAAGATAATTTTTCTCCTTGGACAATGCTCCATCCTCTGGGAAGCATCCGAAACTCCTTGCAGGTATGTCCCTGAGTTTTTATTCCGGTGTTTTGGGGCCCTGTGATCCCGGGTAGCAACCCCAGACTCCTCCAGGGAAGATACCCGAGATTATTTTTCTCCTTGGACAATGCTCCATCCTCTGGGAAGCATCCGAAACTCCTTGCAGGTATGTCCCTGAGTGTTTATTCCGGTGTTTTGGGGCCCTGTGATCCCGGGTAGCAACCCCAGACTCCTCCAGTGAAGATACCCGAGATGATTTTTCTCCTTGGACAATGCTCCATCTTCTGGGATGCATCTGAGATTCCTCCCAGGCGTCTCCCGCAGACATTTTTCCCGTGGTTTGGGTCCCTTTAATCCCGGGTAGCAAACCCAGACTCCTCCAGGAAAGATATCCGGGATCATTTTTCTCCTTGGACAATGCTCCATCCTCTGGGAAGCATCCGAGACTCCTTGCAGCTTTTTCCCTGAGTGTTTATTCCGGTGCTTTTGGGCCCTGTGATCCCGGGTAGCAACCCCAGACTCCTCCGTGGAAGATACCCAAGTTGATTTTTCTCCTTGGACTATTGTCCATCCTGCGGGATGCACCTGAGACTCCTCCCAGCTCTGTTTCTGAGTGTTTTCTTCCTGGGGTTTAGCGCCCTGTGATCCCGGGTAGCAACCCCAGACTCCTCCAGGGAAGATACCCGAGATGATTTTTCTCTTTGGACAATGCTCCATCCTCTGGGATGCATCTGAGATTCCTCCCAGGCGTCTCCCGCAGACATTTTTCCTGTGGTTTGGGTCCCTGTAATCCCGGGTAGCAACCCCAGACTCCTCCAGGGAAGATACCCGAGATGATTTTTCTCCTTAGACAATGCTCCATTCTCTGGGAAGCATCCGAGACTCCTTGCAGGTATGTCCCTGAGTGTTTATTCCAGTGTTTTGTGTCCCTGTAATCCCGGGTAGCAACCCCAGACTCCTCCAGGGAAGATACCCGAGATGATTTTTCTCCTTGGACAAAGCTCCATCCTCTGGGATGCATCCGAGACTTGTGGCAGCTATGTCCCTGAGTCTTTTTCTCACGGTTTATGGTTCTGTCATCCCAGGTAGCAACCCCAGACTCCTCCAGGGAAGACACCCAATATGATTTTTCTCTCTTGACAGTGGTCCATCCTGCGGGATCTACCCAGAATTCCTCCCAGGCGTCTCCCGCAGAGTTTTCTCCAGTGCTTTAGGGCCCTCTGATCCCGGGTAGCAACCCCAGACTCCTCCAGGGAAGATACCCGAGATGATTTTTCTCCTTGGACAATGCTCCATCCTCTGGGAAGCATCCGAGACTCCTTGCAGGTATGTCCCTGAGTGTTTATTCCGGAGTTTTGTGGCCCTGTGATCCCGGGTAGCAACCCCAGACTCCTCCGTGGAAGATACCCAAGTTGATTTTTCTCCTTGGAATATTGTCCATCCTGCGGGATGCACCCGAGACTCCTCCCAGCTCTGTTTCTGAGTGTTTTCTTCCTGGGGTTTAGGGCCCTGTGATCCCGGGTAGCAACCCCAGACTCCTCCAGGGAAGATACCCGAGATGATTTTTCTCCTTGGACAAAGCTCCACCCTCTGGGAAGCATCCGAGACTCCTTGCAGGTATGTCCCTGAGTCTTTATTTCGGTGGTTTAGCGCCCTGTCATCCTGGGTAGCAATCCCAGACTCCTCCAGGGAAGATACCCGAGATGAATTTTCTCCTTGGACAAAGCTCCATCCTCTGGGAAGCATCCGAGACTCCTTGCAGGTATGTCCCTGAGTGTTTATTCCGGTGTTTTGGGGCCCTGTGATCCCGGGTAGCAACCCCAGACTCCTCCAGGGAATATACCCGAGATGATTTTTCTCCTGGGACAAAGCTCCATCTTCTGGGATGCATATGAGATTCGTCCCAGGCATTTCCCAGACATTTTTCCTGTGGTTTGGTTCCCTGTAATCCCGGGTAGCAACCCCAGACTCCTCCAGGGAAGATACCCGAGATGATTTTTCTCCTTGGACAAAGCTCCATCCTCTGGGCTGCATCCGAGACTTGTCGCAGCTATGTCCCTGAGTCTTTTTCTCACGGTTTATGGTTCTGTCATCCCAGGTAGCAACCCCAGACTCCTCCAGGGAAGACACCCAATATGATTTTTCTCTCTTGACAGTGGTCCATCCTGCGGGATCTACCCAGAATTCCTCCCAGGTGTCTCCCGCAGAGTTTTCTCCAGTGCTTTAGGGCCCTGTGATCCCGGGTAGCAACCCCAGACTCCTCCAGGGAAGATACCCGAGATGATTTTTCTCCTTGGACAAAGCTCCATCCTCTGGGCTGCATCCGAGACTTGTCGCAGCTATGTCCCTGAGTCTTTTTCTCACGGTTTATGGTTCTGTCATCCCAGGTAGCAACCCCAGACTCCTCCAGGGAAGACACCCAATATGATTTTTCTCTCTTGACAGTGGTCCATCCTGCGGGATCTACCCAGAATTCCTCCCAGGTGCCTCCCGCAGAGTTTTCTCCAGTGCTTTAGGGAACTGTGATCCCGGGTAGCAACCCCAGACTCCTCCAGGGAAGATACCCGAGATGATTTTTCTCCTTGGACAATGCTCCATCCTCTGGGAAGCATCCGAGACTCCTTGCAGCTTTTTCCCTGAGTGTTTATTCCGGTGCTTTTGGGCCCTGTCATCCCGGGTAGCAACCCCAGACTCCTCCGTGGAAGATACCCAAGTTGATTTTTCTCCTTGGACTATTGTCCATCCTGAGGGATGCACCCGAGACTCCTCCCAGCTCTGTTTCTGAGTGTTTTCTTCCTGGGGTTTAGGGCCCTGTGATCCCGGGTAGCAACCCCAGACTCCTCCAGGGAAGATACCCGAGATGATTTTTCTCCTTGGACAATGCTCCATCTTCTGGGATGCATCTGAGATTCCTCCCAGGCGTCTCCCGCAGACATTTTTCCTGTGGTTTGGGTCCCTGTAATCCCGGGTAGCAACCCCAGACTCCTCCAGGGAAGATACCCGAGATGATTTTTCTCCTTAGACAATGCTCCATTCTCTGGGAAGCATCCGAGACTCCTTGCAGGTATGTCCCTGAGTGTTTATTCCGGTGTTTTCGGGCCCTGTGATCCCGGGTAGCAACCTCAGACTCCTCCAGGGAAGATACCCGAGATAATTTTTCTCCTTGGACAATGCTCCATCCTCTGGGAAGCATCCGAAACTCCTTGCAGGTATGTCCCTGAGTGTTTATTCCGGTGTTTTGGGGCCCTGTGCTCCCGGGTAGCAACCCCAGACTCCTCCAGGGAAGATACCCGAGATGAATTTTCTCCTTGGACAAAGCTCCATCCTCTGGGAAGCATCTGAGACTCCTTGCAGGTATGTCCCTGAGTGTTTATTCCAGTGCTTTAGGGCCCTGTGATCCCGGGTAGCAACCCCAGACTCCTCCAGGGAAGACACCCGAGATGATTTTTCTCCTTGGACAATGCTCCATCTTCTGGGATGCATCTGAGATTCCTCCCAGGCGTCTCCCGCAGACATTTTTCCCGTGGTTTGGGTCCCTTTAATCCCGGGTAGCAACCCCAGACTCCTCTAGGGAAGGTACCCGAGATAATTTTTCTCCTTGGACAATGCTCCATCCTCTGGGAAGCATCCGAAACTCCTTGCAGGTATGTCCCTGAGTTTTTATTCCGGTGTTTTCGGGCCCTGTGATCCCGGGTAGCAACCCCAGACTCCTCCAGGGAAGATACCCGAGATGATTTTTCTCCTTGGACAAAGCTCCATCCTCTGGGCTGCATCCGAGACTTGTCGCAGCTATGTCCCTGAGTCTTTTTCTCACGGTTTATGGTTCTGTCATCCCAGGTAGCAACCCCAGACTCCTCCAGGGAAGACACCCAATATGATTTTTCTCTCTTGACAGTGGTCCATCCTGCGGGATCTACCCAGAATTCCTCCCAGGTGCCTCCCGCAGAGTTTTCTCCAGTGCTTTAGGGAACTGTGATCCCGGGTAGCAACCCCAGACTCCTCCAGGGAAGATACCCGAGATGATTTTTCTCCTTGGACAATGCTCCATCCTCTGGGAAGCATCCGAGACTCCTTGCAGCTTTTTCCCTGAGTGTTTATTCCGGTGCTTTTGGGCCCTGTCATCCCGGGTAGCAACCCCAGACTCCTCCGTGGAAGATACCCAAGTTGATTTTTCTCCTTGGACTATTGTCCATCCTGAGGGATGCACCCGAGACTCCTCCCAGCTCTGTTTCTGAGTGTTTTCTTCCTGGGGTTTAGGGCCCTGTGATCCCGGGTAGCAACCCCAGACTCCTCCAGGGAAGATACCCGAGATGATTTTTCTCCTTGGACAATGCTCCATCTTCTGGGATGCATCTGAGATTCCTCCCAGGCGTCTCCCGCAGACATTTTTCCTGTGGTTTGGGTCCCTGTAATCCCGGGTAGCAACCCCAGACTCCTCCAGGGAAGATACCCGAGATGATTTTTCTCCTTAGACAATGCTCCATTCTCTGGGAAGCATCCGAGACTCCTTGCAGGTATGTCCCTGAGTGTTTATTCCGGTGTTTTCGGGCCCTGTGATCCCGGGTAGCAACCTCAGACTCCTCCAGGGAAGATACCCGAGATAATTTTTCTCCTTGGACAATGCTCCATCCTCTGGGAAGCATCCGAAACTCCTTGCAGGTATGTCCCTGAGTGTTTATTCCGGTGTTTTGGGGCCCTGTGCTCCCGGGTAGCAACCCCAGACTCCTCCAGGGAAGATACCCGAGATGAATTTTCTCCTTGGACAAAGCTCCATCCTCTGGGAAGCATCTGAGACTCCTTGCAGGTATGTCCCTGAGTGTTTATTCCAGTGCTTTAGGGCCCTGTGATCCCGGGTAGCAACCCCAGACTCCTCCAGGGAAGACACCCGAGATGATTTTTCTCCTTGGACAATGCTCCATCTTCTGGGATGCATCTGAGATTCCTCCCAGGCGTCTCCCGCAGACATTTTTCCCGTGGTTTGGGTCCCTTTAATCCCGGGTAGCAACCCCAGACTCCTCTAGGGAAGGTACCCGAGATAATTTTTCTCCTTGGACAATGCTCCATCCTCTGGGAAGCATCCGAAACTCCTTGCAGGTATGTCCCTGAGTTTTTATTCCGGTGTTTTCGGGCCCTGTGATCCCGGGTAGCAACCCCAGACTCCTCCAGGGAAGATACCCGAGATGATTTTTCTCCTTGGACAAAGCTCCATCCTCTGGGCTGCATCCGAGACTTGTCGCAGCTATGTCCCTGAGTCTTTTTCTCACGGTTTATGGTTCTGTCATCCCAGGTAGCAACCCCAGACTCCTCCAGGGAAGACACCCAATATGATTTTTCTCTCTTGACAGTGGTCCATCCTGCGGGATCTACCCAGAATTCCTCCCAGGCGTCTCCCGCAGAGTTTTCTCCAGTGCTTTAGGGCCCTGTGATCCCGGGTAGCAACCCCAGACTCCTCCAGGGAAGATACCCGAGATGATTTTTCTCCTTGGACAATGCTCCATCCTCTGGGAAACATCCGAGACTCCTTGCAGCTTTTTCCCTGAGTGTTTATTCCGGTGCTTTTGGGCCCTGTCATCCCGGGTAGCAACCCCAGACTCCTCCGTGGAAGATACCCAAGTTGATTTTTCTCCTTGGACTATTGTCCATCCTGAGGGATGCACCCGAGACTCCTCCCAGCTCTGTTTCTGAGTGTTTTCTTCCTGGGGTTTAGGGCCCTGTGATCCCGGGTAGCAACCCCAGACTCCTCCAGGGAAGATACCCGAGATGATTTTTCTCCTTGGACAAAGCTCCACCCTCTGGGAAGCATCCGAGACTCCTTGCAGGTATGTCCCTGAGTCTTTATTTCGGTGGTTTAGCGCCCTGTCATCCTGGGTAGCAATCCCAGACTCCTCCAGGGAAGATACCCGAGATGAATTTTCTCCTTGGACAAAGCTCCATCCTCTGGGAAGCATCCGAGACTCCTTGCAGGTATGTCCCTGAGTGTTTATTCCGGTGTTTTGGGGCCCTGTGATCCCGGGTAGCAACCCCAGACTCCTCCAGGGAATATACCCGAGATGATTTTTCTCCTGGGACAAAGCTCCATCTTCTGGGATGCATATGAGATTCGTCCCAGGCATTTCCCAGACATTTTTCCTGTGGTTTGGTTCCCTGTAATCCCGGGTAGCAACCCCAGACTCCTCCAGGGAAGATACCCGAGATGATTTTTCTCCTTGGACAAAGCTCCATCCTCTGGGCTGCATCCGAGACTTGTCGCAGCTATGTCCCTGAGTCTTTTTCTCACGGTTTATGGTTCTGTCATCCCAGGTAGCAACCCCAGACTCCTCCAGGGAAGACACCCAATATGATTTTTCTCTCTTGACAGTGGTCCATCCTGCGGGATCTACCCAGAATTCCTCCCAGGTGTCTCCCGCAGAGTTTTCTCCAGTGCTTTAGGGCCCTGTGATCCCGGGTAGCAACCCCAGACTCCTCCAGGGAAGATACCCGAGATGATTTTTCTCCTTGGACAATGCTCCATCCTCTGGGAAGCATCCGAGACTCCTTGCAGCTTTTTCCCTGAGTGTTTATTCCGGTGCTTTTGGGCCCTGTCATCCCGGGTAGCAACCCCAGACTCCTCCGTGGAAGATACCCAAGTTGATTTTTCTCCTTGGACTATTGTCCATCCTGAGGGATGCACCCGAGACTCCTCCCAGCTCTGTTTCTGAGTGTTTTCTTCCTGGGGTTTAGGGCCCTGTGATCCCGGGTAGCAACCCCAGACTCCTCCAGGGAAGATACCCGAGATGATTTTTCTCCTTGGACAATGCTCCATCTTCTGGGATGCATCTGAGATTCCTCCCAGGCGTCTCCCGCAGACATTTTTCCTGTGGTTTGGGTCCCTGTAATCCCGGGTAGCAACCCCAGACTCCTCCAGGGAAGATACCCGAGATGATTTTTCTCCTTAGACAATGCTCCATTCTCTGGGAAGCATCCGAGACTCCTTGCAGGTATGTCCCTGAGTGTTTATTCCGGTGTTTTGGGGCCCTGTGATCCCGGGTAGCAACCTCAGACTCCTCCAGGGAAGATACCCGAGATAATTTTTCTCCTTGGACAATGCTCCATCCTCTGGGAAGCATCCGAAACTCCTTGCAGGTATGTCCCTGAGTGTTTATTCCGGTGTTTTGGGGCCCTGTGCTCCCGGGTAGCAACCCCAGACTCCTCCAGGGAAGATACCCGAGATGAATTTTCTCCTTGGACAAAGCTCCATCCTCTGGGAAGCATCTGAGACTCCTTGCAGGTATGTCCCTGAGTGTTTATTCCAGTGCTTTAGGGCCCTGTGATCCCGGGTAGCAACCCCAGACTCCTCCAGGGAAGACACCCGAGATGATTTTTCTCCTTGGACAATGCTCCATCTTCTGGGATGCATCTGAGATTCCTCCCAGGCGTCTCCCGCAGACATTTTTCCCGTGGTTTGGGTCCCTTTAATCCCGGGTAGCAACCCCAGACTCCTCTAGGGAAGGTACCCGAGATAATTTTTCTCCTTGGACAATGCTCCATCCTCTGGGAAGCATCCGAAACTCCTTGCAGGTATGTCCCTGAGTTTTTATTCCGGTGTTTTCGGGCCCTGTGATCCCGGGTAGCAACCCCAGACTCCTCCAGGGAAGATACCCGAGATGATTTTTCTCCTTGGACAAAGCTCCATCCTCTGGGCTGCATCCGAGACTTGTCGCAGCTATGTCCCTGAGTCTTTTTCTCACGGTTTATGGTTCTGTCATCCCAGGTAGCAACCCCAGACTCCTCCAGGGAAGACACCCAATATGATTTTTCTCTCTTGACAGTGGTCCATCCTGCGGGATCTACCCAGAATTCCTCCCAGGCGTCTCCCGCAGAGTTTTCTCCAGTGCTTTAGGGCCCTGTGATCCCGGGTAGCAACCCCAGACTCCTCCAGGGAAGATACCCGAGATGATTTTTCTCCTTGGACAATGCTCCATCCTCTGGGAAACATCCGAGACTCCTTGCAGCTTTTTCCCTGAGTGTTTATTCCGGTGCTTTTGGGCCCTGTCATCCCGGGTAGCAACCCCAGACTCCTCCGTGGAAGATACCCAAGTTGATTTTTCTCCTTGGACTATTGTCCATCCTGAGGGATGCACCCGAGACTCCTCCCAGCTCTGTTTCTGAGTGTTTTCTTCCTGGGGTTTAGGGCCCTGTGATCCCGGGTAGCAACCCCAGACTCCTCCAGGGAAGATACCCGAGATGATTTTTCTCCTTGGACAATGCTCCATCTTCTGGGATGCATCTGAGATTCCTCCCAGGCGTCTCCCGCAGACATTTTTCCTGTGGTTTGGGTCCCTGTAATCCCGGGTAGCAACCCCAGACTCCTCCAGGGAAGATACCCGAGATGATTTTTCTCCTTAGACAATGCTCCATTCTCTGGGAAGCATCCGAGACTCCTTGCAGGTATGTCCCTGAGTGTTTATTCCGGTGTTTTGGGGCCCTGTGATCCCGGGTAGCAACCCCAGACTCCTCCAGGGAAGATACCCGAGATGATTTTTCTCCTGGGACAAAGCTCCATCTTCTGGGATGCATATGAGATTCCTCCCAGGCATCTCCCGCAGAGTTTTCTCCAGTGCTTTAGGGCCCTGTGATCCCGGGTAGCAACCCCAGACTCCTCCAGGGAAGATACCCGAGATGAATTTTCTCCTTGGACAAAGCTCCATCCTCTGGGAAGCATCCGAGACTCCTTGCAGGTATGTCCCTGAGTGTTTATTCCAGTGCTTTAGGGCCCTGTGATCCCGGGTAGCAACCCCAGACTCCTCCAGGGAAGACACCCGAGATGATTTTTCTCCTTGGACAATGCTCCATCTTCTGGGATGCATCTGAGATTCCTCCCAGGCGTCTCCCGCAGACATTTTTCCCGTGGTTTGGGTCCCTTTAATCCCGGGTAGCAACCCCAGACTCCTCTAGGGAAGGTACCCGAGATAATTTTTCTCCTTGGACAATGCTCCATCCTCTGGGAAGCATCCGAAACTCCTTGCAGGTATGTCCCTGAGTTTTTATTCCGGTGTTTTCGGGCCCTGTGATCCCGGGTAGCAACCCCAGACTCCTCCAGGGAAGATACCCGAGATGATTTTTCTCCTTGGACAAAGCTCCATCCTCTGGGCTGCATCCGAGACTTGTCGCAGCTATGTCCCTGAGTCTTTTTCTCACGGTTTATGGTTCTGTCATCCCAGGTAGCAACCCCAGACTCCTCCAGGGAAGACACCCAATATGATTTTTCTCTCTTGACAGTGGTCCATCCTGCGGGATCTACCCAGAATTCCTCCCAGGTGTCTCCCGCAGAGTTTTCTCCAGTGCTTTAGGGCCCTGTGATCCCGGGTAGCAACCCCAGACTCCTCCAGGGAAGATACCCGAGATGATTTTTCTCCTTGGACAAAGCTCCATCCTCTGGGCTGCATCCGAGACTTGTCGCAGCTATGTCCCTGAGTCTTTTTCTCACGGTTTATGGTTCTGTCATCCCAGGTAGCAACCCCAGACTCCTCCAGGGAAGACACCCAATATGATTTTTCTCTCTTGACAGTGGTCCATCCTGCGGGATCTACCCAGAATTCCTCCCAGGTGCCTCCCGCAGAGTTTTCTCCAGTGCTTTAGGGAACTGTGATCCCGGGTAGCAACCCCAGACTCCTCCAGGGAAGATACCCGAGATGATTTTTCTCCTTGGACAATGCTCCATCCTCTGGGAAGCATCCGAGACTCCTTGCAGCTTTTTCCCTGAGTGTTTATTCCGGTGCTTTTGGGCCCTGTCATCCCGGGTAGCAACCCCAGACTCCTCCGTGGAAGATACCCAAGTTGATTTTTCTCCTTGGACTATTGTCCATCCTGAGGGATGCACCCGAGACTCCTCCCAGCTCTGTTTCTGAGTGTTTTCTTCCTGGGGTTTAGGGCCCTGTGATCCCGGGTAGCAACCCCAGACTCCTCCAGGGAAGATACCCGAGATGATTTTTCTCCTTGGACAATGCTCCATCTTCTGGGATGCATCTGAGATTCCTCCCAGGCGTCTCCCGCAGACATTTTTCCTGTGGTTTGGGTCCCTGTAATCCCGGGTAGCAACCCCAGACTCCTCCAGGGAAGATACCCGAGATGATTTTTCTCCTTAGACAATGCTCCATTCTCTGGGAAGCATCCGAGACTCCTTGCAGGTATGTCCCTGAGTGTTTATTCCGGTGTTTTCGGGCCCTGTGATCCCGGGTAGCAACCTCAGACTCCTCCAGGGAAGATACCCGAGATAATTTTTCTCCTTGGACAATGCTCCATCCTCTGGGAAGCATCCGAAACTCCTTGCAGGTATGTCCCTGAGTGTTTATTCCGGTGTTTTGGGGCCCTGTGCTCCCGGGTAGCAACCCCAGACTCCTCCAGGGAAGATACCCGAGATGAATTTTCTCCTTGGACAAAGCTCCATCCTCTGGGAAGCATCTGAGACTCCTTGCAGGTATGTCCCTGAGTGTTTATTCCAGTGCTTTAGGGCCCTGTGATCCCGGGTAGCAACCCCAGACTCCTCCAGGGAAGACACCCGAGATGATTTTTCTCCTTGGACAATGCTCCATCTTCTGGGATGCATCTGAGATTCCTCCCAGGCGTCTCCCGCAGACATTTTTCCCGTGGTTTGGGTCCCTTTAATCCCGGGTAGCAACCCCAGACTCCTCTAGGGAAGGTACCCGAGATAATTTTTCTCCTTGGACAATGCTCCATCCTCTGGGAAGCATCCGAAACTCCTTGCAGGTATGTCCCTGAGTTTTTATTCCGGTGTTTTCGGGCCCTGTGATCCCGGGTAGCAACCCCAGACTCCTCCAGGGAAGATACCCGAGATGATTTTTCTCCTTGGACAAAGCTCCATCCTCTGGGCTGCATCCGAGACTTGTCGCAGCTATGTCCCTGAGTCTTTTTCTCACGGTTTATGGTTCTGTCATCCCAGGTAGCAACCCCAGACTCCTCCAGGGAAGACACCCAATATGATTTTTCTCTCTTGACAGTGGTCCATCCTGCGGGATCTACCCAGAATTCCTCCCAGGTGCCTCCCGCAGAGTTTTCTCCAGTGCTTTAGGGAACTGTGATCCCGGGTAGCAACCCCAGACTCCTCCAGGGAAGATACCCGAGATGATTTTTCTCCTTGGACAATGCTCCATCCTCTGGGAAGCATCCGAGACTCCTTGCAGCTTTTTCCCTGAGTGTTTATTCCGGTGCTTTTGGGCCCTGTCATCCCGGGTAGCAACCCCAGACTCCTCCGTGGAAGATACCCAAGTTGATTTTTCTCCTTGGACTATTGTCCATCCTGAGGGATGCACCCGAGACTCCTCCCAGCTCTGTTTCTGAGTGTTTTCTTCCTGGGGTTTAGGGCCCTGTGATCCCGGGTAGCAACCCCAGACTCCTCCAGGGAAGATACCCGAGATGATTTTTCTCCTTGGACAATGCTCCATCTTCTGGGATGCATCTGAGATTCCTCCCAGGCGTCTCCCGCAGACATTTTTCCTGTGGTTTGGGTCCCTGTAATCCCGGGTAGCAACCCCAGACTCCTCCAGGGAAGATACCCGAGATGATTTTTCTCCTTAGACAATGCTCCATTCTCTGGGAAGCATCCGAGACTCCTTGCAGGTATGTCCCTGAGTGTTTATTCCGGTGTTTTCGGGCCCTGTGATCCCGGGTAGCAACCTCAGACTCCTCCAGGGAAGATACCCGAGATAATTTTTCTCCTTGGACAATGCTCCATCCTCTGGGAAGCATCCGAAACTCCTTGCAGGTATGTCCCTGAGTGTTTATTCCGGTGTTTTGGGGCCCTGTGCTCCCGGGTAGCAACCCCAGACTCCTCCAGGGAAGATACCCGAGATGAATTTTCTCCTTGGACAAAGCTCCATCCTCTGGGAAGCATCTGAGACTCCTTGCAGGTATGTCCCTGAGTGTTTATTCCAGTGCTTTAGGGCCCTGTGATCCCGGGTAGCAACCCCAGACTCCTCCAGGGAAGACACCCGAGATGATTTTTCTCCTTGGACAATGCTCCATCTTCTGGGATGCATCTGAGATTCCTCCCAGGCGTCTCCCGCAGACATTTTTCCCGTGGTTTGGGTCCCTTTAATCCCGGGTAGCAACCCCAGACTCCTCTAGGGAAGGTACCCGAGATAATTTTTCTCCTTGGACAATGCTCCATCCTCTGGGAAGCATCCGAAACTCCTTGCAGGTATGTCCCTGAGTTTTTATTCCGGTGTTTTCGGGCCCTGTGATCCCGGGTAGCAACCCCAGACTCCTCCAGGGAAGATACCCGAGATGATTTTTCTCCTTGGACAAAGCTCCATCCTCTGGGCTGCATCCGAGACTTGTCGCAGCTATGTCCCTGAGTCTTTTTCTCACGGTTTATGGTTCTGTCATCCCAGGTAGCAACCCCAGACTCCTCCAGGGAAGACACCCAATATGATTTTTCTCTCTTGACAGTGGTCCATCCTGCGGGATCTACCCAGAATTCCTCCCAGGCGTCTCCCGCAGAGTTTTCTCCAGTGCTTTAGGGCCCTGTGATCCCGGGTAGCAACCCCAGACTCCTCCAGGGAAGATACCCGAGATGATTTTTCTCCTTGGACAATGCTCCATCCTCTGGGAAACATCCGAGACTCCTTGCAGCTTTTTCCCTGAGTGTTTATTCCGGTGCTTTTGGGCCCTGTCATCCCGGGTAGCAACCCCAGACTCCTCCGTGGAAGATACCCAAGTTGATTTTTCTCCTTGGACTATTGTCCATCCTGAGGGATGCACCCGAGACTCCTCCCAGCTCTGTTTCTGAGTGTTTTCTTCCTGGGGTTTAGGGCCCTGTGATCCCGGGTAGCAACCCCAGACTCCTCCAGGGAAGATACCCGAGATGATTTTTCTCCTTGGACAAAGCTCCACCCTCTGGGAAGCATCCGAGACTCCTTGCAGGTATGTCCCTGAGTCTTTATTTCGGTGGTTTAGCGCCCTGTCATCCTGGGTAGCAATCCCAGACTCCTCCAGGGAAGATACCCGAGATGAATTTTCTCCTTGGACAAAGCTCCATCCTCTGGGAAGCATCCGAGACTCCTTGCAGGTATGTCCCTGAGTGTTTATTCCGGTGTTTTGGGGCCCTGTGATCCCGGGTAGCAACCCCAGACTCCTCCAGGGAATATACCCGAGATGATTTTTCTCCTGGGACAAAGCTCCATCTTCTGGGATGCATATGAGATTCGTCCCAGGCATTTCCCAGACATTTTTCCTGTGGTTTGGTTCCCTGTAATCCCGGGTAGCAACCCCAGACTCCTCCAGGGAAGATACCCGAGATGATTTTTCTCCTTGGACAAAGCTCCATCCTCTGGGCTGCATCCGAGACTTGTCGCAGCTATGTCCCTGAGTCTTTTTCTCACGGTTTATGGTTCTGTCATCCCAGGTAGCAACCCCAGACTCCTCCAGGGAAGACACCCAATATGATTTTTCTCTCTTGACAGTGGTCCATCCTGCGGGATCTACCCAGAATTCCTCCCAGGTGTCTCCCGCAGAGTTTTCTCCAGTGCTTTAGGGCCCTGTGATCCCGGGTAGCAACCCCAGACTCCTCCAGGGAAGATACCCGAGATGATTTTTCTCCTTGGACAATGCTCCATCCTCTGGGAAGCATCCGAGACTCCTTGCAGCTTTTTCCCTGAGTGTTTATTCCGGTGCTTTTGGGCCCTGTCATCCCGGGTAGCAACCCCAGACTCCTCCGTGGAAGATACCCAAGTTGATTTTTCTCCTTGGACTATTGTCCATCCTGAGGGATGCACCCGAGACTCCTCCCAGCTCTGTTTCTGAGTGTTTTCTTCCTGGGGTTTAGGGCCCTGTGATCCCGGGTAGCAACCCCAGACTCCTCCAGGGAAGATACCCGAGATGATTTTTCTCCTTGGACAATGCTCCATCTTCTGGGATGCATCTGAGATTCCTCCCAGGCGTCTCCCGCAGACATTTTTCCTGTGGTTTGGGTCCCTGTAATCCCGGGTAGCAACCCCAGACTCCTCCAGGGAAGATACCCGAGATGATTTTTCTCCTTAGACAATGCTCCATTCTCTGGGAAGCATCCGAGACTCCTTGCAGGTATGTCCCTGAGTGTTTATTCCGGTGTTTTGGGGCCCTGTGATCCCGGGTAGCAACCTCAGACTCCTCCAGGGAAGATACCCGAGATAATTTTTCTCCTTGGACAATGCTCCATCCTCTGGGAAGCATCCGAAACTCCTTGCAGGTATGTCCCTGAGTGTTTATTCCGGTGTTTTGGGGCCCTGTGCTCCCGGGTAGCAACCCCAGACTCCTCCAGGGAAGATACCCGAGATGAATTTTCTCCTTGGACAAAGCTCCATCCTCTGGGAAGCATCTGAGACTCCTTGCAGGTATGTCCCTGAGTGTTTATTCCAGTGCTTTAGGGCCCTGTGATCCCGGGTAGCAACCCCAGACTCCTCCAGGGAAGACACCCGAGATGATTTTTCTCCTTGGACAATGCTCCATCTTCTGGGATGCATCTGAGATTCCTCCCAGGCGTCTCCCGCAGACATTTTTCCCGTGGTTTGGGTCCCTTTAATCCCGGGTAGCAACCCCAGACTCCTCTAGGGAAGGTACCCGAGATAATTTTTCTCCTTGGACAATGCTCCATCCTCTGGGAAGCATCCGAAACTCCTTGCAGGTATGTCCCTGAGTTTTTATTCCGGTGTTTTCGGGCCCTGTGATCCCGGGTAGCAACCCCAGACTCCTCCAGGGAAGATACCCGAGATGATTTTTCTCCTTGGACAAAGCTCCATCCTCTGGGCTGCATCCGAGACTTGTCGCAGCTATGTCCCTGAGTCTTTTTCTCACGGTTTATGGTTCTGTCATCCCAGGTAGCAACCCCAGACTCCTCCAGGGAAGACACCCAATATGATTTTTCTCTCTTGACAGTGGTCCATCCTGCGGGATCTACCCAGAATTCCTCCCAGGCGTCTCCCGCAGAGTTTTCTCCAGTGCTTTAGGGCCCTGTGATCCCGGGTAGCAACCCCAGACTCCTCCAGGGAAGATACCCGAGATGATTTTTCTCCTTGGACAATGCTCCATCCTCTGGGAAACATCCGAGACTCCTTGCAGCTTTTTCCCTGAGTGTTTATTCCGGTGCTTTTGGGCCCTGTCATCCCGGGTAGCAACCCCAGACTCCTCCGTGGAAGATACCCAAGTTGATTTTTCTCCTTGGACTATTGTCCATCCTGAGGGATGCACCCGAGACTCCTCCCAGCTCTGTTTCTGAGTGTTTTCTTCCTGGGGTTTAGGGCCCTGTGATCCCGGGTAGCAACCCCAGACTCCTCCAGGGAAGATACCCGAGATGATTTTTCTCCTTGGACAATGCTCCATCTTCTGGGATGCATCTGAGATTCCTCCCAGGCGTCTCCCGCAGACATTTTTCCTGTGGTTTGGGTCCCTGTAATCCCGGGTAGCAACCCCAGACTCCTCCAGGGAAGATACCCGAGATGATTTTTCTCCTTAGACAATGCTCCATTCTCTGGGAAGCATCCGAGACTCCTTGCAGGTATGTCCCTGAGTGTTTATTCCGGTGTTTTGGGGCCCTGTGATCCCGGGTAGCAACCCCAGACTCCTCCAGGGAAGATACCCGAGATGATTTTTCTCCTGGGACAAAGCTCCATCTTCTGGGATGCATATGAGATTCCTCCCAGGCATCTCCCGCAGAGTTTTCTCCAGTGCTTTAGGGCCCTGTGATCCCGGGTAGCAACCCCAGACTCCTCCAGGGAAGATACCCGAGATGAATTTTCTCCTTGGACAAAGCTCCATCCTCTGGGAAGCATCCGAGACTCCTTGCAGGTATGTCCCTGAGTGTTTATTCCAGTGCTTTAGGGCCCTGTGATCCCGGGTAGCAACCCCAGACTCCTCCAGGGAAGACACCCGAGATGATTTTTCTCCTTGGACAATGCTCCATCTTCTGGGATGCATCTGAGATTCCTCCCAGGCGTCTCCCGCAGACATTTTTCCCGTGGTTTGGGTCCCTTTAATCCCGGGTAGCAACCCCAGACTCCTCTAGGGAAGGTACCCGAGATAATTTTTCTCCTTGGACAATGCTCCATCCTCTGGGAAGCATCCGAAACTCCTTGCAGGTATGTCCCTGAGTTTTTATTCCGGTGTTTTCGGGCCCTGTGATCCCGGGTAGCAACCCCAGACTCCTCCAGGGAAGATACCCGAGATGATTTTTCTCCTTGGACAAAGCTCCATCCTCTGGGCTGCATCCGAGACTTGTCGCAGCTATGTCCCTGAGTCTTTTTCTCACGGTTTATGGTTCTGTCATCCCAGGTAGCAACCCCAGACTCCTCCAGGGAAGACACCCAATATGATTTTTCTCTCTTGACAGTGGTCCATCCTGCGGGATCTACCCAGAATTCCTCCCAGGTGTCTCCCGCAGAGTTTTCTCCAGTGCTTTAGGGCCCTGTGATCCCGGGTAGCAACCCCAGACTCCTCCAGGGAAGATACCCGAGATGATTTTTCTCCTTGGACAAAGCTCCATCCTCTGGGCTGCATCCGAGACTTGTCGCAGCTATGTCCCTGAGTCTTTTTCTCACGGTTTATGGTTCTGTCATCCCAGGTAGCAACCCCAGACTCCTCCAGGGAAGACACCCAATATGATTTTTCTCTCTTGACAGTGGTCCATCCTGCGGGATCTACCCAGAATTCCTCCCAGGTGCCTCCCGCAGAGTTTTCTCCAGTGCTTTAGGGAACTGTGATCCCGGGTAGCAACCCCAGACTCCTCCAGGGAAGATACCCGAGATGATTTTTCTCCTTGGACAATGCTCCATCCTCTGGGAAGCATCCGAGACTCCTTGCAGCTTTTTCCCTGAGTGTTTATTCCGGTGCTTTTGGGCCCTGTCATCCCGGGTAGCAACCCCAGACTCCTCCGTGGAAGATACCCAAGTTGATTTTTCTCCTTGGACTATTGTCCATCCTGAGGGATGCACCCGAGACTCCTCCCAGCTCTGTTTCTGAGTGTTTTCTTCCTGGGGTTTAGGGCCCTGTGATCCCGGGTAGCAACCCCAGACTCCTCCAGGGAAGATACCCGAGATGATTTTTCTCCTTGGACAATGCTCCATCTTCTGGGATGCATCTGAGATTCCTCCCAGGCGTCTCCCGCAGACATTTTTCCTGTGGTTTGGGTCCCTGTAATCCCGGGTAGCAACCCCAGACTCCTCCAGGGAAGATACCCGAGATGATTTTTCTCCTTAGACAATGCTCCATTCTCTGGGAAGCATCCGAGACTCCTTGCAGGTATGTCCCTGAGTGTTTATTCCGGTGTTTTCGGGCCCTGTGATCCCGGGTAGCAACCTCAGACTCCTCCAGGGAAGATACCCGAGATAATTTTTCTCCTTGGACAATGCTCCATCCTCTGGGAAGCATCCGAAACTCCTTGCAGGTATGTCCCTGAGTGTTTATTCCGGTGTTTTGGGGCCCTGTGCTCCCGGGTAGCAACCCCAGACTCCTCCAGGGAAGATACCCGAGATGAATTTTCTCCTTGGACAAAGCTCCATCCTCTGGGAAGCATCTGAGACTCCTTGCAGGTATGTCCCTGAGTGTTTATTCCAGTGCTTTAGGGCCCTGTGATCCCGGGTAGCAACCCCAGACTCCTCCAGGGAAGACACCCGAGATGATTTTTCTCCTTGGACAATGCTCCATCTTCTGGGATGCATCTGAGATTCCTCCCAGGCGTCTCCCGCAGACATTTTTCCCGTGGTTTGGGTCCCTTTAATCCCGGGTAGCAACCCCAGACTCCTCTAGGGAAGGTACCCGAGATAATTTTTCTCCTTGGACAATGCTCCATCCTCTGGGAAGCATCCGAAACTCCTTGCAGGTATGTCCCTGAGTTTTTATTCCGGTGTTTTCGGGCCCTGTGATCCCGGGTAGCAACCCCAGACTCCTCCAGGGAAGATACCCGAGATGATTTTTCTCCTTGGACAAAGCTCCATCCTCTGGGCTGCATCCGAGACTTGTCGCAGCTATGTCCCTGAGTCTTTTTCTCACGGTTTATGGTTCTGTCATCCCAGGTAGCAACCCCAGACTCCTCCAGGGAAGACACCCAATATGATTTTTCTCTCTTGACAGTGGTCCATCCTGCGGGATCTACCCAGAATTCCTCCCAGGTGCCTCCCGCAGAGTTTTCTCCAGTGCTTTAGGGAACTGTGATCCCGGGTAGCAACCCCAGACTCCTCCAGGGAAGATACCCGAGATGATTTTTCTCCTTGGACAATGCTCCATCCTCTGGGAAGCATCCGAGACTCCTTGCAGCTTTTTCCCTGAGTGTTTATTCCGGTGCTTTTGGGCCCTGTCATCCCGGGTAGCAACCCCAGACTCCTCCGTGGAAGATACCCAAGTTGATTTTTCTCCTTGGACTATTGTCCATCCTGAGGGATGCACCCGAGACTCCTCCCAGCTCTGTTTCTGAGTGTTTTCTTCCTGGGGTTTAGGGCCCTGTGATCCCGGGTAGCAACCCCAGACTCCTCCAGGGAAGATACCCGAGATGATTTTTCTCCTTGGACAATGCTCCATCTTCTGGGATGCATCTGAGATTCCTCCCAGGCGTCTCCCGCAGACATTTTTCCTGTGGTTTGGGTCCCTGTAATCCCGGGTAGCAACCCCAGACTCCTCCAGGGAAGATACCCGAGATGATTTTTCTCCTTAGACAATGCTCCATTCTCTGGGAAGCATCCGAGACTCCTTGCAGGTATGTCCCTGAGTGTTTATTCCGGTGTTTTCGGGCCCTGTGATCCCGGGTAGCAACCTCAGACTCCTCCAGGGAAGATACCCGAGATAATTTTTCTCCTTGGACAATGCTCCATCCTCTGGGAAGCATCCGAAACTCCTTGCAGGTATGTCCCTGAGTGTTTATTCCGGTGTTTTGGGGCCCTGTGCTCCCGGGTAGCAACCCCAGACTCCTCCAGGGAAGATACCCGAGATGAATTTTCTCCTTGGACAAAGCTCCATCCTCTGGGAAGCATCTGAGACTCCTTGCAGGTATGTCCCTGAGTGTTTATTCCAGTGCTTTAGGGCCCTGTGATCCCGGGTAGCAACCCCAGACTCCTCCAGGGAAGACACCCGAGATGATTTTTCTCCTTGGACAATGCTCCATCTTCTGGGATGCATCTGAGATTCCTCCCAGGCGTCTCCCGCAGACATTTTTCCCGTGGTTTGGGTCCCTTTAATCCCGGGTAGCAACCCCAGACTCCTCTAGGGAAGGTACCCGAGATAATTTTTCTCCTTGGACAATGCTCCATCCTCTGGGAAGCATCCGAAACTCCTTGCAGGTATGTCCCTGAGTTTTTATTCCGGTGTTTTCGGGCCCTGTGATCCCGGGTAGCAACCCCAGACTCCTCCAGGGAAGATACCCGAGATGATTTTTCTCCTTGGACAAAGCTCCATCCTCTGGGCTGCATCCGAGACTTGTCGCAGCTATGTCCCTGAGTCTTTTTCTCACGGTTTATGGTTCTGTCATCCCAGGTAGCAACCCCAGACTCCTCCAGGGAAGACACCCAATATGATTTTTCTCTCTTGACAGTGGTCCATCCTGCGGGATCTACCCAGAATTCCTCCCAGGCGTCTCCCGCAGAGTTTTCTCCAGTGCTTTAGGGCCCTGTGATCCCGGGTAGCAACCCCAGACTCCTCCAGGGAAGATACCCGAGATGATTTTTCTCCTTGGACAATGCTCCATCCTCTGGGAAACATCCGAGACTCCTTGCAGCTTTTTCCCTGAGTGTTTATTCCGGTGCTTTTGGGCCCTGTCATCCCGGGTAGCAACCCCAGACTCCTCCGTGGAAGATACCCAAGTTGATTTTTCTCCTTGGACTATTGTCCATCCTGAGGGATGCACCCGAGACTCCTCCCAGCTCTGTTTCTGAGTGTTTTCTTCCTGGGGTTTAGGGCCCTGTGATCCCGGGTAGCAACCCCAGACTCCTCCAGGGAAGATACCCGAGATGATTTTTCTCCTTGGACAAAGCTCCACCCTCTGGGAAGCATCCGAGACTCCTTGCAGGTATGTCCCTGAGTCTTTATTTCGGTGGTTTAGCGCCCTGTCATCCTGGGTAGCAATCCCAGACTCCTCCAGGGAAGATACCCGAGATGAATTTTCTCCTTGGACAAAGCTCCATCCTCTGGGAAGCATCCGAGACTCCTTGCAGGTATGTCCCTGAGTGTTTATTCCGGTGTTTTGGGGCCCTGTGATCCCGGGTAGCAACCCCAGACTCCTCCAGGGAATATACCCGAGATGATTTTTCTCCTGGGACAAAGCTCCATCTTCTGGGATGCATATGAGATTCGTCCCAGGCATTTCCCAGACATTTTTCCTGTGGTTTGGTTCCCTGTAATCCCGGGTAGCAACCCCAGACTCCTCCAGGGAAGATACCCGAGATGATTTTTCTCCTTGGACAAAGCTCCATCCTCTGGGCTGCATCCGAGACTTGTCGCAGCTATGTCCCTGAGTCTTTTTCTCACGGTTTATGGTTCTGTCATCCCAGGTAGCAACCCCAGACTCCTCCAGGGAAGACACCCAATATGATTTTTCTCTCTTGACAGTGGTCCATCCTGCGGGATCTACCCAGAATTCCTCCCAGGTGTCTCCCGCAGAGTTTTCTCCAGTGCTTTAGGGCCCTGTGATCCCGGGTAGCAACCCCAGACTCCTCCAGGGAAGATACCCGAGATGATTTTTCTCCTTGGACAATGCTCCATCCTCTGGGAAGCATCCGAGACTCCTTGCAGCTTTTTCCCTGAGTGTTTATTCCGGTGCTTTTGGGCCCTGTCATCCCGGGTAGCAACCCCAGACTCCTCCGTGGAAGATACCCAAGTTGATTTTTCTCCTTGGACTATTGTCCATCCTGAGGGATGCACCCGAGACTCCTCCCAGCTCTGTTTCTGAGTGTTTTCTTCCTGGGGTTTAGGGCCCTGTGATCCCGGGTAGCAACCCCAGACTCCTCCAGGGAAGATACCCGAGATGATTTTTCTCCTTGGACAATGCTCCATCTTCTGGGATGCATCTGAGATTCCTCCCAGGCGTCTCCCGCAGACATTTTTCCTGTGGTTTGGGTCCCTGTAATCCCGGGTAGCAACCCCAGACTCCTCCAGGGAAGATACCCGAGATGATTTTTCTCCTTAGACAATGCTCCATTCTCTGGGAAGCATCCGAGACTCCTTGCAGGTATGTCCCTGAGTGTTTATTCCGGTGTTTTGGGGCCCTGTGATCCCGGGTAGCAACCTCAGACTCCTCCAGGGAAGATACCCGAGATAATTTTTCTCCTTGGACAATGCTCCATCCTCTGGGAAGCATCCGAAACTCCTTGCAGGTATGTCCCTGAGTGTTTATTCCGGTGTTTTGGGGCCCTGTGCTCCCGGGTAGCAACCCCAGACTCCTCCAGGGAAGATACCCGAGATGAATTTTCTCCTTGGACAAAGCTCCATCCTCTGGGAAGCATCTGAGACTCCTTGCAGGTATGTCCCTGAGTGTTTATTCCAGTGCTTTAGGGCCCTGTGATCCCGGGTAGCAACCCCAGACTCCTCCAGGGAAGACACCCGAGATGATTTTTCTCCTTGGACAATGCTCCATCTTCTGGGATGCATCTGAGATTCCTCCCAGGCGTCTCCCGCAGACATTTTTCCCGTGGTTTGGGTCCCTTTAATCCCGGGTAGCAACCCCAGACTCCTCTAGGGAAGGTACCCGAGATAATTTTTCTCCTTGGACAATGCTCCATCCTCTGGGAAGCATCCGAAACTCCTTGCAGGTATGTCCCTGAGTTTTTATTCCGGTGTTTTCGGGCCCTGTGATCCCGGGTAGCAACCCCAGACTCCTCCAGGGAAGATACCCGAGATGATTTTTCTCCTTGGACAAAGCTCCATCCTCTGGGCTGCATCCGAGACTTGTCGCAGCTATGTCCCTGAGTCTTTTTCTCACGGTTTATGGTTCTGTCATCCCAGGTAGCAACCCCAGACTCCTCCAGGGAAGACACCCAATATGATTTTTCTCTCTTGACAGTGGTCCATCCTGCGGGATCTACCCAGAATTCCTCCCAGGCGTCTCCCGCAGAGTTTTCTCCAGTGCTTTAGGGCCCTGTGATCCCGGGTAGCAACCCCAGACTCCTCCAGGGAAGATACCCGAGATGATTTTTCTCCTTGGACAATGCTCCATCCTCTGGGAAACATCCGAGACTCCTTGCAGCTTTTTCCCTGAGTGTTTATTCCGGTGCTTTTGGGCCCTGTCATCCCGGGTAGCAACCCCAGACTCCTCCGTGGAAGATACCCAAGTTGATTTTTCTCCTTGGACTATTGTCCATCCTGAGGGATGCACCCGAGACTCCTCCCAGCTCTGTTTCTGAGTGTTTTCTTCCTGGGGTTTAGGGCCCTGTGATCCCGGGTAGCAACCCCAGACTCCTCCAGGGAAGATACCCGAGATGATTTTTCTCCTTGGACAATGCTCCATCTTCTGGGATGCATCTGAGATTCCTCCCAGGCGTCTCCCGCAGACATTTTTCCTGTGGTTTGGGTCCCTGTAATCCCGGGTAGCAACCCCAGACTCCTCCAGGGAAGATACCCGAGATGATTTTTCTCCTTAGACAATGCTCCATTCTCTGGGAAGCATCCGAGACTCCTTGCAGGTATGTCCCTGAGTGTTTATTCCGGTGTTTTGGGGCCCTGTGATCCCGGGTAGCAACCCCAGACTCCTCCAGGGAAGATACCCGAGATGATTTTTCTCCTGGGACAAAGCTCCATCTTCTGGGATGCATATGAGATTCCTCCCAGGCATCTCCCGCAGAGTTTTCTCCAGTGCTTTAGGGCCCTGTGATCCCGGGTAGCAACCCCAGACTCCTCCAGGGAAGATACCCGAGATGAATTTTCTCCTTGGACAAAGCTCCATCCTCTGGGAAGCATCCGAGACTCCTTGCAGGTATGTCCCTGAGTGTTTATTCCAGTGCTTTAGGGCCCTGTGATCCCGGGTAGCAACCCCAGACTCCTCCAGGGAAGACACCCGAGATGATTTTTCTCCTTGGACAATGCTCCATCTTCTGGGATGCATCTGAGATTCCTCCCAGGCGTCTCCCGCAGACATTTTTCCCGTGGTTTGGGTCCCTTTAATCCCGGGTAGCAACCCCAGACTCCTCTAGGGAAGGTACCCGAGATAATTTTTCTCCTTGGACAATGCTCCATCCTCTGGGAAGCATCCGAAACTCCTTGCAGGTATGTCCCTGAGTTTTTATTCCGGTGTTTTCGGGCCCTGTGATCCCGGGTAGCAACCCCAGACTCCTCCAGGGAAGATACCCGAGATGATTTTTCTCCTTGGACAAAGCTCCATCCTCTGGGCTGCATCCGAGACTTGTCGCAGCTATGTCCCTGAGTCTTTTTCTCACGGTTTATGGTTCTGTCATCCCAGGTAGCAACCCCAGACTCCTCCAGGGAAGACACCCAATATGATTTTTCTCTCTTGACAGTGGTCCATCCTGCGGGATCTACCCAGAATTCCTCCCAGGCGTCTCCCGCAGAGTTTTCTCCAGTGCTTTAGGGCCCTGTGATCCCGGGTAGCAACCCCAGACTCCTCCAGGGAAGATACCCGAGATGATTTTTCTCCTTGGACAATGCTCCATCCTCTGGGAAACATCCGAGACTCCTTGCAGCTTTTTCCCTGAGTGTTTATTCCGGTGCTTTTGGGCCCTGTCATCCCGGGTAGCAACCCCAGACTCCTCCGTGGAAGATACCCAAGTTGATTTTTCTCCTTGGACTATTGTCCATCCTGAGGGATGCACCCGAGACTCCTCCCAGCTCTGTTTCTGAGTGTTTTCTTCCTGGGGTTTAGGGCCCTGTGATCCCGGGTAGCAACCCCAGACTCCTCCAGGGAAGATACCCAATATGATTTTTCTCCTTGGACAATGCTCCATCTTCTGGGATGCATCTGAGATTCCTCCCAGGCGTCTCCCGCAGACATTTTTCCTGTGGTTTGGGTCCCTGTAATCCCGGGTAGCAACCCCAGACTCCTCCAGGGAAGATACCCGAGATGATTTTTCTCCTTAGACAATGCTCCATTCTCTGGGAAGCATCCGAGACTCCTTGCAGGTATGTCCCTGAGTGTTTATTCCGGTGTTTTGGGTCCCTGTGATCCCGGGTAGCAACCCCAGACTCCTCCAGGGAAGATACCCGAGATGATTTTTCTCCTTGGACAAAGCTCCATCCTCTGGGATGCATCCGAGACTTGTCGCAGCTATGTCCCTGAGTCTTTTTTCTCACGGTTTAGGGTTCTGTCATCCCAGGTAGCAACCCCAGACTCCTCCAGGGAAGACACCCAATATGATTTTTCTCTCTTGACAGTGGTCCATCCTGCGGGATCTACCCAGAATTCCTCCCAGGCGTCTCCCGCAGAGTTTTCTCCAGTGCTTTAGGGCCCTGTGATCCCGGGTAGCAACCCCAGACTCCTCCAGGGAAGATACCCGAGATGATTTTTCTCCTTGGACAATGCTCCATTTTCTGGGATGCATCTGAGATTCCTCCCAGGCGTCTCCCGCAGACATTTTTCCTGTGGTTTGGGTCCCTGTAATCCCGGGTAGCAACCCCAGACTCCTCCAGGGAAGATACCCGAGATGATTTTTCTCCTTGGACAATGCTCCATCTTCTGGGATGCATCTGAGATTCCTCCCAGGCGTCTCCCGCAAACATTTTTCCTGTGGTTTGGGTCCCTGTAATCCCGGGTAGCAACCCCAGACTCCTCCAGGGAAGATACCCGAGACGATTTTTCTCCTTGGACAAAGCTCCATCCTCTGGGATGCATCCGAGACTTGTCGCAGCTATGTCCCTGAGTCTTTTTCTCACGGTTTATGGTTCTGTCATCCCAGGTAGCAACCCCAGACTCCTCCAGGGAAGACACCCAATATGATTTTTCTCTCTTGACAGTGGTCCATCCTGCGGGATCTACCCAGAATTCCTCCCAGGTGCCTCCCGCAGAGTTTTCTCCAGTGCTTTAGGGAACTGTGATCCCGGGTAGCAACCCCAGACTCCTCCAGGGAAGATACCCGAGATGATTTTTCTCCTTGGACAATGCTCCATCCTCTGGGAAGCATCCGAGACTCCTTGCAGCTTTTTCCCTGAGTGTTTATTCCGGTGCTTTTGGGCCCTGTCATCCCGGGTAGCAACCCCAGACTCCTCCGTGGAAGATACCCAAGTTGATTTTTCTCCTTGGACTATTGTCCATCCTGAGGGATGCACCCGAGACTCCTCCCAGCTCTGTTTCTGAGTGTTTTCTTCCTGGGGTTTAGGGCCCTGTGATCCCGGGTAGCAACCCCAGACTCCTCCAGGGAAGATACCCGAGATAATTTTTCTCCTTGGACAATGCTCCATCCTCTGGGAAGCATCCGAAACTCCTTGCAGGTATGTCCCTGAGTGTTTATTCCGGTGTTTTGGGGCCCTGTGCTCCCGGGTAGCAACCCCAGACTCCTCCAGGGAAGACACCCGAGATGATTTTTCTCCTTGGACAATGCTCCATCTTCTGGGATGCATCTGAGATTCCTCCCAGGCGTCTCCCGCAGACATTTTTCCCGTGGTTTGGGTCCCTTTAATCCCGGGTAGCAACCCCAGACTCCTCTAGGGAAGGTACCCGAGATAATTTTTCTCCTTGGACAATGCTCCATCCTCTGGGAAGCATCCGAAACTCCTTGCAGGTATGTCCCTGAGTTTTTATTCCGGTGTTTTCGGGCCCTGTGATCCCGGGTAGCAACCCCAGACTCCTCCAGGGAAGATACCCGAGATGATTTTTCTCCTTGGACAAAGCTCCATCCTCTGGGCTGCATCCGAGACTTGTCGCAGCTATGTCCCTGAGTCTTTTTCTCACGGTTTATGGTTCTGTCATCCCAGGTAGCAACCCCAGACTCCTCCAGGGAAGACACCCAATATGATTTTTCTCTCTTGACAGTGGTCCATCCTGCGGGATCTACCCAGAATTCCTCCCAGGCGTCTCCCGCAGAGTTTTCTCCAGTGCTTTAGGGCCCTGTGATCCCGGGTAGCAACCCCAGACTCCTCCAGGGAAGATACCCGAGATGATTTTTCTCCTTGGACAATGCTCCATCCTCTGGGAAACATCCGAGACTCCTTGCAGCTTTTTCCCTGAGTGTTTATTCCGGTGCTTTTGGGCCCTGTCATCCCGGGTAGCAACCCCAGACTCCTCCGTGGAAGATACCCAAGTTGATTTTTCTCCTTGGACTATTGTCCATCCTGAGGGATGCACCCGAGACTCCTCCCAGCTCTGTTTCTGAGTGTTTTCTTCCTGGGGTTTAGGGCCCTGTGATCCCGGGTAGCAACCCCAGACTCCTCCAGGGAAGATACCCGAGATGATTTTTCTCCTTGGACAATGCTCCATCTTCTGGGATGCATCTGAGATTCCTCCCAGGCGTCTCCCGCAGACATTTTTCCTGTGGTTTGGGTCCCTGTAATCCCGGGTAGCAACCCCAGACTCCTCCAGGGAAGATACCCGAGATGATTTTTCTCCTTAGACAATGCTCCATTCTCTGGGAAGCATCCGAGACTCCTTGCAGGTATGTCCCTGAGTGTTTATTCCGGTGTTTTGGGGCCCTGTGATCCCGGGTAGCAACCCCAGACTCCTCCAGGGAAGATACCCGAGATGATTTTTCTCCTTGGACAAAGCTCCATCCTCTGGGCTGCATCCGAGACTTGTCGCAGCTATGTCCCTGAGTCTTTTTCTCACGGTTTAGGGTTCTGTCATCCCAGGTAGCAACCCCAGACTCCTCCAGGGAAGACACCCAATATGATTTTTCTCTCTTGACAGTGGTCCATCCTGCGGGATCTACCCAGAATTCCTCCCAGGCGTCTCCCGCAGAGTTTTCTCCAGTGCTTTAGGGCCCTGTGATCCCGGGTAGCAACCCCAGACTCCTCCAGGGAAGATACCCGAGATGATTTTTCTCCTTGGACAATGCTCCATCCTCTGGGAAACATCCGAGACTCCTTGCAGCTTTTTCCCTGAGTGTTTATTCCGGTGCTTTTGGGCCCTGTCATCCCGGGTAGCAACCCCAGACTCCTCCGTGGAAGATACCCAAGTTGATTTTTCTCCTTGGACTATTGTCCATCCTGAGGGATGCACCCGAGACTCCTCCCAGCTCTGTTTCTGAGTGTTTTCTTCCTGGGGTTTAGGGCCCTGTGATCCCGGGTAGCAACCCCAGACTCCTCCAGGGAAGATACCCGAGATGATTTTTCTCCTTGGACAATGCTCCATCTTCTGGGATGCATCTGAGATTCCTCCCAGGCGTCTCCCGCAGACATTTTTCCTGTGGTTTGGGTCCCTGTAATCCCGGGTAGCAACCCCAGACTCCTCCAGGGAAGATACCCGAGATGATTTTTCTCCTTAGACAATGCTCCATTCTCTGGGAAGCATCCGAGACTCCTTGCAGGTATGTCCCTGAGTGTTTATTCCGGTGTTTTGGGGCCCTGTGATCCCGGGTAGCAACCCCAGACTCCTCCAGGGAAGATACCCGAGATGATTTTTCTCCTTGGACAAAGCTCCATCCTCTGGGATGCATCCGAGACTTGTCGCAGCTATGTCCCTGAGTCTTTTTTCTCACGGTTTAGGGTTCTGTCATCCCAGGTAGCAACCCCAGACTCCTCCAGGGAAGACACCCAATATGATTTTTCTCTCTTGACAGTGGTCCATCCTGCGGGATCTACCCAGAATTCCTCCCAGGCGTCTCCCGCAGAGTTTTCTCCAGTGCTTTAGGGCCCTGTGATCCCGGGTAGCAACCCCAGACTCCTCCAGGGAAGATACCCGAGATGATTTTTCTCCTTGGACAATGCTCCATTTTCTGGGATGCATCTGAGATTCCTCCCAGGCGTCTCCCGCAGACATTTTTCCTGTGGTTTGGGTCCCTGTAATCCCGGGTAGCAACCCCAGACTCCTCCAGGGAAGATACCCGAGATGATTTTTCTCCTTGGACAATGCTCCATCTTCTGGGATGCATCTGAGATTCCTCCCAGGCGTCTCCCGCAAACATTTTTCCTGTGGTTTGGGTCCCTGTAATCCCGGGTAGCAACCCCAGACTCCTCCAGGGAAGATACCCGAGACGATTTTTCTCCTTGGACAAAGCTCCATCCTCTGGGATGCATCCGAGACTTGTCGCAGCTATGTCCCTGAGTCTTTTTCTCACGGTTTATGGTTCTGTCATCCCAGGTAGCAACCCCAGACTCCTCCAGGGAAGACACCCAATATGATTTTTCTCTCTTGACAGTGGTCCATCCTGCGGGATCTACCCAGAATTCCTCCCAGGTGCCTCCCGCAGAGTTTTCTCCAGTGCTTTAGGGAACTGTGATCCCGGGTAGCAACCCCAGACTCCTCCAGGGAAGATACCCGAGATGATTTTTCTCCTTGGACAATGCTCCATCCTCTGGGAAGCATCCGAGACTCCTTGCAGCTTTTTCCCTGAGTGTTTATTCCGGTGCTTTTGGGCCCTGTCATCCCGGGTAGCAACCCCAGACTCCTCCGTGGAAGATACCCAAGTTGATTTTTCTCCTTGGACTATTGTCCATCCTGAGGGATGCACCCGAGACTCCTCCCAGCTCTGTTTCTGAGTGTTTTCTTCCTGGGGTTTAGGGCCCTGTGATCCCGGGTAGCAACCCCAGACTCCTCCAGGGAAGATACCCGAGATGATTTTTCTCCTTGGACAATGCTCCATCTTCTGGGATGCATCTGAGATTCCTCCCAGGCGTCTCCCGCAGACATTTTTCCTGTGGTTTGGGTCCCTGTAATCCCGGGTAGCAACCCCAGACTCCTCCAGGGAAGATACCCGAGATGATTTTTCTCCTTAGACAATGCTCCATTCTCTGGGAAGCATCCGAGACTCCTTGCAGGTATGTCCCTGAGTGTTTATTCCGGTGTTTTGGGGCCCTGTGATCCCGGGTAGCAACCTCAGACTCCTCCAGGGAAGATACCCGAGATAATTTTTCTCCTTGGACAATGCTCCATCCTCTGGGAAGCATCCGAAACTCCTTCCAGGTATGTCCCTGAGTGTTTATTCCGGTGTTTTGGGGCCCTGTGCTCCCGGGTAGCAACCCCAGACTCCTCCAGGGAAGATACCCGAGATGATTTTTCTCCTTGGACAATGCTCCATCCTCTGGGAAACATCCGAGACTCCTTGCAGCTTTTTCCCTGAGTGTTTATTCCGCTGCTTTTGGGCCCTGTCATCCCGGGTAGCAACCCCAGACTCCTCCGTGGAAGATACCCAAGTTGATTTTTCTCCTTGGACTATTGTCCATCCTGAGGGATGCACCCGAGACTCCTCCCAGCTCTGTTTCTGAGTGTTTTCTTCCTGGGGTTTAGGGCCCTGTGATCCCGGGTAGCAACCCCAGACTCCTCCAGGGAAGATACCCGAGATGATTTTTCTCCTTGGACAATGCTCCATCTTCTGGGATGCATCTGAGATTCCTCCCAGGCGTCTCCCGCAGACATTTTTCCTGTGGTTTGGGTCCCTGTAATCCCGGGTAGCAACCCCAGACTCCTCCAGGGAAGATACCCGAGATGATTTTTCTCCTTAGACAATGCTCCATTCTCTGGGAAGCATCCGAGACTCCTTGCAGGTATGTCCCTGAGTGTTTATTCCGGTGTTTTGGGGCCCTGTGATCCCGGGTAGCAACCCCAGACTCCTCCAGGGAAGATACCCGAGATGATTTTTCTCCTTGGACAAAGCTCCATCCTCTGGGATGCATCCGAGACTTGTGGCAGCTATGTCCCTGAGTCTTTTTTCTCACGGTTTAGGGTTCTGTCATCCCAGGTTGCAACCCCAGACTCCTCCAGGGAAGACACCCAATATGATTTTTCTCTCTTGACAGTGGTCCATCCTGCGGGATCTACCCAGAATTCCTCCCAGGCGTCTCCCGCAGAGTTTTCTCCAGTGCTTTAGGGCCCTGTGATCCCGGGTAGCAACCCCAGACTCCTCCAGGGAAGATACCCGAGATGATTTTTCTCCTTGGACAATGCTCCATTTTCTGGGATGCATCTGAGATTCCTCCCAGGCGTCTCCCGCAGACATTTTTCCTGTGGTTTGGGTCCCTGTAATCCCGGGTAGCAACCCCAGACTCCTCCAGGGAAGATACCCGAGATAATTTTTCTCCTTGGACAATGCTCCATCCTCTGGGAAGCATCCGAAACTCCTTCCAGGTATGTCCCTGAGTGTTTATTCCGGTGTTTTGGGGCCCTGTGCTGCCGGGTAGCAACCCCAGACTCCTCCAGGGAAGATACCCGAGATGATTTTTCTCCTGGGACAAAGCTCCATCTTCTGGGATGCATATGAGATTCCTCCCAGGCATCTCCCGCAGAGTTTTCTCCAGTGCTTTAGGGCCCTGTGATCCCGGGTAGCAACCCCAGACTCCTCCAGGGAAGATACCCGAGATGATTTTTCTCTTTGGACAATGCTCCATCCTCTGGGATGCATCTGAGATTCCTCCCAGGCATCTCCCGCAGACATTTTTCCTGTGGTTTGGTTCCCTGTAATCCCGGGTAGCAACCCCAGACTCCTCCAGGGAAGATACCCGAGATGATTTTTCTCCTTGGACAATGCTCCATCCCCTGGGAAGCATCCGGGACTCCTTGCAGCTTTTTCCCTGAGTGTTTATTCCGGTGTTTTGGGGCCCTGTGATCCCGGGTAGCAACCCCAGACTCCTCCAGGGAAGATACCCAAGTTGATTTTTCTCCTTGGACTATTGTCCATCCTGCGGGATGCACCCGAGACTCCTCCCAGCTCTGTTTCTGAGTGTTTTCTTCCTGGGGTTTAGGGCCCTGTGATCCCGGGTAGCAACCCCAGACTCCTCCAGGGAAGATACCCGAGATGATTTTTCTCTTTGGACAATGCTCCATCCTCTGGGATGCATCTGAGATTCCTCCCAGGCGTCTCCCGCAGACATTTTTCCTGTGGTTTGGTTCCCTGTAATCCCGGGTAGCAACCCCAGACTCCTCCAGGAAAGATACCCGAGATGATTTTTCTCCTTGGACAATGCTCCATCTTCTGGGATGCATCTGAGATTCCTCCCAGGCGTCTCCCGCAGACATTTTTCCTGTGGTTTGGTTCCCTGTAATCCCGGGTAGCAACCCGAGACTCCTCCAGGGAATA
The DNA here is from genome assembly GCF_965231255.1 of Vanellus vanellus. Lineage (NCBI taxonomy): Eukaryota > Metazoa > Chordata > Aves > Charadriiformes > Charadriidae > Vanellus > Vanellus vanellus. Next base: position 959,843 of record NW_028126614.1, read on the forward strand.
TACCCGAGATGATTTTTCTCCTTGGACAAAGCTCCATCCTCTGGGAAGCATCCGAGACTCCTTCCAGGTATGTCCCTTAGTCTTTATTCCGGTGGTTTAGCGCCCTGTGATCCCGGGTAGCAACCCCAGACTCCTCCAGGGAAGATACCCGAGATGATTTTTCTCCTTGGACAAAGCTCCATCCTCTGGGCTGCATCCGAGACTTGTCGCAGCTATGTCCCTGAGTCTTTTTCTCACGGTTTAGGGTTCTGTCATCCCAGGTAGCAACCCCAGACTCCTCCAGGGAAGACACCCAATATGATTTTTCTCTCTTGACAGTGGTCCATCCTGCGGGATCTACCCAGAATTCCTCCCAGGCGTCTCCCGCAGAGTTTTCTCCAGTGCTTTAGGGCCCTGTGATCCCGGGTAGCAACCCCAGACTCCTCCAGGGAAGATACCCGAGATGATTTTTCTCCTTGGACAATGCTCCATCCTCTGGGAAACATCCGAGACTCCTTGCAGCTTTTTCCCTGAGTGTTTATTCCGGTGCTTTTGGGCCCTGTCATCCCGGGTAGCAACCCCAGACTCCTCCGTGGAAGATACCCAAGTTGATTTTTCTCCTTGGACTATTGTCCATCCTGAGGGATGCACCCGAGACTCCTCCCAGCTCTGTTTCTGAGTGTTTTCTTCCTGGGGTTTAGGGCCCTGTGATCCCGGGTAGCAACCCCAGACTCCTCCAGGGAAGATACCCGAGATGATTTTTCTCCTTGGACAATGCTCCATCTTCTGGGATGCATCTGAGATTCCTCCCAGGCGTCTCCCGCAGACATTTTTCCTGTGGTTTGGGTCCCTGTAATCCCGGGTAGCAACCCCAGACTCCTCCAGGGAAGATACCCGAGATGATTTTTCTCCTTAGACAATGCTCCATTCTCTGGGAAGCATCCGAGACTCCTTGCAGGTATGTCCCTGAGTGTTTATTCCGGTGTTTTGGGGCCCTGTGATCCCGGGTAGCAACCCCAGACTCCTCCAGGGAAGATACCCGAGATGATTTTTCTCCTTGGACAAAGCTCCATCCTCTGGGATGCATCCGAGACTTGTCGCAGCTATGTCCCTGAGTCTTTTTTCTCACGGTTTAGGGTTCTGTCATCCCAGGTAGCAACCCCAGACTCCTCCAGGGAAGACACCCAATATGATTTTTCTCTCTTGACAGTGGTCCATCCTGCGGGATCTACCCAGAATTCCTCCCAGGCGTCTCCCGCAGAGTTTTCTCCAGTGCTTTAGGGCCCTGTGATCCCGGGTAGCAACCCCAGACTCCTCCAGGGAAGATACCCGAGATGATTTTTCTCCTTGGACAATGCTCCATTTTCTGGGATGCATCTGAGATTCCTCCCAGGCGTCTCCCGCAGACATTTTTCCTGTGGTTTGGGTCCCTGTAATCCCGGGTAGCAACCCCAGACTCCTCCAGGGAAGATACCCGAGATGATTTTTCTCCTTGGACAATGCTCCATCTTCTGGGATGCATCTGAGATTCCTCCCAGGCGTCTCCCGCAAACATTTTTCCTGTGGTTTGGGTCCCTGTAATCCCGGGTAGCAACCCCAGACTCCTCCAGGGAAGATACCCGAGACGATTTTTCTCCTTGGACAAAGCTCCATCCTCTGGGATGCATCCGAGACTTGTCGCAGCTATGTCCCTGAGTCTTTTTCTCACGGTTTATGGTTCTGTCATCCCAGGTAGCAACCCCAGACTCCTCCAGGGAAGACACCCAATATGATTTTTCTCTCTTGACAGTGGTCCATCCTGCGGGATCTACCCAGAATTCCTCCCAGGTGCCTCCCGCAGAGTTTTCTCCAGTGCTTTAGGGAACTGTGATCCCGGGTAGCAACCCCAGACTCCTCCAGGGAAGATACCCGAGATGATTTTTCTCCTTGGACAATGCTCCATCCTCTGGGAAGCATCCGAGACTCCTTGCAGCTTTTTCCCTGAGTGTTTATTCCGGTGCTTTTGGGCCCTGTCATCCCGGGTAGCAACCCCAGACTCCTCCGTGGAAGATACCCAAGTTGATTTTTCTCCTTGGACTATTGTCCATCCTGAGGGATGCACCCGAGACTCCTCCCAGCTCTGTTTCTGAGTGTTTTCTTCCTGGGGTTTAGGGCCCTGTGATCCCGGGTAGCAACCCCAGACTCCTCCAGGGAAGATACCCGAGATGATTTTTCTCCTTGGACAATGCTCCATCTTCTGGGATGCATCTGAGATTCCTCCCAGGCGTCTCCCGCAGACATTTTTCCTGTGGTTTGGGTCCCTGTAATCCCGGGTAGCAACCCCAGACTCCTCCAGGGAAGATACCCGAGATGATTTTTCTCCTTAGACAATGCTCCATTCTCTGGGAAGCATCCGAGACTCCTTGCAGGTATGTCCCTGAGTGTTTATTCCGGTGTTTTGGGGCCCTGTGATCCCGGGTAGCAACCTCAGACTCCTCCAGGGAAGATACCCGAGATAATTTTTCTCCTTGGACAATGCTCCATCCTCTGGGAAGCATCCGAAACTCCTTGCAGGTATGTCCCTGAGTGTTTATTCCGGTGTTTTGGGGCCCTGTGCTCCCGGGTAGCAACCCCAGACTCCTCCAGGGAAGATACCCGAGATGATTTTTCTCCTTGGACAATGCTCCATCCTCTGGGAAACATCCGAGACTCCTTGCAGCTTTTTCCCTGAGTGTTTATTCCGCTGCTTTTGGGCCCTGTCATCCCGGGTAGCAACCCCAGACTCCTCCGTGGAAGATACCCAAGTTGATTTTTCTCCTTGGACTATTGTCCATCCTGCGGGATGCACCCGAGACTCCTCCCAGCTCTGTTTCTGAGTGTTTTCTTCCTGGGGTTTAGGGCCCTGTGATCCCGGGTAGCAACCCCAGACTCCTCCAGGGAAGATACCCGAGATGATTTTTCTCCTTGGACAATGCTCCATCTTCTGGGATGCATCTGAGATTCCTCCCAGGCGTCTCCCGCAGACATTTTTCCTGTGGTTTGGGTCCCTGTAATCCCGGGTAGCAACCCCAGACTCCTCCAGGGAAGATACCCGAGATGATTTTTCTCCTTAGACAATGCTCCATTCTCTGGGAAGCATCCGAGACTCCTTGCAGGTATGTCCCTGAGTGTTTATTCCGGTGTTTTGGGGCCCTGTGATCCCGGGTAGCAACCCCAGACTCCTCCAGGGAAGATACCCGAGATGATTTTTCTCCTTGGACAAAGCTCCATCCTCTGGGATGCATCCGAGACTTGTGGCAGCTATGTCCCTGAGTCTTTTTTCTCACGGTTTAGGGTTCTGTCATCCCAGGTTGCAACCCCAGACTCCTCCAGGGAAGACACCCAATATGATTTTTCTCTCTTGACAGTGGTCCATCCTGCGGGATCTACCCAGAATTCCTCCCAGGCGTCTCCCGCAGAGTTTTCTCCAGTGCTTTAGGGCCCTGTGATCCCGGGTAGCAACCCCAGACTCCTCCAGGGAAGATACCCGAGATGATTTTTCTCCTTGGACAATGCTCCATTTTCTGGGATGCATCTGAGATTCCTCCCAGGCGTCTCCCGCAGACATTTTTCCTGTGGTTTGGGTCCCTGTAATCCCGGGTAGCAACCCCAGACTCCTCCAGGGAAGATACCCGAGATAATTTTTCTCCTTGGACAATGCTCCATCCTCTGGGAAGCATCCGAAACTCCTTCCAGGTATGTCCCTGAGTGTTTATTCCGGTGTTTTGGGGCCCTGTGCTGCCGGGTAGCAACCCCAGACTCCTCCAGGGAAGATACCCGAGATGATTTTTCTCCTGGGACAAAGCTCCATCTTCTGGGATGCATATGAGATTCCTCCCAGGCATCTCCCGCAGAGTTTTCTCCAGTGCTTTAGGGCCCTGTGATCCCGGGTAGCAACCCCAGACTCCTCCAGGGAAGATACCCGAGATGATTTTTCTCTTTGGACAATGCTCCATCCTCTGGGATGCATCTGAGATTCCTCCCAGGCATCTCCCGCAGACATTTTTCCTGTGGTTTGGTTCCCTGTAATCCCGGGTAGCAACCCCAGACTCCTCCAGGGAAGATACCCGAGATGATTTTTCTCCTTGGACAATGCTCCATCCCCTGGGAAGCATCCGGGACTCCTTGCAGCTTTTTCCCTGAGTGTTTATTCCGGTGTTTTGGGGCCCTGTGATCCCGGGTAGCAACCCCAGACTCCTCCAGGGAAGATACCCAAGTTGATTTTTCTCCTTGGACTATTGTCCATCCTGCGGGATGCACCCGAGACTCCTCCCAGCTCTGTTTCTGAGTGTTTTCTTCCTGGGGTTTAGGGCCCTGTGATCCCGGGTAGCAACCCCAGACTCCTCCAGGGAAGATACCCGAGATGATTTTTCTCTTTGGACAATGCTCCATCCTCTGGGATGCATCTGAGATTCCTCCCAGGCGTCTCCCGCAGACATTTTTCCTGTGGTTTGGTTCCCTGTAATCCCGGGTAGCAACCCCAGACTCCTCCAGGAAAGATACCCGAGATGATTTTTCTCCTTGGACAATGCTCCATCTTCTGGGATGCATCTGAGATTCCTCCCAGGCGTCTCCCGCAGACATTTTTCCTGTGGTTTGGTTCCCTGTAATCCCGGGTAGCAACCCGAGACTCCTCCAGGGAATATACCCGAGATGATTTTTCTCCTTGGACAAAGCTCCATCCTCTGGGAAGCATCCGAGACTCCTTCCAGGTATGTCCCTTAGTCTTTATTCCGGTGGTTTAGCGCCCTGTCATCCTGGGTAGCAATCCCAGACTCCTCCAGGGAAGATACCCGAGATGATTTTTCTCCTTGGACAATGCTCCATCCTCTGGGAAGCATCCGAGACTCCTTGCAGGTATGTCCCTGAGTGTTTATTCCGGTGTTTTGGGGCCCTGTGATCCCGGGTAGCAACCCCAGACTCCTCCAGGGAAGATACCCGAGATGATTTTTCTCCTTGGACAAAGCTCCATCCTCTGGGAAGCATCCGAGACTTGTGGCAGCTATGTCCCTGAGTCTTTTTCTCACGGTTTATGGTTCTGTCATCCCAGGTAGCAACCCCAGACTCCTCCAGGGAAGACACCCAATATGATTTTTCTCTCTTGACAGTGGTCCATCCTGCGGGATCTACCCAGAATTCCTCCCAGGCGTCTCCCGCAGAGTTTTCTCCAGTGCTTTAGGGCCCTGTGATCACGGGTAGCAACCCCAGACTCCTCCAGGGAAGATACCCGAGATGATTTTTCTCCTTGGACAATGCTCCATCCTCTGGGAAGCATCCGAGACTCCTTACAGCTTTGTCCCTGAGTGTTTATTCCAGTGCTTTAGGGCCCTGTGATCCCGGGTAGCAACCCCAGACTCCTCCAGGGAAGATACCCGAGATGATTTTTCTCTTTGGACAATGCTCCATCCTCTGGGATGCATCTGAGATTCCTCCCAGGCGTCTCCCGCAGACATTTTTCCTGTTGTTTGGTTCCCTGTAATCCCGGGTAGCAACCCCAGACTCCTCCAGGGAAGATACCCGAGATGATTTTTCTCCTTGGACAATGCTCCATCCTCTGGGATGCATCCGAGACTTGTCGCAGCTATGTCCCTGAGTCTTTTTTCTCGCGGTTTAGGGTTCTGTCATCCCAGGTAGCAACCCCAGACTCCTCCAGGGAAGACACCCAATATGATTTTTCTCTCTTGACAGTGGTCCATCCTGCGGGATCTACCCAGAACTCCTCCCAGGCGTCTCCCGCAGAGTTTTCTCCAGTGCTTTAGGGCCCTGTGATTCCAGGTAGGAACCCCAGACTCCTCCAGGGAAGGTACCCGAGATGATTTTTCTCCTTGGACAATGCTCCATCCTCTGGGAAGCATCCGAGACTCCTTGCAGCTTTGTCCCTGAGTGTTTATCCCAGTGCTTTTTGGCCCTGTGATCCCGGGTAGCAACACCAGACTCCTCCAGGGAAGATACCCGAGATGATTTTTCTCCTTGGACAAAGCTCCATCCTCTGGGAAGCATCTTAGACTCCTTGCAGGTATGTACCTGAGTCTTTATTCCGGTGGTTTAGCGCCCTGTCATCCTGGGTAGCAACCCCAGACTCCTCCAGGGAAGATACCCGAGATGATTTTTCTCGTTGGACAATGCTCCATCCTCCTGGATGCATCTGAGACTTGTCGCAGCTATGTCCCTGAGTCTTTTTTCTCGCGGTTTAGGGTTCTGTCATCCCAGGTAGCAACCCCAGACTCCTCCAGGGAAGACACCCAATATGATTTTTCTCTCTTGACAGTGGACCATCCTGTGAGACCTACCCAGAATTCCTCCCAGGCGTCTCCCGCAGAGTTTTCTCCAGTGATTTAGGGCCCTGTGAACCCGGGTAGCAACCCCAGACTCCTCCAGGGAAGATACCCGAGATGATTTTTCTCCTTGGACAAAGCTCCATCCTCTGGGAAACATCCGAGACTCCTTGCAGCTTTGTCCCTGAGTGTTTATTCCAGTGCTTTAGGGCCCTGTAATCCCGGGTAGCAACCCCAGACTCCTCCAGGGAAGATACCCGAGGTGATTTTTCTCCTTGGACAATGCTCCATCTTCTGGGATGCATCTGAGATTCCTCCCAGGCGTCTCCCGCAAACATTTTTCCTGTGGTTTGGGTCCCTGTAATCCCGGGTAGCAACCCCAGACTCCTCCAGGGAAGATACCCGAGACGATTTTTCTCCTTGGACAAAGCTCCATCCTCTGGGAAGCATCCGAGACTCCTTGCAGGTATGTCCCTGATTGTTTATTCCGGTGTTTTGGGGCCCTGTGATCCCGGGTAGCAACCCCAGACTCCTCCAGGGAAGATACCCGAGATGATTTTTCTCCTTGAACAATGCTCCATCTTCTGGGATGCATCTGACATTCCTCCCAGGCGTCTCACGCAAATATTTTTCCTGTGTTTTGGGTCCCTGTAATCCTGGGTAGCAACCCCAGACTCCTCCAGGGAAGATACCCGAGATGATTTTTCTCCTTGGACAAAGCTCCATCCTCTGGGAAGCATCCGAGACTCCTTCCAGGTATGTCCCTGAGTCTTTATTCCGGTGGTTGAGCGCCCTGTCATCCTGGGTAGCAATCCCAGACTCCTCCAGGGAAGATACCCGAGATGATTTTTCTCCTTGGACAAAGCTCCATCCTCTGGGAAGCATCCGAGACTCCTTGCAGGTATGTCCCTGAGTGTTTATTCCGGTGTTTTGGGGCCCTGTGATCCCGGGTAGCAACCCCAGACTCCTCCAGGGAAGATACCCGAGATGATTTTTCTCCTGGGACAAAGCTCCATCTTCTGGGATGCATATGAGATTCCTCCCAGGCATCTCCCAGACATTTTTCCTGTGGTTTGGGTCCCTGTAATCCCGGGTAGCAACTCCAGACTCCTCCAGGGAAGATACCCGAGATGATTTTTCTCCTTGGACAAAGCTCCATCCTCTGGGAAGCATCCGAGACTTGTCGCAGCTATGTCCCTGAGTCTTTTTCTCACGGTTTATGGTTCTGTCATCCCAGGTAGCAACCCCAGACTCCTCCAGGGAAGACACCCAATATGATTTTTCTCTCTTGGCAGTGGTCCATCCTGCGGGATCTACCCAGAATTCCTCCCAGGCGTCTCCCGCAGAGTTTTCTCCAGTGCTTTAGGGCCCTGTGATCCCGGGTAGCAACCCCAGACTCCTCCAGGGAAGATACGCGAGATGATTTTTCTCCTTGGACAATGCTCCATCTTCTGGGATGCATCTGAGATTCCTCCCAGGCGTCTCCCGCAGACATTTTTCCTGTGGTTTGGGTCCCTGTAATCCCGGGTAGCAACCCCAGACTCCTCCAGGGAAGATACCCGAGATGATTTTTCTCCTTGGACAAAGCTCCATCTTCTGGGATGCATCTGAGATTCCTCCCAGGCGTCTCCCGCAAACATTTTTCCTGTAGTTTGGGTCCCTGTAATCCCGGGTAGCAACCCCAGAGTCCTCCAGGGAAGATACCCGAGGTGATTTTTCTCCTTGGACAATGCTCCATCTTCTGGGATGCATCTGAGATTCCTCCCAGGCGTCTCCCGCAGACATTTTTCCTGTGGTTTGGGTCCCTGTAATCCCGGGTAGCAACCCCAGACTCCTCCAGGGAAGATACCCGAGATGATTTTTCTCCTTGGACAATTCTCCATCCTCTGGGATGCATCCGAGACTTGTCGCAGCTATGTCCCTGAGTCTTTTTTCTCGCGGTTTAGGGTTCTGTCATCCCAGGTAGCAACCCCAGACTCCTCCAGGGAAGACACCCAATATGATTTTTCTCTCTTGACAGTGGTCCATCCTACGAGGTCTACCCAGAATTCTTCCCAGGCGTCTTCCGCAGAGTTTTCTCCAGTGCTTTAGGGCCCTGTGATCCCGGGTAGCAACCCCAGACTCCTCTAGGGAAGATACAGAAGATAATTTTTCTCCTTGGACAATGCTCCATCCTCTGGGAAGCATCCGAAACTCCTTGCAGGTATGTCCCTGAGTTTTTATTCCGGTGTTTTGGGGCCCTGTGATCCCCAGTAGCAACCCCAGACTCCTCCAGGGAAGATACCCGAGATTATTTTTCTCCTTGGACAATGCTCCATCCTCTGGGAAGCATCCGAAACTCCTTGCAGGTATGTCCCTGAGTGTTTATTCCGGTGTTTTGGGGCCCTGTGATCCCGGGTAGCAACCCCAGACTCCTCCAGTGAAGATACCCGAGATGATTTTTCTCCTTGGACAATGCTCCATCTTCTGGGATGCATCTGAGATTCCTCCCAGGCGTCTCCCGCAGACATTTTTCCCGTGGTTTCGGTCCCTTTAATCCCGGGTAGCAAACCCAGACTCCTCCAGGAAAGATATCCGGGATCATTTTTCTCCTTGGACAATGCTCCATCCTCTGGGAAGCATCCGAGACTCCTTGCAGCTTTTTCCCTGAGTGTTTATTCCGGTGTTTTGGGTCCCTGTGATCCCGGGTAGCAACCCCAGACTCCTCCGTGGAAGATACCCAAGTTGATTTTTCTCCTTGGACTATTGTCCATCCTGCGGGATGCACCTGAGACTCCTCCCAGCTCTGTTTCTGAGTGTTTTCTTCCTGGGGTTTAGCGCCCTGTGATCCCGGGTAGCAACCCCAGACTCCTCCAGGGAAGATACCCGAGATGATTTTTCTCTTTGGACAATGCTCCATCCTCTGGGATGCATCTGAGATTCCTCCCAGGCGTCTCCCGCAGACATTTTTCCTGTGGTTTGGGTCCCTGTAATCCCGGGTAGCAACCCCAGACTCCTCCAGGGAAGATACCCGAGATGATTTTTCTCCTTAGACAATGCTCCATTCTCTGGGAAGCATCCGAGACTCCTTGCAGGTATGTCCCTGAGTGTTTATTCCAGTGTTTTGGGTCCCTGTAATCCCGGGTAGCAACCCCAGACTCCTCCAGGGAAGATACCCGAGATGATTTTTCTCCTTGGACAAAGCTCCATCCTCTGGGATGCATCCGAGACTTGTGGCAGCTATGTCCCTGAGTCTTTTTCTCACGGTTTATGGTTCTGTCATCCCAGGTAGCAACCCCAGACTCCTCCAGGGAAGACACCCAATATGATTTTTCTCTCTTGACAGTGGTCCATCCTGCGGGATCTACCCAGAATTCCTCCCAGGCGTCTCCCGCAGAGTTTTCTCCAGTGCTTTAGGGCCCTCTGATCCCGGGTAGCAACCCCAGACTCCTCCAGGGAAGATACCCGAGATGATTTTTCTCCTTGGACAATGCTCCATCCTCTGGGAAGCATCCGAGACTCCTTGCAGGTATGTCCCTGAGTGTTTATTCCGGTGTTTTGGGGCCCTGTGATCCCGGGTAGCAACCCCAGACTCCTCCAGGGTAGATACCCGAGATGATTTTTCTCCTTGGACAATGCTCCATCTTCTGGGATGCATCTGAGATTCCTCCCAGGCGTGTCCCGCAAACATTTTTCCTGTGGCTTGGGTCCCTGTAATCCCGGGTAGCAACACCAGACTCCTCCAGGGAAGATACCCGAGATGATTTTTCTCCTTGGACAATGCTCCATTTTCTGGGATGCATCTGAGATTCCTCCCAGGCGTCTCCCGCAGACATTTTTCCTGTGGTTTGGGTCCCTGTAAACCCGGGTAGCAACCCCAGACTCCTCCAGGAAAGATATCCGGGATGATTTTTCTCCTTAGACAATGCTCCATTCTCTGGGAAGCATCCGAGACTCCTTGCAGGTATGTCCCTGAGTCTTTATTCCGGAGTTTTGTGGCCCTGTGATCCCGGGTAGCAACCCCAGACTCCTCCGTGGAAGATACCCAAGTTGATTTTTCTCCTTGGAATATTGTCCATCCTGCGGGATGCACCCGAGACTCCTCCCAGCTCTGTTTCTGAGTGTTTTCTTCCTGGGGTTTAGGGCCCTGTGATCCCGGGTAGCAACCCCAGACTCCTCCAGGGAAGATACCCGAGATGATTTTTCTCCTTGGACAAAGCTCCACCCTCTGGGAAGCATCCGAGACTCCTTGCAGGTATGTCCCTGAGTCTTTATTTCGGTGGTTTAGCGCCCTGTCATCCTGGGTAGCAATCCCAGACTCCTCCAGGGAAGATACCCGAGATGAATTTTCTCCTTGGACAAAGCTCCATCCTCTGGGAAGCATCCGAGACTCCTTGCAGGTATGTCCCTGAGTGTTTATTCCGGTGTTTTGGGGCCCTGTGATCCCGGGTAGCAACCCCAGACTCCTCCAGGGAAGATACCCGAGATGATTTTTCTCCTTGGACAATGCTCCATCTTCTGGGATGCATCTGAGATTCCTCCCAGGCGTCTCCCGCAAACATTTTTCCTGTGGTTTGGGTCCCTGTAATCCCGGGTAGCAACCCCAGACTCCTCCAGGGAAGATACCCGAGATGATTTTTCTCCTTGGACAATGCTCCATCTTCTGGGATGCATCTGAGATTCCTCCCAGGCGTCTCCCGCAAACATTTTTCCTGTGGTTTGGGTCCCTGTAATCCCGGGTAGCAACCCCAGACTCCTCCAGGGAAGATACCCGAGACGATTTTTCTCCTTGGACAAAGCTCCATCCTCTGGGATGCATCCGAGACTTGTCGCAGCTATGTCCCTGAGTCTTTTTCTCACGGTTTATGGTTCTGTCATCCCAGGTAGCAACCCCAGACTCCTCCAGGGAAGACACCCAATATGATTTTTCTCTCTTGACAGTGGTCCATCCTGCGGGATCTACCCAGAATTCCTCCCAGGTGTCTCCCGCAGAGTTTTCTCCAGTGCTTTAGGGCCCTGTGATCCCGGGTAGCAACCCCAGACTCCTCCAGGGAAGATACCCGAGATGATTTTTCTCCTTGGACAATGCTCCATCCTCTGGGAAGCATCCGAGACTCCTTGCAGCTTTTTCCCTGAGTGTTTATTCCGTTGCTTTTGGGCCCTGTCATCCCGGGTAGCAACCCCAGACTCCTCCGTGGAAGATACCCAAGTTGATTTTTCTCCTTGGACTATTGTCCATCCTGAGGGATGCACCCGAGACTCCTCCCAGCTCTGTTTCTGAGTGTTTTCTTCCTGGGGTTTAGGGCCCTGTGATCCCGGGTAGCAACCCCAGACTCCTCCAGGGAAGATACCCGAGATGATTTTTCTCCTTGGACAATGCTCCATCTTCTGGGATGCATCTGAGATTCCTCCCAGGCGTCTCCCGCAGACATTTTTCCTGTGGTTTGGGTCCCTGCAATCCCGGGTAGCAACCCCAGACTCCTCCAGGGAAGATACCCGAGATGATTTTTCTCCTTAGACAATGCTCCATTCTCTGGGAAGCATCCGAGACTCCTTGCAGGTATGTCCCTGAGTGTTTATTCCGGTGTTTTGGGGCCCTGTGATCCCGGGTAGCAACCCCAGACTCCTCCAGGGAAGATACCCGAGATGATTTTTCTCCTTGGACAAAGCTCCATCCTCTGGGATGCATCCGAGACTTGTCGCAGCTATGTCCCTGAGTCTTTTTTCTCACGGTTTAGGGTTCTGTCATCCCAGGTAGCAACCCCAGACTCCTCCAGGGAAGACACCCAATATGATTTTTCTCTCTTGACAGTGGTCCATCCTGCGGGATCTACCCAGAATTCCTCCCAGGCGTCTCCCGCAGAGTTTTCTCCAGTGCTTTAGGGCCCTGTGATCCCGGGTAGCAACCCCAGACTCCTCCAGGGAAGATACCCGAGATGATTTTTCTCCTTGGACAATGCTCCATTTTCTGGGATGCATCTGAGATTCCTCCCAGGCGTCTCCCGCAGACATTTTTCCTGTGGTTTGGGTCCCTGTAATCCCGGGTAGCAACCCCAGACTCCTCCAGGGAAGATACCCGAGATGATTTTTCTCCTTGGACAATGCTCCATCTTCTGGGATGCATCTGAGATTCCTCCCAGGCGTCTCCCGCAAACATTTTTCCTGTGGTTTGGGTCCCTGTAATCCCGGGTAGCTACCCCAGACTCCTCCAGGGAAGATACCCGAGACGATTTTTCTCCTTGGACAAAGCTCCATCCTCTGGGATGCATCCGAGACTTGTCGCAGCTATGTCCCTGAGTCTTTTTCTCACGGTTTATGGTTCTGTCATCCCAGGTAGCAACCCCAGACTCCTCCAGGGAAGACACCCAATATGATTTTTCTCTCTTGACAGTGGTCCATCCTGCGGGATCTACCCAGAATTCCTCCCAGGTGCCTCCCGCAGAGTTTTCTCCAGTGCTTTAGGGAACTGTGATCCCGGGTAGCAACCCCAGACTCCTCCAGGGAAGATACCCGAGATGATTTTTCTCCTTGGACAATGCTCCATCCTCTGGGAAGCATCCGAGACTCCTTGCAGCTTTTTCCCTGAGTGTTTATTCCGGTGCTTTTGGGCCCTGTCATCCCGGGTAGCAACCCCAGACTCCTCCGTGGAAGATACCCAAGTTGATTTTTCTCCTTGGACTATTGTCCATCCTGAGGGATGCACCCGAGACTCCTCCCAGCTCTGTTTCTGAGTGTTTTCTTCCTGGGGTTTAGGGCCCTGTGATCCCGGGTAGCAACCCCAGACTCCTCCAGGGAAGATACCCGAGATGATTTTTCTCCTTGGACAATGCTCCATCTTCTGGGATGCATCTGAGATTCCTCCCAGGCGTCTCCCGCAGACATTTTTCCTGTGGTTTGGGTCCCTGTAATCCCGGGTAGCAACCCCAGACTCCTCCAGGGAAGATACCCGAGATGATTTTTCTCCTTAGACAATGCTCCATTCTCTGGGAAGCATCCGAGACTCCTTGCAGGTATGTCCCTGAGTGTTTATTCCGGTGTTTTGGGGCCCTGTGATCCCGGGTAGCAACCTCAGACTCCTCCAGGGAAGATACCCGAGATAATTTTTCTCCTTGGACAATGCTCCATCCTCTGGGAAGCATCCGAAACTCCTTCCAGGTATGTCCCTGAGTGTTTATTCCGGTGTTTTGGGGCCCTGTGCTCCCGGGTAGCAACCCCAGACTCCTCCAGGGAAGATACCCGAGATGATTTTTCTCCTTGGACAATGCTCCATCCTCTGGGAAACATCCGAGACTCCTTGCAGCTTTTTCCCTGAGTGTTTATTCCGCTGCTTTTGGGCCCTGTCATCCCGGGTAGCAACCCCAGACTCCTCCGTGGAAGATACCCAAGTTGATTTTTCTCCTTGGACTATTGTCCATCCTGAGGGATGCACCCGAGACTCCTCCCAGCTCTGTTTCTGAGTGTTTTCTTCCTGGGGTTTAGGGCCCTGTGATCCCGGGTAGCAACCCCAGACTCCACCAGGGAAGATACCCGAGATGATTTTTCTCCTTGGACAATGCTCCATCTTCTGGGATGCATCTGAGATTCCTCCCAGGCGTCTCCCGCAGACATTTTTCCTGTGGTTTGGGTCCCTGTAATCCAGGGTAGCAACCCCAGACTCCTCCAGGGAAGATACCCGAGATGATTTTTCTCCTTAGACAATGCTCCATTCTCTGGGAAGCATCCGAGACTCCTTGCAGGTATGTCCCTGAGTGTTTATTCCGGTGTTTTGGGGCCCTGTGATCCCGGGTAGCAACCCCAGACTCCTCCAGGGAAGATACCCGAGATGATTTTTCTCCTTGGACAAAGCTCCATCCTCTGGGATGCATCCGAGACTTGTGGCAGCTATGTCCCTGAGTCTTTTTTCTCACGGTTTAGGGTTCTGTCATCCCAGGTTGCAACCCCAGACTCCTCCAGGGAAGACACCCAATATGATTTTTCTCTCTTGACAGTGGTCCATCCTGCGGGATCTACCCAGAATTCCTCCCAGGCGTCTCCCGCAGAGTTTTCTCCAGTGCTTTAGGGCCCTGTGATCCCGGGTAGCAACCCCAGACTCCTCCAGGGAAGATACCCGAGATGATTTTTCTCCTTGGACAATGCTCCATTTTCTGGGATGCATCTGAGATTCCTCCCAGGCGTCTCCCGGAGACATTTTTCCTGTGGTTTGGGTCCCTGTAATCCCGGGTAGCAACCCCAGACTCCTCCAGGGAAGATACCCGAGATAATTTTTCTCCTTGGACAAAGCTCCATTCTCTGGGAAGCATCCGAGACTCCTTGCAGGTATGTCCCTGAGTGTTTATTCCGGTGTTTTGGGGCCCTGTGCTGCCGGGTAGCAACCCCAGACTCCTCCAGGGAAGATACCCGAGATGATTTTTCTCCTGGGACAAAGCTCCATCTTCTGGGATGCATATGAGATTCCTCCCAGGCATCCCCGCAGAGTTTTCTCCAGTGCTTTAGGGCCCTGTGATCCCGGGTAGCAACCCCAGACTCCTCCAGCGAAGATACCCGAGATGATTTTTCTCCTTGGACAAAGCTCCATCCTCTGGGAAGCATCCGAGACTCCTTGCAGGTATGTCCCTGAGTGTTTATTCCAGTGCTTTAGGGCCCTGTGATCCCGGGTAGCAACCCCAGACTCCTCCAGGGAAGACACGCGAGATGATTTTTCTCCTTGGACAATGCTCCATCTTCTGGGATGCATCTGAGATTCCTCCCAGGCGTCTCCCGCAGACATTTTTCCCGTGGTTTGGGTCCCTTTAATCCCGGGTAGCAACCCCAGAC
The DNA here is from genome assembly GCF_965231255.1 of Vanellus vanellus. NCBI lineage: Eukaryota > Metazoa > Chordata > Aves > Charadriiformes > Charadriidae > Vanellus > Vanellus vanellus. The sequence continues at coordinate 974,908 of NW_028126614.1, forward strand.
TCCTCTAGGGAAGATACCCGAGATAATTTTTCTCCTTGGACAATGCTCCATCCTCTGGGAAGCATCCGAAACTCCTTGCAGGTATGTCCCTGAGTTTTTATTCCGGTGTTTTCGGGCCCTGTGATCCCGGGTAGCAACCCCAGACTCCTCCAGGGAAGATACCCGAGATGATTTTTCTCCTTGGACAAAGCTCCATCCTCTGGGCTGCATCCGAGACTTGTCGCAGCTATGTCCCTGAGTCTTTTTCTCACGGTTTATGGTTCTGTCATCCCAGGTAGCAACCCCAGACTCCTCCAGGGAAGACACCCAATATGATTTTTCTCTCTTGACAGTGGTCCATCCTGCGGGATCTACCCAGAATTCCTCCCAGGCGTCTCCCGCAGAGTTTTCTCCAGTGCTTTAGGGCCCTGTGATCCCGGGTAGCAATCCCAGACTCCTCCAGGGAAGATACCCGAGATGATTTTTCTCCTTGGACAATGCTCCATCTTCTGGGATGCATCTGAGATGTCTCCCACAGACATTTTTCCTGTGGTTTGGGTCCCTGTAATCCCGGGTAGCAACCCCAGACTCCTCCAGGGAAGATACCCGAGATGATTTTTCTCCTTAGACAATGCTCCATTCTCTGGGAAGCATCCGAGACTCCTTGCAGGTATGTCCCTGAGTGTTTATTCCGGTGTTTTGGGGCCCTGTGATCCCGGGTAGCAACCCCAGACTCCTCCAGGGAAGATACCCGAGATAATTTTTCTCCTTGGACAATGCTCCATCCTCTGGGAAGCATCCGAAACTCCTTCCAGGTATGTCCCTGAGTCTTTATTCCGGTGGTTTAGCGCCCTGTCATCCTGGGTAGCAATCCCAGACTCCTCCAGGGAAGATACCCGAGATGATTTTTCTCCTTGGACAAAGCTCCATCCTCTGGGAAGCATCCGAGACTCCTTGCAGGTATGTCCCTGAGTGTTTATTCCGGTGTTTTGGGGCCCTGTGATCCCGGGTAGCAACCCCAGGCTCCTCCAGGGAAGATACCCGAGATGATTTTTCTCCTGGGACAAAGCTCCATCTTCTGGGATGCATATGAGATTCCTCCCAGGCATCTCCCAGACATTTTTCCTGTGGTTTGGGTCCCTGTAATCCCGGGTAGCAACCCCAGACTCCTCCAGGGAAGATACCCGAGATGATTTTTCTCCTTGGACAAAGCTCCATCCTCTGGGAAGTATCCGAGACTTGTGGCAGCTATGTCCCTGAGTCTTTTTCTCACGGTTTATGGTTCTGTCATCCCAGGTAGCAACCCCAGACTCCTCCAGGGAAGACACCCAATATGATTTTTCTCTCTTGACAGTGGTCCATCCTGCGGGATCTACCCAGAATTCCTCCCAGGCATCTCCCGCAGAGTTTTCTCCAGTGCTTTAGGGCCCTGTGATCCCGGGTAGCAACCCCAGACTCCTCCAGGGAAGATACCCGAGATGATTTTTCTCCTTGGACAATGCTCCATCCTCTGGGAAGCATCCGAGACTCCTTACAGCTTTGTCCCTGAGTGTTTATTCCAGTGCTTTAGGGCCCTGTGATCCCGGGTAGCAACCCCAGACTCCTCCAGGGAAGACACCCAAGATGATTTTTCTCCTTGGACAATGCTCCATCTTCTGGGATGCATCTGAGATTCCTCCCAGGCGTCTCCCGCAGACATTTTTCCCGTGGTTTGGGTCCCTTTAATCCCGGGTAGCAACCCCAGACTCCTCTAGGGAAGATACCCGAGATAATTTTTCTCCTTGGACAATGCTCCATCCTCTGGGAAGCATCCGAAACTCTTTGCAGGTATGTCCCTGAGTTTTTATTCCGGTGTTTTGGGGCCCTGTGATCCCGGGTAGCAACCCCAGAATCCTCCAGGGAAGATACCCGAGATGATTTTTCTCCTTGGACAAAGCTCCATCCTCTGGGATGCATCCGAGACTTGTGGCAGCTATGTCCCTGAGTCTTTTTCTCACGGTTTATGGTTCTGTCATCCCAGGTAGCAACCCCAGACTCCTCCAGGGAAGACACCCAATATGATTTTTCTCTCTTGACAGTGGTCCATCCTGCGGGATCTACCCAGAATTCCTCCCAGGCGTCTCCCGCAGAGTTTTCTCCAGTGCTTTAGGGCCCTGTGATCCCGGGTAGCAACCCCAGACTCCTCCAGGGAAGATACCCGAGATGATTTTTCTCCTTGGACAATGCTCCATCCTCTGGGAAGCATCCGAAACTCCTTCCAGGTATGTCCCTGAGTCTTTATTCCGGTGGTTTAGCGCCCTGTGATCCCGGGTAGCAATCCCAGACTCCTCCAGGGAAGATACCCGAGATGATTTTTCTCCTTGGACAAAGCTCCATCCTCTGGGAAGCATCCGAGACTCCTTGCAGGTATGTCCCTGAGTGTTTATTCCGGTGTTTTGGGGCCCTGTGATCCCGGGTAGCAACCCCAGACTCCTCCAGGGAAGATACCCGAGATGATTTTTCTCCTGGGACAAAGCTCCATCTTCTGGGATGCATATGAGATTCCTCCCAGGCGTCTCCCATACATTTTTCCTGTGGTTTGGGTCCCTGTAATCCCGGGTAGCAACCCCAGACTCCTCCAGGGAAGATACCCGAGATGATTTTTCTCCTTGGACAAAGCTCCATCCTCTGGGAAGCATCCGAGACTTGTGGCAGCTATGTCCCTGAGTCTTTTTCTCACGGTTCATGGTTCTGTCATCCCAGGTAGCAACCCCAGACTCCTCCAGGGAAGACACCCAATATGATTTTTCTCTCTTGACAGTGGTCCATCCTGCGGGATCCACCCAGAATTCCTCCCAGGCGTCTCCCGCAGAGTTTTCTCCAGTGCTTTAGGGCCCTGTGATCCCGGGTAGCAACCCCAGACTCCTCTAGGGAAGATACCCGAGATAATTTTTCTCCTTGGACAATGCTCCATCCTCTGGGAAGCATCCGAAACTCCTTCCAGGTATGTCCCTGAGTCTTTATTCCGGTGTTTTAGCGCCCTGTCATCTTGGGTAGCAATCTCAGACTCCTCCAGGGAAGACACCCGAGATGATTTTTCTCCTTGGACAAAGCTCCATCCTCTGGGAAGCATCCGAGACTCCTTGCAGGTATGTCCCTGAGTGTTTATTCCGGTGTTTTGGGGCCCTGTGATCCCGGGTAGAACCCCAGACTCCTCCAGGAAAGATATCCGGGATCATTTTTCTCCTTGGACAATGCTCCATCCTCTGGGATGTATCCGAGACTTGTGGCAGCTATGTCCCTGAGTCTTTTTTCTCACGGTTTAGGGTTCTGTCATCCCAGCTAGCAATTCCAGACTCCTCCAGGGAAGACACCCAATATGATTTTTCTCTCTTGACAGTGGTCCATCCTGCGGGATCTACCCAGAATTCCTCCCAGGCGTCTCCCGCAGAGTTTTCTCCAGTGCTTTAGGGCCCTGTGATCCCGGGTAGCAACCCCAGACTCCTCTAGGGAAGATACCCGAGATAATTTTTCTCCTTGGACAATGCTCCATCCTCTGGGAAGCATCCGAAACTCCTTGAAGGTATGTCCCTGAGTGTTTATTCCGGTGTTTTGGGGCCCTGTGATCCCAGGTAGCAACCCCAGACTCCTCCAGGGAAGATACCCGAGATGATTTTTCTCCTGTGACATAGCTCCATCTTCTGGGATGCATATGAGATTCCTCCCAGGCATCTCCCAGACATTTTTCCTGTGGTTTGGGTCCCTGTAATCCCGGGTAGCAACCCCAGACTCCTCCAGGGAAGATACCCGAGATGATTTTTCTCCTTGGACAAAGCTCCATCCTCTGGGAAGCATCCGAGACTTGTGGCAGCTATGTCCCTGAGTCTTTTTCTCACGGTTTATGGTTCTGTCATCCCAGGTAGCAACCCCAGACTCCTCCAGGGAAGACACCCAATATGATTTTTCTCTCTTGACAGTGGTCCATCCTGCGGGATCTACCCAGAATTCCTCCAAGGCGTCTCCCGTAGAGTTTTCTCCAGTGCTTTAGGGCCCTGTGATCCCGGGTAGCAACCCCAGACTCCTCCAGGGAAGATACCCGAGATGATTTTTCTCTTTGGACAATGCTCCATCCTCTGGGATGCATCTGAGATTCCTCCCAGGCGTCTCCCGCAGACATTTTTCCTGTGGTTTGGGTCCCTGTAATCCCGGGTAGCAACCCCAGACTCCTCCAGGAAAGATACCCGAGATGATTTTTCTCCTTGGACAATGCTCCATCTTCTGGGATGCATCTGAGATTTCTCCCAGGCGTCTCCCGCAGACATTTTTCCTGTGTTTTGGGTCCCTGTAATCCCGGGTAGCAACCCCAGACTCCTCCAGGGAAGATACCCGAGATGATTTTTCTCCTTGGACAATTCTCCATCCTCTGGGAAGCATCCGAGACACCTTGCAGGTATGTCCCTGATTGTTTATTCCGGTGTTTTCGGGCCCTGTGATCCCGGGTAGCAACCCCAGACTCCTCCAGGGAAGATACCCGAGATAATTTTTCTCCTTGGACAATGCTCCATCCTCTGGGAAGCATCCGAAACTCCTTCCAGGTATGTCCCTGAGTCTTTATTCCGGTGGTTTAGCGCCCTGTCATCCTGGGTAGCAATCCCAGTCTCCTCCAGGGCAGATACCCAAGATGATTTTTCTCCTTGGATAAAGCTCCATCCTCTGGGAAGCATCCGAGACTCCTTGCAGGTATGTCCCTGAGTGTTTATTCCGGTGTTTTGGGGCCCTGTGATCCCGGGTAGCAACCCCAGACTCCTCCAGGGAAGATACCCGAGATGATTTTTCTCCTGGGACAAAGCTCCATCTTCTGGGATGCATATGAGATTCCTCCCAGGCATCTCCCAGACATTTTTCCTGTGGTTTGGGTCCCTGTAATCCCGGGTAGCAACCCCAGACTCCTCCAGGGAAGATACCCGAGATGATTTTTCTCCTTGGACAAAGCTCCATCCTCTGGGCTGCATCCGAGACTTGTGGCAGCTATGTCCCTGAGTCTTTTTCTCACGGTTTATGGTTCTGTCATCCCAGGTAGCAACCCCAGACTCTTCAACGGAAGACACCCAATATGATTTTTCTCTCTTGACAGTGGTCCATCCTGCGGGATCTACTCAGAATTCCTCCCAGGCGTCTCCCGCAGAGTTTTCTCCAGTGCTTTAGGGCCCTGTGATCCCGGGTAGCAACCCCAGACTCCTCCAGGGAAGATAACCGAGATGATTTTTCTCCTTGGACAATGCTCCATCTTCTGGGATGCATCTGAGATTCCTCCCAGGCGTCTCCCGCAGACATTTTTCCTGTGGTTTGGGTCCCTGTAATCCCGGGTAGCAACCCCAGACTCCTCCAGGGAAGATACCCGAGACGATTTTTCTCCTTGGACAAAGCTCCATCCTCTGGGATGCATCCGAGACTTGTGGCAGCTATGTCCCTGAGTCTTTTTCTCACGGTTTATGGTTCTGTCATCCCAGGTAGCAACCCCAGACTCCTCCAGGGAAGACACCCAATATGATTTTTCTCTCTTGACAGTGGTCCATCCTGCGGGATCCACCCAGAATTCCTCCCAGGCGTCTCCCGCAGAGTTTTCTCCAGTGCTTTAGGGCCCTGTGATCCCGGGTAGCAACCCCAGACTCCTCCAGGGAAGATACCCGAGATAATTTTTCTCCTTGGACAATGCTCCATCCTCTGGGAAGCATCCGAAACTCCTTCCAGGTATGTCCCTGAGTCTTTATTCCGGTGGTTTAGCGCCCTGTCATCCTGGGTAGCAATCTCAGACTCCTCCAGGGAAGACACCCGAGATGATTTTTCTCCTTGGACAAAGCTCCATCCTCTGGGAAGCATCCGAGACTCCTTGCAGGTATGTCCCTGAGTGTTTATTCCGGTGTTTTGGGGCCCTGTGATCCCGGGTAGCAACCCCAGACTCCTCCAGGAAAGATATCCGGGATCATTTTTCTCCTTGGACAATGCTCCATCCTCTGGGATGTATCCGAGACTTGTCGCAGCTATGTCCCTGAGTCTTTTTTCTCACGGTTTAGGGTTCTGTCATCCCAGGTAGCAACCCCAGACTCCTCCAGGGAAGACACCCAATATGATTTTTCTCTCTTGACAGTGGTCCATCCTGCGGGATCTACCCAGAATTCCTCCCAGGCGTCTCCCGCAGAGTTTTCTCCAGTGCTTTAGGGCCCTGTGATCCCGGGTAGTAACACAGGACTCCTCTAGGGAAGATACCCGAGATAATTTTTCTCCTTGGACAATGCTCCATCCTCTGGGAAGCATCCGAGACACCTTGCAGGTATGTCCCTGATTGTTTATTCCGGTGTTTTGGGGCCCTGTGATCCCGGGTAGCAACCCCAGACTCCTCCAGGGAAGATACCCGAGATGATTTTTCTCCTTGGACAATGCTCCATCTTCTGGGATGCATCTGAGATTCCTCCCAGGCGTCTCCCGCAGACATTTTTCCTGTGGTTTGGGTCCCTGTAATCCCGGGTAGCAACCCCAGACTCCTCCAGGGAAGATACCCGAGATGATTTTTCTCCTTGGACAATGCTCCATCTTCTGGGATGCATCTGAGATTCCTCCAAGGCGTCTCCCGCAAACATTTTTCCTGTGGTTTGGGTCCCTGTAATCCCGGGTAGCAACCCCAGACTCCTCCAGGGAAGATATCCGAGACGATTTTTCTCCTTGGACAATGCTCCATCCTCTGGGATGCATCCGAGACTTGTCGCAGCTATGTCCCTGAGTCTTTTTCTCACGGTTTATGTTTCTGTCATCCCAGGTAGCAACCCCAGACTCCTCCAGGGAAGACACCCAATATGATTTTTCTCTCTTGACAGTGGTCCATCCTGCGGGATCTACCCAGAATTCCTCCCAGGCGTCTCCCGCAGAGTTTTCTCCAGTGCTTTAGGGCCCTGTGACCCGGGTAGCAACCCCAGACTTCTCCAGGGAAAATACCCGAGATGATTTTTCTCCTTGGACAATGCTCCATCCTCTGGGAAGCATCCGAAACTCCTTCCAGGTATGTCCCTGAGTCTTTATTCCGGTGGTTTAGCGCCCTGTCATCCTGGGTAGCAATCCCAGACTCCTCCAGGGAAGACACCCGAGATGATTTTTCTCCTTGGACAAAGCTCCATCCTATGGGAAGCATCCGAGACTCCTTGCAGGTATGTCCCTGAGTGTTTATTCCGGTGTTTTGGGGCCCTGTGATCCCGGGTAGCAACCCCAGACTCCTCCAGGGAAGATACCCGATATCATTTTTCTCCTTGGACAATGCTCCATCCTCTGGGAAGCATCCGAAACTCCTTCCAGGTATGTCCCTGAGTCTTTATTCCGGTGGTTTAGCGCCCTGTCATCCTGGGTAGTAATCCCAGACTCCTCCAGGGAAGATACCCGAGATGATTTTTCTCCTTGGACAAAGCTCCATCCTCTGGGAAGCATCCGAGACTCCGTGCAGGTATGTCCCTGAATGTTTATTCCGGTGTTTTGGGGCCCTGTGATCCCGGGTAGCAACCCCAGACTCCTCCAGGGAAGATACCCGAGATGATTTTTCTCCTGGGACAAAGCTCCATCTTCTGGGATGCATATGAGATTCCTCCCAGGCATCTCCCAGACATTTTTCCTGTTGTTTGGGTCCCTGTAATCCCGGGTAGCAACCCCAGACTCCTCCAGGGAAGATACCCGAGATGATTTTTCTCCTTGGACAATGCTCCATCTTCTGGGATGCATCTGAGATTCCTCCCAGGCGTCTCCCGCAGACATTTTTCCGGTGTTTTGGGTCCCTGTAATCGCGGGTAGCAACCCCAGACTCCTCCAGGGAAGATACCCGAGATGATTTTTCTCCTTGGACAAAGCTCCATCCTCTGGGAAGCATCCGAGACTCCTTGCAGGTATGTCCCTGAGTCTTTATTCCGGTGGTTTAGCGCCCTGTCATCCTGGGTAGCAATCCCAGACTCCTCCAGGGAAGATACCCGAGATGATTTTTCTCCTTGGACAAAGCTCCATCCTCTGGGAAGCATCCGAGACTCCTTGCAGGTATGTCCCTGAGTGTTTATTCCGGTGTTTTGGGGCCCTGTGATCCCGGGTAGCAACCCCAGACTCCTCCAGGGAAGATACCCGAGATAATTTTTCTCCTTGGACAATGCTCCATCCTCTGGGAAGCATCCAAAACTCCTTGCAGGTATGTCCCTGAGTTTTTATTCCGGTGTTTTGGGGCCCTGTGATCCCGGGTAGCAAGCCCGGACTCCTCCAGGGAAGATACCCGAGATGATTTTTCTCCTTGGACAAAGCTCCATCCTCTGGGATGCATCCGAGACTTGTGGCAGCTATGTCCCTGAGTCTTTTTCTCACGGTTTATGGTTCTGTCATCCCAGGTAGCAACCCCAGACTCCTCCAGGGAAGACACCCAATATGATTTTTCTCTCTTGACAGTGGTCCATCCTGCGGGATCTACCCAGAATTCCTCCCAGGCGTCTCCCGCAGAGTTTTCTCCAGTGCTTTAGGGCCCTGTGATCCCAGGTAGCAACCCCAGACTCCTCCAGGGAAGATACCCGAGATGATTTTTCTCCTTGGACAATGCTCCATCCTCTGGGAAGCATCCGAGACTCCTTACAGCTTTGTCCCTGAGTGTTTATTCCAGTGCTTTATGGCCCTGTGATCCCGGGTAGCAACCCCAGACTCCTCCAGGGAAGACACCCGAGATGATTTTTCTCCTTGGACAATGCTCCATCTTCTGGGATGCATCTGAGATTCCTCCCAGGCGTCTCCCGCAGACATTTTTCCCGTGGTTTGGGTCCCTTTAATCCCGGGTAGCAACCCCAGACTCCTCCAGGAAAGATATCCGGGATCATTTTTCTCCTTGGACAATGCTCCATCCTCTGGGAAGCATCCGAAACTCCTTGCAGGTATGTCCCTGAGTTTTTATTCCGGTGTTTTGGGGCCCTGTCATCCCAGGTAGCAACCCCAGACTCCTCCAGGCAAGACACCCAATATGATTTTTCTCTCTTGACAGTGGTCCATCCTGCGGGATCTACCCAGAATTCCTCCCAGGCGTCTCCCGCAGAGTTTTCTCCAGTGCTTTAGGGCCCTGTGATCCCGGGTAGCAACCCCAGACTCCTCCAGGGAAGATACCCGAGATAATTTTTCTCCTTGGACAATGCTCCATCCTCTGGGAAGCATCCGAAACTCCTTGCAGGTATGTCCCTGAGTCTTTATTCCGGTGTTTTGGGGCCCTGTGATCCCGGGTAGCAACCCCAGACTCCTCCAGGGAAGATACCCGAGATGATTTTTCTCTTTGGACAATGCTCCATCCTCTGGGAAGCATCCGAAACTCCTTCCAGGTATGTCCCTGAGTCTTTATTCCGGTGGTTTAGCGCCCTGTCATCCTGGGTAGTAATCCCAGACTCCTCCAGGGAAGATACCCGAGATGATTTTTCTCCTGGGACAAAGCTCCATCTTCTGGGATGCATCTGAGATTCCTCCCAGGCGTCTCCCGCAGACATTTTTCCTGTGTTTTGGGTCCCTGTAATCCCGGGTAGCAACCCCAGACTCCTCCAGGGAAGATACCCGAGATGATTTTTCTCCTTGGACAAAGCTCCATCCTCTGGGAAGCATCCGAGACTCCTTCCAGGTATGTCCCTGAGTCTTTATTCCGGTGGTTTAGCGCCCTGTCATCCTGGGTAGCAATCCCAGACTCCTCCAGGGAAGATACCCGAGATGAATTTTCTCCTTGGACAAAGCTCCATCCTCTGGGAAGCATCCGAGACTCCTTGCAGGTATGTCCCTGAGTGTTTATTCCGGTGTTTTGGGGCCCTGTGATCCCGGGTAGCAACCCCAGGCTCCTCCAGGGAAGATACCCGAGATGATTTTTCTCCTGGGACAAAGCTCCATCTTCTGGGATGCATATGAGATTCCTCCCAGGCATCTCCCAGACATTTTTCCTGTGGTTTGGGTCCCTGTAATCCCGGGTAGCAACCCCAGACTCCTCCAGGGAAGATACCCGAGATGATTTTTCTCCTTGGACAAAGCTCCATCCTCTGGGAAGTATCCGAGACTTGTGGCAGCTATGTCCCTGAGTCTTTTTCTCACGGTTTATGGTTCTGTCATCCCAGGTAGCAACCCCAGACTCCTCCAGGGAAGACACCCAATATGATTTTTCTCTCTTGACAGTGGTCCATCCTGCGGGATCTACCCAGAATTCCTCCCAGGCATCTCCCGCAGAGTTTTCTCCAGTGCTTTAGGGCCCTGTGATCCCGGGTAGCAACCCCAGACTCCTCCAGGGAAGATACCCGAGATGATTTTTCTCCTTGGACAATGCTCCATCCTCTGGGAAGCATCCGAGACTCCTTACAGCTTTGTCCCTGAGTGTTTATTCCAGTGCTTTAGGGCCCTGTGATCCCGGGTAGCAACCCCAGACTCCTCCAGGGAAGACACCCAAGATGATTTTTCTCCTTGGACAATGCTCCATCTTCTGGGATGCATCTGAGATTCCTCCCAGGCGTCTCCCGCAGACATTTTTCCCGTGGTTTGGGTCCCTTTAATCCCGGGTAGCAACCCCAGACTCCTCTAGGGAAGATACCCGAGATAATTTTTCTCCTTGGACAATGCTCCATCCTCTGGGAAGCATCCGAAACTCTTTGCAGGTATGTCCCTGAGTTTTTATTCCGGTGTTTTGGGGCCCTGTGATCCCGGGTAGCAACCCCAGAATCCTCCAGGGAAGATACCCGAGATGATTTTTCTCCTTGGACAAAGCTCCATCCTCTGGGATGCATCCGAGACTTGTGGCAGCTATGTCCCTGAGTCTTTTTCTCACGGTTTATGGTTCTGTCATCCCAGGTAGCAACCCCAGACTCCTCCAGGGAAGACACCCAATATGATTTTTCTCTCTTGACAGTGGTCCATCCTGCGGGATCTACCCAGAATTCCTCCCAGGCGTCTCCCGCAGAGTTTTCTCCAGTGCTTTAGGGCCCTGTGATCCCGGGTAGCAACCCCAGACTCCTCCAGGGAAGATACCCGAGATGATTTTTCTCCTTGGACAATGCTCCATCCTCTGGGAAGCATCCGAAACTCCTTCCAGGTATGTCCCTGAGTCTTTATTCCGGTGGTTTAGCGCCCTGTGATCCCGGGTAGCAATCCCAGACTCCTCCAGGGAAGATACCCGAGATGATTTTTCTCCTTGGACAAAGCTCCATCCTCTGGGAAGCATCCGAGACTCCTTGCAGGTATGTCCCTGAGTGTTTATTCCGGTGTTTTGGGGCCCTGTGATCCCGGGTAGCAACCCCAGACTCCTCCAGGGAAGATACCCGAGATGATTTTTCTCCTGGGACAAAGCTCCATCTTCTGGGATGCATATGAGATTCCTCCCAGGCGTCTCCCATACATTTTTCCTGTGGTTTGGGTCCCTGTAATCCCGGGTAGCAACCCCAGACTCCTCCAGGGAAGATACCCGAGATGATTTTTCTCCTTGGACAAAGCTCCATCCTCTGGGAAGCATCCGAGACTTGTGGCAGCTATGTCCCTGAGTCTTTTTCTCACGGTTCATGGTTCTGTCATCCCAGGTAGCAACCCCAGACTCCTCCAGGGAAGACACCCAATATGATTTTTCTCTCTTGACAGTGGTCCATCCTGCGGGATCCACCCAGAATTCCTCCCAGGCGTCTCCCGCAGAGTTTTCTCCAGTGCTTTAGGGCCCTGTGATCCCGGGTAGCAACCCCAGACTCCTCTAGGGAAGATACCCGAGATAATTTTTCTCCTTGGACAATGCTCCATCCTCTGGGAAGCATCCGAAACTCCTTCCAGGTATGTCCCTGAGTCTTTATTCCGGTGTTTTAGCGCCCTGTCATCTTGGGTAGCAATCTCAGACTCCTCCAGGGAAGACACCCGAGATGATTTTTCTCCTTGGACAAAGCTCCATCCTCTGGGAAGCATCCGAGACTCCTTGCAGGTATGTCCCTGAGTGTTTATTCCGGTGTTTTGGGGCCCTGTGATCCCGGGTAGAACCCCAGACTCCTCCAGGAAAGATATCCGGGATCATTTTTCTCCTTGGACAATGCTCCATCCTCTGGGATGTATCCGAGACTTGTGGCAGCTATGTCCCTGAGTCTTTTTTCTCACGGTTTAGGGTTCTGTCATCCCAGCTAGCAATTCCAGACTCCTCCAGGGAAGACACCCAATATGATTTTTCTCTCTTGACAGTGGTCCATCCTGCGGGATCTACCCAGAATTCCTCCCAGGCGTCTCCCGCAGAGTTTTCTCCAGTGCTTTAGGGCCCTGTGATCCCGGGTAGCAACCCCAGACTCCTCTAGGGAAGATACCCGAGATAATTTTTCTCCTTGGACAATGCTCCATCCTCTGGGAAGCATCCGAAACTCCTTGAAGGTATGTCCCTGAGTGTTTATTCCGGTGTTTTGGGGCCCTGTGATCCCAGGTAGCAACCCCAGACTCCTCCAGGGAAGATACCCGAGATGATTTTTCTCCTGTGACATAGCTCCATCTTCTGGGATGCATATGAGATTCCTCCCAGGCATCTCCCAGACATTTTTCCTGTGGTTTGGGTCCCTGTAATCCCGGGTAGCAACCCCAGACTCCTCCAGGGAAGATACCCGAGATGATTTTTCTCCTTGGACAAAGCTCCATCCTCTGGGAAGCATCCGAGACTTGTGGCAGCTATGTCCCTGAGTCTTTTTCTCACGGTTTATGGTTCTGTCATCCCAGGTAGCAACCCCAGACTCCTCCAGGGAAGACACCCAATATGATTTTTCTCTCTTGACAGTGGTCCATCCTGCGGGATCTACCCAGAATTCCTCCAAGGCGTCTCCCGTAGAGTTTTCTCCAGTGCTTTAGGGCCCTGTGATCCCGGGTAGCAACCCCAGACTCCTCCAGGGAAGATACCCGAGATGATTTTTCTCTTTGGACAATGCTCCATCCTCTGGGATGCATCTGAGATTCCTCCCAGGCGTCTCCCGCAGACATTTTTCCTGTGGTTTGGGTCCCTGTAATCCCGGGTAGCAACCCCAGACTCCTCCAGGAAAGATACCCGAGATGATTTTTCTCCTTGGACAATGCTCCATCTTCTGGGATGCATCTGAGATTTCTCCCAGGCGTCTCCCGCAGACATTTTTCCTGTGTTTTGGGTCCCTGTAATCCCGGGTAGCAACCCCAGACTCCTCCAGGGAAGATACCCGAGATGATTTTTCTCCTTGGACAATTCTCCATCCTCTGGGAAGCATCCGAGACACCTTGCAGGTATGTCCCTGATTGTTTATTCCGGTGTTTTCGGGCCCTGTGATCCCGGGTAGCAACCCCAGACTCCTCCAGGGAAGATACCCGAGATAATTTTTCTCCTTGGACAATGCTCCATCCTCTGGGAAGCATCCGAAACTCCTTCCAGGTATGTCCCTGAGTCTTTATTCCGGTGGTTTAGCGCCCTGTCATCCTGGGTAGCAATCCCAGTCTCCTCCAGGGCAGATACCCAAGATGATTTTTCTCCTTGGATAAAGCTCCATCCTCTGGGAAGCATCCGAGACTCCTTGCAGGTATGTCCCTGAGTGTTTATTCCGGTGTTTTGGGGCCCTGTGATCCCGGGTAGCAACCCCAGACTCCTCCAGGGAAGATACCCGAGATGATTTTTCTCCTGGGACAAAGCTCCATCTTCTGGGATGCATATGAGATTCCTCCCAGGCATCTCCCAGACATTTTTCCTGTGGTTTGGGTCCCTGTAATCCCGGGTAGCAACCCCAGACTCCTCCAGGGAAGATACCCGAGATGATTTTTCTCCTTGGACAAAGCTCCATCCTCTGGGCTGCATCCGAGACTTGTGGCAGCTATGTCCCTGAGTCTTTTTCTCACGGTTTATGGTTCTGTCATCCCAGGTAGCAACCCCAGACTCTTCAACGGAAGACACCCAATATGATTTTTCTCTCTTGACAGTGGTCCATCCTGCGGGATCTACTCAGAATTCCTCCCAGGCGTCTCCCGCAGAGTTTTCTCCAGTGCTTTAGGGCCCTGTGATCCCGGGTAGCAACCCCAGACTCCTCCAGGGAAGATACGCGAGATGATTTTTCTCCTTGGACAATGCTCCATCTTCTGGGATGCATCTGAGATTCCTCCCAGGCGTCTCCCGCAGACATTTTTCCTGTGGTTTGGGTCCCTGTAATCCCGGGTAGCAACCCCAGACTCCTCCAGGGAAGATACCCGAGACGATTTTTCTCCTTGGACAAAGCTCCATCCTCTGGGATGCATCCGAGACTTGTGGCAGCTATGTCCCTGAGTCTTTTTCTCACGGTTTATGGTTCTGTCATCCCAGGTAGCAACCCCAGACTCCTCCAGGGAAGACACCCAATATGATTTTTCTCTCTTGACAGTGGTCCATCCTGCGGGATCCACCCAGAATTCCTCCCAGGCGTCTCCCGCAGAGTTTTCTCCAGTGCTTTAGGGCCCTGTGATCCCGGGTAGCAACCCCAGACTCCTCCAGGGAAGATACCCGAGATAATTTTTCTCCTTGGACAATGCTCCATCCTCTGGGAAGCATCCGAAACTCCTTCCAGGTATGTCCCTGAGTCTTTATTCCGGTGGTTTAGCGCCCTGTCATCCTGGGTAGCAATCTCAGACTCCTCCAGGGAAGACACCCGAGATGATTTTTCTCCTTGGACAAAGCTCCATCCTCTGGGAAGCATCCGAGACTCCTTGCAGGTATGTCCCTGAGTGTTTATTCCGGTGTTTTGGGGCCCTGTGATCCCGGGTAGCAACCCCAGACTCCTCCAGGAAAGATATCCGGGATCATTTTTCTCCTTGGACAATGCTCCATCCTCTGGGATGTATCCGAGACTTGTCGCAGCTATGTCCCTGAGTCTTTTTTCTCACGGTTTAGGGTTCTGTCATCCCAGGTAGCAACCCCAGACTCCTCCAGGGAAGACACCCAATATGATTTTTCTCTCTTGACAGTGGTCCATCCTGCGGGATCTACCCAGAATTCCTCCCAGGCGTCTCCCGCAGAGTTTTCTCCAGTGCTTTAGGGCCCTGTGATCCCGGGGTAGTAACACAGGACTCCTCTAGGGAAGATACCGAGATAATTTTTCTCCTTGGACAATGCTCCATCCTCTGGGAAGCATCCGAGACACCTTGCAGGTATGTCCCTGATTGTTTATTCCGGTGTTTTGGGGCCCTGTGATCCCGGGTAGCAACCCCAGACTCCTCCAGGGAAGATACCCGAGATGATTTTTCTCCTTGGACAATGCTCCATCTTCTGGGATGCATCTGAGATTCCTCCCAGGCGTCTCCCGCAGACATTTTTCCTGTGGTTTGGGTCCCTGTAATCCCGGGTAGCAACCCCAGACTCCTCCAGGGAAGATACCCGAGATGATTTTTCTCCTTGGACAATGCTCCATCTTCTGGGATGCATCTGAGATTCCTCCAAGGCGTCTCCCGCAAACATTTTTCCTGTGGTTTGGGTCCCTGTAATCCCGGGTAGCAACCCCAGACTCCTCCAGGGAAGATATCCGGGACGATTTTTCTCCTTGGACAATGCTCCATCCTCTGGGATGCATCCGAGACTTGTCGCAGCTATGTCCCTGAGTCTTTTTCTCACGGTTTATGTTTCTGTCATCCCAGGTAGCAACCCCAGACTCCTCCAGGGAAGACACCCAATATGATTTTTCTCTCTTGACAGTGGTCCATCCTGCGGGATCTACCCAGAATTCCTCCCAGGCGTCTCCCGCAGAGTTTTCTCCAGTGCTTTAGGGCCCTGTGACCCGGGTAGCAACCCCAGACTTCTCCAGGGAAAATACCCGAGATGATTTTTCTCCTTGGACAATGCTCCATCCTCTGGGAAGCATCCGAAACTCCTTCCAGGTATGTCCCTGAGTCTTTATTCCGGTGGTTTAGCGCCCTGTCATCCTGGGTAGCAATCCCAGACTCCTCCAGGGAAGACACCCGAGATGATTTTTCTCCTTGGACAAAGCTCCATCCTATGGGAAGCATCCGAGACTCCTTGCAGGTATGTCCCTGAGTGTTTATTCCGGTGTTTTGGGGCCCTGTGATCCCGGGTAGCAACCCCAGACTCCTCCAGGGAAGATACCCGATATCATTTTTCTCCTTGGACAATGCTCCATCCTCTGGGAAGCATCCGAAACTCCTTCCAGGTATGTCCCTGAGTCTTTATTCCGGTGGTTTAGCGCCCTGTCATCCTGGGTAGTAATCCCAGACTCCTCCAGGGAAGATACCCGAGATGATTTTTCTCCTTGGACAAAGCTCCATCCTCTGGGAAGCATCCGAGACTCCGTGCAGGTATGTCCCTGAATGTTTATTCCGGTGTTTTGGGGCCCTGTGATCCCGGGTAGCAACCCCAGACTCCTCCAGGGAAGATACCCGAGATGATTTTTCTCCTGGGACAAAGCTCCATCTTCTGGGATGCATATGAGATTCCTCCCAGGCATCTCCCAGACATTTTTCCTGTTGTTTGGGTCCCTGTAATCCCGGGTAGCAACCCCAGACTCCTCCAGGGAAGATACCCGAGATGATTTTTCTCCTTGGACAATGCTCCATCTTCTGGGATGCATCTGAGATTCCTCCCAGGCGTCTCCCGCAGACATTTTTCCGGTGTTTTGGGTCCCTGTAATCGCGGGTAGCAACCCCAGACTCCTCCAGGGAAGATACCCGAGATGATTTTTCTCCTTGGACAAAGCTCCATCCTCTGGGAAGCATCCGAGACTCCTTGCAGGTATGTCCCTGAGTCTTTATTCCGGTGGTTTAGCGCCCTGTCATCCTGGGTAGCAATCCCAGACTCCTCCAGGGAAGATACCCGAGATGATTTTTCTCCTTGGACAAAGCTCCATCCTCTGGGAAGCATCCGAGACTCCTTGCAGGTATGTCCCTGAGTGTTTATTCCGGTGTTTTGGGGCCCTGTGATCCCGGGTAGCAACCCCAGACTCCTCCAGGGAAGATACCCGAGATAATTTTTCTCCTTGGACAATGCTCCATCCTCTGGGAAGCATCCAAAACTCCTTGCAGGTATGTCCCTGAGTTTTTATTCCGGTGTTTTGGGGCCCTGTGATCCCGGGTAGCAAGCCCGGACTCCTCCAGGGAAGATACCCGAGATGATTTTTCTCCTTGGACAAAGCTCCATCCTCTGGGATGCATCCGAGACTTGTGGCAGCTATGTCCCTGAGTCTTTTTCTCACGGTTTATGGTTCTGTCATCCCAGGTAGCAACCCCAGACTCCTCCAGGGAAGACACCCAATATGATTTTTCTCTCTTGACAGTGGTCCATCCTGCGGGATCTACCCAGAATTCCTCCCAGGCGTCTCCCGCAGAGTTTTCTCCAGTGCTTTAGGGCCCTGTGATCCCAGGTAGCAACCCCAGACTCCTCCAGGGAAGATACCCGAGATGATTTTTCTCCTTGGACAATGCTCCATCCTCTGGGAAGCATCCGAGACTCCTTACAGCTTTGTCCCTGAGTGTTTATTCCAGTGCTTTATGGCCCTGTGATCCCGGGTAGCAACCCCAGACTCCTCCAGGGAAGACACCCGAGATGATTTTTCTCCTTGGACAATGCTCCATCTTCTGGGATGCATCTGAGATTCCTCCCAGGCGTCTCCCGCAGACATTTTTCCCGTGGTTTGGGTCCCTTTAATCCCGGGTAGCAACCCCAGACTCCTCCAGGAAAGATATCCGGGATCATTTTTCTCCTTGGACAATGCTCCATCCTCTGGGAAGCATCCGAAACTCCTTGCAGGTATGTCCCTGAGTTTTTATTCCGGTGTTTTGGGGCCCTGTCATCCCAGGTAGCAACCCCAGACTCCTCCAGGCAAGACACCCAATATGATTTTTCTCTCTTGACAGTGGTCCATCCTGCGGGATCTACCCAGAATTCCTCCCAGGCGTCTCCCGCAGAGTTTTCTCCAGTGCTTTAGGGCCCTGTGATCCCGGGTAGCAACCCCAGACTCCTCCAGGGAAGATACCCGAGATAATTTTTCTCCTTGGACAATGCTCCATCCTCTGGGAAGCATCCGAAACTCCTTGCAGGTATGTCCCTGAGTCTTTATTCCGGTGTTTTGGGGCCCTGTGATCCCGGGTAGCAACCCCAGACTCCTCCAGGGAAGATACCCGAGATGATTTTTCTCTTTGGACAATGCTCCATCCTCTGGGAAGCATCCGAAACTCCTTCCAGGTATGTCCCTGAGTCTTTATTCCGGTGGTTTAGCGCCCTGTCATCCTGGGTAGTAATCCCAGACTCCTCCAGGGAAGATACCCGAGATGATTTTTCTCCTGGGACAAAGCTCCATCTTCTGGGATGCATCTGAGATTCCTCCCAGGCGTCTCCCGCAGACATTTTTCCTGTGTTTTGGGTCCCTGTAATCCCGGGTAGCAACCCCAGACTCCTCCAGGGAAGATACCCGAGATGATTTTTCTCCTTGGACAAAGCTCCATCCTCTGGGAAGCATCCGAGACTCCTTCCAGGTATGTCCCTGAGTCTTTATTCCGGTGGTTTAGCGCCCTGTCATCCTGGGTAGCAATCCCAGACTCCTCCAGGGAAGATACCCGAGATGAATTTTCTCCTTGGACAAAGCTCCATCCTCTGGGAAGCATCCGAGACTCCTTGCAGGTATGTCCCTGAGTGTTTATTCCTGTGTTTTGGGGCCCTGTGATCCCGGGTAGCAACCCCAGACTCCTCCAGGGAAGATACCCGAGATGATTTTTCTCCTGGGACAAAGCTCCATCATCTGGGATGCATATGAGATTCCTCCCAGGCATCTCCCAGACATTTTTCCTGTGGTTTGGGTCCCTGTAATCCCGGGTAGCAACCCCAGACTCCTCCAGGGAAGATACCTGAGATGATTTTTCTCCTTGGACAAAGCTCCATCCTCTGGGAAGCATCCGAGACTTGTGGCAGCTATGTCCCTGAGTCTTTTTCTCACGGTTTATGGTTCTGTCATCCCAGGTAGCAACCCCAGACTCCTCCAGGGAAGACACCCAAGATGATTTTTCTCTCTTGACAGTGGTCCATCCTGCGGGATCTACCCAGAATTCCTCCCAGGCGTCTCCCGCAGAGTTTTCTCCAGTGCTTTAGGGCCCTGTGATCCCGGGTAGCAACCCCAGACTCCTCCAGGGAAGATACCCGAGATGATTTTTCTCCTTGGACAATGCTCCATCCTCTGGGAAGCATCCGAGACTCCTTACAGCTTTGTCCCTGAGTGTTTATTCCAGTGCTTTAGGGCCCTGTGATCCCAGGTAGCAACCCCAGACTCCTCCAGGGAAGACACCCAAGATGATTTTTCTCTCTTGACAGTGGTCCATCCTGCGGGATCTACCCAGAATTCCTCCCAGGCGTCTCCCGCAGAGTTTTCTCCAGTGCTTTAGGGCCCTGTGATCCCGGGTAGCAACCCCAGACTCCTCCAGGGAAGATACCCGAGATGATTTTTCTCCTTGGACAATGCTCCATCCTCTGGGAAGCATCCGAGACTCCTTACAGCTTTGTCCCTGAGTGTTTATTCCAGTGCTTTAGGGCCCTGTGATCCCGGGTAGCAACCCCAGACTCATCCGTGGAAGATACCCAAGTTGATTTTTCTCCTTGGACTATTGTCCATCCTGCGGGATGCACCCGAGACTCCTCCCAGCTCTGTTTCTGAGTGTTTTCTTCCTGGGGTTTAGGGCCCTGTGATCCCGGGTAGCAACCCCAGACTCCTCCAGGGAAGATACCCGAGATGATTTTTCTCCTTCGACAATGCTCCATCTTCTGGGATGCATCTGAGATTCCTCCCAGGCGTCTCCCGCAGACATTTTTCCTGTGTTTTGGGTCCCTGCAATCCCGGGTAGCAACCCCAGACTCCTCCAGGGAAGATACCCGAGATGATTTTTCTCCTTGGACAAAGCTCCATCCTCTGGGAAGCATCCGAGACTCCTTGCAGGTATGTCCCTGATTGTTTATTCCGGTGTTTTGGGGCCCTGTGATCCCGGGTAGCAACCCCAGACTCCTCCAGGGAAGATACCCGAGATAATTTTTCTCCTTGGACAATGCTCCATCCTCTGGGAAGCATCCGAAACTCCTTCCAGGTATGTCCCTTAGTCTTTATTCCGGTGGTTTAGCGCCCTGTCATCCTGGGTAGCAATCCCAGACTCCTCCAGGGAAGATACCCGAGATGATTTTTCTCCTTGGACAAAGCTCCATCCTCTGGGAAGCATCCGAGACTCCTTGCAGGTATGTCCCTGAGTGTTTATTACGGTGTTTTGGGGCCCTGTGATCCCGGGTAGCAACCCCAGACTCCTCCAGGGAAGACACCCGAGATGATTTTTCTCCTTGGACAATGCTCCATCTTCTGGAATGCATCTGAGATTCCTCCCAGGCGTCTCCCGCAGACATTTTTCCCGTGGTTTGGGTCCCTTTAATCCCGGGTAGCAACCCCAGACTCCTCCAGGAAAGATATCCGGGATCATTTTTCTCCTTGGACAATGCTCCATCCTCTGGGAAGCATCCGAAACTCCTTGCAGGTATGTCCCTGAGTTTTTATTCCGGTGTTTTGGGGCCCTGTCATCCCAGGTAGCAACCCCAGACTCCTCCAGGCAAGACACCCAATATGATTTTTCTCTCTTGACAGTGGTCCATCCTGCGGGATCTACCCAGAATTCCTCCCAGGCGTCTCCCGCAGAGTTTTCTCCAGTGCTTTAGGGCCCTGTGATCCCGGGTAGCAACCCCAGACTCCTCCAGGGAAGATACCCGAGATGATTTTTCTCTTTGGACAATGCTCCATCCTCTGGGATGCATCTGAGATTCCTCCCAGGCGTCTCCCGCAGACATTTTTCCTGTGGTTTGTTTCCCTGTAATCCCGTGTAGCAACCCCAGACTCCTCCAGGAAAGATACCTGAGATGATTTTTCTCCTTGGACAATGCTCCATCTTCTGGGATGCATCTGAGATTCCTCCCAGGCGTCTCCCGCAGACATTTTTCCTGTGTTTTGGGTCCCTGTAATCCCGGGTAGCAACCCCAGACTCCTCCAGGGAAGATACCCGAGATGATTTTTCTCCTTGGACAAAGCTCCATCCTCTGGGAAGCATCCGAGACTCTTTGCAGGTATGTCCCTGATTGTTTATTCCGGTGTTTTGGGGCCCTGTGATCCCGGGTAGCAACCCCAGACTCCTCCAGGGAAGATACCCGAGATGATTTTTCTCCTTGGACAATGCTCCATCTTCTGGCATACATCTGAGATTCCTCCCAGGCGTCTCCCGCAGACTTTTTTCCTGTGGTTTGGGTCCCTGTAATCCCGGGTAGCAACCCCAGACTCCTCCAGGGAAGATACCCGAGATGATTTTTCTCCTTGGACAATTCTCCGTCTTCTGGGATGCATCTGAGATTCCTCCCAGGCGTCTCCCGCAAACATTTTTCCTGTGGTTTGGGTCCCTGTAATCCCGGGTAGCAACCCCAGACTCCTCCAGGGAAGATACCCGAGATAATTTTTCTCCTTGGACAATGCTCCATCCTCTGGGAAGCATCCAAAACTCCTTGCAGGTATGTCCCTGAGTCTTTATTCCGGTGTTTTGGGGCCCTGTGATCCCGGGTAGCAACCCCAGACTCCTCCAGGGAAGATACCCGAGATGATTTTTCTCCTTGGACAAAGCTCCATCCTCTGGGCTGCATCCGAGACTTGTCGCAGCTATGTCCCTGAGTCTTTTTCTCACGGTTTATGGTTTTGTCATCCCAGGTAGCAACCCCAGACTCCTCCAGGGAAGACACCCAATATGATTTTTCTCTCTTGACAGTGGTCCATCCTGCGGGATCTACCCAGAATTCCTCCCAGGCGTCTCCCGCAGAGTTTTCTCCAGTGCTTTAGGGCCCTGTGATCCCGGGTAGCAACCCCAGACTCCTCCAGGGAAGATACCCGAGATGATTTTTCTCTTTGGACAATGCTCCATCCTCTGGGAAGCATCCGAGACTCCTTGCAGGTATGTCCCTGATTGTTTATTCCGGTGTTTTGGGGCCCTGTGATCCCGGGTAGCAACCCCAGACTCCTCCAGGGAAGATACCCGAGATGATTTTTCTCTTTGGACAATGCTCCATCCTCTGGGATGCATCTGAGATTCCTCCCAGGCGTCTCCCGCAGACATTTTTCCTGTGGTTTGGTTCCCTGTAATCCCGGGTAGCAACCCCAGACTCCTCCAGGAAAGATACCCGAGATGATTTTTCTCCTTGGACAATGCTCCATCTTCTGGGATGCATCTGAGATTCCTCCCAGGCGTCTCCCGCAGACATTTTTCCTGTGTTTTGGGTCCCTGTAATCCCGGGTAGCAACCCCAGACTCCTCCAGGGAAGATACCCGAGATGATTTTTCTCCTTGGACAAAGCTCCATCCTCTGGGAAGCATCCGAGACTCCTTGCAGGTATGTCCCTGATTGTTTATTCCGGTGTTTTGGGGCGCTGTGATCCCGGGTAGCAACCCCAGACTCCTCCAGGGAAGATACCCGAGATGATTTTTCTCCTTGGACAAAGCTCCATCCTCTGGGAAGCATCCGAGACTCCTTGCAGGTATGTCCCTGAATGTTTATTCCGGTGTTTTGGGGCCCTGTGATCCCGGGTAGCAACCCCAGACTCCTCCAGGGAAGATACCCGAGATGATTTTTCTCCTGGGACAAAGCTCCATCTTCTGGGATGCATATGAGATTCCTCCCAGGCATCTCCCAGACATTTTTCCTGTGGTTTGGGTCCCTGTAATCCCGGGTAGCAACCCCAGACTCCTCCAGGGAAGATACCCGAGATGATTTTTCTCCTTGGACAAAGCTCCATCCTCTGGGAAGCATCCGAGACTTGTGGCAGCTATGTCCCTGAGTCTTTTTCTCACGGTTTATGGTTCTGTCATCCCAGGTAGCAACCTCAGACTCCTCCAGGGAAGACACCCAATATGATTTTTCTCTCTTGACAGTGGTCCATCCTGCGGGATCTACCCAGAATTCCTCCCAGGCGTCTCCCGCAGAGTTTTCTCCAGTGCTTTAGGGCCCTGTGATCCCAGGTAGCAACCCCAGACTCCTCCAGGGAAGATACCCGAGATGATTTTTCTCCTTGGACAATGCTCCATCCTCTGGGATGCATCTGAGATTCCTCCCAGGCGTCTCCCGCAGACATTTTTCCTGTGGTTTGGGTCCCTGTAATCCCGGGTAGCAACCCCAGACTCCTCCAGGGAAGATACCCGAGATGATTTTTCTCCTTGGACAAAGCTCCATCCTCTGGGAAGCATCCGAGACTCCTTCCAGGTATGTCCCTGAGTCTTTATTCCGGTGGTTTAGCGCCCTGTCATCCTGGGTAGCAATCCCAGACTCCTCCAGGGAAGATACCCGAGATGATTTTTCTCCTTGGACAAAGCTCCATCCTCTGGGAAGCATCCGAGACTCCTTGCAGGTATGTCCCTGAGTGTTTATTCCGGTGTTTTGGGGCCCTGTGATCCCGGGTAGCAACCCCAGACTCCTCCAGGGAAGATACCCGAGATGATTTTTCTCCTGGGACATAGCTCCATCATCTGGGATGCATATGAGATTCCTCCCAGGCATCTCCCAGACATTTTTCCTGTGGTTTGGGTCCCTGTAATCCCGGGTAGCAACCCCAGACTCCTCCAGGGAAGATACCCGAGATGATTTTTCTCCTTGGACAAAGCTCCATCCTCTGGGAAGCATCCGAGACTTGTGGCAGCTATGTCCCTGAGTCTTTTTCTCACGGTTTATGGTTCTGTCATCCCAGGTAGCAACCCCAGACTCCTCCAGGGAAGACACCCAATATGATTTTTCTCTCTTGACAGTGGTCCATCCTGCGGGATCTACCCAGAATTCCTCCCAGGCGTCTCCCGCAGAGTTTTCTCCAGTGCTTTAGGGCCCTGTGACCCCGGGTAGCAACCCCAGACTCCTCCAGGGAAGATACCCGAGATGATTTTTCTCCTTGGACAATGCTCCATCCTCTGGGAAGCATCCGAAACTCCTTCCAGGTATGTCCCTGAGTCTTTATTCCAGTGCTTTAGGGCCCTGTGATCCCGGGTAGCAACCCCAGACTCCTCCAGGGAAGACACCCGAGATGATTTTTCTCCTTGGACAATGCTCCATCCTCTGGGAAGCATCCGAGACTCCTTGCAGCTTTTTCCCTGAGTGTTTATTCCGGTGCTTTTGGGCCCTGTCATCCCGGGTAGCAACCCCAGACTCATTTGTGGAAGATACCCAAGTTGATTTTTCTCCTTGGACTATTGTCCATCCTGCGGGATGCACCCGAGACTCCTCCCAGCACTGTTTCTGAGTGTTTTCTTCCAGGGGTTTAGGGCCCTGTGATCCCGGGTAGCAACCCCAGACTCCTCCAGGAAAGATACCCGAGATGATTTTTCTCCTTGGACAATGCTCCATCTTCTGGGATGCATCTGAGATTCCTCCCAGGCATCTCCCGCAGACATTTTTCCTGTGGTTTGGGTCCCTGCAATCCCGGGTAGCAACCCCAGACTCCTCCAGGAAAGATACCCGAGATGATTTTTCTCCTTGGACAAAGCTCCATCCTCTGGGAAGCATCCGAGACTCCTTGCAGGTATGTCCCTGATTGTTTATTCCGGTGTTTTGGGGCCCTGTGATCCCGGGTAGCAACCCCAGACTCCTCCAGGAAAGATACCCGAGATGATTTTTCTCCTTGGACAATGCTCCATCTTCTGGGATGCATCTGAGATTCCTCCCAGGCGTCTCCCGCAGACATTTTTCCTGTGTTTTGGGTCCCTGTAATCCCGGGTAGCAACCCCAGACTCCTCCAGGGAAGATACCCGAGATGATTTTTCTCCTTGGACAAAGCTCCATCCTCTGGGAAGCATCCGAGACTCCTTGCAGGTATGTCCCTGATTGTTTATTCCGGTGTTTTGGGGCGCTGTGATCCCGGGTAGCAACCCCAGACTCCTCCAGGGAAGATACCCGAGATAATTTTTCTCCTTGGACAATGCTCCATCCTCTGGGAAGCATCCGAAACTCCTTCCAGGTATGTCCCTGAGTCTTTATTCCGGTGGTTTAGCGCCCTGTCATCCTGGGTAGTAATCCCAGACTCCTCCAGGGAAGATACCCGAGATGATTTTTCTCCTTGGACAAAGCTCCATCCTCTGGGAAGCACCCGAGACTCCGTGCAGGTATGTCCCTGAATGTTTATTCCGGTGTTTTGGGGCCCTGTGATCCCGGGTAGCAACCCCAGACTCCTCCAGGGAAGATACCCGAGATGATTTTTCTCCTGGGACAAAGCTCCATCTTCTGGGATGCATATGAGATTCCTCCCAGGCATCTCCCAGACATTTTTCCTGTGGTTTGGGTCCCTGTAATCCCGGGTAGCAACCCCAGACTCCTCCAGGGAAGATACCCGAGATGATTTTTCTCCTTGGACAAAGCTCCATCCTCTGGGAAGCATCCGAGACTTGTGGCAGCTATGTCCCTGAGTCTTTTTCTCACGGTTTATGGTTCTGTCATCCCAGGTAGCAACCTCAGACTCCTCCAGGGAAGACACCCAATATGATTTTTCTCTCTTGACAGTGGTCCATCCTGCGGGATCTACCCAGAATTCCTCCCAGGCGTCTCCCGCAGAGTTTTCTCCAGTGCTTTAGGGCCCTGTGATCCCAGGTAGCAACCCCAGACTCCTCCAGGGAAGATACCCGAGATGATTTTTCTCCTTGGACAATGCTCCATCCTCTGGGATGCATCTGAGATTCCTCCCAGGCGTCTCCCGCAGACATTTTTCCTGTGGTTTGGGTCCCTGTAATCCCGGGTAGCAACCCCAGACTCCTCCAGGGAAGATACCCGAGATGATTTTTCTCCTTGGACAAAGCTCCATCCTCTGGGAAGCATCCGAGACTCCTTCCAGGTATGTCCCTGAGTCTTTATTCCGGTGGTTTAGCGCCCTGTCATCCTGGGTAGCAATCCCAGACTCCTCCAGGGAAGATACCCGAGATGATTTTTCTCCTTGGACAAAGCTCCATCCTCTGGGAAGCATCCGAGACTCCTTGCAGGTATGTCCCTGAGTGTTTATTCCGGTGTTTTGGGGCCCTGTGATCCCGGGTAGCAACCCCAGACTCCTCCAGGGAAGATACCCGAGATGATTTTTCTCCTGGGACATAGCTCCATCATCTGGGATGCATATGAGATTCCTCCCAGGCATCTCCCAGACATTTTTCCTGTGGTTTGGGTCCCTGTAATCCCGGGTAGCAACCCCAGACTCCTCCAGGGAAGATACCCGAGATGATTTTTCTCCTTGGACAAAGCTCCATCCTCTGGGAAGCATCCGAGACTTGTGGCAGCTATGTCCCTGAGTCTTTTTCTCACGGTTTATGGTTCTGTCATCCCAGGTAGCAACCCCAGACTCCTCCAGGGAAGACACCCAATATGATTTTTCTCTCTTGACAGTGGTCCATCCTGCGGGATCTACCCAGAATTCCTCCCAGGCGTCTCCCGCAGAGTTTTCTCCAGTGCTTTAGGGCCCTGTGATCCCGGGTAGCAACCCCAGACTCCTCCAGGGAAGATACCCGAGATGATTTTTCTCCTTGGACAATGCTCCATTCTCTGGGAAGCATCCGAGACTCCTTACAGCTTTGTCCCTGAGTGTTTATTCCAGTGCTTTAGGGCCCTGTGATCCCGGGTAGCAACCCCAGACTCCTCCAGGGAAGACACCCGAGATGATTTTTCTCCTTGGACAATGCTCCATCCTCTGGGAAGCATCCGAGACTCCTTGCAGCTTTTTCCCTGAGTGTTTATTCCGGTGCTTTTGGGCCCTGTCATCCCGGGTAGCAACCCCAGACTCATTTGTGGAAGATACCCAAGTTGATTTTTCTCCTTGGACTATTGTCCATCCTGCGGGATGCACCCGAGACTCCTCCCAGCTCTGTTTCTGAGTGTTTTCTTCCAGGGGTTTAGGGCCCTGTGATCCCGGGTAGCAACCCCAGACTCCTCCAGGAAAGATACCCGAGATGATTTTTCTCCTTGGACAATGCTCCATCTTCTGGGATGCATCTGAGATTCCTCCCAGGCATCTCCCGCAGACATTTTTCCTGTGGTTTGGGTCCCTGCAATCCCGGGTAGCAACCCCAGACTCCTCCAGGAAAGATACCCGAGATGATTTTTCTCCTTGGACAAAGCTCCATCCTCTGGGAAGCATCCGAGACTCCTTGCAGGTATGTCCCTGATTGTTTATTCCGGTGTTTTGGGGCCCTGTGCTGCCGGGTAGCAACCCCAGACTCCTCCAGGGAAGATACCCGAGATGATTTTTCTCTTTGGACAATGCTCCATCCTCTGGGATGCATCTGAGATTCCTCCCAGGCGTCTCCAGCAGACATTTTTCCTGTGGTTTGGGTCCCTGTAATCCCGGGTAGCAACCCCAGAGTCCTCCAGGAAAGATACCCGAGATGATTTTTCTCCTTGGACAATGCTCCATCTTCTGGGATGCATCTGAGATTCCTCCCAGGCGTCTCCCGCAGACATTTTTCCTGTGTTTTGGGTCCCTGTAATCCCGGGTAGCAACCCCAGACTCCTCCAGGGAAGATACCCGAGATGATTTTTCTCCTTGGACAAAGCTCCATCCTCTGGGAAGCATCCGAGACTCCTTGCAGGTATGTCCCTGATTGTTTATTCCGGTGTTTTGGGGCGCTGTGATCCCGGGTAGCAACCCCAGACTCCTCCAGGGAAGATACCCGAGATAATTTTTCTCCTTGGACAATGCTCCATCCTCTGGGAAGCATCCGAAACTCCTTCCAGGTATGTCCCTTAGTCTTTATTCCGGTGGTTTAGCGCCCTGTCATCCTGGGTAGCAATCCCAGACTCCTCCAGGGAAGATACCCGAGATGATTCTTCTCCTGGGACAAAGCTCCATCTTCTGGGATGCATATGAGATTCCTCCCAGGCATCTCCCAGACATTTTTCCTGTGGTTTGGGTCCCTGTAATCCCGGGTAGCAACCCCAGACTCCTCCAGGGAAGACACCCGAGATGATTTTTCTCCTTGGACAATGCTCCATCTTCTGGAATGCATCTGAGATTCCTCCCAGGCGTATCCCGCAGACATTTTTCCCGTGGTTTGGGTCCCTTTAATCCCGGGTAGCAACCCCAGACTCCTCCAGGAAAGATATCCGGGATCAGTTTTCTCCTTGGACAATGCTCCATCCTCTGGGATGCATCCGAGACTTGTCGCAGCTATGTCCTGAGTCTTTTTTCTCACGGTTTATGGTTCTGTCATCCCAGGTAGCAACCCCAGACTCCTCCAGGGAAGACACCCAATATGATTTTTCTCTCTTGACAGTGGTCCATCCTGCGGGATCTACCCAGAATTCCTCCCAGGCGTCTCCCGCAGAGTTTTCTCCAGTGCTTTAGGGCCCTGTGATCCCGGGTAGCAACCCCAGACTCCTCTAGGGAAGATACCCGAGATAATTTTTCTCCTTGGACAATGCTCCATCCTCTGGGAAGCATCCGAAACTCCTTGCAGGTATGTCCCTGAGTCTTTATTTCGGTGTTTTGGGGCCCTGTGATCCCGGGTAGCAACCCCAGACTCCTCCAGGGAAGACACCCGAGATGATTTTTCTCCTTGGACAATGCTCCATCTTCTGGGATGCATCTGAGATTCCTCCCAGGCGTCTCCCGCAGACATTTTTCCCGTGGTTTGGGTCCCTTTAATCCCAGGTAGCAACCCCAGACTCCTCCAGGAAAGATATCCGGGATCAGTTTTCTCCTTGGACAATGCTCCATCCTCTGGGATGCATCCGAGACTTGTCGCAGCTATGTCCCTGAGTCTTTTTTCTCACGGTTTATGGTTCTGTCATCCCAGGTAGCAACCCCAGACTCCTCCAGGGAAGACACCCAATATGATTTTTCTCTCTTGACAGTGGTCCATCCTGCGGGATCTACCCAGAATTCCTCCCAGGCGTCTCCCGCAGAGTTTTCTCCAGTGCTTTAGGGCCCTGTGATCCCGGGTAGCAACCCCAGACTCCTCTAGGGAAGATACCCGAGATAATTTTTCTCCTTGGACAAAGCTCCATCCTCTGGGAAGCATCCGAGACTCCTTGCAGGTATGTCCCTGAGTGTTTATTCCGGTGTTTTGGGGCCCTGTGATCCCGGGTAGCAAGCCCGGACTCCTCCAGGGAAGATACCCGAGATGATTTTTCTCCTTGGACAAAGCTCCGTCCTCTGGGCTGCATCCGAGACTTGTCGCAGCTATGTCCCTGAGTCTTTTTCTCACGGTTTATGGTTCTGTCATCCCAGGTAGCAACCCCAGACTCCTCCAGGGAAGACACCCAATATGATTTTTCTCTCTTGACAGTGGTCCATCCTGCGGGATCTACCCAGAATTCCTCCCAGGCGTCTCCCGCAGAGTTTTCTCCAGTGCTTTAGGGCCCTGTGATCCCAGGTAGCAACCCCAGACTCCTCCAGGGAAGATACCCGAGATGATTTTTCTCCTTGGACAATGCTCCATCCTCTGGGAAGCATCCGAGACTCCTTACAGCTTTGTCCCTGAGTGTTTATTCCAGTGCTTTAGGGCCCTGTGATCCCGGGTAGCAACCCCAGACTCCTCCAGGGAAGACACCCGAGATGATTTTTCTTCTTGGACAATGCTCCATCTTCTGGGATGCATCTGAGATTCCTCCCAGGCGTCTCCCGCAGACATTTTTCCCGTGGTTTGGGTCCCTGTAATCCCGGGTAGCAACCCCAGACTCCTCCAGGAAAGATATCCGGGATCATTTTTCTCCTTGGACAATGCTCCATCATCTGGGATGCATCCGAGACTTGTCGCAGCTATGTCCCTGAGTCTTTTTTCTCACGGTTTCTGGTTCTGTCATCCCAGGTAGCAACCCCAGACTCCTCCAGGGAAGACACCCAATATGATTTTTCTCTCTTGACAGTGGTCCATCCTGCGGGATCTACCCAGAATTCCTCCCAGGCGTCTCCCGCAGAGTTTTCTCCAGTGCTTTAGGGCCCTGTGATCCCGGGTAGCAACCCCAGACTCCTCCAGGGAAGATACCCGAGATGATTTTTCTCCTTGGACAAAGCTCCATCCGCTGGGATGCATCCGAGACTTGTCGCAGCTATGTCCCTGAGTCTTTTTCTCACGGTTTATGTTTCTGTCATCCCAGGTAGCAACCCCAGACTCCTCCAGGGAAGATACCCGAGATGATTTTTCTCCTGGGACAAAGCTCCATCTTCTGGGATGCATATGATATTCCTCCCAGGAATCTCCCAGACATTTTTCCTGTGGTTTGGGTCCCTGTAATCCCGGGTAGCAACCCCAGACTCCTCCAGGGAAGATACCCGAGATGATTTTTCTCCTTGGACAAAGCTCCATCCTCTGGGAAGCATCCGAGACTTGTGGCAGCTATGTCCCTGAGTCTTTTTCTCACGGTTTATGGTTCTGTCATCCCAGGTAGCAACCCCAGACTCCTCCAGGGAAGACACCCAATATGATTTTTCTCTCTTGACAGTGGTCCATCCTGCGGGATCTACCCAGAATTCCTCCCAGGCGTCTCCCGCAGAGTTTTCTCCAGTGCTTTAGGGCCCTGTGATCCCAGGTAGCAACCCCAGACTCCTCCAGGGAAGATACCCGAGATGATTTTTCTCCTTGGACAATGCTCCATCTTCTGGGATGCATCTGAGATTCCTCTTAGGCGTCTCCCGCAGACATTTTTCCCGTGGTTTGGGTCCCTTTAATCCCGGGTAGCAACCCCAGACTCCTCCAGGAAAGATATCCGGGATCATTTTTCTCCTTGGACAATGCTCCATCCTCTGGGATGCATCCGAAACTCCTTGCAGGTATGTCCCTGAGTTTTTATTCCGGTGTTTTGGGGCCCTGTGATCCCGGGTAGCAACCCCAGACTCCTCCAGGGAAGATACCCGAGATGATTTTTCTCCTTGGACAAAGCTCCATCCTCTGGGCTGCATCCGAGACTTGTCGCAGCTATGTCCCTGAGTCTTTTTCTCACGGTTTATGGTTCTGTCATCCCAGGTAGCAACCCCAGACTCCTCAAGGGAAGACACCCAATATGATTTTTCTCTCTTGACAGTGGTCCATCCTGCGGGATCTACCCAGAAATCCTCCCAGGCGTCTCCCGCAGAGTTTTCTCCAGTGCTTTAGGGCCCTGTGATCCCGGGTACCAACCCCAGACTCCTCCAGGGAAGATACCCGAGATAATTTTTCTCCTTGGACAATGCTCCATCCTCTGGGAAGCATCCGAGACTCCTTGCAGCTTTTTCCCTGAGTGTTTATTCCGGTGCTTTTGGGCCCTGTTATCCCGGGTAGCAACCCCAGACTCCTCTGTGGAAGATACCCAAGTTGATTTTTCTCCTTGGACTATTGTCCATCCTGCGGGATGCACCCGAGACTCCTCCCAGCTCTGTTTCTGAGTGTTTTCTTCCTGGGGTTTAGGGCCCTGTGATCCCGGGTAGCAACCCCAGACTCCTCCAGGGAAGATACCCGAGATGATTTTTCTCTTTGGACAATGCTCCATCCTCTGGGATGCATCTGAGATTCCTCCCAGGCGTCTCCCGCAGACATTTTTCCTGTGGTTTGGTTCCCTGTAATCCCGGGTAGCAACCCCAGACTCCTCCAGGAAAGATACCTGAGATGATTTTTCTCCTTGGACAATGCTCCATCTTCTGGGATGCATCTGAGATTCCTCCCAGGCGTCTCCCGCAGATATTTTTCCTGTGTTTTGGGTCCCTGTAATCCCGGGTAGCAACCCCAGACTCCTCCAGGGAAGATACCCGAGATGATTTTTCTCCTTGGACAAAGCTCCATCCTCTGGGAAGCATCCGAGACTCCTTGCAGGTATGTCCCTGATTGTTTATTCCGGTGTTTTGGGGCCCTGTGATCCCGGGTAGCAACCCCAGACTCCTCCAGGGAAGATACCCGAGATGATTTTTCTCCTTGGACAATGCTCCATCTTCTGGGATGCATCTGAGATTCCTCCCAGGCGTCTCCCGCAAACATTTTTCCTGTGGTTTGATTCCCTGTAATCCCGGGTAGCAACCCCAGACTCCTCCAGGGAAGATACCCGAGATGATTTTTCTCCTTGGACAAAGCTCCATCCTCTGGGAAGCATCCGAGACTCCTTGCAGGTATGTCCCTGAGTCTTTATTCCGGTGGTTGAGCGCCCTGTCATCCTGGGTAGCAATCCCAGACTCCTCCAGGGAAGATACCCGAGATGATTTTTTTCTTTGGACAATGCTCCATCCTCTGGGATGCATCTGAGATTCCTCCCAGGCATCTCCCGCAGACATTTTTCCTGTGGTTTGGTTCCCTGTAATCCCGGGTAGCAACCCCAGACTCCTCCAGGAAAGATACCCGAGATGATTTTTCTCCTTGGACAATGCTCCATCTTCTGGGATGCATCTGAGATTCCTCCCAGGCGTCTCCCGCAGACATTTTTCCTGTGGTTTGGGTCCCTGTAATCCCGGGTACCAACCCGAGACTCCTCCAGGGAATATACCCGAGATGATTTTTCTCCTTGGACAAAGCTCCATCCTCTGGGAAGCATCCGAGACTCCTTGCAGGTATGTCCCTGATTGTTTATTCCGGTGTTTTGGGGCCCTGTGATCCCGGGTAGCAACCCCAGACTCCTCCAGGGAATATACCCGAGATGATTTTTCTCCTTGGACAAAGCTCCATCCTCTGGGAAGCATCCGAGACTCCTTCCAGGTATGTCCCTGAGTCTTTATTCCGGTGGTTGAGCACCCTGTCATCCTGGGTAGCAATCCCAGACTCCTCCAGGGAAGATACCCGAGATGATTTTTCTCCTTGGACAAAGCTCCATCCTCTGGGAAGCATCCGAGACTCCTTCCAGGTATGTCCCTGAGTCTTTATTCCGGTGGTTGAGCACCCTGTCATCCTGGGTAGCAATCCCAGACTCCTCCAGGGAAGATACCCGAGATGATTTTTCTCCTTGGACAAAGCTCCATCCTCTGG
Organism: Vanellus vanellus; assembly: GCF_965231255.1. Taxonomy (NCBI): domain Eukaryota; kingdom Metazoa; phylum Chordata; class Aves; order Charadriiformes; family Charadriidae; genus Vanellus; species Vanellus vanellus. The sequence goes on from NW_028126614.1 coordinate 1,007,808, forward strand.
GAAGCATCCGAAACTCCTTCCAGGTATGTCCCTGAGTGTTTATTCCGGTGTTTTGGGGCCCTGTGATCCCGGGTAGCAACCCCAGACTCCTCCAGGGAAGATACCCGAGATGATTTTTCTCCTGGGACAAAGCTCCATCTTCTGGGATGCATATGAGATTCCTCCCAGGCATCTCCCAGACATTTTTCCTGTGGTTTGGGTCCCTGTAATCCCGGGTAGCAACCCCAGACTCCTCCAGGGAAGATACCCGAGATGATTTTTCTCCTTGGACAAAGCTCCATCCTCTGGGAAGCATCCGAGACTTGTGGCAGCTATGTCCCTGAGTCTTTTTCTCACGGTTTATGGTTCTGTCATCCCAGGTAGCAACCCCAGACTCCTCCAGGGAAGACACCCAAGATGATTTTTCTCTCTTGACAGTGGTCCATCCTGCGGGATCTACCCAGAATTCCTCCCAGGCGTCTCCCGCAGAGTTTTCTCCAGTGCTTTAGGGCCCTGTGATCCCGGGTAGCAACCCCAGACTCCTCCAGGGAAGATACCCAAGTTGATTTTTCTCCTTGGACTATTGTCCATCCTGCGGGATGCACCCGAGACTCCTCCCAGCTCTGTTTCTGAGTGTTTTCTTCCTGGGGTTTAGGGCCCTGAGATCCCGGGTAGCAACCCCAGACTCCTTCAGGGAAGATACCCGAGATGATTTTTCTCTTTGGACAATGCTCCATCCTCTGGGATGCATCTGAGATTCCTCCCAGGCGTCTCCCGCAGACATTTTTCCTGTGGTTTGGTTCCCTGTAATCCCGGGTAGCAACCCCAGACTCCTCCAGGGAAGATACCCGAGATGATTTTTCTCCTTGGACAATGTTCCATCCTCTGGGAAGCATCCGGGACTCCTTGCAGCTTTTTCCCTGAGTGTTTATTCCGGTGCTTTTGGGCCCTGTCATCCCGGGTAGCAACCCCAGACTCCTCCGTGGAAGATACCCAAGTTGATTTTTCTCCTTGGAGTATTGTCCATCCTGCGGGATGCACCCGAGTCTCCTCCCAGCTCTGTTTCTGAGTGTTTTCTTCCTGGGGTTTAGGGCCCTGTGATCCCGGGTAGCAACCCCAGACTCCTCCAGGAAAGATACCTGAGATGATTTTTCTCCTTGGACAATGCTCCATCTTCTGGGATGCATCTGAGATTCCTCCCAGGCGTCTCCCGCAGACATTTTTCCTGTGTTTTGGGTCCCTGTAATCCCGGGTAGCAACCCCAGACTCCTCCAGGGAAGATACCCGAGATGATTTTTCTCCTTGGACAAAGCTCCATCCTCTGGGAAGCATCCGAGACTCCTTGCAGGTATGTCCCTGATTGTTTATTCCGGTGTTTTGGGGCCCTGTGATCCCGGGTAGCAACCCCAGACTCCTCCAGGGAAGATACCCGAGATGATTTTTCTCCTTGGACAATGCTCCATCTTCTGGGATGCATCTGAGATTCCTCCCAGTCGTCTCCCGCAAACATTTTTCCTGTGGTTTGGGTCCCTGTAATCCCGGGTAGCAACCCCAGACTCCTCCAGGGAAGATACCCGAGATGATTTTTCTCCTTGGACAAAGCTCCATCCTCTGGGAAGCATCCGAGACTCCTTGCAGGTATGTCCCTGAGTCTTTATTCCGGTGGTTGAGCGCCCTGTGATCCCGGGTAGCAATCCCAGACTCCTCCAGGGAAGATACCCGAGATGAATTTTCTCCTTGGACAAAGCTCCATCCTCTGGGATGCATCCGAGACTTGTCGCAGCTATGTCCCTGAGTCTTTTTCTCACGGTTTATGTTTTTGTCATCCCAGGTAGCAACCCCAGACTCCTCCAGGGAAGACACCCAATATGATTTTTCTCTCTTGACAGTGGTCCATCCTACGGGATCTACCCAGAATTCCTCCCAGGCGTCTCCCGCAGAGTTTTATCCAGTGCTTTAGGGCCCTGTGATCCCGGGTAGCAACCCCAGACTCCTCCAGGGAAGATACCCGAGATAATTTTTCTCCTTGGACAAAGCTCCATCCTCTGGGAAGCATCCGAAACTCCTTGTAGGTATGTCCCTGAGTCTTTATTTCGGTGTTTTGGGGCCCTGTGATCCCGGGTAGCAACCCCAGACTCCTCCAGGGAAGATACCCGAGATGATTTTTCTCCTTGGACAATGCTCCATCCTCTGGGAAGCATCCAAGACTCCTTGCAGCTTTTTCCCTGAGTGTTTATTCCGGTGCTTTTGGGCCCTGTCATCCCGGGTAGCAACCCCAGACTCCTCCAGGGAAGATACCCAAGTTGATTTTTCTCCTTGGACTATTGTCCATCCTGCGGGATGCACCCGAGACTCCTCCCAGCTCTGTTTCTGAGTGTTTTCTTCCTGGGGTTTAGGGCCCTGTGATCCCGGGTAGCAACCCCAGACTCCTCCAGGGAAGATACCCGAGATGATTTTTTTCTTTGGACAATGCTCCATCCTCTGGGATGCATCTGAGATTCCTCCCAGGCATCTCCCGCAGACATTTTTCCTGTGGTTTGGTTCCCTGTAATCCCGGGTAGGAACCCCAGACTCCTCCAGGAAAGATACCCGAGATGATTTTTCTCCTTGGACAAAGCTCCATCCTCTGGGAAGCATCCGAGACTCCTTCCAGGTATGTCCCTGAGTCTTTATTCCGGTGGTTGAGCACCCTGTCATCCTGGGTAGCAATCCCAGACTCCTCCAGGGAAGATACCCGAGATGATTTTTCTCCTTGGACAAAGCTCCATCCTCTGGGAAGCATCCGAGACTCCTTGCAGGTATGTCCCTGAGTGTTTATTCCGGTGTTTTGGGGCCCTGTGATCCCGGGTAGCAACCCCAGACTCCTCCAGGGAAGATACCCGAGATGATTTTTCTCCTGGGACAAAGCTCCATCTTCTGGGATGCATCTGAGATTCCTCCCAGGCGTCTCCCGCAGACATTTTTCCTGTGGTTTGGTTCCCTGTAATCCCGGGTAGCAACCCCAGACTCCTCCAGGCAAGACACCCAATATGATTTTTCTCTCTTGACAGTGGTCCATCCTGCGGGATCTACCCAGAATTCCTCCCAGGCGTCTCCCGCAGAGTTTTCTGCAGTGCTTTAGGGCCCTGTGATCCCGGGTAGCAACCCCAGACTCCTCCAGGGAAGATACCCGAGATGATTTTTCTCCTTGGACAATGCTCCATCCTCTGGGAAGCATCCAAGACTCCTTGCAGCTTTTTCCCTGAGTGTTTATTCCGGTGCTTTTGGGCCCTGTCATCCCGGGTAGCAACCCCAGACTCTTCCATGGAAGATACCCAAGTTGATTTTTCTCCTTGGACTATTGTCCATCCTGCGGGATGCACCCGAGACTCCTCCCAGCTCTGTTTCTGAGTGTTTTCTTCCTGGGGTTTAGGGCCCTGTGATCCCGGGTAGCAACCCCAGACTCCTCCAGGGAAGATACCCGAGATGATTTTTCTCTTTGGACAATGCTCCATCCTCTGGGATGCATCTGAGATTCCTCCCAGGCATCTCCCGCAGACATTTTTCCTGTGGTTTGGTTCCCTGTAATCCCGGGTAGCAACCCCAGACTCCTCCAGGGAAGATACCCGAGATGATTTTTCTCTTTGGACAATGCTCCATCCTCTGGGATGCATCTGAGATTCCTCCCAGGCGTCTCCCGCAGACATTTTTCCTGTGGTTTGGTTCCCTGTAATCCCGGGTAGCAACCCCAGACTCCTCCAGGAAAGATACCCGAGATGATTTTTCTCCTTGGACAATGCTCCATCTTCTGGGATGCATCTGAGATTCCTCCCAGGCGTCTCCCGCAGACATTTTTCCTGTGGTTTGGTTCCCTGTAATCCCGGGTAGCAACCCGAGACTCCTCCAGGGAATATACCCGAGATGATTTTTCTCCTTGGACAAAGCTCCATCCTCTGGGAAGCATCCGAGACTCCTTGCAGGTATGTCCCTGATTGTTTATTCCGGTGTTTTGGGGCCCTGTGATCCCGGGTAGCAACCCCAGACTCCTCCAGGGAATATACCCGAGATGATTTTTCTCCTTGGACAAAGCTCCATCCTCTGGGAAGCATCCGAGACTCCTTCCAGGTATGTCCCTTAGTCTTTATTCCGGTGGTTTAGCGCCCTGTCATCCTGGGTAGCAATCCCAGACTCCTCCAGGGAAGATACCCGAGATGATTTTTCTCCTTGGACAAAGCTCCATCCTCTGGGAAGCATCCGAGACTTGTGGCAGCTATGTCCCTGAGTCTTTTTCTCACGGTTTATGGTTCTGTCATCCCAGGTAGCAACCCCAGACTCCTCCAGGGAAGACACCCAATATGATTTTTCTCTCTTGACAGTGGTCCATCCTGCGGGATCTACCCAGAATTCCTCCCAGGCGTCTCCCGCAGAGTTTTCTCCAGTGCTTTAGGGCCCTGTGATCCCGGGTAGCAACCCCAGACTCCTCCAGGGAAGATACCCGAGATGATTTTTCTCCTTGGACAATGCTCCATCCTCTGGGAAGCATCCGAGACTCCTTACAGCTTTGTCCCTGAGTGTTTATTCCAGTGCTTTAGGGCCCTGTGATCCCGGGTAGCAACCCCAGACTCCTCCAGGGAAGATACCCGAGATGATTTTTCTCTTTGGACAATGCTCCATCCTCTGGGATGCATCTGAGATTCCTCCCATGCGTCTCCCGCAGACATTTTTCCTGTTGTTTGGTTCCCTGTAATCCCGGGTAGCAACCCCAGACTCCTCCAGGGAAGATACCCGAGATGATTTTTCTCCTTGGACAATGCTCCATCCTCTGGGATGCATCCGAGACTTGTCGCAGCTATGTCCCTGAGTCTTTTTTCTCGCGGTTTAGGGTTCTGTCATCCCAGGTAGCAACCCCAGATTCCTCCAGGGAAGACACCCAATATGATTTTTCTCTCTTGACAGTGGTCCATCCTGCGGGATCTACCCAGAACTCCTCCCAGGCGTCTCCCGCAGAGTTTTCTCCAGTGCTTTAGGGCCCTGTGATTCCAGGCAGGAACCCCAGACTCCTCCAGGGAAGGTACCCGAGATGATTTTTCTCCTTGGACAATGCTCCATCCTCTGGGAAGCATCCGAGACTCCTTGCAGCTTTGTCCCTGAGTGTTTATCCCAGTGCTTTTTGGCCCTGTGATCCCGGGTAGCAACACCAGACTCCTCCAGGGAAGATACCCGAGATGATTTTTCTCCTTGGACAAAGCTCCATCCTCTGGGAAGCATCTTAGACTCCTTGCAGGTATGTACCTGAGTCTTTATTCCGGTGGTTTAGCGCCCTGTCATCCTGGGTAGCAACCCCAGACTCCTCCAGGGAAGATACCCGAGATGATTTTTCTCGTTGGACAATGCTCCATCCTCCTGGATGCATCCGAGACTTGTCGCAGCTATGTCCCTGAGTCTTTTTCCTCGCGGTTTAGGGTTCTGTCATCCCAGGTAGCAACCCCAGACTCCTCCAGGGAAGACACCCAATATGATTTTTCTCTCTTGACAGTGGACCATCCTGTGAGACCTACCCAGAATTCCTCCCAGGCGTCTCCCACAGAGTTTTCTCCAGTGATTTAGGGCCCTGTGAACCCGGGTAGCAACCCCAGACTCCTCCAGGGAAGATACCCGAGATGATTTTTCTCCTTGGACAAAGCTCCATCCTCTGGGAAACATCCGAGACTCCTTGCAGCTTTGTCCCTGAGTGTTTATTCCAGTGCTTTAGGGCCCTGTAATCCCGGGTAGCAACCCCAGATTCCTCCAGGGAAGATACCCGAGATGATTTTTCTCCTTGGACAATGCTCCATCTTCTGGGATGCATCTGAGATTCCTCCCAGGCGTCTCCCGCAGAGTTTTCTCCAGTGCTTTAGGGCCCTGTGATCCCAGGTAGCAACCCCAGACTCCTCCAGGGAAGATACCCGAGGTGATTTTTCTCCTTGGACAATGCTCCATCTTCTGGGATGCATCTGAGATTCCTCCCAGGCGTCTCCCGCAAACATTTTTCCTGTGGTTTGGGTCCCTGTAATCCCGGGTAGCAACCCCAGACTCCTCCAGGGAAGATACCCGAGACGATTTTTCTCCTTGGACAAAGCTCCATCCTCTGGGAAGCATCCGAGACTCCTTGCAGGTATGTCCCTGATTGTTTATTCCGGTGTTTTGGGGCCCTGTGATCCCGGGTAGCAACCCCAGACTCCTCCAGGGAAGATACCCGAGATGATTTTTCTCCTTGAACAATGCTCCATCTTCTGGGATGCATCTGACATTCCTCCCAGGCGTCTCACGCAAATATTTTTCCTGTGTTTTGGGTCCCTGTAATCCCGGGTAGCAACCCCAGACTCCTCCAGGGAAGATACCCGAGATGATTTTTCTCCTTGGACAAAGCTCCATCCTCTGGGAAGCATCCGAGACTCCTTCCAGGTATGTCCCTGAGTCTTTATTCCGGTGGTTGAGCACCCTGTCATCCTGGGTAGCAATCCCAGACTCCTCCAGGGAAGATACCCGAGATGATTTTTCTCCTTGGACAAAGCTCCATCCTCTGGGAAGCATCCGAGACTCCTTGCAGGTATGTCCCTGAGTGTTTATTCCGGTGTTTTGGGGCCCTGTGATCCCGGGTAGCAACCCCAGACTCCTCCAGGGAAGATACCCGAGATGATTTTTCTCCTGGGACAAAGCTCCATCTTCTGGGATGCATATGAGATTCCTCCCAGGCATCTCCCAGACATTTTTCCTGTGGTTTGGGTCCCTGTAATCCCGGGTAGCAACTCCAGACTCCTCCAGGGAAGATACCCGAGATGATTTTTCTCCTTGGACAAAGCTCCATCCTCTGGGAAGCATCCGAGACTTGTCGCAGCTATGTCCCTGAGTCTTTTTCTCACGGTTTATGGTTCTGTCATCCCAGGTAGCAACCCCAGACTCCTCTAGGGAAGACACCCAATATGATTTTTCTCTCTTGGCAGTGGTCCATCCTGCGGGATCTACCCAGAATTCCTCCCAGGCGTCTCCCGCAGAGTTTTCTCCAGTGCTTTAGGGCCCTGTGATCCCGGGTAGCAACCCCAGACTCCTCCAGGGAAGATACGCGAGATGATTTTTCTCCTTGGACAATGCTCCATCTTCTGGGATGCATCTGAGATTCCTCCCAGGCGTCTCCCGCAGACATTTTTCCTGTGGTTTGGGTCCCTGTAATCCCGGGTAGCAACCCCAGACTCCTCCAGGGAAGATACCCGAGATGATTTTTCTCCTTGGACAAAGCTCCATCTTCTGGGATGCATCTGAGATTCCTCCCAGGCGTCTCCCGCAAACATTTTTCCTGTAGTTTGGGTCCCTGTAATCCCGGGTAGCAACCCCAGACTCCTCCAGGGAAGATACCCGAGGTGATTTTTCTCCTTGGACAATGCTCCATCTTCTGGGATGCATCTGAGATTCCTCCCAGGCGTCTCCCGCAGACATTTTTCCTGTGGTTTGGGTCCCTGTAATCCCGGGTAGCAACCCCAGACTCCTCCAGGGAAGATACCCGAGATGATTTTTCTCCTTGGACAATTCTCCATCCTCTGGGATGCATCCGAGACTTGTCGCAGCTATGTCCCTGAGTCTTTTTTCTCGCGGTTTAGGGTTCTGTCATCCCAGGTAGCAACCCCAGACTCCTCCAGGGAAGACACCCAATATGATTTTTCTCTCTTGACAGTGGTCCATCCTGCGGGATCTACCCAGAATTCCTCCCAGGCGTCTCCCGCAGAGTTTTCTCCAGTGCTTTAGGGCCCTCTGATCCCGGGTAGCAACCCCAGACTCCTCCAGGGAAGATACCCGAGATGATTTTTCTCCTTGGACAATGCTCCATCCTCTGGGAAGCATCCGAGACTCCTTGCAGGTATGTCCCTGAGTGTTTATTCCGGTGTTTTGGGGCCCTGTGATCCCGGGTAGCAACCCCAGACTCCTCCAGGGTAGATACCCGAGATGATTTTTCTCCTTGGACAATGCTCCATCTTCTGGGATGCATCTGAGATTCCTCCCAGGCGTGTCCCGCAAACATTTTTCCTGTGGCTTGGGTCCCTGTAATCCCGGGTAGCAACCCCAGACTCCTCCAGGGAAGATACCCGAGATGATTTTTCTCCTTGGACAATGCTCCATCCTCTGGGATGCATCTGAGATTCCTCCCATGCGTCTCCCGCAGACATTTTTCCTGTTGTTTGGTTCCCTGTAATCCCGGGTAGCAACCCCAGACTCCTCCAGGGAAGATACCCGAGATGATTTTTCTCCTTGGACAATGCTCCATCCTCTGGGATGCATCCGAGACTTGTCGCAGCTATGTCCCTGAGTCTTTTTTCTCGCGGTTTAGGGTTCTGTCATCCCAGGTAGCAACCCCAGATTCCTCCAGGGAAGACACCCAATATGATTTTTCTCTCTTGACAGTGGTCCATCCTGCGGGATCTACCCAGAACTCCTCCCAGGCGTCTCCCGCAGAGTTTTCTCCAGTGCTTTAGGGCCCTGTGATTCCAGGCAGGAACCCCAGACTCCTCCAGGGAAGGTACCCGAGATGATTTTTCTCCTTGGACAATGCTCCATCCTCTGGGAAGCATCCGAGACTCCTTGCAGCTTTGTCCCTGAGTGTTTATCCCAGTGCTTTTTGGCCCTGTGATCCCGGGTAGCAACACCAGACTCCTCCAGGGAAGATACCCGAGATGATTTTTCTCCTTGGACAAAGCTCCATCCTCTGGGAAGCATCTTAGACTCCTTGCAGGTATGTACCTGAGTCTTTATTCCGGTGGTTTAGCGCCCTGTCATCCTGGGTAGCAACCCCAGACTCCTCCAGGGAAGATACCCGAGATGATTTTTCTCGTTGGACAATGCTCCATCCTCCTGGATGCATCCGAGACTTGTCGCAGCTATGTCCCTGAGTCTTTTTCCTCGCGGTTTAGGGTTCTGTCATCCCAGGTAGCAACCCCAGACTCCTCCAGGGAAGACACCCAATATGATTTTTCTCTCTTGACAGTGGACCATCCTGTGAGACCTACCCAGAATTCCTCCCAGGCGTCTCCCACAGAGTTTTCTCCAGTGATTTAGGGCCCTGTGAACCCGGGTAGCAACCCCAGACTCCTCCAGGGAAGATACCCGAGATGATTTTTCTCCTTGGACAAAGCTCCATCCTCTGGGAAACATCCGAGACTCCTTGCAGCTTTGTCCCTGAGTGTTTATTCCAGTGCTTTAGGGCCCTGTAATCCCGGGTAGCAACCCCAGACTCCTCCAGGGAAGATACCCGAGATGATTTTTCTCCTTGGACAATGCTCCATCTTCTGGGATGCATCTGAGATTCCTCCCAGGCGTCTCCCGCAGAGTTTTCTCCAGTGCTTTAGGGCCCTGTGATCCCATGTAGCAACCCCAGACTCCTCCAGGGAAGATACCCGAGGTGATTTTTCTCCTTGGACAATGCTCCATCTTCTGGGATGCATCTGAGATTCCTCCCAGGCGTCTCCCGCAAACATTTTTCCTGTGGTTTGGGTCCCTGTAATCCCGGGTAGCAACCCCAGACTCCTCCAGGGAAGATACCCGAGACGATTTTTCTCCTTGGACAAAGCTCCATCCTCTGGGAAGCATCCGAGACTCCTTGCAGGTATGTCCCTGATTGTTTATTCCGGTGTTTTGGGGCCCTGTGATCCCGGGTAGCAACCCCAGACTCCTCCAGGGAAGATACCCGAGATGATTTTTCTCCTTGAACAATGCTCCATCTTCTGGGATGCATCTGACATTCCTCCCAGGCGTCTCACGCAAATATTTTTCCTGTGTTTTGGGTCCCTGTAATCCCGGGTAGCAACCCCAGACTCCTCCAGGGAAGATACCCGAGATGATTTTTCTCCTTGGACAAAGCTCCATCCTCTGGGAAGCATCCGAGACTCCTTCCAGGTATGTCCCTGAGTCTTTATTCCGGTGGTTGAGCACCCTGTCATCCTGGGTAGCAATCCCAGACTCCTCCAGGGAAGATACCCGAGATGATTTTTCTCCTTGGACAAAGCTCCATCCTCTGGGAAGCATCCGAGACTCCTTGCAGGTATGTCCCTGAGTGTTTATTCCGGTGTTTTGGGGCCCTGTGATCCCGGGTAGCAACCCCAGACTCCTCCAGGGAAGATACCCGAGATGATTTTTCTCCTGGGACAAAGCTCCATCTTCTGGGATGCATATGAGATTCCTCCCAGGCATCTCCCAGACATTTTTCCTGTGGTTTGGGTCCCTGTAATCCCGGGTAGCAACTCCAGACTCCTCCAGGGAAGATACCCGAGATGATTTTTCTCCTTGGACAAAGCTCCATCCTCTGGGAAGCATCCGAGACTTGTCGCAGCTATGTCCCTGAGTCTTTTTCTCACGGTTTATGGTTCTGTCATCCCAGGTAGCAACCCCAGACTCCTCTAGGGAAGACACCCAATATGATTTTTCTCTCTTGGCAGTGGTCCATCCTGCGGGATCTACCCAGAATTCCTCCCAGGCGTCTCCCGCAGAGTTTTCTCCAGTGCTTTAGGGCCCTGTGATCCCGGGTAGCAACCCCAGACTCCTCCAGGGAAGATACGCGAGATGATTTTTCTCCTTGGACAATGCTCCATCTTCTGGGATGCATCTGAGATTCCTCCCAGGCGTCTCCCGCAGACATTTTTCCTGTGGTTTGGGTCCCTGTAATCCCGGGTAGCAACCCCAGACTCCTCCAGGGAAGATACCCGAGATGATTTTTCTCCTTGGACAAAGCTCCATCTTCTGGGATGCATCTGAGATTCCTCCCAGGCGTCTCCCGCAAACATTTTTCCTGTAGTTTGGGTCCCTGTAATCCCGGGTAGCAACCCCAGACTCCTCCAGGGAAGATACCCGAGGTGATTTTTCTCCTTGGACAATGCTCCATCTTCTGGGATGCATCTGAGATTCCTCCCAGGCGTCTCCCGCAGACATTTTTCCTGTGGTTTGGGTCCCTGTAATCCCGGGTAGCAACCCCAGACTCCTCCAGGGAAGATACCCGAGATGATTTTTCTCCTTGGACAATTCTCCATCCTCTGGGATGCATCCGAGACTTGTCGCAGCTATGTCCCTGAGTCTTTTTTCTCGCGGTTTAGGGTTCTGTCATCCCAGGTAGCAACCCCAGACTCCTCCAGGGAAGACACCCAATATGATTTTTCTCTCTTGACAGTGGTCCATCCTGCGGGATCTACCCAGAATTCCTCCCAGGCGTCTCCCGCAGAGTTTTCTCCAGTGCTTTAGGGCCCTCTGATCCCGGGTAGCAACCCCAGACTCCTCCAGGGAAGATACCCGAGATGATTTTTCTCCTTGGACAATGCTCCATCCTCTGGGAAGCATCCGAGACTCCTTGCAGGTATGTCCCTGAGTGTTTATTCCGGTGTTTTGGGGCCCTGTGATCCCGGGTAGCAACCCCAGACTCCTCCAGGGTAGATACCCGAGATGATTTTTCTCCTTGGACAATGCTCCATCTTCTGGGATGCATCTGAGATTCCTCCCAGGCGTGTCCCGCAAACATTTTTCCTGTGGCTTGGGTCCCTGTAATCCCGGGTAGCAACCCCAGACTCCTCCAGGGAAGATACCCGAGATGATTTTTCTCCTTGGACAATGCTCCATTTTCTGGGATGCATCTGAGATTCCTCCCAGGCGTCTCCCGCAGACATTTTTCCTGTGGTTTGGGTCCCTGTAAACCCGGGTAGCAACCCCAGACTCCTCCAGGAAAGATATCCGGGATGATTTTTCTCCTTAGACAATGCTCCATTCTCTGGGAAGCATCCGAGACTCCTTGCAGGTATGTCCCTGAGTGTTTATTCCGGAGTTTTGTGGCCCTGTGATCCCGGGTAGCAACCCCAGACTCCTCCGTGGAAGATACCCAAGTTGATTTTTCTCCTTGGAATATTGTCCATCCTGCGGGATGCACCCGAGACTCCTCCCAGCTCTGTTTCTGAGTGTTTTCTTCCTGGGGTTTAGGGCCCTGTGATCCCGGGTAGCAACCCCAGACTCCTCCAGGGAAGATACCCGAGATGATTTTTCTCCTTGGACAAAGCTCCACCCTCTGGGAAGCATCCGAGACTCCTTGCAGGTATGTCCCTGAGTCTTTATTTCGGTGGTTTAGCGCCCTGTCATCCTGGGTAGCAATCCCAGACTCCTCCAGGGAAGATACCCGAGATGAATTTTCTCCTTGGACAAAGCTCCATCCTCTGGGAAGCATCCGAGACTCCTTGCAGGTATGTCCCTGAGTGTTTATTCCGGTGTTTTGGGGCCCTGTGATACCGGGTAGCAACCCCAGACTCCTCCAGGGAATATACCCGAGATGATTTTTCTCCTGGGACAAAGCTCCATCTTCTGGGATGCATATGAGATTCGTCCCAGGCATTTCCCAGACATTTTTCCTGTGGTTTGGTTCCCTGTAATCCCGGGTAGCAACCCCAGACTCCTCCAGGGAAGATACCCGAGATGATTTTTCTCCTTGGACAAAGCTCCATCCTCTGGGCTGCATCCGAGACTTGTCGCAGCTATGTCCCTGAGTCTTTTTCTCACGGTTTATGGTTCTGTCATCCCAGGTAGCAACCCCAGATTCCTCCAGGGAAGACACCCAGTATGATTTTTCTCTCTTGACAGTGGTCCATCCTGCGGGATCTACCCAGAATTCCTCCCAGGCGTCTCCCGCAGACATTTTTCCTGTGTTTTGGGTCCCTGTAATCCCGGGTAGCAACCCCAGACTCCTCCAGGGAAGATACCCGAGATGATTTTTCTCCTTGGACAATGCTCCATCTTCTGGGATGCATCTGAGATTCCTCCCAGGCGTCTCCCGCAAACATTTTTCCTGTGGTTTGGGTCCCTGTAATCCCGGGTAGCAACCCCAGACTCCTCCAGGGAAGATACCCGAGACGATTTTTCTCCTTGGACAAAGCTCCATCCTCTGGGATGCATCCGAGACTTGTCGCAGCTATGTCCCTGAGTCTTTTTCTCACGGTTTATGGTTCTGTCATCCCAGGTAGCAACCCCAGACTCCTCCAGGGAAGACACCCAATATGATTTTTCTCTCTTGACAGTGGTCCATCCTGCGGGATCTACCCAGAATTCCTCCCAGGTGTCTCCCGCAGAGTTTTCTCCAGTGCTTTAGGGCCCTGTGATCCCGGGTAGCAACCCCAGACTCCTCCAGGGAAGATACCCGAGATAATTTTTCTCCTTGGACAATGCTCCATCCTCTGGGAAGCATCCGAGACTCCTTGCAGCTTTTTCCCTGAGTGTTTATTCCGGTGCTTTTGGGCCCTGTCATCCCGGGTAGCAACCCCAGACTCCTCCGTGGAAGATACCCAAGTTGATTTTTCTCCTTGGACTATTGTCCATCCTGAGGGATGCACCCGAGACTCCTCCCAGCTCTGTTTCTGAGTGTTTTCTTCCTGGGGTTTAGGGCCCTGTGATCCCGGGTAGCAACCCCAGACTCCTCCAGGGAAGATACCCGAGATGATTTTTCTCCTTGGAGAATGCTCCATCTTCTGGGATGCATCTGAGATTCCTCCCAGGCGTCTCCCGCAGACATTTTTCCTGTGGTTTGGGTCCCTGTAATCCCGGGTAGCAACCCCAGACTCCTCCAGGGAAGATACCCAAGATGATTTTTCTCCTTAGACAATGCTCCATTCTCTGGGAAGCATCCGAGACTCCTTGCAGGTATGTCCCTGAGTGTTTATTCCGGTGTTTTGGGGCCCTGTGATCCCGGGTAGCAACCTCAGACTCCTCCAGGGAAGATACCCGAGATAATTTTTCTCCTTGGACAATGCTCCATCCTCTGGGAAGCATCCGAAACTCCTTGCAGGTATGTCCCTGAGTGTTTATTCCGGTGTTTTGGGGCCCTGTGCTCCCGGGTAGCAACCCCAGACTCCTCCAGGGAAGATACCCGAGATGATTTTTCTCCTGGGACAAAGCTCCATCTTCTGGGATGCATATGAGATTCCTCCCAGGCATCTCCCGCAGAGTTTTCTCCAGTGCTTTAGGGCCCTGTGATCCCGGGTAGCAACCCCAGACTCCTCCAGGGAAGATACCCGAGATGAATTTTCTCCTTGGACAAAGCTCCATCCTCTGGGAAGCATCCGAGACTCCTTGCAGGTATGTCCCTGAGTGTTTATTCCAGTGCTTTAGGGCCCTGTGATCCCGGGTAGCAACCCCAGACTCCTCCAGGGAAGACACCCGAGATGATTTTTCTCCTTGGACAATGCTCCATCTTCTGGGATGCATCTGAGATTCCTCCCAGGCGTCTCCCGCAGACATTTTTCCCGTGGTTTGGGTCCCTTTAATCCCGGGTAGCAACCCCAGACTCCTCTAGGGAAGGTACCCGAGATAATTTTTCTCCTTGGACAATGCTCCATCCTCTGGGAAGCATCCGAAACTCCTTGCAGGTATGTCCCTGAGTTTTTATTCCGGTGTTTTCGGGCCCTGTGATCCCGGGTAGCAACCCCAGACTCCTCCAGGGAAGATACCCGAGATGATTTTTCTCCTTGGACAAAGCTCCATCCTCTGGGCTGCATCCGAGACTTGTCGCAGCTATGTCCCTGAGTCTTTTTCTCACGGTTTATGGTTCTGTCATCCCAGGTAGCAACCCCAGACTCCTGCAGGGAAGACACCCAATATGATTTTTCTCTCTTGACAGTGGTCCATCCTGCGGGATCTACCCAGAATTCCTCCCAGGCGTCTCCCGCAGAGTTTTCTCCAGTGCTTTAGGGCCCTGTGATCCCGGGTAGCAACCCCAGACTCCTCCAGGGAAGATACCCGAGATGATTTTTCTCCTTGGACAATGCTCCATCCTCTGGGAAACATCCGAGACTCCTTGCAGCTTTTTCCCTGAGTGTTTATTCCGGTGCTTTTGGGCCCTGTCATCCCGGGTAGCAACCCCAGACTCCTCCGTGGAAGATACCCAAGTTGATTTTTCTCCTTGGACTATTGTCCATCCTGCGGGATGCACCCGAGACTCCTCCCAGCTCTGTTTCTGAGTGTTTTCTTCCTGGGGTTTAGGGCCCTGTGATCCCGGGTAGCAACCCCAGACTCCTCCAGGGAAGATACCCGAGATGATTTTTCTCCTTGGACAATGCTCCATCTTCTGGGATGCATCTGAGATTCCTCCCAGGCGTCTCCCGCAGACATTTTTCCTGTGGTTTGGGTCCCTGTAATCCCGGGTAGCAACCCCAGACTCCTCCAGGGAAGATACCCGAGATGATTTTTCTCCTTAGACAATGCTCCATTCTCTGGGAAGCATCCGAGACTCCTTGCAGGTATGTCCCTGAGTCTTTATTCCGGTGGTTTGGGGCCCTGTGATCCCGGGTAGCAACCCCAGACTCCTCCAGGGAAGATACCCGAGATGATTTTTCTCCTTGGACAAAGCTCCATCCTCTGGGATGCATCCGAGACTTGTCGCAGCTATGTCCCTGAGTCTTTTTTCTCACGGTTTAGGGTTCTGTCATCCCAGGTAGCAACCCCAGACTCCTCCAGGGAAGACACCCAATATGATTTTTCTCTCTTGACAGTGGTCCATCCTGCGGGATCTACCCAGAATTCCTCCCAGGCGTCTCCCGCAGAGTTTTCTCCAGTGCTTTAGGGCCCTGTGATCCCGGGTAGCAACCCCAGACTCCTCCAGGGAAGATACCCGAGATGATTTTTCTCCTTGGACAATGCTCCATTTTCTGGGATGCATCTGAGATTCCTCCCAGGCGTCTCCCGCAGACATTTTTCCTGTGGTTTGGGTCCCTGTAATCCCGGGTAGCAACCCCAGACTCCTCCAGGGAAGATACCCGAGATGATTTTTCTCCTTGGACAATGCTCCATCTTCTGGGATGCATCTGAGATTCCTCCCAGGCGTCTCCCGCAAACATTTTTCCTGTGGTTTGGGTCCCTGTAATCCCGGGTAGCAACCCCAGACTCCTCCAGGGAAGATACCCGAGATGATTTTTCTCCTTGGACAAAGCTCCATCCTCTGGGATGCATCCGAGACTTGTCGCAGCTATGTCCCTGAGTCTTTTTCTCACGGTTTATGGTTCTGTCATCCCAGGTAGCAACCCCAGACTCCTCCAGGGAAGACACCCAATATGATTTTTCTCTCTTGACAGTGGTCCATCCTGCGGGATCTACCCAGAATTCCTCCCAGGTGCCTCCCGCAGAGTTTTCTCCAGTGCTTTAGGGAACTGTGATCCCGGGTAGCAACCCCAGACTCCTCCAGGGAAGATACCCGAGATGATTTTTCTCCTTGGACAATGCTCCATCCTCTGGGAAGCATCCGAGACTCCTTGCAGCTTTTTCCCTGAGTGTTTATTCCGGTGCTTTTGGGCCCTGTCATCCCGGGTAGCAACCCCAGACTCCTCCGTGGAAGATACCCAAGTTGATTTTTCTCCTTGGACTATTGTCCATCCTGAGGGATGCACCCGAGACTCCTCCCAGCTCTGTTTCTGAGTGTTTTCTTCCTGGGGTTTAGGGCCCTGTGATCCCGGGTAGCAACCCCAGACACCTCCAGGGAAGATACCCGAGATGATTTTTCTCCTTGGACAATGCTCCATCTTCTGGGATGCATCTGAGATTCCTCCCAGGCGTCTCCCGCAGACATTTTTCCTGTGGTTTGGGTCCCTGTAATCCCGGGTAGCAACCCCAGACTCCTCCAGGGAAGATACCCGAGATGATTTTTCTCCTTAGACAATGCTCCATTCTCTGGGAAGCATCCGAGACTCCTTGCAGGTATGTCCCTGAGTGTTTATTCCGGTGTTTTGGGGCCCTGTGATCCCGGGTAGCAACCTCAGACTCCTCCAGGGAAGATACCCGAGATAATTTTTCTCCTTGGACAATGCTCCATCCTCTGGGAAGCATCCGAAACTCCTTCCAGGTATGTCCCTGAGTGTTTATTCCGGTGTTTTGGGGCCCTGTGCTCCCGGGTAGCAACCCCAGACTCCTCCAGGGAAGATACCCGAGATGATTTTTCTGCTTGGACAATGCTCCATCCTCTGGGAAACATCCGAGACTCCTTGCAGCTTTTTCCCTGAGTGTTTATTCCGCTGCTTTTGGGCCCTGTCATCCCGGGTAGCAACCCCAGACTCCTCCGTGGAAGATACCCAAGTTGATTTTTCTCCTTGGACTATTGTCCATCCTGAGGGATGCACCCGAGACTCCTCCCAGCTCTGTTTCTGAGTGTTTTCTTCCTGGGGTTTAGGGCCCTGTGATCCCGGGTAGCAACCCCAGACTCCTCCAGGGAAGATACCCGAGATGATTTTTCTCCTTGGACAATGCTCCATCTTCTGGGATGCATCTGAGATTCCTCCCAGGCGTCTCCCGCAGACATTTTTCCTGTGGTTTGGGTACCTGTAATCCCGGGTAGCAACCCCAGACTCCTCCAGGGAAGATACCCGAGATGATTTTTCTCCTTGGACAATGCTCCATTTTCTGGGATGCATCTGAGATTCCTCCCAGGCGTCTCCCGCAGACATTTTTCCTGTGGTTTGGGTCCCTGTAATCCCGGGTAGCAACCCCAGACTCCTCCAGGGAAGATACCCGAGATAATTTTTCTCCTTGGACAATGCTCCATCCTCTGGGAAGCATCCGAAACTCCTTCCAGGTATGTCCCTGAGTGTTTATTCCGGTGTTTTGGGGCCCTGTGCTCCCGGGTAGCAACCCCAGACTCCTCCAGGGAAGATACCCGAGATGATTTTTCTCCTGGGACAAAGCTCCATCTTCTGGGAAGCATCCGAGACTCCTTGCAGGTATGTCCCTGAGTCTTTATTCCGGTGCTTTTGGGCCCTGTGATCCCGGGTAGCAACCCCAGACTCCTCCAGGGAAGATACCCGAGATGATTTTTCTCCTTGGACAATGCTCCATTTTCTGGGATGCATCTGAGATTCCTCCCAGGCGTCTCCCGCAGACATTTTTCCTGTGGTTTGGGTCCCTGTAATCCCGGGTAGCAACCCCAGACTCCTCCAGGGAAGATACCCGAGATAATTTTTCTCCTTGGACAATGCTCCATCCTCTGGGAAGCATCCGAAACTCCTTCCAGGTATGTCCCTGAGTGTTTATTCCGGTGTTTTGGGGCCCTGTGCTCCCGGGTAGCAACCCCAGACTCCTCCAGGGAAGATACCCGAGATGATTTTTCTCCTGGGACAAAGCTCCATCTTCTGGGAAGCATCCGAGACTCCTTGCAGGTATGTCCCTGAGTCTTTATTCCGGTGTTTTGGGGCCCTGTGATCCCGGGTAGCAACCCCAGACTCCTCCAGGGAAGATACCCGAGATGAATTTTCTCCTTGGACAAAGCTCCATCCTCTGGGAAGCATCCGAGACTCCTTGCTGGTATGTCCCTGAGTGTTTATTCCAGTGCTTTAGGGCCCTGTGATCCCGGGTAGCAACCCCAGACTCCTCCAGGGAAGACACGCGAGATGATTTTTCTCCTTGGACAATGCTCCATCTTCTGGGATGCATCTGAGATTCCTCCCAGGCGTCTCCCGCAGACATTTTTCCCGTGGTTTGGGTCCCTTTAATCCCGGGTAGCAACCCCAGACTCCTCTAGGGAAGATACCCGAGATAATTTTTCTCCTTGGACAATGATCCATCCTCTGGGAAGCATCCGAAACTCCTTCCAGGTATGTCCCTGAGTTTTTATTCCGGTGTTTTCGGGCCCTGTGATCCCGGGTAGCAACCCCAGACTCCTCCAGGGAAGATACCCGAGATGATTTTTCTCCTTGGACAAAGCTCCATCCTCTGGGATGCATCCGAGACTTGTCGCAGCTATGTCCCTGAGTCTTTTTCTCACGGTTTATGGTTCTGTCATCCCAGGTAGCAACCCCAGACTCCTCCAGGGAAGACACCCAATATGATTTTTCTCTCTTGACAGTGGTCCATCCTGCGGGATCTACCCAGAATTCCTCCCAGGCGTCTCCCGCAGAGTTTTCTCCAGTGCTTTAGGGCCCTGTGATCCCGGGTAGCAACCCCAGACTCCTCCAGGGAAGATACCCGAGATGATTTTTCTCCTTGGACAATGCTCCATCCTCTGGGAAACATCCGAGACTCCTTGCAGCTTTTTCCCTGAGTGTTTATTCCGGTGCTTTTGGGCCCTGTCATCCCGGGTAGCAACCCCAGACTCCTCCATGGAAGATACCCAAGTTGATTTTTCTCCTTGGACTATTGTCCATCCTGAGGGATGCACCCGAGACTCCTCCCAGCTCTGTTTCTGAGTGTTTTCTTCTTGGGGTTTAGGGCCCTGTGATCCCGGGTAGCAACCCCAGACTCCTCCAGGGAAGATACCCGAGATGATTTTTCTCCTTGGACAATGCTCCATCTTCTGGGATGCATCTGAGATGTCTCCCACAGACATTTTTCCTGTGGTTTGGGTCCCTGTAATCCCGGGTAGCAACCCCAGACTCCTCCAGGGAAGATACCCGAGATGATTTTTCTCCTTAGACAATGCTCCATTCTCTGGGAAGCATCCGAGACTCCTTGCAGGTATGTCCCTGAGTGTTTATTCCGGTGTTTTGGGGCCCTGTGATCCCGGGTAGCAACCCCAGACTCCTCCAGGGAAGATACCCGAGATGATTTTTCTCCTTGGACAAAGCTCCATCCTCTGGGATGCATCCGAGACTTGTCGCAGCTATGTCCCTGAGTCTTTTTTCTCACGGTTTAGGGTTCTGTCATCCCAGGTAGCAACCCCAGACTCCTCCAGGGAAGACACCCAATATGATTTTTCTCTCTTGACAGTGGTCCATCCTGCGGGATCTACCCAGAATTCCTCCCAGGCGTCTCCCGCAGAGTTTTCTCCAGTGCTTTAGGGCCCTGTGATCCCGGGTAGCAACCCCAGACTCCTCCAGGGAAGATACCCGAGATAATTTTTCTCCTTGGACAATGCTCCATCCTCTGGGAAGCATCCGAAACTCCTTCCAGGTATGTCCCTGAGTCTTTATTCCGGTGGTTTAGCGCCCTGTCATCCTGGGTAGCAATCCCAGACTCCTCCAGGGAAGATACCCGAGATGATTTTTCTCCTTGGACAAAGCTCCATCCTCTGGGAAGCATCCGAGACTCCTTGCAGGTATGTCTCTGAGTGTTTATTCCGGTGTTTTTGGGCCCTGTGATCCCGGGTAGCAACCCCAGGCTCCTCCAGGGAAGATAGCCGAGATGATTTTTCTCCTGGGACAAAGCTCCATCTTCTGGGATGCATATGAGATTCCTCCCAGGCATCTCCCAGACATTTTTCCTGTGGTTTGGGTCCCTGTAATCCCGGGTAGCAACCCCAGACTCCTCCAGGGAAGATACCCGAGATAATTTTTCTCCTTGGACAAAGCTCCATCCTCTGGGAAGCATCCGAGACTTGTGGCAGCTATGTCCCTGAGTCTTTTTCTCACGGTTTATGGTTCTGTCATCCCAGGTAGCAACCCCAGACTCCTCCAGGGAAGACACCCAATATGATTTTTCTCCATTGACAGTGGTCCATCCTGCGGGATCTACCCAGAATTCCTCCCAGGCATCTCCCGCAGAGTTTTCTCCAGTGCTTTAGGGCCCTGTGATCCCGGGTAGCAACCCCAGACTCCTCCAGGGAAGATACCCGAGATGATTTTTCTCCTTGGACAATGCTCCATCCTCTGGGAAGCATCCGAGACTCCTTACAGCTTTGTCCCTGAGTGTTTATTCCAGTGCTTTAGGGCCCTGTGATCCCGGGTAGCAACCCCAGACTCCTCCAGGGAAGACACCCGAGATGATTTTTCTCCTTGGACAATGCTCCATCTTCTGGGATGCATCTGAGATTCCTCCCAGGCGTCTCCCGCAGACATTTTTCCCGTGGTTTGGGTCCCTTTAATCCCGGGTAGCAACCCCAGACTCCTCTAGGGAAGATACCCGAGATAATTTTTCTCCTTGGACAATGCTCCATCCTCTGGGAAGCATCCGAAACTCTTTGCAGGTATGTCCCTGAGTTTTTATTCCGGTGTTTTGGGGCCCTGTGATCCCGGGTAGCAACCCCAGAATCCTCCAGGGAAGATACCCGAGATGATTTTTCTCCTTGGACAAAGCTCCATCCTCTGGGATGCATCCGAGACTTGTCGCAGCTATGTCCCTGAGTCTTTTTCTCACGGTTTATGGTTCTGTCATCCCAGGTAGCAACCCCAGACTCCTCCAGGGAAGACACCCAATATGATTTTTCTCTCTTGACAGTGGTCCATCCTGCGGGATCTACCCAGAATTCCTCCCAGGCGTCTCCCGCAGAGTTTTCTCCAGTGCTTTAGGGCCCTGTGATCCCGGGTAGCAACCCCAGACTCCTCCAGGGAAGATACCCGAGATGATTTTTCTCCTTGGACAATGCTCCATCCTCTGGGAAGCATCCGAAACTCCTTCCAGGTATGTCCCTGAGTCTTTATTCCGGTGGTTTAGCGCCCTGTGATCCCGGGTAGCAATCCCAGACTCCTCCAGGGAAGATACCCGAGATGATTTTTCTCCTTGGACAAAGCTCCATCCTCTGGGAAGCATCCGAGACTCCTTGCAGGTATGTCCCTGAGTGTTTATTCCGGTGTTTTGGGGCCCTGTGATCCCGGGTAGCAACCCCAGACTCCTCCAGGGAAGATACCCGAGATGATTTTTCTCCTGGGACAAAGCTCCATCTTCTGGGATGCATATGAGATTCCTCCCAGGCGTCTCCCATACATTTTTCCTGTGGTTTGGGTCCCTGTAATCCCGGGTAGCAACCCCAGACTCCTCCAGGGAAGATACCCGAGATGATTTTTCTCCTTGGACAAAGCTCCATCCTCTGGGAAGCATCCGAAACTCCTTCCAGGTATGTCCCTGAGTCTTTATTCCGGTGTTTTAGCGCCCTGTCATCTTGGGTAGCAATCTCAGACTCCTCCAGGGAAGACACCCGAGATGATTTTTCTCCTTGGACAAAGCTCCATCCTCTGGGAAGCATCCGAGACTCCTTGCAGGTATGTCCCTGAGTGTTTATTCCGGTGTTTTGGGGCCCTGTGATCCCGGGTAGCAACCCCAGACTCCTCCAGGAAAGATATCCGGGATCATTTTTCTCCTTGGACAATGCTCCATCCTCTGGGATGTATCCGAGACTTGTGGCAGCTATGTCCCTGAGTCTTTTTTCTCACGGTTTAGGGTTCTGTCATCCCAGCTAGCAATTCCAGACTCCTCCAGGGAAGACACCCAATATGATTTTTCTCTCTTGACAGTGGTCCATCCTGCGGGATCTACCCAGAATTCCTCCCAGGCGTCTCCCGCAGAGTTTTCTCCAGTGCTTTAGGGCCCTGTGATCCCGGGTAGCAACCCCAGACTCCTCTAGGGAAGATACCCGAGATAATTTTTCTCCTTGGACAATGCTCCATCCTCTGGGAAGCATCCGAAACTCCTTGAAGGTATGTCCCTGAGTGTTTATTCCGGTGTTTTGGGGCCCTGTGATCCCAGGTAGCAACCCCAGACTCCTCCAGGGAAGATACCCGAGATGATTTTTCTCCTGTGACATAGCTCCATCTTCTGGGATGCATATGAGATTCCTCCCAGGCATCTCCCAGACATTTTTCCTGTGGTTTGGGTCCCTGTAATCCCGGGTAGCAACCCCAGACTCCTCCAGGGAAGATACCCGAGATGATTTTTCTCCTTGGACAAAGCTCCATCCTCTGGGAAGCATCCGAGACTTGTGGCAGCTATGTCCCTGAGTCTTTTTCTCACGGTTTATGGTTCTGTCATCCCAGGTAGCAACCCCAGACTCCTCCAGGGAAGACACCCAATATGATTTTTCTCTCTTGACAGTGGTCCATCCTGCGGGATCTACCCAGAATTCCTCCCAGGCGTCTCCCGCAGAGTTTTCTCCAGTGCTTTAGGGCCCTGTGATCCCGGGTAGCAACCCCAGACTCCTCCAGGGAAGATACCCGAGATGATTTTTCTCTTTGGACAATGCTCCATCCTCTGGGATGCATCTGAGATTCCTCCCAGGCGTCTCCCGCAGACATTTTTCCTGTGGTTTGGTTCCCTGTAATCCCGGGTAGCAACCCCAGACTCCTCCAGGAAAGATACCCGAGATGATTTTTCTCCTTGGACAATGCTCCATCTTCTGGGATGCATCTGAGATTCCTCCCAGGCGTCTCCCGCAGACATTTTTCCTGTGTTTTGGGTCCCTGTAATCCCGGGTAGCAACCCCAGACTCCTCCAGGGAAGATACCCGAGATGATTTTTCTCCTTGGAAAAAGCTCCATCCTCTGGGAAGCATCCGAGACACCTTGCAGGTATGTCCCTGATTGTTTATTCCGGTGTTTTGGGGCCCTGTGATCCCGGGTAGCAACCCCAGACTCCTCCAGGGAAGATACCCGAGATAATTTTTCTCCTTGGACAATGCTCCATCCTCTGGGAAGCATCCGAAACTCCTTCCAGGTATGTCCCTGAGTCTTTATTCCGGTGGTTTAACGCCCTGTCATCCTGGGTAGCAATCCCAGACTCCTCCAGGGAAGATACCCGAGATGATTTTTCTCCTTGGACAAAGCTCCATCCTCTGGGAAGCATCCGAGACTCCTTGCAGGTATGTCCCTGAGTGTTTATTCCGGTGTTTTGGGGCCCTGTGATCCCGGGTAGCAACCCCAGACTCCTCCAGGGAAGATACCCGAGATGATTTTTCTCCTGGGACAAAGCTCCATCTTCTGGGATGCATATGAGATTCCTCCCAGGCATCTCCCAGACATTTTTCCTGTGGTTTGGGTCCCTGTAATCCCGGGTAGCAACCCCAGACTCCTCCAGGGAAGATACCCGAGATGATTTTTCTCCTTGGACAAAGCTCCATCCTCTGGGAAGCATCCGAGACTTGTGGCAGCTATGTCCCTGAGTCTTTTTCTCACGGTTTATGGTTCTGTCATCCCAGGTAGCAACCCCAGACTCCTCCAGGGAAGACACCCAATATGATTTTTCTCTCTTGACAGTGGTCCATCCTGCGGGATCTACCCAGAATTCCTCCCAGGCGTCTCCCGCAGAGTTTTCTCCAGTGCTTTAGGGCCCTGTGATCCCGGGTAGCAACCCCAGACTCCTCCAGGGAAGATACCCGAGATGATTTTTCTCCTTGGACAATGCTCCATCCTCTGGGAAGCATCCGAGACTCCTTACAGCTTTGTCCCTGAGTGTTTATTCCAGTGCTTTAGGGCCCTGTGATCCCGGGTAGCAACCCCAGACTCCTCCAGGGAAGACACCCGAGATGATTTTTCTCCTTGGACAATGCTCCATCTTCTGGGATGCATCTGAGATTCCTCCCAGGCGTCTCCCGCAGATATTTTTCCCGTGGTTTGGGTCCCTTTAATCCCGGGTAGCAACCCCAGACTCCTCCAGGAAAGATATCCGGGATCATTTTTCTCCTTGGACAATGCTCCATCCTCTGGGGTGCATCCGAGACTTGTCGCAGCTATGTCCCTGAGTCTTTTTTCTCACGGTTTATGGTTCTGTCATCCCAGGTAGCAACCCCAGACTCCTCCAGGCAAGACACCCAATATGATTTTTCTCTCTTGACAGTGGTCCATCCTGCGGGATCTACCCAGAATTCCTCCCAGGCGTCTCCCGCAGAGTTTTCTCCAGTGCTTTAGGGCCCTGTGATCCCGGGTAGCAACCCCAGACTCCTCCAGGGAAGATACCCGAGATGATTTTTCTCCTTGGACAATGCTCCATCTTCTGGGATACATCTGAGATTCCTCCCAGGCGTCTCCCGCAGACATTTTTCCTGTGGTTTGGGTCCCTGTAATCCCGGGTAGCAACCCGAGACTCCTCCAGGGAATATACCCGAGATGATTTTTCTCCTTGGACAAAGCTCCATCCTCTGGGAAGCATCCGAGACTCCTTGCAGGTATGTCCCTGATTGTTTATTCCGGTGTTTTGGGGCCCTGTGATCCCGGGTAGCAATCCCAGACTCCTCCAGGGAAGATACCCGAGATGAATTTTCTCCTTGGACAAAGCTCCATCCTCTGGGATGCATCCGAAACTCCTTGCAGGTATGTCCCTGAGTCTTTATTCCGGTGGTTGAGCGCCCTGTCATCCTGGGTAGCAATCCCAGACTCCTCCAGGGAAGATACCCGAGATGAATTTTCTCCTTGGACAAAGCTCCATCCTCTGGGATGCATCCGAGACTTGTCGCAGCTATGTCCCTGAGTCTTTTTTCTCACGGTTTATGGTTCTGTCATCCCAGGTAGCAACCCCAGACTCCTCTAGGCAAGACACCCAATATGATTTTTCTCTATTGACAGTGGTCCATCCTGCGGGATCTACCCAGAATTCCTCCCAGGCGTCTCCCGCAGAGTTTTCTCCAGTGCTTTAGGGCCCTGTGATCCCGGGTAGCAACCCCAGACTCCTCCAGGGAAGATACCCGAGATGATTTTTCTCCTTGGACAATGCTCCATCCTCTGGGAAGCATCCGAGACTCCTTGCAGCTTTTTCCCTGAGTGTTTATTCCGGTGCTTTTGGGCCCTGTCATCCCGGGTAGCAACCCCAGACTCCTCCGTGGAAGATACCCAAGTTGATTTTTCTCCTTGGACTATTGTCCATCCTGAGGGATGCACCCGAGACTCCTCCCAGCTCTGTTTCTGAGTGTTTTCTTCCTGGGGTTTAGGGCCCTGTGATCCCGGGTAGCAACCCCAGACTCCTCCAGGGAAGATACCCGAGATGATTTTTCTCCTTGGGCAATGCTCCATCTTCTGGGATGCATCTGAGATTCCTCCCAGGCGTCTCCCGCAGACATTTTTCCTGTGGTTTGGGTCCCTGTAATCCCGGGTAGCAACCCCAGACTCCTCCAGGGAAGATACCCGAGATGATTTTTCTCCTTAGACAATGCTCCATTCTCTGGGAAGCATCCGAGACTCCTTGCAGGTATGTCCCTGAGTGTTTATTCCGGTGTTTTGGGGCCCTGTGATCCCGGGTAGCAACCTCAGACTCCTCCAGGGAAGATACCCGAGATAATTTTTCTCCTTGGACAATGCTCCATCCTCTGGGAAGCATCCGAAACTCCTTGCAGGTATGTCCCTGAGTGTTTATTCCGGTGTTTTGGGGCCCTGTGCTCCCGGGTAGCAACCCCAGACTCCTCCAGGGAAGATACCCGAGATGATTTTTCTCCTGGGACAAAGCTCCATCTTCTGGGATGCATATGAGATTCCTCCCAGGCATCTCCCGCAGAGTTTTCTCCAGTGCTTTAGGGCCCTGTGATCCCGGGTAGCAACCCCAGACTCCTCCAGGGAAGATACCCGAGATGAATTTTCTCCTTGGACAAAGCTCCATCCTCTGGGAAGCATCCGAGACTCCTTGCAGGTATGTCCCTGAGTGTTTATTCCAGTGCTTTAGGGCCCTGTGATCCCGGGTAGCAACCCCAGACTCCTCCAGGGAAGACACCCGAGATGATTTTTCTCCTTGGACAATGCTCCATCTTCTGGGATGCATCTGAGATTCCTCCCAGGCGTCTCCCGCAGACATTTTTCCCGTGGTTTGGGTCCCTTTAATCCCGGGTAGCAACCCCAGACTCCTCTAGGGAAGGTACCCGAGATAATTTTTCTCCTTGGACAATGCTCCATCCTCTGGGAAGCATCCGAAACTCCTTGCAGGTATGTCCCTGAGTTTTTATTCCGGTGTTTTCGGGCCCTGTGATCCCGGGTAGCAACCCCAGACTCCTCCAGGGAAGATACCCGAGATGATTTTTCTCCTTGGACAAAGCTCCATCCTCTGGGCTGCATCCGAGACTTGTCGCAGCTATGTCCCTGAGTCTTTTTCTCACGGTTTATGGTTCTGTCATCCCAGGTAGCAACCCCAGACTCCTCCAGGGAAGACACCCAATATGATTTTTCTCTCTTGACAGTGGTCCATCCTGCGGGATCTACCCAGAATTCCTCCCAGGCGTCTCCCGCAGAGTTTTCTCCAGTGCTTTAGGGCCCTGTGATCCCGGGTAGCAACCCCAGACTCCTCCAGGGAAGATACCCGAGATGATTTTTCTCCTTGGACAATGCTCCATCCTCTGGGAAACATCCGAGACTCCTTGCAGCTTTTTCCCTGAGTGTTTATTCCGGTGCTTTTGGGCCCTGTCATCCCGGGTAGCAACCCCAGACTCTTCCGTGGAAGATACCCAAGTTGATTTTTCTCCTTGGACTATTGTCCATCCTGAGGGATGCACCCGAGACTCCTCCCAGCTCTGTTTCTGAGTGTTTTCTTCCTGGGGTTTAGGGCCCTGTGATCCCAGGTAGCAACCCCAGACTCCTCCAGGGAAGATACCCGAGATGATTTTTCTCCTTGGACAATGCTCCATCTTCTGGGATGCATCTGAGATTTTTCCCAGGCGTCTCCCGCAGACATTTTTCCTGTGGTTTGGGTCCCTGTAATCCCGGGTAGCAACCCCAGACTCCTCCAGGGAAGATACCCGAGATGATTTTTCTCCTTAGACAATGCTCCATTCTCTGGGAAGCATCCGAGACTCCTTGCAGGTATGTCCCTGAGTGTTTATTCCGGTGTTTTGGGGCCCTGTGATCCCGGGTAGCAACCCCAGACTCCTCCAGGGAAGATACCCGAGATGATTTTTCTCCTTGGACAAAGCTCCATCCTCTGGGATGCATCCGAGACTTGTCGCAGCTATGTCCCTGAGTCTTTTTTCTCACGGTTTAGGGTTCTGTCATCCCAGGTAGCAACCCCAGACTCCTCCAGGGAAGACACCCAATATGATTTTTCTCTCTTTACAGTGGTCCATCCTGCGGGATCTACCCAGAATTCCTCCCAGGCGTCTCCCGCAGAGTTTTCTCCAGTGCTTTAGGGCCCTGTGATCCCGGGTAGCAACCCCAGACTCCTCCAGGGAAGATACCCGAGATGATTTTTCTCCTTGGACAATGCTCCATTTTCTGGGATGCATCTGAGATCCCTCCCAGGCGTCTCCCGCAGACATTTTTCCTGTGGTTTGGGTCCCTGTAATCCCGGGTAGCAACCCCAGACTCCTCCAGGGAAGATACCCGAGATGATTTTTCTCCTTGGACAATGCTCCATCTTCTGGGATGCATCTGAGATTCCTCCCAGGCGTCTCCCGCAAACATTTTTCCTGTGGTTTGGGTCCCTGTAATCCCAGGTAGCAACCCCAGACTCCTCCAGGGAAGATACCCGAGACGATTTTTCTCCTTGGACAAAGCTCCATCCTCTGGGATGCATCCGAGACTTGTCGCAGCTATGTCCCTGAGTCTTTTTCTCACGGTTTATGGTTCTGTCATCCCAGGTAGCAACCCCAGACTCCTCCAGGGAAGACACCCAATATGATTTTTCTCTCTTGACAGTGGTCCATCCTGCGGGATCTACCCAGAATTCCTCCCAGGTGCCTCCCGCAGAGTTTTCTCCAGTGCTTTAGGGAACTGTGATCCCGGGTAGCAACCCCAGACTCCTCCAGGGAAGATACCCGAGATGATTTTTCTCCTTGGACAATGCTCCATCCTCTGGGAAGCATCCGAGACTCCTTGCAGCTTTTTCCCTGAGTGTTTATTCCGGTGCTTTTGGGCCCTGTCATCCCGGGTAGCAACCCCAGACTCCTCCGTGGAAGATACCCAAGTTGATTTTTCTCCTTGGACTATTGTCCATCCTGAGGGATGCACCCGAGACTCCTCCCAGCTCTGTTTCTGAGTGTTTTCTTCCTGGGGTTTAGGGCCCTGTGATCCCGGGTAGCAACCCCAGACTCCTCCAGGGAAGATACCCGAGATGATTTTTCTCCTTGGACAATGCTCCATCTTCTGGGATGCATCTGAGATTCCTCCCAGGCGTCTCCCGCAGACATTTTTCCTGTGGTTTGGGTCCCTGTAATCCCGGGTAGCAACCCCAGACTCCTCCAGGGAAGATACCCGAGATGATTTTTCTCCTTAGACAATGCTCCATTCTCTGGGAAGCATCCGAGACTCCTTGCAGGTATGTCCCTGAGTGTTTATTCCGGTGTTTTGGGGCCCTGTGATCCCGGGTAGCAACCTCAGACTCCTCCAGGGAGGATACCCGAGATAATTTTTCTCCTTGGACAATGCTCCATCCTCTGGGAAGCATCCGAAACTCCTTCCAGGTATGTCCCTGAGTGTTTATTCCGGTGTTTTGGGGCCCTGTGCTCCCGGGTAGCAACCCCAGACTCCTCCAGGGAAGATACCCGAGATGATTTTTCTCCTTGGACAATGCTCCATCCTCTGGGAAACATCCGAGACTCCTTGCAGCTTTTTCCCTGAGTGTTTATTCCGCTGCTTTTGGGCCCTGTCATCCCGGGTAGCAACCCCAGACTCCTCCGTGGAAGATACCCAAGTTGATTTTTCTCCTTGGACTATTGTCCATCCTGAGGGATGCACCCGAGACTCCTCCCAGCTCTGTTTCTGAGTGTTTTCTTCCTGGGGTTTAGGGCCCTGTGATCCCGGGTAGCAACCCCAGACTCCTCCAGGGAAGATACCCGAGATGATTTTTCTCCTTGGACAATGCTCCATCTTCTGGGATGCATCTGAGATTCCTCCCAGGCGTCTCCCGCAGACATTTTTCCTGTGGTTTGGGTCCCTGTAATCCCGGGTAGCAACCCCAGACTCCTCCAGGGAAGATACCCGAGATGATTTTTCTCCTTAGACAATGCTCCATTCTCTGGGAAGCATCCGAGACTCCTTGCAGGTATGTCCCTGAGTGTTTATTCCGGTGTTTTGGGGCCCTGTGATCCCGGGTAGCAACCCCAGACTCCTCCAGGGAAGATACCCGAGATGATTTTTCTCCTTGGACAAAGCTCCATCCTCTGGGATGCATCCGAGACTTGTGGCAGCTATGTCCCTGAGTCTTTTTTCTCACGGTTTAGGGTTCTGTCATCCCAGGTTGCAACCCCAGACTCCTCCAGGGAAGACACCCAATATGATTTTTCTCTCTTGACAGTGGTCCATCCTGCGGGATCTACCCAGAATTCCTCCCAGGCGTCTCCCGCAGAGTTTTCTCCAGTGCTTTAGGGCCCTGTGATCCCGGGTAGCAACCCCAGACTCCTCCAGGGAAGATACCCGAGATGATTTTTCTCCTTGGACAATGCTCCATTTTCTGGGATGCATCTGAGATTCCTCCCAGGCGTCTCCCGCAGACATTTTTCCTGTGGTTTGGGTCCCTTTAATCCCGGGTAGCAACCCCAGACTCCTCCAGGGAAGATACCCGAGATAATTTTTCTCCTTGGACAATGCTCCATCCTCTGGGAAGCATCCGAAACTCCTTCCAGGTATGTCCCTGAGTGTTTATTCCGGTGTTTTGGGGCCCTGTGCTCCCGGGTAGCAACCCCAGACTCCTCCAGGGAAGATACCCGAGATGATTTTTCTCCTGGGACAAAGCTCCATCTTCTGGGATGCATATGAGATTCCTCCCAGGCATCTCCCGCAGAGTTTTCTCCAGTGCTTTAGGGCCCTGTGATCCCGGGTAGCAACCCCAGACTCCTCCAGGGAAGATACCCGAGATGAATTTTCTCCTTGGACAAAGCTCCATCCTCTGGGAAGCATCCGAGACTCCTTGCAGGTATGTCCCTGAGTGTTTATTCCAGTGCTTTAGGGCCCTGTGATCCCGGGTAGCAACCCCAGACTCCTCCAGGGAAGACACGCGAGATGATTTTTCTCCTTGGACAATGCTCCATCTTCTGGGATGCATCTGAGATTCCTCCCAGGCGTCTCCCGCAGACATTTTTCCCGTGGTTTGGGTCCCTTTAATCCCGGGTAGCAACCCCAGACTCCTCTAGGGAAGATACCCGAGATAATTTTTCTCCTTGGACAATGCTCCATCCTCTGGGAAGCATCCGAAACTCCTTGCAGGTATGTCCCTGAGTTTTTATTCCGGTGTTTTCGGGCCCTGTGATCCCGGGTAGCAACCCCAGACTCCTCCAGGGAAGATACCCGAGATAATTTTTCTCCTTGGACAAAGCTCCATCCTCTGGGCTGCATCCGAGACTTGTCGCAGCTATGTCCCTGAGTCTTTTTCTCACGGTTTATGGTTCTGTCATCCCAGGTAGCAACCCCAGACTCCTCCAGGGAAGACACCCAATATGATTTTTCTCTCTTGACAGTGGTCCATCCTGCGGGATCTACCCAGAATTCCTCCCAGGCGTCTCCCGCAGAGTTTTCTCCAGTGCTTTAGGGCCCTGTGATCCCGGGTAGCAACCCCAGACTCCTCCAGGGAAGATACCCGAGATGATTTTTCTCCTTGGACAATGCTCCATCCTCTGGGAAACATCCGAGACTCCTTGCAGCTTTTTCCCTGAGTGTTTATTCCGGTGCTTTTGGGCCCTGTCATCCCGGGTAGCAACCCCAGACTCCTCCGTGGAAGATACCCAAGTTGATTTTTCTCCTTGGACTATTGTCCATCCTGAGGGATGCACCCGAGACTCCTCCCAGCTCTGTTTCTGAGTGTTTTCTTCCTGGGGTTTAGGGCCCTGTGATCCCGGGTAGCAACCCCAGACTCCTCCAGGGAAGATACCCGAGATGATTTTTCTCCTTGGACAATGCTCCATCTTCTGGGATGCATCTGAGATGTCTCCCACAGACATTTTTCCTGTGGTTTGGGTCCCTGTAATCCCGGGTAGCAACCCCAGACTCCTCCAGGGAAGATACCCGAGATGATTTTTCTCCTTAGACAATGCTCCATTCTCTGGGAAGCATCCGAGACTCCTTGCAGGTATGTCCCTGAGTGTTTATTCCGGTGTTTTGGGGCCCTGTGATCCCGGGTAGCAACCCCAGACTCCTCCAGGGAAGATACCCGAGATGATTTTTCTCCTTGGACAAAGCTCCATCCTCTGGGATGCATCCGAGACTTGTCGCAGCTATGTCCCTGAGTCTTTTTTCTCACGGTTTAGGGTTCTGTCATCCCAGGTAGCAACCCCAGACTCCTCCAGGGAAGACACCCAATATGATTTTTCTCTCTTGACAGTGGTCCATCCTGCGGGATCTACCCAGAATTCCTCCCAGGCGTCTCCCGCAGAGTTTTCTCCAGTGCTTTAGGGCCCTGTGATCCTGGGTAGCAACCCCAGACTCCTCCAGGGAAGATACCCGAGATAATTTTTCTCCTTGGACAATGCTCCATCCTCTGGGAAGCATCCGAAACTCCTTCCAGGTATGTCCCTGAGTCTTTATTCCGGTGGTTTAGCGCCCTGTCATCCTGGGTAGCAATCCCAGACTCCTCCAGGGAAGATACCCGAGATGATTTTTCTCCTTGGACAAAGCTCCATCCTCTGGGAAGCATCCGAGACTCCTTGCAGGTATGTCCCTGAGTGTTTATTCCGGTGTTTTGGGGCCCTGTGATCCCGGGTAGCAACCCCAGACTCCTCCAGGGAAGATACCCGAGATGATTTTTCTCCTGGGACAAAGCTCCATCTTCTGGGATGCATATGAGATTCCTCCCAGGCATCTCCCAGACATTTTTCCTGTGGTTTGGGTCCCTGTAATCCCGGGTAGCAACCCCAGACTCCTCCAGGGAAGATACCCGAGATGATTTTTCTCCTTGGACAAAGCTCCATCCTCTGGGAAGCATCCGAGACTTGTGGCAGCTATGTCCCTGAGTCTTTTTCTCACGGTTTATGGTTCTGTCATCCCAGGTAGCAACCCCAGACTCCTCCAGGGAAGACACCCAATATGATTTTTCTCTCTTGACAGTGGTCCATCCTGCGGGATCTACCCAGAATTCCTCCCAGGCATCTCCCGCAGAGTTTTCTCCAGTGCTTTAGGGCCCTGTGATCCCGGGTAGCAACCCCAGACTCCTCCAGGGAAGATACCCGAGATGATTTTTCTCCTTGGACAATGCTCCATCCTCTGGGAAGCATCCGAGACTCCTTACAGCTTTGTCCCTGAGTGTTTATTCCAGTGCTTTAGGGCCCTGTGATCCCGGGTAGCAACCCCAGACTCCTCCAGGGAAGACACGCGAGATGATTTTTCTCCTTGGACAATGCTCCATCTTCTGGGATGCATCTGAGATTCCTCCCAGGCGTCTCCCGCAGACATTTTTCCCGTGGTTTGGGTCCCTTTAATCCCGGGTAGCAACCCCAGACTCCTCTAGGGAAGATACCCGAGATAATTTTTCTCCTTGGACAATGCTCCATCCTCTGGGAAGCATCCGAAACTCTTTGCAGGTATGTCCCTGAGTTTTTATTCCGGTGTTTTGGGGCCCTGTGATCCCGGGTAGCAACCCCAGAATCCTCCAGGGAAGATACCCGAGATGATTTTTCTCCTTGGACAAAGCTCCATCCTCTGGGATGCATCCGAGACTTGTCGCAGCTATGTCCCTGAGTCTTTTTCTCACGGTTTATGGTTCTGTCATCCCAGGTAGCAACCCCAGACTCCTCCAGGGAAGACACCCAATATGATTTTTCTCTCTTGACAGTGGTCCATCCTGCGGGATCTACCCAGAATTCCTCCCAGGCGTCTCCCGCAGAGTTTTCTCCAGTGCTTTAGGGCCCTGTGATCCCGGGTAGCAACACCAGACTCCTCCAGGGAAGATACCCGAGATGATTTTTCTCCTTGGACAATGCTCCATCCTCTGGGAAGCATCCGAAACTCCTTCCAGGTATGTCCCTGAGTCTTTATTCCGGTGGTTTAGCGCCCTGTGATCCCGGGTAGCAATCCCAGACTCCTCCAGGGAAGATACCCGAGATGATTTTTCTCCTTGGACAAAGCTCCATCCTCTGGGAAGCATCCGAAACTCCTTGAAGGTATGTCCCTGAGTGTTTATTCCGGTGTTTTGGGGCCCTGTGATCCCAGGTAGCAACCCCAGACTCCTCCAGGGAAGATACCCGAGATGATTTTTCTCCTGTGACATAGCTCCATCTTCTGGGATGCATATGAGATTCCTCCCAGGCATCTCCCAGACATTTTTCCTGTGGTTTGGGTCCCTGTAATCCCGGGTAGCAACCCCAGACTCCTCCAGGGAAGATACCCGAGATGATTTTTCTCCTTGGACAAAGCTCCATCCTCTGGGAAGCATCCGAGACTTGTGGCAGCTATGTCCCTGAGTCTTTTTCTCACGGTTTATGGTTCTGTCATCCCAGGTAGCAACCCCAGACTCCTCCAGGGAAGACAACCAATATGATTTTTCTCTCTTGACAGTGGTCCATCCTGCGGGATCTACCCAGAATTCCTCCCAGGCGTCTCCCGCAGAGTTTTCTCCAGTGCTTTAGGGCCCTGTGATCCCGGGTAGCAACCCCAGACTCCTCCAGGGAAGATACCCGAGATGATTTTTCTCTTTGGACAATGCTCCATCCTCTGGGATGCATCTGAGATTCCTCCCAGGCGTCTCCCGCAGATATTTTTCCTGTGGTTTGGTTCCCTGTAATCCCGGGTAGCAACCCCAGACTCCTCCAGGAAAGATACCCG
This sequence comes from Vanellus vanellus, assembly GCF_965231255.1. Taxonomy (NCBI): domain Eukaryota; kingdom Metazoa; phylum Chordata; class Aves; order Charadriiformes; family Charadriidae; genus Vanellus; species Vanellus vanellus. The sequence continues at coordinate 1,042,088 of NW_028126614.1, forward strand.
AGATGATTTTTCTCCTGGACAATGCTCCATCTTCTGGGATGCATCTGAGATTCCTCCCAGGCGTCTCCCGCAGACATTTTTCCTGTGTTTTGGGTCCCTGTAATCCCGGGTAGCAACCCCAGACTCCTCCAGGGAAGATACCCGAGATGATTTTTCTCCTTGGACAAAGCTCCATCCTCTGGGAAGCATCCGAGACTTGTGGCAGCTATGTCCCTGAGTCTTTTTCTCACGGTTTATGGTTCTGTCATCCCAGGTAGCAACCCCAGACTCCTCCAGGGAAGACACCCAATATGATTTTTCTCTCTTGACAGTGGTCCATCCTGCGGGATCTACCCAGAATTCCTCCCAGGCGTCTCCCGCAGAGTTTTCTCCAGTGCTTTAGGGCCCTGTGATCCCGGGTAGCAACCCCAGACTCCTCCAGGGAAGACACCCGAGATGATTTTTCTCCTTGGACAATGCTCCATCTTCTGGGATGCATCTGAGATTCCTCCCAGGCATCTCCCGCAGACATTTTTCCCGTGGTTTGGGTCCCTTTAATCCCAGGTAGCAACCCCAGACTCCTCCAGGAAAGATATCCGGGATCATTTTTCTCCTTGGACAATGCTCCATCCTCTGGGATGCATCCGAGACTTGTCGCAGCTATGTCCCTGAGTCTTTTTCTCACGGTTTATGGTTCTGTCATTCCAGGTAGCAACCCCAGACTCTTCCAGGGAAGACACCCAATATGATTTTTCTCTCTTGAGAGTGGTCCATCCTGCGGGATCTACCCAGAATTCCTCCCAGGCGTCTCCCGCAGAGTTTTCTCCAGTGCTTTAGGGCCCTGTGGTCCCGGGTAGCAACCCCAGACTCCTCCAGGGAAGATACCCGAGATGATTTTTCTCCTTGGACAATGCTCCATCCTCTGGGAAGCATCCAAGACTCCTTGCAGCTTTTTCCCTGAGTGTTTATTCCGGTGCTTTTGGGCCCTGTCATCCCGGGTAGCAACCCCAGACTCCTCCGTGGAAGATACCCAAGTTGATTTTTCTCCTTGGAGTATTGTCCATCCTGCGGGATGCACCCGAGACTCCTCCCAGCTCTGTTTCTGAGTGTTTTCTTCCTGGGCTTTAGGGCCCTGTGATCCCGGGTAGCAACCCCAGACTCCTCCAGGGAAGATACCCGAGATGATTTTTTTCTTTGGACAATGCTCCATCCTCTGGGATGCATCTGAGATTCCTCCCAGGCATCTTCCGCAGACATTTTTCCTGTGGTTTGGTTCCCTGTAATCCCGGGTAGCAACCCCAGACTCCTCCAGGAAAGATACCCGAGATGATTTTTCTCCTTGGACAATGCTCCATCTTCTGGGATGCATCTGAGATTCCTCCCAGGCGTCTCCCGCAGACATTTTTCCTGTGGTTTGGGTCCCTGTAATCCCGGGTAGCAACCCGAGACTCCTCCAGGGAATATACCCGAGATGATTTTTCTCCTTGGACAAAGCTCCATCCTCTGGGAAGCATCCGAGACTCCTTGCAGGTATGTCCCTGAGTGTTTATTCCGGTGTTTTGGGGCCCTGTGATCCCGGGTAGCAACCCCAGACTCCTCCAGGGAATATACCCGAGATGATTTTTCTCCTTGGACAAAGCTCCATCCTCTGGGAAGCATCCGAGACTCCTTCCAGGTATGTCCCTGAGTCTTTATTCCGGTGGTTGAGCACCCTGTCATCCTGGGTAGCAATCCCAGACTCCTCCAGGGAAGATACCCGAGATGATTTTTCTCCTTGGACAAAGCTCCATCCTCTGGGAAGCATCCGAGACTCCTTGCAGGTATGTCCCTGAGTGTTTATTCCGGTGTTTTGGGGCCCTGTGATCCCGGGTAGCAAGCCCAGACTCCTCCAGGGAAGATACCCGAGATGATTTTTCTCCTTGGACAAAGCTCCATCCTCTGGGAAGCATCCGAGACTTGTGGCAGCTATGTCCCTGAGTCTTTTTCTCACGGTTTATGGTTCTGTCATCCCAGGTAGCAACCCCAGACTCCTCCAGGGAAGACACCCAATATGATTTTTCTCTCTTGACAGTGGTCCATCCTGCGGGATCTACCCAGAATTCCTCCCAGGCGTCTCCCGCAGAGTTTTCTCCAGTGCTTTAGGGCCCTGTGATCCCGGGTAGCAACCCCAGACTCCTCCAGGGAAGATACCCGAGATGATTTTTCTCCTTGGACAATGCTCCATCTTCTGGGATACATCTGAGATTCCTCCCAGGCGTCTCCCGCAGACTTTTTTCCTGTGGTTTGGGTCCCTGTAATCCCGGGTAGCAACCCCAGACTCCTCCAGGGAAGATACCCGAGATGATTTTTCTCCTTGGACAAAGCTCCATCCTCTGGGCTGCATCCGAGACTTGTCGCAGCTATGTCCCTGAGTCTTTTTCTCACGGTTTATGGTTCTGTCATCCCAGGTAGCAACCCCAGACTCCTCCAGGGAAGACACCCAATATGATTTTTCTCTCTTGACAGTGGTCCATCCTGCGGGATCTACCCAGAATTCCTCCCAGGCGTCTCCCGCAGAGTTTTCTCCAGTGCTTTAGGGCCCTGTGATCCCGGGTAGCAACCCCAGACTCCTCCAGGGAAGATACCCGAGATGATTTTTCTCCTTGGACAATGCTCCATCCTCTGGGAAGCATCCAAGACTCCTTGCAGCTTTTTCCCTGAGTGTTTATTCCGGTGCTTTTGGGCCCTGTCATCCCGGGTAGCAACCCCAGACTCTTCCATGGAAGATACCCAAGTTGATTTTTCTCCTTGGACTATTGTCCATCCTGCGGGATGCACCCGAGACTCCTCCCAGCTCTGTTTCTGAGTGTTTTCTTCCTGGGGTTTAGGGCCCTGTGATCCCGGGTAGCAACCCCAGACTCCTCCAGGGAAGATACCCGAGATGATTTTTCTCTTTGGACAATGCTCCATCCTCTGGGATGCATCTGAGATTCCTCCCAGGCATCTCCCGCAGACATTTTTCCTGTGGTTTGGTTCCCTGTAATCCCGGGTAGCAACCCCAGACTCCTCCAGGAAAGATACCCGAGATGATTTTTCTCCTTGGACAATGCTCCATCTTCTGGGATGCATCTGAGATTCCTCCCAGGCGTCTCCCGCAGATATTTTTCCTGTGGTTTGGGTCCCTGTAATCCCGGGTAGCAACCCGAGACTCCTCCAGGGAATATACCCGAGATGATTTTTCTGCTTGGACAATGCTCCATCCTCTTGGAAGCATCCGAGACTCCTTGCAGGTATGTCCCTGATTGTTTATTCCGGTGTTTTGGGGCCCTGTGATCCCGGGTAGCAATCCCAGACTCCTCCAGGGAAGATACCCGAGATGAATTTTCTCCTTGGACAAAGCTCCATCCTCTGGGATGCATCCGAAACTCCTTGCAGGTATGTCCCTGAGTCTTTATTCCGGTGGTTGAGCGCCCTGTCATCCTGGGTAGCAATCCCAGACTCCTCCAGGGAAGATACCCGAGATGAATTTTCTCCTTGGACAAAGCTCCATCCTCTGGGATGTATCCGAGACTTGTCGCAGCTATGTCCCTGAGTCTTTTTTCTCACGGTTTATGGTTCTGTCATCCCAGGTAGCAACCCCAGACTCCTCCAGGGAAGACACCCAATATGATTTTTCTCTCTTGACAGTGGTCCATCCTGCGGGATCTACCCAGAATTCCTCCCAGGCGTCTCCCGCAGAGTTTTCTCCAGTGCTTTAGGGCCCTGTGATCCCGGGTAGCAACCCCAGACTCCTCCAGGGAAGATACCCGAGATGATTTTTCTCCTTGGACAATGCTCCATCTTCTGGGATACATCTGAGATTCCTCCCAGGCGTCTCCCGCAGACTTTTTTCCTGTGGTTTGGGTCCCTGTAATCCCGGGTAACAACCCCAGACTCCTCCAGGGAAGATACCCGAGATGATTTTTCTCCTTGGACAATTCTCCGTCTTCTGGGATGCATCTGAGATTACTCCCAGGCGTCTCCCGCAAACATTTTTCCTGTGGTTTGGGTCCCTGTAATCCCGGGTAGCAACCCCAGACTCCTCCAGGGAAGATACCCGAGATAATTTTTCTCCTTGGACAAAGCTCCATCCTCTGGAAAGCATCCGAAACTCCTTGCAGGTATGTCCCTGAGTCTTTATTTCGGTGTTTTGGGGCCCTGTGATCCCGGGTAGCAACCCCAGACTCCTCCAGGGAAGATACCCGAGATGATTTTTCTCCTTGGACAATGCTCCATCCTCTGGGAAGCATCCAAGACTCCTTGCAGCTTTTTCCCTGAGTGTTTATTCCGGTGCTTTTGGGCCCTGTCATCCCGGGTAGCAACCCCAGACTCCTCCGTGGAAGATACCCAAGTTGATTTTTCTCCTTGGACTATTGTCCATCCTGCGGGATGCACCCGAGACTCCTCCCAGCTCTGTTTCTGAGTGTTTTCTTCCTGGGGTTTAGGGCCCTGTGATCCCGGGTAGCAACCCCAGACTCCTCCAGGGAAGATACCCGAGATGATTTTTTTCTTTGGACAATGCTCCATCCTCTGGGATGCATCTGAGATTCCTCCCAGGCATCTCCCGCAGACATTTTTCCTGTGGTTTGGTTCCCTGTAATCCCGGGTAGCAACCCCAGACTCCTCCAGGAAAGATACCCGAGATGATTTTTCTCCTTGGACAATGCTCCATCTTCTGGGATGCATCTGAGATTCCTCCCAGGCGTCTCCCGCAGACATTTTTCCTGTGGTTTGGTTCCCTGTAATCCCGGGTAGCAACCCCAGACTCCTCCAGGAAAGATACCCGAGATGATTTTTCTCCTTGGACAAAGCTCCATCCTCTGGGAAGCATCCGAGACTCCTTGCAGGTATGTCCCTGAGTGTTTATTCCGGTGTTTTGGGGCCCTGTGATACCGGGTAGCAACCCCAGACTCCTCCAGGGAAGATACCCGAGATGATTTTTCTCCTGGGACAAAGCTCCATCTTCTGGGATGCATATGAGATTCCTCCCAGGCATCTCCCAGACATTTTTCCTGTGGTTTGGGTCCCTGTAATCCCGGGTAGCAACACCAGACTCCTCCAGGGAAGATACCCGAGATGATTTTTCTCCTTGGACAAAGCTCCATCCTCTGGGAAGCATCCGAGACTTGTGGCAGCTATGTCCCTGAGTCTTTTTCTCACGGTTTATGGTTCTGTCATCCCAGGTAGCAACCCCAGACTCCTCCAGGGAAGACACCCAATATGATTTTTCTCTCTTGACAGTGGTCCATCCTGCGGGATCTACCCAGAATTCCTCCCAGGCGTCTCCCGCAGAGTTTTCTCCAGTGCTTTAGGGCCCTGTGATCCCGGGTAGCAACCCCAGACTCCTCCAGGGAAGATACCCGAGATGATTTTTCTCCTTGGACAATGCTCCATCCTCTGGGAAGCATCCGAGACTCCTTACAGCTTTGTCCCTGAGTGTTTATTCCAGTGCTTTAGGGCCCTGTGATCCCGGGTAGCAACCCCAGACTCCTCCAGGGAAGACACCCGAGATGATTTTTCTCCTTGGACAATGCTCCATCTTCTGGGATGCATCTGAGATTCCTCCCAGGCGTCTCCCGCAGACATTTTTCCCGTGGTTTGGGTCCCTTTAATCCCGGGTAGCAACCCCAGACTCCTCCAGGAAAGATATCCGGGATCAGTTTTCTCCTTGGACAATGCTCCATCCTCTGGGGTGCATCCGAGACTTGTCGCAGCTATGTCCCTGAGTCTTTTTTCTCACGGTTTATTGTTCTGTCATCCCAGGTATCAACCCCAGACTCCTCCAGGGAAGACACCCAATATGATTTTTCTCTCTTGACAGTGGTCCATCCTGCGGGATCTACCCAGAACTCCTCCCAGGCGTCTCCCGCAGACATTTTTCCGGTGGTTTGGGTCCCTGTGATCCCGGGTAGCAACCCCAGACTCCTCCAGGGAAGATACCCGAGATGATTTTTCTCCTTGGACAATGCTCCATCTTCTGGGATACATCTGAGATTCCTTCCAGGCGTCTCCCGCAGACTTTTTTCCTGTGGTTTGGGTCCCTGTAATCCCGGGTAGCAACCCCAGACTCCTCTAGGGAAGATACCCGAGATAATTTTTCTCCTTGGACAATGCTCCATCCTCTGGGAAGCATCCGAAACTCCTTGCAGGTATGTCCCTGAGTGTTTATTCCGGTGTTTTGGGGCCCTGTGATCCCGGGTAGCAACCCCAGACTCCTCCAGGGAAGATACCCGAGATGATTTTTCTCCTTGGACAAAGCTCCATCCTCTGGGCTGCATCCGAGACTTGTCGCAGCTATGTCCCTGAGTCTTTTTCTCACGGTTTATGGTTCTGTCATCCCAGGTAGCAACCCCAGACTCCTCCAGGGAAGACACCCAATATGATTTTTCTCTCTTGACAGTGGTCCATCCTGCGGGATCTACCCAGAATTCCTCCCAGGCGTCTCCCGCAGAGTTTTCTCCAGTGCTTTAGGGCCCTGTGATCCCGGGTAGCAACCCCAGACTCCTCCAGGGAAGATACCCGAGATGATTTTTCTCCTTGGACAATGCTCCATCCTCTGGGAAGCATCCAAGACTCCTTGCAGCTTTTTCCCTGAGTGTTTATTCCGGTGCTTTTGGGCCCTGTCATCCCGGGTAGCAACCCCAGACTCCTCCGTGGAAGATACCCAAGTTGATTTTTCTCCTTGGACTATTGTCCATCCTGCGGGATGCACCCGAGACTCCTCCCAGCTCTGTTTCTGAGTGTTTTCTTCCTGGGGTTTAGGGCCCTGTGATCCCGGGTAGCAACCCCAGACTCCTCCAGGGAAGATACCCGAGATGATTTTTCTCTTTGGACAATGCTCCATCCTCTGGGATGCATCTGAGATTCCTCCCAGGCATCTCCCGCAGACATTTTTCCTGTGGTTTGGTTCCCTGTAATCCCGGGTAGCAACCCCAGACTCCTCCAGGAAAGATACCCGAGATGATTTTTCTCCTTGGACAATGCTCCATGTTCTGGGCTGCATCTGAGATTCCTCCCAGGCGTCTCCCGCAGACATTTTTCCTGTGTTTTGGGTCCCTGTAATCCCGGGTAGCAACCCGAGACTCCTCCAGGGAATATACCCGAGATGATTTTTCTCCTTGGACAAAGCTCCATCCTCTGGGAAGCATCCGAGACTCCTTGCAGGTATGTCCCTGATTGTTTATTCCGGTGTTTTGGGGCCCTGTGATCCCGGGTAGCAACCCCAGACTCCTCCAGGGAATATACCCGAGATGATTTTTCTCCTTGGACAAAGCTCCATCCTCTGGGAAGCATCCGAGACTCCTTCCAGGTATGTCCCTGAGTCCTTATTCCGGTGATTTAGCGCCCTGTTATCCTGGGTAGCAATCCCAGACTCCTCCAGGGAAGATACCCGAGATGATTTTTCTCCTTGGACAAAGCTCCATCCTCTGGGAAGCATCCGAAACTCCTTGCAGGTATGTCCCTGAGTCTTTATTTCGGTGTTTTGGGGCCCTGTGATCCCGGGTAGCAACCCCAGACTCCTCCAGGGAAGATACCCGAGATGATTTTTCTCCTTGGACAATGCTCCATCCTCTGGGATGCATCCGAGACTTGTGGCAGCTATGTCCCTGAGTGTTTTTCTCACGGTTTATGGTTCTGTCATCCCAGGTAGCAACCCCAGACTCCTCCAGGGAAGACACCCAATACGATTTTTCTCTCTTGACAGTGGTCCATCCTGCGGGATCTACCCAGAATTCCTCCCAGGCGTCTCCCGCAGAGTTTTCTCCAGTGCTTTAGGGCCCTGTGATCCCGGGTAGCAACCCCAGACTCCTCCAGGGAAGATACCCGAGATGATTTTTCTCCTTGGACAATGCTCCATCCTCTGGGAAGCATCCGAGACTCCTTACAGCTTTGTCCCTGAGTGTTTATTCCAGTGCTTTAGGGCCCTGTGATCCCGGGTAGCAACCCCAGACTCCTCCAGGGAAGACACCCGAGATGATTTTTCTCCTTGGACAATGCTCCATCTTCTGGGATGCATCTGAGATTCCTCCCAGGCGTCTCCCGCAGACATTTTTCCCGTGGTTTGGGTCCCTTTAATCCCGGGTAGCAACCCCAGACTCCTCCAGGAAAGATATCCGGGATCATTTTTCTGCTTGGACAATGCTCCATCCTCTGGGATGCATCCGAGACTTGTCGCAGCTATGTCCCTGAGTCTTTTTTCTCAGGGTTTATGGTTCTGTCATCCCAGGTAGCAACCCCACACTCCTCCAGGCAAGACACCCAATATGATTTTTCTCTCTTGACAGTGGTCCATCCTGCGGGATCTACCCAGAATTCCTCCCAGGCGTCTCCCGCAGAGTTTTCTCCAGTGCTTTAGGGCCCTGTGATCCCGGGTAGCAACCCCAGACTCCTCTAGGGAAGATACCCGAGATAATTTTTCTCCTTGGACAATGCTCCATCCTCTGGGAAGCATCCGAAACTCCTTGCAGGTATGTCCCTGAGTTTTTATTCCGGTGTTTTGGGGCCCTGTGATCCCGGGTAGCAACCCCAGACTCCTCCAGGGAAGATACCCGAGATGATTTTTCTCCTTGGACAATGCTCCATCCTCTGGGAAGCATCCGAGACTCCTTGCAGCTTTTTCCCTGAGTGTTTATTCCGGTGCTTTTGGGCCCTGTCATCCCGGGTAGCAACCCCAGACTCCTCCGTGGAAGATACCCAAGTTGATTTTTCTCCTTGGACTATTGTCCATCCTGCGGGATGCACCCGAGACTCCTCCCAGCTCTGTTTCTGAGTGTTTTCTTCCTGGGGTTTAGGGCTCTGTGATCCCGGGTAGCAACCCCAGACTCCTCAAGGGAAGATACCCGAGATGATTTTTCTCTTTGGACAATGCTCCATCCTCTGGGATGCATCTAAGATTCCTCCCAGGCGTCTCCCGCAGACACTTTTCCTGTGGTTTGGTTCCCTTTAATCCCGGGTAGCAACCCCAGACTCCTCCAGGAAAGATACCCGAGATGATTTTTCTCCTTGGACAATGCTCCATCTTCTGGGATGCATCTGAGATTCCTCCCAGGCGTCTCCCGCAGACATTTTTCCTGTGTTTTGGGTCCCTGTAATCCCGGGTAGCAACCCCAGACTCCTCCAGGGAAGATACCCGAGATGATTTTTCTCCTTAGACAATGCTCCATTCTCTGGGAAGCATCCGAGACTCCTTGCAGGTATGTCCCTGATTGTTTATTCCGGTGTTTTGGGGCCCTGTGATCCCGGGTAGCAACCCCAGACTCCTCCAGGGAAGATACCCGAGATGATTTTTCTCCTTGGACAATGCTCCATCTTCTGGGATGCATCTGAGATTCCTCTCAGGTGTCTCCCGCAAACATTTTTCCTGTGGTTTGGGTCCCTGTAATCCCGGGTAGCAACCCCAGACTCCTCCAGGGAAGATACCCGAGATGATTTTTCTCCTTGGACAAAGCTCCATCCTCTGGGAAGCATCCGAGACTCCTTACAGGTATGTCCCTGAGTCTTTATTCCGGTGGTTTAGCGCCCTGTCATCCTGGGTAGCAATCCCAGACTCCTCCAGGGAAGATACCCGAGATGATTTTTCTCCTTGGACAATGCTCCATCCTCTGGGAAGCATCCGAGACTCCTTGCAGGTATGTCCCTGAGTGTTTATTCCGGTGTTTTGGGGCCCTGTGATCCCGGGTAGCAACCCCAGACTCCTCCAGGGTAGATACCCGAGATGATTTTTCTCCTTGGACAATGCTCCATCTTCTGGGATGCATCTGAGATTCCTCCCAGGCGTGTCCCGCAAACATTTTTCCTGTGGCTTGGGTCCCTGTAATCCCGGGTAGCAACCCCAGACTCCTCCAGGGAAGATACCCGAGATGATTTTTCTCCTTGGACAATGCTCCATCCCCTGGGAAGCATCCGAGACTCCTTGCAGCTTTTTCCCTGAGTGTTTATTCCGGTGCTTTTGGGCCCTGTCATCCCGGGTAGCAACCCCAGACTCCTCCGTGGAAGATACCCAAGTTGATTTTTCTCCTTGGACTATTGTCCATCCTGCGGGATGCACCCGAGACTCCTCCCAGCTCTGTTTCTGAGTGTTTTCTTCCTGGGGTTTAGGGCCCTGTGATCCCGGGTAGCAACCCCAGACTCCTCAAGGGAAGATACCCGAGATGATTTTTCTCTTTGGACAATGCTCCATCCTCTGGGATGCATCTGAGATTCCTCCCAGGCGTCTCCCGCAGACGTTTTTCCTGTGGTTTGGTTCCCTGTAATCCCGGGTAGCAACCCCAGACTCCTCCAGGGAATATACCCGAGATGATTTTTCTCCTTAGACAATGCTCCATTCTCTGGGAAGCATCCGAGACTCCTTGCAGGTATGTCCCTGAGTGTTTATTCCGGTGTTTTGGGGCCCTGCGATCCCGGGTAGCAACCCCAGACTCCTCCAGGGAAGATACCCGAGATGATTTTTCTCCTTGGACAATGCTCCATCTTCTGGGATGCATCTGAGATTCCTCCCAGGTGTCTCCCGCAAACATTTTTCCTGTGGTTTGGGTCCCTGTAATCCCGGGTAGCAACCCCAGACTCCTCCAGGGAAGATACCCGAGATGATTTTTCTCCTTGGACAAAGCTCCATCCTCTGGGAAGCATCCGAGACTCCTTGCAGGTATGTCCCTGAGTCTTTATTCCGGTGGTTTAGCGCCCTGTCATCCTGGGTAGCAATCCCAGACTCCTCCAGGGAAGATACCCGAGATGAATTTTCTCCTTGGACAAAGCTCCATCCTCTGGGAAGCATCCGAGACTCCTTGCAGGTATGTCCCTGAGTGTTTATTCCGGTGTTTTGGGGCCCTGTGATCCCGGGTAGCAACCCCAGACTCCTCCAGGGAAGATACCCGAGATGATTTTTCTCCTTGGACAAATCTCCATCCTCTGGGCTGCATACGAGACTTGTCGCAGCTATGTCCCTGAGTCTTTTTCTCACGGTTTATGGTTCTGTCATCCCAGGTAGCAACCCCAGATACCTCCAGGGAAGACACCCAATATGATTTTTCTCTCTTGACAGTGGTCCATCCTGCGGGATCTACCCAGAATTCCTCCCAGGCGTCTCCCGCAGAGTTTTCTCCAGTGCTTTAGGGCCCTGTGATCCCGGGTAGCAACCCCAGACTCCTCCAGGGAAGATACCCGAGATGATTTTTCTCCTTGGACAATGCTCCATCCTCTGGGAAACATCCGAGACTCCTTGCAGCTTTTTCCCTGAGTGTTTATTCCGGTGCTTTTGGGCCCTGTCATCCCGGGTAGCAACCCCAGACTCCTCCGTGGAAGATACCCAAGTTGATTTTTCTCCTTGGACTATTGTCCATCCTGCGGGATGCACCCGAGACTCCTCCCAGCTCTGTTTCTGAGTGTTTTCTTCCTGGGGTTTAGGGCCCTGTGATCCGGCTAGCAACCCCAGACTCCTCCAGGGAAGATACCCGAGATGATTTTTCTCTTTGGACAATGCTCCATCCTCTGGGATGCATCTGAGATTCCTCCCAGGCGTCTCCCGCAGACATTTTTCCTGTGTTTTGGGTCCCTGTAATCCCGGGTAGCAACCCCAGACTCCTCCAGGGAAGATACCCGAGATGATTTTTCTCCTTGGACAAAGCTCCATCATCTGGGAAGCATCCGAGACTCCTTGCAGGTATGTCCCTGATTGTTTATTCCGGTGTTTTGGGGCCCTGTGATCCCGGGTAGCAACCCCAGACTCCTCCAGGGAAGATACCCGAGATGATTTTTCTCCTTGGACAATGCTCCATCTTCTGGTATGCATCTGAGATTCCTCCCAGGCGTCTCCCGCAAACATTTTTCCTGTGGTTTGGGTCCCTGTAATCCCGGGTAGCAACCCCAGACTCCTCCAGGGAAGATACCCGAGATGATTTTTCTCCTTGGACAAAGCTCCATCCTCTGGGAAGCATCCGAGACTCCTTGCAGGTATGTCCCTGAGTCTTTATTCCGGTGGTTTAGCGCCCTGTCATCCTGGGTAGCAATCCCAGACTCCTCCAGGGAAGATACCCGAGATGAATTTTCTCCTTGGACAAAGCTCCATCCTCTGGGAAGCATCCGAGACTCCTTGCAGGTATGTCCCTGAGTCTTTATTGCGGTGTTTTGGGGCCCTGTGATCCCGGGTAGCAACCCCAGACTCCTCCAGGGAAGATACCCGAGATGATTTTTCTCCTTGGACAAAGCTCCATCCGCTGGGATGCATCCGAGACTTGTCGCAGCTATGTCCCTGAGTCTTTTTTCTCACGGTTTAGGGTTCTGTCATCCCAGGTAGCAACCCCAGACTCCTCCAGGGAAGACACCCAATATGATTTTTCTCTCTTGACAGTGGTCCATCCTGCGGGATCTACCCAGAATTCCTCCCAGGCGTCTCCCGCAGAGTTTTCTCCAGTGCTTTAGGGCCCTGTGATCCCAGGTAGCAACCCCAGACTCCTCCAGGGAAGATACCCGAGATGATTTTTCTCCTTGGACAATGCTCCATCTTCTGGGATGCATCTGAGATTCCTCCCAGGCGTCACCCGCAGACATTTTTCCTGTGGTTTGGGTCCCTGTAATCCCGGGTAGCAACCCCAGACTCCTCCAGGGAAGATACCCGAGATGATTTTTCTCCTTGGACAATGCTCCATCTTCTGGGATGCATATGACATTCCTCCCAGGCGACTCACGCAAACATTTTTCCTGTGGTTTGGGTCCCTGTAATCCCGGGTAGCAACCCCAGACTCCTCCAGGAAAGATATCCGGGATGATTTTTCTCCTTGGACAATGCTCCATCCTCTGGGAAGCATCCGAAACTCCTTGCAGGTATGTCCCTGAGTCTTTATTCCGGTGTTTTGGGGCCCTGTGATCCCGGGTAGCAACCCCAGACTCCTCCAGGGAAGATACCCGAGATGATTTTTCTCCTTGGACAAAGCTCCATCCTCTGGGATGCATCCGAGACTTGTCGCAGCTATGTCCCTGAGTCTTTTTCTCACGGTTTATGGTTCTGTCATCCCAGGTAGCAACCCCAGACTCCTCCAGGGAAGACACCCAATATGATTTTTCTCTCTTGACAGTGGTCCATCCTGCGGGATCTACCCAGAATTCCTCCCAGGCGTCTCCCGCAGAGTTTTCTCCAGTGCTTTAGGGCCCTGTGATCCCGGGTAGCAACCCCAGACTCCTCTAGGGAAGATACCCGAGATGATTTTTCTCCTTGTACAAAGCTCCAGCCTCTGGGAAGCATCCGAGACTCCTTGCAGGTATGTCCCTGAGTCTTTATTCCGGTGGTTTAGCGCCCTGTCATCCTGGGTAGCAACCCCAGACTCCTCCAGGGAAGATACCCAAGATGATTTTTCTCCTGGGACAAAGCTCCATCTTCTGGGATGCATATGAGATTCCTCCCAGGCATCTCCCGCAGACATTTTTCCTGTGGTTTGGGTCCCTGTAATCCCGGGTAGCAACCCCAGACTCCTCCAGGGAAGATACCCGAGATGATTTCTCTCCTTGGACAAAGCTCCATCCTCTGGGAAGCATCCGAGACTTGTGGCATCTATGTCCCTGAGTCTTTTTCTCACGGTTTATGTTTCTGTCATCCCAGGTAGCAACCCCAGACTCCTCCAGGGAAGACACCCAATATGATTTTTCTCTCTTGACAGTGGTCCATCCTGCGGGATCTACCCAGAATTCCTCCCAGGCGTCTCCCGCAGAGTTTTCTCCAGTGCTTTAGGGCCCTGTGATCCCGGGTAGCAATCCCAGACTCCTCCAGGGAAGATACCCGAGATGATTTTTCTCCTTGGACAATGCTCCATCCTCTGGGAAGCATCCGAGACTCCTTGCAGCTTTTTCCCTGAGTGTTTATTCCGGTGCTTTAGGGCCCTGTCATCCCGGGTAGCAACCCTAGACTCCTCCGTGGAAGATACCCAAGTTGATTTTTCTCCTTGGACTATTGTCCATCCTGCGGGATGCACCCGAGACTCCTCCCAGCTCTGTTTCTGAGTGTTTTCTTCCTGGGGTTTAGGGCCCTCTGATCCCGGGTAGCAACCCCAGACTCCTCCAGGAAAGATACCCGAGATGATTTTTCTCCTTGGACAATGCTCCATCTTCTGGGATGCATCTGAGATTCCTCCCAGGCGTCTCCCGCAGACATTTTTCCTGTGGTTTGGGTCCCTGTAATCCCGGGTAGCAACCCCAGACTCCTCCAGGGAAGATACCCGAGATGAATTTTCTCCTTGGACAAAGCTCCATCCTCTGGGAAGCATCCGAGACTTGTGGCAGCTATGTCCCTGAGTCTTTTTCTCACGGTTTATGGTTCTGTCATCCCAGGTAGCAACCCCAGACTCCTCCAGGGAAGACACCCAATATGATTTTTCTCTCTTGACAGTGGTCCATCCTGCGGGATCTACCCAGAATTCCTCCCAGGCGTCTCCCGCAGAGTTTTCTCCAGTGCTTTAGGGCCCTGTGATCCCGGGTAGCAACCCCAGACTCCTCCAGGGAAGATACCCGAGATGATTTTTCTCCTTGGACAATGCTCCATCCTCTGGGAAGCATCCGAGACTCCTTGCAGGTATGTCCCTGATTGTTTATTCCGGTGTTTTGGGGCCCTGTGATCCCGGGTAGCAACCCCAGACTCTTCCAGGGTAGATACCCGAGATGATTTTTCTCCTTGGACAATGCTCCATCTTCTGGGATGCATCTGAGATTCCTCCCAGGTGTCTCCCGCAGACATTTTTCCTGTGGTTTGGGTCCAGGTAAACCCGGGTAGCAACCCCAGACTCCTCCAGGAAAGATATCCGGGATGATTTTTCTCCTTGGACAATGCTCCATCCTCTGGGAAGCATCTTAGACTCCTTGCAGGTATGTCCCTGAGTATTTATTCCGGTGTTTTGGGGCCCTGTAATCCCGGGTAGAAACCCCAGACTCCTCCAGGGAAGATACCCGAGATGATTTTTCTCCTTGGACAATGCTCCATCTTCTGGGATGCATCTGAGATTCCTCCCAGGCGTCTCCCGCAGGCATTTTTCCTGTGGTTTGGGTCCCTGTAATCCCGGGTAGCAACCCCAGACTCCTCCAGGAAAGATATCCGGGATCAGTTTTCTCCTTGGACAATGCTCCATCCTCTGGGATGCATCCGAGACTTGTCGCAGCTATGTCCCTGAGTCTTTTTCTCACGGTTTATGGTTCTGTCATTCCAGGTAGCAACCCCAGACTCCTCCAGGGAAGACACCCAATATGATTTTTCTCCATTACAATGCTCCATTCTCTGGGAAGCATCCGAGACTCCTTGCCGGTATGTCCTTGAGTGTTTATTCCGGTGCTTTTGGGCCCTGTCATCCCGGGTAGCAACCCCAGACTCCTCCGTGGAAGATACCCGAGATGATTTTTCTCCTTGGACAATGCTCCATCCTGCGGGATGTACCCGAGACTCCTCCCAGCTCTGTTTCTGAGTGTTTTCTTCCTGGGGTTTAGGGCCCTGTGATTCCGGGTAGCAACCCCAGACTCCTCCAGGGAAGATACCCGAGATGATTTTTCTCTTTGGACAATGCTCCATCCTCTGGGATGCATCTGAGATTCCTCCCAGGCGTCTCCCGCAGACATTTTTCCTGTGGTTTGGTTCCCTGTAATCCCGGGTAGCAACCCCAGACTCCTCCAGGGAAGACACTCAATATGATTTTTCTCCATTACAATGCTCCATTCTCTGGGAAGCACCCGAGACTCCTTGCCGGTATGTCCTTGAGTGTTTATTCCGGTGCTTTTGGGCCCTGTCATCCCGGGTAGCAACCCCAGACTCCTCCGTGGAAGATACCCGAGATGATTTTTCTCCTTGGACAATGCTCCATCCTGCGGGATGCACCCGAGACTCCTCCCAGCTCTGTTTCTGAGTGTTTTCTTCCTGGGGTTTAGGGCCCTGTGATCCCGGGTAGCAACCCCAGACTCCTCCAGGGAAGATACCCGAGATGATTTTTCTCTTTGGACAATGCTCCATCCTCTGGGATGCATCTGAGATTCCTCCCAGGCGTCTCCCGCAGACATTTTTCCTGTGGTTTGGTTCCCTGTAATCCCGGGTAGCAACCCCAGACTCCTCCAGGGAAGATACCCGAGATGATTTTTCTCCTTAGACAATGCTCCATTCTCTGGGAAGCATCCGAGACTCCTTGCAGGTATGTCCCTGAGTGTTTATTCTGGTGTTTTGGGGCCCTGTGATCCCGGGTAGAAACCCCAGACTCCTCCAGGGAAGATACCCGAGATGATTTTTCTCCTTGGACAATGCTCCATCTTCTGGGATGCATCTGAGATTCCTCCCAGGCGTCTCCCGCAAACATTTTTCCTGTGATTTGGTCCCTGTAATCCCGGGTAGAAACCCCAGACTCCTCCAGGGAAGATACCCGAGATGATTTTTCTCCTTGGACAAAGCTCCATCCTCTGGGAAGCATCCGAGACTCCTTGCAGGTATGTCCCTGAGAGTTTATTCCGGTGTTTTGGGTCCCTGTGATCCCGGGTAGCAACCCCAGACTCCTCCAGGGAATATACCCGAGATGATTTTTCTCCTTGGACAAAGCTCCATCCTCTGGGATGCATCCGAGACTTGTGGCAGCTATGTCCCTGAGTCTTTTTCTCACGGTTTATGGTTCTGTCATCCCAGGTAGCAACCCCAGACTCCTCCAGGGAAGACACCCAATATGATTTTTCTCTCTTGACAGTGGTCCATCCTGCGGGATCTACCCAGAATTCCTCCCAGGCGTCTCCCGCAGAGTTTTCTCCAGTGCTTTAGGGCCCTGTGATCCCGGGTAGCAACCCCAGACTCCTCCAGGGAAGATACCCGAGATGAATTTTCTCCTTGGACAATGCTCCATCCTCTGGGAAGCATCCGAGACTCCTTGCAGGTATGTCCCTGAGTGCTTATTGCGGTGTTTTGGGGCCCTGTAATCCCGGGTAGCAACCCCAGACTCCTCCAGGGAAGATACCCGAGATGATTTTTCTCCTTGGACAATGCTCCATCTTCTGGGATGCATCTGAGATTCCTCCCAGGCGTCTCCCGCAGACATTTTTCCTGTGGTTTGGGTCCCTGTAATCCCGGGTAGCAACCCCAGACTCCTCCAGGGAAGATACCCGAGATGATTTTTCTCCTTGGACAATGCTCCATCCTATGGGAAGCATCCGAGACTCCTTGCAGCTTTTTCCCTGAGTGTTTATACCGGTGCTTTTGGGCCCTGTCATCCCGGGTAGCAACCCTAGACTCCTCCGTGGAAGATACCCAAGTTGATTTTTCTCCTTGGAGTATTGTCCATCCTGCGGGATGCACCCGAGACTCCTCCCAGCTCTGTTTCTGAGTGTTTTCTTCCTGGGGTTTAGGGCCCTGTGATCCCGGGTAGCAACCCCAGACTCCTCCAGGAAAGATACCCGAGATGATTTTTCTCCTTGGACAATGCTCCATCTTCTGGGATGCATCTGAGATTCCTCCCAGGCGTCTCCCGCAGACATTTTTCCTGTGGTTTGGGTCCCTGTAATCCCGGGTAGCAACCCCAGACTCCTCCAGGGAAGATACCCGAGATGAATTTTCTCCTTGGACAAAGCTCCATCCTCTGGGAAGCATCCGAGACTCCTTGCACGTATGTCCCTGAGTATTTATTCTGGTGTTTTGGGGCCCTGTGATCCCGGGTAGCAACACCAGACTCCTCCGGGGAAGATACCCGAGATGATTTTTCTCCTGGGACAAAGCTCCATCTTCTGGGATGCATCTGAGATTCCTCCCAGGCATCTCCCAGACATTTTTCCTGTGTTTTGGGTCCCTGTAATCCCGGGTAGCAACTCCAGACTCCTCCAGGGAAGATACCCGAGATGATTTTTCTCCTTGGACAAAGCTCCATCCTCTGGGAAGCGTCCGAGACTTGTGGCAGCTATGTCCCTGAGTCTTTTTCTCACGGTTTATGGTTCTGTCATCCCAGGTAGCAACCCCAGACTCCTCCAGGGAAGACACCCAATATGATTTTTCTCTCTTGACAGTGGTCCATCCTGCGGGATCTACCCAGAATTCCTCCCAGGCGTCTCCCGCAGAGTTTTCTCCAGTGCTTTAGGGCCCTGTGATCCCGGGTAGCAACCCCAGACTCCTCCAGGGAAGATACCCGAGATGATTTTTCTCCTTGGACAATGCTCCATCCTCTGGGAAGCATCCGAGACTTTTTTCAGCTTTTTCCCTGAGTGTTTATTCCGGTGCTTTTGGGCCCTGTGATCCCGGGTAGCAACCCCAGACTCCTCCGTGGAAGATACCCAAGTTGATTTTTCTCCTTGGACTATTGTCCATCCTGCGGGTTGCACCCGAGACTCCTCCCAGCTCTGTTTCTGAGTGTTTTCTTCCTGGGGTTTAGGGCCCTGTGATCCGGGTAGCAACCCCAGAATCCTCCAGGGGAGATACCCGAGATGATTTTTCTCTTTGGACAATGCTCCATCCTCTGGGATGCATCTGAGATTCCTCCCAGGCGTCTCCCGCAGACATTTTTCCTGTGGTTTGGTTCCCTGTAATCCCGGGTAGCAACCCCAGACTCCTCCAGGAAAGATACCCGAGATGATTTTTCTCCTTGGACAAAGCTCCATCCTCTGGGAAGCATCCGAGACTCCTTCCAGGTATGTCCCTGAGTCTTTATTCCGGTAGTTTAGCGCCCTGTCATCCTGGGTAGCAATCCCAGACTCCTCCAGGGAAGATACCCGAGATGATTTTTCTCCTTGGACAAAGCTCCATCCTCTGGGAAGCATCCGAGACTCCTTGCAGGTATGTCCCTGAGTGTTTATTCCGGTGTTTTGGGGCCCTGTGATCCCGGGTAGCAACCCCAGACTCCTCCAGGGAAGATACCCGAGATGATTTTTCTCCTTGGACAATGCTCCATCTTCTGGGAGGCATCTGAGATTCCTCCCAGGCGTCTCCCGCAAACATTTTTCCTGTGGCTTGGATCCCTGTAATCCCGGGTAGCAACCCACAGACTTCTCCAGGGAAGATATCCGGGATGATTTTTCTCCTTGGACAATGCTCCATCCTCTGGGAAGCATCTTAGACTTCTTGCAGATATGTCCCTGAGTGTTTATTCCGGTGTTTTGGGGCCCTGTGATCCCGGGTAGAAACCCCAGACTCCTCCAGGGAAGATACCTGAGATGATTTTTCTCCTTGGACAATGCTCCATCTTCTGGGATGCATCTGAGATTCCTCCCAGGCGTCTCCCGCAAACATTTTTCCTGTGGTTTGGTTCCCTGTAATCCCGGGTAGCAACCCCAGACTCCTCCAGGAAAGATATCCGGGATCAGTTTTCTCCTTGGACAATGCTCCATCCTCTGGGATGCATCCGAGACTTGTCGCAGCTATATCCCTGAGTCTTTTTCTCACGGTTTATGGTTCTGTCATCCCAGGTAGCAACCCCAGACTCCTCCAGGGAAGACACCCAATATGATTTTTCTCCATTACAATGCTCCATCCTCTGGGAAGCATCCGAGACTCCTTGCAGGTATGTCCCTGAGTGCTTATTGCGGTGTTTTGGGGCCCTGTAATCCCGGGTAGCAACCCCAGACTCCTCCGTGGAAGATACCCGAGATGATTTTTCTCCTTGGACAATGCTCCATCCTGCGGGATGCACCCGAGACTCCTCCCAGCTCTGTTTCTGAGTGTTTTCTTCCTGGGGTTTAGGGCCCTGTGATCCCGGGTAGCAACCCCAGACTCCTCCGGGGAAGACACCCAATATGATTTTTCTCTCTTGACAGTGGTCCATCCTGCGGGATCTACCCAGAATTCCTCCCAGGCGTCTCCCGCAGAGTTTTCTCCGGTGTTTTGGGGCCCTGTGATCCCGGGTAGCAACCCCAGACTCCTCCAGGGTAAATACCCGAGATGATTTTTCTCCTTGGACAATGCTCCATCTTCTGGGATGCATCTGAGATTCCTCCCAGGCGTGTCCCGCAAACATTTTTCCTGTGGCTTGGGTCCCTGTAATCCCGGGTAGCAACCCCAGACTCCTCCAGGGAAGATACCCGAGATGATTTTTCTCCTTGGACAATGCTCCATTTTCTGGGATGCATCTGAGATTCCTCCCAGGCGTCTCCCGCAGACATTTTTCCTGTGGTTTGGGTCCCTGTAAACCCGGGTAGCAACCCCAGACTCCTCCAGGAAAGATATCCGGGATGATTTTTCTCCTTGGACAATGCTCCATCCTCTGGGAAGCATCTTAGACTCCTTGCAGGTATGTCCCTGAGTATTTATTCCGGTGTTTTGGGGCCCTGTGATCCCGGGTAGCAACCCCAGACTCCTCCAGGGAAGATACCCGAGACGATTTTTCTCTTTGGACAATGCTCCATCCTCTGGGATGCATCTGAGATTCCTCCCAGGCGTCTCCCGCAGACATTTTTCCTGTGGTTTGGTTCCCTGTAATCCCGGGTAGCAACGCCAGACTCCTCCAGGGAAGATACCCGAGATGATTTTTCTCCTTAGACAATGCTCCATTCTCTGGGAAGCATCCGAGACTCCTTGCAGGTATGTCCCTGAGTGTTTATTCCGGTGTTTTGGGGCCCTGTGATCCCGGGTAGCAACCCCAGACTCCTCCGTGGAAGATACCCAAGTTGATTTTTCTCCTTGGAATATTGTCCATCCTGCGGGATGCACCCGAGACTCCTCCCAGCTCTGTTTCTGAGTGTTTTCTTCCTGGGGTTTAGGGCCCTGTGATCCCGGGTAGCAACCCCAGACTCCTCTAGGGAAGATACCCAAGATAATTTTTCTCCTTGGACAATGCTCCATCCTCTGGGAAGCATCCGAGACTCCTTGCAGGTATGTCACTGAGTGTTTATTCCGGTGCTTTTGGGCCCTGTCATCCTGGGTAGCCACCCCAGACTCCTCCAGGGAAGATACCCGAGATGATTTTTCTCCTTGGACAATGTTCCATCCTCTGGGTTTCACCCGAGACTCCTTCCAGGCTTCTGTTGTTGTCTTTTGTCATGTATTTTAGGGACCTCAGATCCCTGTAGGACCTCCAGACTCTCCAATGGGAGATAACTGTGATGGTTTTTTCTCACTGGGAAGTAACCTATCATGTTTTTTCTCTTTTAGGCAAAGCTTTTTACCCCGCAATAAACCCATGGCTCCTTCCAGGCATCTCCCAGAGACTTTTGATCTCTAGTTGAGGGACCTGATATCACAGGTAGCTACCAAGACTCCTCCAAGGAAGCTTCCTTCTGTTTTGCCAGTAGGTCTCTGTTCCTGGATCCATCTAACCCTCCCATTAGGGTTAGGTTAGGGTGTGCGTTCTGTATGAGAATCCCACAGCTCCAGGGACACGTGGCTGGAAAAGGTATGTCGAGGAGGGAACGGCATTGCACCAACATCACTCCCTTGACACTCTGATGGTGTGCTCCCCCTCCCCGCCTTCCAACCTGACCTTTATCTCCCGTGACCCTGCCCAAGCACTAACACCCGTGGTGGTCACAATGGGCACGTGTACTTGTGATGGCTGCCCCCGGCTCGATGTGGTTTCGGGGAAACACATAACACCACAGTAGCCAAGGGCTAACTTGAGCAGTGCTGGTACTGTGGCCAATATGCAGATATGACTATAGGTCAATCATCTCACCCACATCAATAGTGAACAGCCCAAGAGCCCTTTGAGCTCCCCTGCACGCCAGGATCTCCCCATGAGCGGGGACGCCTCTCAAGGTTACTCCTCGAGCTTCACAGATTCTTTGCCGCAACAGATCCTCGGTCAGTGATTAATAGCACGCAAAACTGTGAAATCTTAGCTAAGTGATAGAAAGGATTGATTGCACATATATAATCCCTTAGACATAAACCGTTGACCCAGTCCGGGACCAGGATTGGATCCAGCCGCACCCAGACTCCTCTCTGAGAAGGAGGTTAGAAAGCAAGGGGCTCCTTTCCGAACCTCAGCCCAACAGGAGGGTCTCCCTGGCAGTTCTGCCTGACCCTGTCCTCCATGCAGGAAATAACCAAGTGTACCTTGCCATCGAATCCTGCTAAAGCACTGTCGCATTTACTCTCAAACTTTGTTAAATCCCTGTTTTGTATCAATAAACGTGTCGCTGCTTCTCTCTACGAGTGAAGTGCATCACTCCATCCGCAACAGACACCTCTCTCCTCTGGGCCACCCGTGCTGCTGGGGACCTCAGCCTCAGCCCATGCTGCCATTAGCTGCCTGTCAAAGCGCTGCTACGGGATGGTGAAGGCAGGAACAGCTTTCCATCCTTGCTCCTTTTGTGTAGGAGCAGTCGCTGGATGTTTTCCATTTTGGAGCGGGGCTCTGGCGAGTGTGGGAGAGAGTGTTGGGAGCGTTACGGTGCAAGGAAAGCGCAGAGCCCCAGTGTTGGTCGGGCTGTGAAAGTGCTGCCAAGGGATAGTGAGGGCAAGCAGTCTAATATGACCGAACTGAATGAAACAATCCAGGAATTCTTTACTTACAGAATCTCACTTGGATACAGCCCACGCTGAGGGATGCTGGACTAAAGTCACACTCCTTTTCTTTGGAGGAATTCTGAAAGGAAAAGGAACCAAAGAACTGTTACACAATGTAAAATTCTATTGTACAGGAGAAGTTTATTTGTTTGCTTGCTTTAAGAACTAAAGGTGGTTTCAAACCCTAAAAATGCAAGGTAACCAAAGTACAGAACGAGATACCCGAGCTAAACAAAAGACATCTCTCTCGCCTGTGCTATCGCCTAGCAGCCAACTACTCCCCTCGATAAATATCACCGTCAGGAGGAGCCCAATTTGACCTCTCCCTGAATGGCAGCTGGACTGCACGCCAGGCGACTCTCCCCGTGGGCAGGGGCGACTCTCAAGGTTAGAGATTCCTTACCTGAGACTGAGAGCCTTCCTCACCCACGGCGGAGAGATGCCTTAGCTGCGGCAGATCCTCAGTAAGTGACTGAGAGCGTGCTGAATTAGTACTAATGAGACATTACTAATCCATGCAGCTACTCAATATTATTGCAAACATTGTATAGATAATTCCGTTAGACATAAGCTGTTCTCCAAGTCTGAGACCGGGGCTCCATAAGGAGTTTAGAAGGCAAGGGGATCCACTCTGAACCTCGTGACTCAATGGGAGGGTCTTCCTTACTCTTTGCGTCTCCAGTCTCTGTGTGAATCAGCCTAACCTGCTTCTAACTCAGTTTTCCTTTGTATGTTTTTTCCAAGCGGTAGTTAATCATAGAATGGTCTGGGTCGTCTTCAATTGGATCTGGTTGCTCAGAGCCCCATCCAACCTGACCTGGAATGTTTCCAGGTATGGGCCATCTCCCACCTCTTTGGGCAACCTGGGCCAGTGTCTCCCCACCCTCATCATCAAAAAACATAATCTTCCCAGATGCCCCATCCCTGCTTATTGCAGGGGGTTGGACTCAACAACCTCTAAAGGTCCCTTCCAACCCAAATGATTCTATGACACTGTGATTTCACTGATGTTTCCCTGTTGGCTTCTGTTCTGTCAGAAGCCCCTGGCTCATCTCCATAAGACTCCGAGTGTGCTGCACCCAGCACGTCTCAGACCAACAGGCTGAGGGTCCTCACTGGCGCCCCGTCCCCCTGACCTTAGCATGTTCCCGCAGCTTGTCACGGGCAAGCCTGATCCTATCCCTGACCCCTTCAAGTCTAGTTTAAAGCTCTGCCAATGAGCCCCACTGGCTCCTGAGCAAAGACCCTCTTCCCCCTTTCAGAAAGCTCAATCCCATCTGACCCCAGCAGGCCTGGCACCATGGAGGCCACCCTATTTGTGCAAAAAAAACAAAAATTGTGGTGGTGACAGCAGCCACGGAGCCATGTATTGAGACCAGGTCCATCTGTTCCTTCCAGTGTCGCTGCGCATAACTGGAAGGAGAGAGGAAAAATAGCCGGCGCTCCAGATTCCCTTACCACCCATCCCAAGGCCCTGAAGTCTCTCCGGATCGCCCTCGGACTACGCATTGTGGCTTTGTGGCCACCCACAGGAAAGAGCAGCGCTGGGCAATAGTCCGAGGGCTGTACCAGGCCGGGAAGTTTCCTAGTGACGTCCTTAACCCGGGCCCAGGGGGGCAGCAGACTTCCCCAAGAGGAGGGTCTGCCCGGTGAGTCAGGGGTATGTGATAGAGACAATAACACATTGTGCACTGATTGACTAGCAGTGATTCATAACCTGAAGGACAGGCCTGATAAAAAGCAAGAAGTCTTGAGATTGCCAAGGACAGCTCCTGATAACGAATAAGAGTGTGCCTTGAAAAGTGGCTGAAACCAACCCTGCGGTCTGGACAAAGACCAAAGAAGAACTGAGTCTGCGCAAGGACAAAGAGTTACTTGCGGTGATGAAGAGGAATCATCAGCCTTCGTGGTCACGACCCTCAGCGACCACCACCAGGAGGCATTGCGCAAGCGCGGTTGGGAGGAGTTTATGGAAATGACTTCTTAGAGCTAATTTTAATACGAAGTGGGGACAGGTTATGCATATGTATAGGCGTATTGGGAAATCTTATGATTATGTAATTAAGAACTATATATATTTGAGAAGGCCGCTGCATTGGGCGCGCACGATTGTGGTGGGGCGACCCCCCCGTGCTGCCCAGCGCTGAATAAATATACCCACTTTACAACCTTCCCGGTTGTGGAGTCTCTGGAGTTTCGTTTCCGCATGTCACCGGCAGATCCGGTCCTCCGTTCCCGTCCCCGTCTCCGGGAGGGCAGAGCGCGGCTCCAGCGGCCCCTCTCTCTCTCGCTCACGCTCCCGGCTGCTCCTCAGCCTTTCTCCTTCCCCCCCGGCTCTGCCGCCAGGCCGAGCGCACCGTCCCCCTGCTCCCCCCTCACGCTGCGCTGCTCTCCGCCGCGGAGCGGGCCGGCCCCGGAGCGGCTCCCTCGGCCACCGGCCGCTCCCTCCGCTGCGGCGCGTTTGAGCCTCCCGCCGTTGCCCGGGCAACGCCCAGGTCTCGCCAGCGGCTGTGGCGAGAGGTACCGGCTGCCGCTCGGCCCCGCTCGGCAACACTCGGCCCCGCTCGGATCGGCTCGTCATCTCGCGGCCCCTCTCGGCCGGTCAGGGCCGTCCCCGAGCGCGGCGGCGGGGCCGGGCTGGCGCAGGGCGGGCAGAGGAGCGGCGGGCGGAGGGGCCGAGCCGCCCCGGGAGGCGGCCGCGGGGCGCTCCCCTCCTGCGCTGCCCCGAGGTCCCGGCCGGTCCGGGGCAGCCGCTCGGTGTCCCTCGGGTCCCCGCTGTCCGGGCGTCGGGGCAGCCCCGGGGCTGGGCTGGGCTGGGGCCGGCTCCGTCCCGGCGGCCATCCCCCTTTGGCGGGGCAGCCGGCGGGGGGCACGGCCGGACCCTCCTGCCTGCCCCGGGCCCCGCCGCACGGGCTCTGTGCCGCACACACCGTCCCGTCCGTACCCGCCCTCTCCCCCGCTGGGAGGGCGGTGGGGCCACCGCGGGGCGGGCAGAGCCCTGTGGGGCTGCGCCCGGGAGTCACCGAGCGCCGCAGGTTGCCCGATGCGGAGCGAAAGGAGCCCGAGGGGCCGCCCAGAGCAGCCCCCGCAGCGCAGCGCAGCGGCACAGGCAGCGGCAGGAGGGGCAGCCCCCGGCCGGGGGAGCCCCCGTCGGGGCGGGTAAGTAGCACAGCCACGTCTGCGCAAGAGGAGCAACGCAGAAGCCTTTTCCCGCCCCGACTGCTCCCGCCAGCGAGCTCGGGGCCGGTGGCACTGACGGCGGCAGCCAGGAGCATCGGGCCCCGAGTCACCGGTGCCGACAGCACAGGCGCCGCTGGAGGCGTCCGCCTCTTCCCGCCCCGACGGGATGCCGAGGGCAAGAGCGGGAAGAGGCCCCCAGACGCAGCCCCGCTGCCTTGCTGCGGCTCCTCTGCTTCCAGTACCTTTCCCTTTCCTTCCACAAGGCCGCCGTATCTTCACCAATCTTGACTTTTTTCATGCTGGGAAGCAGAGGCCCGGCTCATACTAGAAACCTCTGCTGCTTCTTGGAGGGAATGAGTGTTTTCTGCCGGGGTAAGACTGATTAAAGACTGATTAAAATAACACCAAGTTCCAAGTTGCTGCTTCTTTTATTAGAATCCCATAGAACAGTTTTTCAAAGTCACATTGCCACTTTGTGACACGCAAGGATCAAAATCTTAAAGCTTGTTGCTCTTTTCCCCAAAACTCTAGGTTGTGCAGAAAAACACATTCCAACCCAACACCTTCAGTACATCAATTTGGAAACATAAACAAAGTAGCATTTCACTTAAAGCATTCACTAGCTGAGACAAGCCATGTGAAAAGCAGAGTTACACAAGAAACAATACCACCAAACAGTCACACTACAAGTTTACCTTTCCACAACAATCAGTGCTTCCAGGTCAGTTCTTTCCACCAAAAAGATGCTGGAGTGGCAAAAAGATGATGCTGGGGAAACAACAACAAGAGCACGTTACACTGCCAGTCCTTCTCTGAGAATTGTAATGACAAGGCCATTTCTGGCCACCAGAAAGACACAACCCCAGCACAAAACAGACAGGGAAAGACTGAAAAAAATAGAGACAACATAAAGAATAACTGGTGCACAGTGATGTTAATTTCAGTTTGCAATGGTGTCTTCAGGAGTGTTAAGGTTTGAGAGACCCATAACAATTTGTTGTCATTTAGACAATCATTCTATCACCCAATGACCCCTCCCCACCTGGGAAAGGGAAATTGGGAAAAACAAGAAAACCCGAGAGCTGAAGTATAAACAGATTTAATAGAATAAGATTAGATAATTAACATTAACAGCACTAAAGAACTGATATTGATCCCGACACCAACACAGAATATGCAAAGATTATACTCGGC
The DNA here is from genome assembly GCF_965231255.1 of Vanellus vanellus. Taxonomy (NCBI): domain Eukaryota; kingdom Metazoa; phylum Chordata; class Aves; order Charadriiformes; family Charadriidae; genus Vanellus; species Vanellus vanellus. The sequence continues at coordinate 1,068,882 of NW_028126614.1, forward strand.
CAATTCTATCAGTAGGAAGCTGTGCACTCCCAGCAGTGGACAGCAAATGTGGGACACTGCGAGCGCTACGGCTTCAGGAGGAAGGGAAGGCCTCAGGGCTCCGGCACCAGGGCACGAAGTTCTCAGGATGGCAGCCATCAAGGGAGAGAGAGCACTTCGCAGCAAACTTTCTAATTTATAATGAGTGTGACGCTGATGGTATGAAATAATCCTGTTGGCCAGCTTGGGTCAAGTGCCCCGGTCTCGCTCCTCCTCATCCCTGCACCTGGCTAGCTCGAAAACACTGAGACCTTGAGACCCACACACCATAGCTGGCTGTAAAGTCAATATTTTCACAAATTCAGACACTGGAGTCTTCTGAAAGTGCAGTTTTCCCAAGTGTTAGAAGAGAAATTAGTCCTGTGTCTCTCAAACCAGGACACCCGCCTACTTGTTTTTCGGCACATGGGAACAGCCTGCTCCTGTGCCTTTAAGACTTCTTTCTTGAAGTATGTCCATCCTTCCTGGACTCCTGTATCCATCAGGGCATCCTCCCAAGGGATTCTGTCTAGCAGTCTTCTGAATAGATTAAAATTTGCCCTCCAGAAATCTAAGGTGGCAGTTTTGTTAACCTTTCTCCTATATAATAGAGTAGATATTTTTTTTAGAGTAGGTTTTTATTTTGAACTCCTTCGATATACATAAATGAATGCTCATTTATCAACACAGATTAAAATAAGGGCTTTTTCTCCATTTCAGTGCCTCACACCCACATTCACAGGTTTTAATGGTATTTAATCCCCCCATGAACTTCCAGACATTTGGGGGCTGTGACCCACCTCTTTTGGAGCGACCCCCGCATGACCCTCCCCATCCCCCACTCCCCTGCTCCTCCACCGCAGCACTGCCCCCCACCCCCCACCCCCGGTGACCTTGGGCTGCCCCAAATGACACCATCGCCCACTCTGACACACACAGAGCCCCACTCGCAGCCTCGAGTGCGGTTTCGGCTGGCTGGCGGCGCGGGGCACGCGGGAGTTGTAGTCCCTGTGCCATTCCCTTGGGGTGCGCATCCGCACGACGCCTCACGCCATCCCCGCTGTACCGCGCTGCCCGGGGCAGAGCCGCTAGGGCTCGGGAGCAGAACAGGCGGAGCGTGGTACCAGCGCGTGTTCGTGCGGTGTCTGTGGACGCAGAAACTCCCCCGTGCACCAGGGACCATTGTGCAACAGAAGCATTGGTGCTCACGGAACCCCCACCCTGCACCAGGGGCGATTGTGCAACACAACGGCAGGTGTGCACAGAGGCGCCCCGTGTACCAGGAACACTCGTGTGAGCCTGACTCCGGCACCGCTGCACGGGACAACGCGGATCCACCGTGCAACTCGCACGTGCACAGAGCCCCGTGCTGGGCAGGGGGCAGATCTGGAGTAGGTTCCCCCCCAAAAAAAACATGCAGAGGAAGGGTGGGGATCTGCAGAAACACCTTTTTTTTTTTTTTAAAATAGGGAGAATACACCTCCCCACATGCTTCCAACCCCCCCTGCCACCACAGAGGCACTGGGGACAAGGATGCTTTGGGGGTCACCAGCCACCCAGGGGGGGCCACTCATCCTGTAGCAGCGGGTCAGGGTGTCCCCATGACCCTTTTCCGGTCCGTCAGGGGGGTGACACCCATCGCAGGACCCCATCACAGCTCACGGGTGGTGTCGGCATCAGCTTGTCCGGCAGTGCAGAGCTCAGCATTGTGGCAGCTGAGGGCAAAGAGGCGGCCAACAGCCAGCAGTGCGACAGCTGCGCAGACACCGAACATGCTCCTGGTGCCTGTCTGATGGTTGCTGTCATGGAGAGCCAGTAGATCCAGACAGGCCAGTAAGTTCAAGGGGAGGCAAAACCAGTTCATCACCCCCAGGTCATCCTTCTCAGGCACCACTTTCCATCAGAGCAAACCAATGGCCGGGAAGTAGAGCCCACATTAGAGTTCAATAAGGAGGAAGTTGAGGAAGGACTCAGCAGGGCTCCTGGCTGGGCTTGGTGGAGAAGGCAAGCATGAAAAGGCAGAAGACCAGGAGGCTGGCAAGGGAGAGGAGGTGGACAGGCTGGAGGTGGTACCTCTGGGAGATGGCCAGGTGATACAGTGGGAAGCTGATGCCCACGGGAGTGCCATGGGGATCCAGGACAGGGGTCCAGAGGAAGATGAAGATGTAGATAACACTTTCAAAAGGAGTCTGGATGGCACCCAGGAGAAGGATGCGCCAGTTGGAGAGGAGGCACTTCAAACCATTGCCACAGGTTTTGGAGATAGCTCATTAATTCCCATAGCTTTCATCCCAATTTTTCATGGCAAAGACCCCTGACAGCACCGGGAGAGGGATGGAGACCATGAATAGAGCCACCAGGCTCAACCTACATGTCCTGCAGGAATGCTGGCACACCTCCAGGAGCCGGACAGGAGCAATGCTGGGGGACAAGGCCCAGGGTGGTGGCACCCCGAGCTGCTGAAGGCACCCAGGTCTGAGCTCTGCAGAGGCCGCTGGCACCGAGCTGTGCAGGAGGCGTTGGTTCAGGCCTCCCAGGGCCTCTCTGAGGGCAGAGCAGGGGCTGACCCATGCCGGGCATGGCCACCTCGGAGCCATGGCACAACCAGTCCCAGCTGGTCCCAGCCGGTCACGGGCATGGGCATCACCACGGCGACTGCCAGCGCTTTGTGACGGGGTCACCGCATCATGCCCAGCGGCCATTGTAACACGGGTGGCCACGGTGACCGTGGGGTATAGAAGGGGCCAGAGCCCTGGGGTGCCCACTCCCAGGAGAGCACCTGCCTCAGGAGGCAGCATCTTCCCTGGGTGCCCACAGCGGCTCTACGGCACAGGACGCCGAAGACGCCCATGGACAGAGAGGCGAACACGCCATCTCAGCCCAACAAGGGGCTGCCGAGCCTGCAGAAGAGGCGCCAGGTGAGGGATAGGGCAGGAGGGAGAGGCTGCTGGTGGGACGGGGCCGCACCGAGCTGCCTTGGTGCCGAGGCCGGGCTGGATGGCACTCTGGGGGCCACTGTGCCAAGGCAGCCACCTCCATCCCATGCCTTCTTCTTCTTCTGCCCGCAGGTGGGCCAGAGGCCACCAATGCCAGCGCCACAGGGCAGGCAGAGCCCGGCCTTGTCCCTCCACGGGGTCAGGCTGCCAGAGCTGCCCTGCCCAGAGAGCTTGCAGGCCGCTGGGAGTCGCCACGCACAGGTAGGGAACCTGCGAGAGACGGGGCTGAATGTTTTCCCGACCCTGGGGAGCTGCCAACGGGCAGGTGGGAGGTGCAGGAGAGGACAGGCGGGCTCGGCCCCTGTAGCAAGCTGGACCCCCTGTGCCATGCCCAGCAGGCTGCCTGGGCATGCCGGGGATGCTCCTGCGGGGACCAGCCCTCTCCCAGCCGGCTGTGGGAACAGGGCGGCAGCTGCCTGTGGGGCTGAGCGCTGCCCTGGGGGCTGGCGGGGGAGCCCAGACACAGGAGCTCTTCCAGCTGTTACAAGGGGGGCAAGGGCCACCGTCTCACAGCCTCTCTCCTCAGCTTCTTTTGCAGACAGACAGCGTGGCACACATGGAGGCACTGCCCTGCAACCAGATGGTACTGCCCAGCATCGTGGAGAAACTGGAGACTCTGCCCGGGCGGGCAGCGGCACCCAGATACGCACCCGCAGCTCGGCTACCAGCAGCTGACAGCACCCGCTGCAGGCTGCCTGCTCTGCCAGCAGCACCCGCTGCACCTTCTGCCGGGGCATGGGACACGGCCAGCAGCACTGCAGCCATCAGACACCGACAGCCAGTCCCACCTCCTCGGGGCACCTGCGGTGAGCGGGGCAGACCTGCGAGGGTCAGGAGATTCAGGCCTGCCACGCAGAGCCCTGCGGCCTATACACCAGCTGTGAAGGGGACAGCTCCGTGCCTCACCAGTGAGGTCCCAGGCAAGGCTTTCCGTGGGAGCTGGAGTCACAGCCAGCAGGCAGTGGCACCGTGGGACTGGGCACGTAACAGGGCCCTGTCAATAACAGCAAGAACAGACGAGGTCCAGGTGTCAATGGGAGCAAGGCTCCTGCAGCTCAGCTCTTGCCTGATCCCCATGCATGGGGGGGACACTGATGCTGCCGTCAGGGGCCCTGCACCAGCTGCCCGGGGACAGCATATGAGGCCAGGGTGCTGGGGACACGCAGCGGAGCACAACCCAGCAATGTGGGCGATGTGGATCAGGTGCGACCTCTGCAAGAGATCACCGGGGGTGCACCACCAGGATTCTGCAGAGCATCTCGACATCCTATCCATCAAGATGCAGGCTCCGGAGGAGCTGGGGAGGAGCTTCCTGGCCCACACCGGGCACAGTCTGGCCCAGCTCAGGAATGCCAGCCTGCAGTGTCAGCGGGACTGCCCAGAGGAAAAGGCCTTGGCCGAGGAGGAGTGTCAGAACGACAGGGACAAAGAGCTGACCCAGGGGGAAGACATCAACATCCCCAGCATCTGTGTCAACAACTCCTTGGTCCAGGAGCTCTTCCAGGATGCCCACTCTAGTCCCCAGGAGGGGCCTGGCTGGCCCAGCAGCATGGACACAGAGGGGACTGGAGACAGAGCTGGGGATCTGCAAAGTCCCAGCTATGGTCCCAGGGACATTGAACCAACAGCTTCTGGCCTGACCGGAGCTCCTGAGGAAGAGGGGCAGCACACACCACTCGCTCCTGTGGCACAAGAGGAGGCAGAGGAGCCAGCTTCTGCCTTTGGCGAGCAGGCCCCAGCAGCAGAGGCAAAGAGCCGGGCAGCTGCCCCACACAACCCCGCAGGCTACGAGGCAGCACTGCAGGACGCAGCCTGGTGCATTGTGAGGGAGGTTGTGGCCAGCGCTGTGCTTGTATTCCAACAAGAACAGGCAGCAAGAACACCGGCAGTACCTCAGGGCACCGAGGGTCCGGTGACCGCAAAGGCTCATGGAGAGGACAGCACAGCTGTTGTCTCCCCGTCAGCGCAGGAGGATGAAGTGGCTGCTTCAGTGCTCCAAAACGCTCCGGCAGACGTTGGCGCACCCCACTTTGCCCCAGCAGAAGAGGCAGAGAGCCAGGCACCTGCCCCGCACAGCCCCACAGCATATGAGGAGGCTCTGCAGGACGTTGCCTGGCACACTGTGCGGGAGGCCGTGGCCGGTGCTGTGCTTGTGATCCAGCAGGAGCAGGCACAGAGCACGGACGCAGAGACGGCTGCGAGAACACCTGCAGCACACCAAGACACCGAGCGTCTCTTGGCTGCAGAGCCTCACGCAGAGGCCAGCACAGCCCCTCTCGCCCCAGCTGCAGACGACCAGGGAGGTGCAGCAGCTTCTCCCGTGGCTCAGGAACCTCAGCACCAGGTGAGCCAGGCGCACGTGGCCAGCACCGGGCATCCTGAGTTGCCAAAGGCAGGCGCAGCGCCCAGGCTGCTGCCTGGTGCCCTCCAGGTCTCCCGCTGACATCCCCTCCCTCCCCTACCTCTGCTCTTGCTCTTCCCCTGCAGGCGCTCTCCGAGCATCCAGGCGGTGCACAGCCCTCCTGCGGCTGCAGGGACGTGCCGGAGGATGTCCCAGGTAGGTCCCTGAGCCGAGGGCAGGCCTGGCTGGGTGCTGCTCATCCCGGCGAGCGGCACCCAGGGCAGGTCGGCAGCACTGCACACACGGGGACTGGCCGTGCTGTGGCCACCCCTCCCTGGGGAACCGCCTCGGTGGCAGGGGGCTGGCAGCGGCTTGCCCGTTGCCTGCCCAGCCCCTCACCTACAGCTCTCTGTTCCCCGCAGGCATCGTGGCCCTGCCACACACCCCGGCTCGACAGCGACGGCCCTCCTTCTTCAGGAGGGCGCTCAGGGCTCTGCGCAGGGCTTTCCGCTGTACCTGCATAGCGGGACAGAAAGAACGGTAGTGTCCTGCTGTCAGTGCCAGGCGGGTCCCCAGAGATGGCATCTGGCCCTGAGCCTGCACAGCATCCAGGCAACCGAAGGATGGGTGCATGGACAGCGCCCCAGACATTCATCTGCCCTGAGGACATCGTGCTGCCAGCCTCCGCTCGGCTATGGAGGCTTTCTGAGGCCAATAAAAGATGACAATTTTCCCCCAATGCTTGTCTGTGCCTGGCCCATCTCAGGAGAAAGATGGCTATTGACCAACACCCCCAGGTCCCTTTCTGCCAGGCAGCTTTCCAGCCACACTTCCCCAAGCCCGTAGCACTGCATGGGGTTGTCACCCAAGTACAAGACCTGACACTTGGCCTTGTTGAAACTCATACCATCGTCTGCAGCCCAGCCAGCCAGCCTGTCCAGATCCCTCTGTAGAGCCTTCCTACCCACCACTAGATCAACATTCTCACCCAACTTGGTGTCCTCTACAAACTTAGCGAGGCTGCACTCGATCACCTCCTCCACATCATTGATAAAGACATTAAACAGAACCGGCCCCAGCACCGAGCCCTGGGGAGCTAGGAGAGCACCCACCCGCCTTGTGCCCGCGCAGCCTTACTTTGCCAATAACAAAGATGTTGGAGAGCCTGGTAGCAAAGCTATTGCCATTGGCATCCTTCACGTGAACCACGTCGAATGACCCCGGGTGTCTCCTGATTGGTGATCACTCCAATACGGCCCAAGTTGGCACGGAATACAGGTGTGAGAAGAGCTGGCACCAGGAGCCGTGGTGAAGGCCTTCCGCTTGGCTCCTTGAGGAGCACCACTGGAGAAGGGCAGCGACAGGGCCACACTGGCCCACGGAGCGGCCACCAGAGCACCTGGGGACACCTGCGTGTCCCACAGGAACACTGGCACACTTCGAGGAGCCAAAGAGCTCTCTGGTCCCAAGACCCAAGCAACCCCTCCACCAGCTCATTGCTTTTACCTGGTGCCTGCTTGCTTTTGGAATCCCTCCAAGTCCCTATGCCAAACACCTCCTACACGGGAGGAAACCCTGCTCCAGGTGGTTTCTTGGGAAACCACCCCTTTCCGAAGACTGCAACCACTGCTTCTCTATTTTAGAGGAAAGCTGTTTGGCATTTGTACTTCTGTACTGCTTTCCACAGTGGGGAACTGCCACATGGGGTGCAAGACCCACCTATGTCAAACTTGATGAAATCTGTGATCTTGCCTGTCTCCAGGTCAGTCTGGACCATATCATTCACCTTGAAGAGGGGGTCTGGATAGCGGATGGTGCAGGCATTGTGGGTGACCAGATGAGGGATTCCTTTGGTGCCCACGAAGATCTTCCTCACTTTGCACAGGTTGTACTGCAAACAAAACCCAACGCTGCTTAGCTGAGGCAGTGCAGCACCATGGACCAGGGGACTCTTGTCCCCTGTGGGAAACCTCGGCTGGTCCAAGGGATCAGAATGCGAGTTTAACATTGACCTTGAGCAGATATCCGTGTACCCTTGAAGAGACTGGGGAGTCCTGAGAAGAGCTAAGTAAAAAGATAAGGGTTGGCAAACATCCTGGCTCTGACCAGAGCATGAACAGCGTGTGATGGGAGAGCGTATTGGGCAAAAGTAGAATGCTGAATATATGCTATTCTAGAATGCTAGAATGTTGAAATGGCAAGGTGTAATCCTCCCTGAAGTGATTTTGTGAAAAATGGTATTTTGGGGAAAAGAACAGGGAGTAGAAGTAACGTCGCTTACAGCATTTAGTATAACGCAATGGACAAAGCTAGGGCAGACTTTATTTGAGGAAGCTACGTGCGGCTCAAAAACGGCTGTTGAGTTGTTAACTACGTGGCAACTTTTATTAGAGACATTAAAGAACTTTAAGGAGCAGAGAGATTTAGCAGGAGGTTGTGAACAGCCATCCGCAGCCCCTGCACCGTTTGTCTCTAAACCTCGTGTTGATGATTTAAAGGGGCAGGAGATTGCTGCTCGGGAAAATAAAGGACTGATCCCGATGAACACAAAAGATAAACAATATAAATATGTATTACCTCGCGACCAAGCTGCAAGTGAAGGTGCTAACTGATCGGGATTTGTATTGCCTAGAGACCAAATCAAAAGCAGTGAAGAGGTCCAAAAGACCCCTCCGGAGGAGGTGCCCATCCCTTGTGAACCTCCTAATCCACTGTTCCCTTATCCACCTTTGCCCCCTGAATCGGACAATGAGGAGGAAAGCAATTTGATTGACTGGAGCAATTCTCCTCCAGTTTCTGTCCCTTCTGCCCCACCTCCCCCTTGGCCTTCTCCAATTGATGTAAAATCGCAAATAGAACAAGGGGGTCCTCTCTGTTGTTCAAAGTATCCCCAAACTTGGGACTTACCACCAGTTCAAGTGACGGTTAAACCCCAAAACCCTGTCCGATTTTGGAGGAGGTGAAGCAAAAAGCGATGGAATTGGGTGAATGGGACTTGTCAGAGAAAATACCTGTTTCACTTTCTCATGCCGAGTCTCCTAGTACTGAAATTGCCGAGCCTGCTGCTTTTCCTGTAGTAAAGAGGTACACAAGGTGCCCCTGGACGCTTGGGGACCAACTGGCAAAGGTTTAAGTGCCTTACTGATAGGAAGATCTAGTACCACCTTACAAGGCCTCATGGTACATGTCGGAGTGATTGATGCTGATTACACAGGACAAATATGTACCATGGTATCAACAGCTACACCACCTGTGACTATTGAGAAGGGAACTCGACTTGCTCAGTTAATCCCATTTCAAAGTTGTGTTCCACGAACGAACGTTACATGTGGTAATGGTGGTTTTGGCTCTACAGGAAAGCCACAAGTCTATTGGGTGCAAAGAGTATCTAATCAACGCCCACAAATGCATTGTGTTCTTGAACTTAACGATGCCACCCCCAAGAAGATCCGACTGACTGGATTATTAGACACTGGAGCAGATGTGACGATCATCTCTTTACGGGAGTGGCCTGTTGCTTGGCCATTAACCTCCAATGCCTTGGGAGGGGCAGGACTCGGAGGAGTTGCCAACAGTTATATGTCCACTAACCCTATTGTGATTGTAAACTCAGAAGGGCAAAGGGCTACAGTGCGGCCATATGTGACCTCAACTCCTTTAAACCTATGGGGAAGGGACTGCTTAGGCCAATGGGGAGTTCGCATAACTACGGATTTTTAGTCGGGGCCACTGTATTGCAGGGTGTTTCTCAACACACTTTAGCCCTAAAATGGCTAACAGAAAAACCGGTGTGGGCTGATCAGTTGCCCCTTGGCCAAGAGAAATTAACGGCCAAGGCAATTAAGGTAGCTTGTTTTTTACAACTCTGGGGCGTGACACATGTCACAGGCATCCCCCACTCACCCACGGGTCAGAGTATTGTTGAGTGTGCACACGGGACTCTAAAACGCCTTTGCAAAAAACAAAAAGGGGGAATGATAGGGGAAAGCCCTGAAGCACGATTAACTAAAGCTGTATATGTATTAAACTTTTTGCAGCTTGCTGATGATACTCCTGCTGTGGTGCCACCCCTTCTTCGGCACTTTGGTTCCCTTGTGACCCAGGAACGGGTGGGTCCTGGAGCAAAAGTGCTGCTGTGAGACCTAATAATCGCGGCATCCTTTTTAGCCCCCGGAGTGGCATCAGCTAAAGCGCTCACTACGCTTAACAAGCTTGGGTGTTGGCTGGCCAAGCAATCTAATGCTACATCTTCAGCTTTAAGTAGTTTACTACTAGATGTAGACTCAGTCAGACATGCCACACTGCAGAATCGAGCTGCAATAGATTTTTTGTTGCTGGCTCAAGGTCATGGTTGTCAAGATTTTGATGGGATGTGCTGCATGAACTTATCGGACCATTCTCAATCCATTCATGCACGCATACAAGAGTTAATGGAACGAACGAAAAAGTTAAAGGAAGAGGATGGGTTCTTCTCTTTTGATCACCTTTTGCAAAACTGGGGACTCTCGGGATGGCTGGTTTCAAAGGTCAAAGCAGGATTAATAATATTGTTGATAATTGTAGTTGTGCTAATGATGGTGCCATGTCTCATCTCCCTACTGCAAAGGGCCCTGCAGCGGGTGATGGGGGCAGCATTTGTAGCACAAATACAAAAAGGGGGAATTGTGGGAAACCTCGGCTGGTCCAAGGGATCAGAATGCAAGTTTAACATTAACCTTGAGCAGATATCCGTGTACCCTTGAAGAGACTGGGGAGTCCTGAGAAGAGCTAAGTAAAAGGATAAGGGTTGGCAAACATCCTGGCTTTGACCAGAGCACGAACAGCGTGTGATGTGAAAGCGTATTGGGCAAAAGTAGAATGCTGAATATATGCATAGATAAGCACCTGGGTAAAAGAATATAAAAAAGCACTGCTTGTTAAATGAAGAAATTGGATTGCTGCAACTTGATGTTCAGTGTCGTGTCCGTCCCAACAACGACAGTCCCCCAGAGAGCTGCCAGCCACAGCAGGTCTCAGACCCCAAACTAAACACTCAAACACTCCAGGGCTTGCAACAGAAGCCCAGCTAGTGACTTGTCCAGCTCACTGCCCCAGCAATGCCTCTCGTAGGGCTGCCCTGTGGCTAAGCTACAGCCCCACTGGAGAACACCTGCGCTTTGGCAACAGCTGCTGGCCCTGGACTTCGGCCTCCCCACAAACGCTGGCAGCATTTTCCCAGGAAAGCCTGCGCCAGGGCAGTTTCCTCATTTTGCCTTGAAGCCCGCATCACAAAGCGGAGGCAGAGGCTGCTTTTCTTCAGGACCCAAGAGAGATCTGTATCCCTCCTCCAGGTCACCCTGGTTTCCCCTCCTGCCTTTCACCACCTGCCTCATTCAAAGCGCTAAAGAACCAATATTGATCCCGATACCCATACAGAATACGCAGCTCTCAGGATGGCAGCCATCAAGGGAGAGAGAGAACTTCCCAGTGAACTTTCTAATTTATAGCGAGTGTGATGCTGATGGTATGAAATAATCCTGTTGGCCAGCTTGGGTCAAGTGCCCGGGTCTCGCTCCTCCTCATCCCTGCACCTGGCTAGCTCGAAAACAGTGAGACCTTGAAATCCACACACCATAGCTGGCTAGAAAGTAAATATTTTCACAAGCTCAGACACTAGAGTCTTCTAAAAGTGCAACCTTCCCCAAGTATTAGAAGAGAAATTAGCCCCGAGTCGCTCAAACCAGGACAATATCGCAGCACCACCGTGGCAATACCCAGAGTGGGGACCAACAGCCCCGCTGCTGGACGTTTGTGGAGTGGGGCACGCAGACAGAGGCATGCGTTTTGCCACACACAACCCTGAATCTCCTGAAAAGTTATGTTTACCAAAAAGAGCCACTTGGAAAGTACTGCCAAACAACATTTGGCAATAAAACTTTGACAGGTTTGACACACACACGATTTGGGGGGAACTCGCTATTTGCTATTTACCGGTTCAAGCACTTACCTTTCTGGTACTCCTACGACTAACTTCATTGCTCTGCTCAAATTAGCCAGCTGAGGAAGTATGGGCTAGATGAGGCGACAGTGAGGTGGACTGAGAGTTGGCTGTGGGACAGAACTCAGAGGGTTGTGGTCAGCGGCACAGAGTCTAGTTGGAGGCCTGTAACCAGCGGTGTCCCCCAGGGGTCAATACTCGGTCCAATTTTGTTTAATAGATTCATTAATGACCTGGATGAGGGGGCACAGTGTATCCTCAGCAAGTTTGCTGATGATACCAAACTGGGTGGGATGGCTGACACCCCAGAGGGCCGTGCTGCCATCCAGCGTGACCTGGACAGGCTGGAGAGCTGGGCAGAGAAGAACCTAATGAGGTTCAACAAAAGCAAGTGCAAGGTCCTGCACCTGGGGAGGAAGAATGCTAGGCTCCTGACATTGGTATATACAAATTCTCAAGAGACATCCCCTCCTTTGCTAAATGGCCCATAACATAACCCAATGCACAATGGTCAACAGTGGCCTCCCACCATCCTGAGATGGTCTGACCTCTGTGATTTTTGAGATGCCATTACATAGGTGACAAATAACTAAAAGATTACAAACGACCTGATAACAGAGCAAAACACTGCCACACAAAATAACAAGGCAACGTTTTTGAGTCCACACTGAGAAATGATTTTTTACGTTATCTAAGTGCAGATATCCCACTTGTGAGCACACAAGGTTGAACAACAATTAGTGTGATAGATGTGTTGTCCTCACCCCAGGTGCAAGTCACTTGGGCGTGTTTACAGTCCTCCTCGCCAATCTTCTGTTACTTTCCCACATTGCACCCTCTCGCTCAAGAGACCGCTTCTCCTGGAGCTGACAAAGTTGGAAATGTTGCTTCAAAGTCGAAGCAGCGTTTCTGACGTCGAGGAAGGAAACAGTCCCCCATCAGTTGGGTTTGTGATATTCATTGGCAGATAACAGCCATTACCTACTCAGGAGAGAGAGCAATGAGAGACATTATCACCAAAATCATGTAGCACAGTGTAGTTCTATAGTACAGCTGCTGGGGTTGGTATGCCACGGAAACAAGGTACCAAAAGATCTGCAGCTGCTCATCTTCCCTTGATACAAAAAACAGATGAGTTAGTGACAGTCAAGGCTGACCAAATCTCAGTATTTGCGTGTTGGTGTGTCAGAGCTGTACCCAGGGCACAAGGGTACAGCACAAGACTACAAAGCCCGAGGAGCCAACCTGTGACAGGGGAGAAAAGCAGCAGTGTCATCTCCTTCCAGTGATACATCGCGTTGCTCCAGCTCCTTCAGCAATATTACTCTGGGTTTGATACCCTGATGTGGGGTAATTGCCCACACAGACTGGAGAGCTGTGGCATGCACTTTTTCAGATGGAACTTCAATGGGATGTTGTGTTTGCAACACTGTTCCAGTGCCGTCTCCTCTGGGTAAGATGCAGGTATTTGTCGAAGATACCTGAAATACACGAACTCGAGAATCTGATATGAACAAGTGATGTCAAATAAGAGGAGAAGTTGGGGTGTAATGTAGAGTGCAGCCTTGTAATGCCTTGGACCAAAATCCTACAGGTGGTAAATGGGAGCACCTTCCTCACTCGGTTGCTGCGCTAGCGATAAGCAATGTCCCCCATTATAGAGCTCTCACTGCCAACACCTTCCCACCAGGAGAAGGATGGTGGCAGATTCTCCCAACAGCTCTTCCTTGCACCACCTTCATACCTTTGTCAATAACATTTTGTCAGGACAACCCGAGAGATCCAAACCCTCAGGGCACGAGGATGCTCAGGGGCAAGTCGCCAGTGCACACGTGCTCGAGCAGTGGCGGTCGCGCTGCTGTGCTGCACCCTGAGCATCCAGCCTGGCTGACACACAGGTGCAGCCTCCAGGTGTCCAGCTTAGTGCTCCAAGGAGCTTCATGGCCAGAACTGCCCAATTAACACCCCATTAATGATGTGCTCTGGCACTTCTACACCAAACTGAAACCACATAGCTCATGAAGTATCTGAGATGAAAACTAACGTCTCAAATTTCATACTGGAGAGGAAGGACTTCCAAAATTTTCCAAAAGGGGACCAGCGGAAATTCTCCTTCTCGTTGCCACGTGAGGAGAGGCTGCAAGAGCTGGCACTCCTCAGCTGGGAGAAGAGAAGACTGGGGGTGGGGGTGGGTGGGGTGTCTTATCAATGTGTATAAACACCTGCTGAGAAGGAAACAAGAAGAGGGAGCCAGGCTCTGTTTAAGAGTGTGCACTGAGAGGACCAGAGGAAAGGGGCACCAATTAGAAGACAGGATATTCCAGCTGCACATGAGAAACCAGTATTTTAATCTTGGGGTGATATATTTTACTGGATCTAGATGATGCTCCTTGAGCAGAGGGGATGGACCAGTCTCCACAAGTCTCACACAGTCTCCACAACCTCAGCCACTCTGTGTGATTCTCTGCTTTGGTGAGACTCCTAAAGCCTTTGAACTAAGCCCTGATGCCCCCTGGAAAGGATTCTGGGACAAGGGATGATCCCAAACTCCTCCAATACCATTCATCACAAAACATCTGCCTAGTCCAGAACATCGTACGGCAGACACAGTCAGGAGAGAGAAAATATCCTTTTATTGTGGGTATCAAGTGTGGGAGCCCGGGAGTCACAGGGGTTCAGGCAGTAACAGGAAATCTGCACCTACAACGACAAAGTCAGAAGCACCGATAAATCCACGAAAGAAGAAGAGGCATGACGCTGTTCCCCTTTCCTTGGGGAACACAGCTGGCCAGGAATGGTTTATAGCCCAGAAGAGAGAGCGACTGCTGGCAGTGACTGTGGGAGGGCTCTGGCGCCTTATCCCCATGGGTAACACCCTGAGCGCCCCGCGAGTGTACAGAGATGCGCCGTGGCCCTGTGCCACACAGCAGTGCTCCATGGGCAGCCCCTGGGGAGTTACTTCCAAGCCCTGCGCAGCACTATCCCTCACCGTCCCTCGCCCGTGAGTTCGACTGACCAAGAGCAGTGTCCGAGTGGTGAAAGATGGGCAGCAGAGCCTGGTACGCACCTGGGCTTCTTCACCTTCTAGACCTGACTGATTTTTTTCCAGTCCCCATCTTTTCCTATCTTCCTTCTTTTTTTGTCTCGTTGGCATTCCCTCGCCTCTGCCCAGGCCTCCTTTCTCTTTCTTTTTCTTTGGTTTTCAGTTTCCTGGCAGGAGCCTGCAAACCTTTCCATCCCAGTGTGATTAGACAGGTAAAGCCAGGATCAACCGGAACCAGTTCTTGGTTTAACCAAAGCTGACTCGTTTTACCTTTTTTCCTCTGAAAGGCTCTTTAGTTCTTCTGCACGTACCGGGGAGTCTACCGTGGTCTCTGGGGTGATAGGAGGCAAAGCAACGGGTGCCTAAAACAGGAATGTCAGCGTTAGCAGGTGGCTTGGGACGGCCTGGAGTAGCAGGTGACTGTTTGGCAAATGGCTCCCTTGGCCCTGCAGAGAAGATCCCTTCGGCTGGTTTGCATCAGCCCTTTCTTCCAAGGGCCTCACTTTGGAACACAGTGTTCACGCGGGTGTGTGACACTCAGTTCGTTTGTGGGGGCCACTCAGCGGGGAGCCCGCGGTCCCTCTCACGCCAAGAAAAGGCGTGCCCACGTCATTCTGCCGGGGTTTCTTCTGCCCTCCCAAGACAGAGCTCTGCGGATACCCCTTTGGTGCAATCCCACCTCCTGTGGTGGGAGGCCTTGCTTTGGAAATGTGTCTTTCTGTAGGTGTTTCCTTTGATGCCTAACCCTTTTGAGAAACAACCTTTCCTCTTTTAATTACAGTGTATCATTCGGGGGATAAATAAACCCACACAAAGCGACGTGAGATGGAATGCCAGGAAGAGGCACAGCAGCTACTTGGACTCCTCAGGAACTACCTTCCACACGAGACAGGTTGTCTCAGCGGTTGCGGAGCTGCCATACCTCTGCTGTTTCTGATCCCACCGCTGTGTCTGCCCCTGCTGCTTTCTGGAGGACAAGCAGAGAGGGCGGTGTGTCAAGGAAGGCTTTTGCCTGGTGCTCCACATCTGCTTTGCCTCCACGGCCATGTTGCTCTTCCAAAGGCAGCTCTGGAGAGCAAAAGCAGGTGCAGCAAAGTGACTTGTTGGAAGTGAGCAACAGCTAAAGCAAAACCCACCCGAAGCCCTACACCAGCTGCCTGCTCAGGCTGTGACAACCCTCAGGGCCTCCTCATACCTGTGGGTCTGCCCACGGGTGCTGGCACCTCCTCAGCTGAGGGACTGGAAAGGCCAGCCATCTTCGTCCCAAAGATTTCATGGCAGTTTTCAGTCAGAAACTCCACCAGCGTCTTCACCTGCACACATGACAGCCTTGGTTTCAGCGCAGGTGCCTGAAAACGTGTCGAGCAGCCTTTCCTACTCCTGACCCCTGCCTCTGCGCAGAAGGCTGTCGCCGCGGGGCTGCTCTTCCAGGTAGCCACCCCACCAGCGCTTGTTGGAGAAAGGGGGCAGCCAGGGACCTCTGCACAGCCAAGCTCTGATGGGCCAGGAAGGCTGCAGCTGGCTGGTCAATACAGCGTACCTTCTCAGACACCTCCAGCATGGCCTCCAGTGGGAGCAGGTCCTCGTTGGGCGGGCTCAGCAGGTTTGGCCCAACGCAGATGGCCAGATTGCTGCAGCTCATCCTGCTGGTGGATGCGTTGTGGCCAATATGCTGGAGAAGGGACAGCAGCCGCTCGAGAAGGAGGAGATTTGCTGCAGGCAACTTGCCGGCCACCCTGAGGGAACAGGAACACAATGTTTAAAAAGTCAATGTTGCCCACAGCTGTCCCCAAAACTTGCACAAGGCAGGTGGGAGCCAGCGGCTGTGCTCTGCAGCTTTCCAGGTGCTCTCAGCCAGCGGTCAGTGCTCCTGCGCTTCAGGAAGGAAGCACGGCGTTGCTCTCCAGCTCCTGATTTCCCCCAAGCCCACGCAAGGGAAGGCTCCCTGTCCGTGTGCTTTTCCCCAAAACCCAACTCCACCCCCCAGCAACACTGGGCTGCCAGGAAACATGGCTTTTTAAGGAGCCTGTCCCTTTGCAGGCAAGTCCCAGGCCTCTACCAGTTGCTGCTCAAAAGGCAAGCTGCTGGCCACACTTACGCTTTCAGCTCTTCCACCTTCTTGCTTGGCTTCTCCATGGCTTGCATCCAGTCCCCATAGAGGTCAACGACGAGGAGCTTGGCGGGGATGCTTCGGAAGAAGTCCTGCAGTGCCAAGAGCTCCAGGTGAGTCTTTGAACACTCCAGGCCAGCCAGGAGCTCTTCCAGCTGCAGGTCAGAAGCGCTCACCTTCAAGATGACGGCCAGCAAAAGCACAGGCTGGCTGCCCAGGTCGACATCTGCGCCACTGTCAAGGGCCTCCTTCAGCTCCCGAACTGCTGTCCCACTGGCAGCTCTCCGGAATATTCCCTCCGTCGACGGTCCTTGTTGGTGCAGGATATTCAGGAGCTCCTGCAGGAGACGCAGCAGAACAGTTGCTTGGCTGAAAAGCTGCCTTCTGACAGCAGTGTCCGTGGCCAGAGCTCTGCCCCAGACCCGGCTGCCTCCCCTGCAAAGGGGCTGGGGCCAGAAGCATGAGCCAGGGGTGAAGAGCCCAATGCCCCGTCCTCGGTGCTCCTCGGGACACAGGGCTGGGGCCCCCTGTCCAGACTGGCTTACCTGGATGGGCTGGGGCAGCGTGCCATCATCCCCGCAGAGGGCTGCAAGGGGCTGTCCAAAGAGTGCCCTGCGGCAGTCTGCCTGCCCGGGAGCCTGGGCAGCGAGCGGGGTCCGCCGCAAAGCAAAGGGCCAGGGCAGCCCTCTCCTCCTCCTCCTCCCGGTCCCTCCTGCCACAAAGGAAAACACAGCAAGAGCCCCTCAGTGGAGACCACTGGAGCAGCACTCTTGGAGCCTGCCCTGCCCTGCCCTGCCTGCAGTGCAGTGATGAGTGGTGCAGCAGGACGGGCAGGGAGCCATCAGCTGGAACCGCCTCTGCTGCTCAGCGGCTCCAGCTCGGAGGCTCCTGACAGCCAGCGTGCCACCGGGACAGCCTGGCCCAGCCCTCGCCCTGCCCTCCACCCAGCTCTGCGCAGCAGCAGAGGCTCTGTCTCCTTGGAGAACCACATTCAGCAGCCGCTGCCCAGCGAGTGTCCTTCCTCATCCAGGTGACATCCTTCCTTGGGGGGCCAAACCTGCATGGCGACACTCAGGGGACAAGTGAGCAGAGCTCCCGCTGACTCCAGCCGAGGGGCAGAGAGCCATCTGCCTGGCTCTCGGGATGGAGCAGAGGCAGGCATCACCTCGAGCACGCTGCCCTGCACGCAAGGGACAAATGTCAGGTGGGAGCGAAGGGACCTCAAGGGCTCAGCTCTCTCCTGCTCTACAGCGATGGGGACCGACTTGCTCAAGGCGAAGGGCAGCTGCAGCAGCATCCCATCTTCTGCAGAAGTGCTGGTTGCAGGAGCAAAGGTGCCTTTCCCCACCTTTTTTTCAAAAACTCACCTTCCGAGTGGCAACATCCTCCTTCTTTGCCAGAAGGGACTGGCAGAGGCCCTTGCTTGAGATCATCCTGCAAGAACCAGGCTGTGCTTAGAGAGCAGCCCTGCAGCAGAAAGGGCCACCAGCGAGCTGCCACCTGGCACCAGCAGCCTGAGCGTGGCAGAGCTGGGACCGTCAGCCCTGACAGACTCTCTGCCCTGTGCAGCAGGTTTCCTCCCAGCGTCGCCAGCAAGGACATGCCAGCGTTCCTGGTGGCTCGCCAACCCTCTCAGCTCCCCAGGTGGTACCTTGGGACCCTCCCGCAGAAGCTCACCCCACTCGCCAGAGATGCCTGCCACTCCAGCACAGCGAGAGGCGGGTGAAAGGCAGCCACTCTCACCTTTGCCTGGCCCTCGATCAGGGTCTCCAGGCTCCTGGTGCTTAATGTCCTCCACTGGGCAAGAGAGAAGGAGTGGAAGAAGGTGAGAAGCGATGCCTCTGCTGCTCGGCTGGAGGAGCAGCGCTCAGGGGACAGAGCTGAGATGAGAGAGACACTCACAGCATGGCAGTTGCACAGCTGCTTCTCTAGGAGTTTGAGGGAGGGCAGTCGCGTCACCCGGGCTCTCTTCACTCCACCTGGTGGCCTATGCAGCAGAAGAGAGAGAAAGACTGAGCCCCAAGCCACCTCTTCTCTCTCCAGTGAAAGGGATCCTGACCCTCCCTGGGTACCACCCCAGCGCCAAGCAGAGAACAGAGCTTCCTGCAGAGCTCCTGCCTGCCAAGCACTCCACCCTACTTCTCCCTCTTCTCCTCCTTGCTGTAAACAGAGGAAGAAGAGGCTTTCCATTCCCGCTCATCCCTCGTCTGCCCAAGAGCTGCCCATAGCCATGCAGAGCTGTGTTCCCCTGTACGGATGCACCTGGAGCATCCCCTCAGCTTACCCCAGCAGCGTGTCCACCCACAGCTCCTTCACCACGCATGAGCTGCAGAAAGAGAGGAGAAACAGCGTCAGGCCCCACTGCCCCCCAGCCCGTGGGCAGAGCGGGCACCTGCACAGCCCTGCCCTGTGGGGAGGGACACAGTGGCAGGATGAAGCCCCGTGGGGCAGGACAGAGGCGCTGCCAAAGCCCTGGCTCCCTCTGTCATGCCAGAGCAGCTGCTTTTGGCCTTCCCTTCTGGTGACCAAAAGGTGACCAAAAGGTGACCAGGGGATGCAGGACACAGAAACGCCCCCACCCCTCTCCTTCCAGCTGCCTGCAGGCCCACCCCTCAGCCAACCCGGCCTCCCTCCCTCCCTGCCGGTGTACTGCCTGCTCCCCGCCCAGGGTCTGCATGGCAACCAGAGGCCCTTCACAGGATGGCGTGGGCATGGTAGGGATCCTCTCCTGCTTCTTGCCAGCCCTGACTGCAGCTGCCAGACCCCAGAGATGATGGGGGCCAGCACCGCCCTGCACTGCCCAGCCCGTGGGATGTGGCATCATGACTTACTTGAAAGTGGCAAGGCAGTAGCCTGTGGGCCAGACAAGGATGAGGGAGTTGCTGCCCTCGCTGCTGCCATCCTCGTCTTCTTCTTCCTCCCCTCCTGCGTCCATCCTCCTGCTCAGCACCCACAGCTGGTCCAGGGCCAGGCGGAGCTGCGGGCGCACGCTGGTGCCATGTCTGCTGAGAGAAGAGGCAGGCAGTGAGCTGGAGGTGGCCTCCTCAGGCCCTGGCCAAAGCCCTGTCTCCACCTGCCCTTGGGTTGGACACCACAGGGCCTGGGGCTGGTGGCAGGGTGTCCGTGCCCTGGTCCCAGGGCCGGGGATGGGGCAAAGGCAGCCGGGGTCTCAGGGGCTTACTGCCGCTTGGCGATCACCAGTTCCTCCTGCAGGAGGAGCAGGCGCCTCTCATTCCTCTTGCGGCCCCGGGTCAGCTGCACGCCCGTGCTCAGCACCGGCTCAACGTCAGTGAGAGCCTCCCTGCAGAGCAGAGAGTGGGGGGCATGAGCGCTGAGGGGCCCCGCTGTGCCCCCGTGTCCCTCCTCTGTAGGGGAGCCCACCTGGGCCTGCAGCAGCAGTTGGCCTGGCCCATCCCGCCCAGGCCAGGAGGACCGTCACGGTGTGCAGCGCTGGCTGACACCAAGGACGTGGGCCAGTGTGCAGGAGCGTGGCTGGGAAACCGGTGCCAGTGGTGGTGCCTGGGCAGCGCTGCTCGGCCAGACCCTGCCTCCTCCAAACGCCGCTCTGCACCAGCACAGCTCCGTCCTGCCGCACTGGTGGCTGTTGGCTCCAACAGACCAACGTTCCGACCCCAACTGAAACTCGGGGGGGGGAGCTGGGGGCAGAGCTGGGCTGGGGGTTCTCTCCAGTAGGGCCATGTCTGTCTGGCACTGGGGAGCCCAGGGGTGGACGCAGCAGAAGGTAAGCATCACCTCCCTCCACCTGCTGCTACGGCTTTGCCTATTGCAGCCCAGGACACAGTTCACCTTCCTGGCCCTGAGGGCACTTTGCGGGCTCCAAATCGGTCAGCACGGGGTCCGCTGTGAGCCCAGGTGTCCAGCTGGGTTTCCCCAAGCATATACTGGTGCAAGGGCTCGTTCCTCCCCGGGTGCAGGACTTGGCTCTTCCCCTTGTTGAACTGTACCAGGTTCCTGCCAGCCCCTTTCTCCAGCCTGTCAAGCCCCCTCTGCTTGGCAGCACCACCCTCCAGTGCATGAGCCTCTCCTCCCGGTTTTGTGCCACCTGCAAGCTGTCTGAGGGGGCGCTGCCCCGTCCTCCACATCACTGAATGCCAACAGGACCCACATCGTGCAGCGCAGGGGGTTGCAGACATGCACCTTGATGTGGCATGACTTGTCACAGAAGGTTCAGAAATTTAGGGGAAAAATCCATGTGATTTTTTTATTATCTATACAGTGCTTCCCCTTTTTATTCATTCAAGCTATTAAAAGGTGTTCAAACTGTCTCATTTTTCATTTGAACATCACGTCTCTTCATAGTTCTGATGTTACGTGGAATATTGGATCGGGTTGTATTCTTGCATAGATCGTTAGACAGTAGGTAGCCGAGATTATTCAATAGTAGGTAGCAGATTACCTGCATTAGTTGTGCTAACAGCAGTGGCAGGAGGTTGCATTTAGTGCCTGAGCCAAAGGATAAAAATCCAAGGGCTCCACTGAACTCAGTGGGCTTTTGATCAGTAGATTGAATTCGCCACATTCAGAAAAAGAAAAGGTACATGAGAAAGGCGTGTTCTACCTGGACTGTCACAATGCATGTTTTAGGAGGTATGAAGCTAAATTATTCTAGCCCTTCCCCTCACCCCCTTCCAAAAAACACAAAGCACTAGAAAAAAAAAAAAAAAACAACAACAACTTTCAGAGCAATGGGGCTTCTAATAGCCAAGTAATTTTCTCCATATCATTCCCATTCAATGAGCCACTTTGTCTGCTGGGTACCAACGTAAGACTCTTCCAGGAAAAAGTAAACAAAGAAAAAAACTTGTTGCACAGGCAGTTACCCCTGCTATGCTATGGAAGATGCAGAATTCCTCCCTCATCCAGAACCTTCCACCTACACGCAAAACCGTGCTGACGTTTTCCTCCATCTCAACAACTCGCAGGTGCCTCTTCCCTGGGAAAGTCTTTCCTCTGTCACGCTGTGGGGATGGCTGATCATAGGCAATGCAAGCCCCAAGCCTCAGCCGCCATCTGAGGCCACCATCCTCCTTTGGCCATGAGCAACAGCTCAAATTCCTTTTCAGCTTTAGCACAATCTATTCCCGAATAGCCACAGTTACTAAAAGCTTTCTGTGTCCTGGATTGGTGGTTTGCAGGACCACCTCCTGGCTCCACGTGAGCCAAGGCTAGCGACAGCTGGATTTCAGGGAGGTCATTCAGGTTTGATCCTTTGTCCCCCGAACCACCCCCACAGGCCCAGCAGCACTGAAAGTCACAGCGGGCTGCGTGTGAGCAACCTGCTCCACTGGACTTTTGCCTCAGTCTTCACTGGCAAAGACTGCAGCCACACTACCCGTGAGGCAGAAGGCAAAGGCAAGGACTGGGAAAATGAAGAACTACCCACTGTAGGTGAAGATCAAGTCTGAGACCACCTGAAGGTGCACAAGTCCATGGGATCTGATGGGCTCCAGGGAGACCTTAGAGCCCCTTCCAGTCCCTAAAGGGACCCTACAGGAGAGCTGGGAGGGACTTTTTACAAGGGCATGTAGTGATAGGATGAGGGGGAATGGTTTCAAACCGGAAGAGGGTAGATTTAGATTAGATATTAGGAAGAAGTTTTTCACTCTGAGGGTGATGAGGCTGCCCAGGGAAGTTGTGGAGGCCCCATCCCCGGAGGTGTTCAAGGCCAGGTTGGACAGGTGGAGCAACCTGGTCTGGTGGGAGGTGTCCCTGCCCAGGGCGGAGGGGGTGGAACTGGATGATCTTCAAGGTCCCTTCTGACCTAAACCGGTCTGTGATTCTATGATGATAAGGAAGGAGCAAGACAAAAAGGAGGATGGGTACAGGGAGACATACAGGATGAGAGAGAAAAAGCAGGACAGGGAAGAGGCCAGAGAGACTGTGAAAAACAGAGGGATGCAGAGCAGGACAAAGAGGCAGAGAATGAAAAAAACATCAATGTGCTTCAGGACAGAGACAAAAAAAGAGAAAAAGAGGAGCAGGGAGCAGGACAGAGAAGGAACAAGAAAAAAAAAGTGACAGGTAGCATGCCAAAGAAAGAGAGGGGCCGGAGACTAGAGCAGGGGCAGGCAGCAGGATACAAGAATCGCCAGATGAAGAGAGGTACAGGGAAGCAAAAATGTGACACCAGCGAGGGAAAGGCCGGGGGGCACAGCCACAGGGAGGGACCCGGACGCGGCAGAGGGGCGACACAGCCCCAGGGGCACAGGACTCAACGCAGTTCCTGCTCTTGGTGCTACCAGCAGAATTTGACAGTTCAGGCGCTTCTCTCTGCCTCTCTCAGCTCTTACAACACGAAGCTTTCCAGAGACACAGCCTCGCACATGCACACTCACACTATGTGGCCGTACCATACTTTTGGTTACGGATATGGACCCCACGGTGCATGTTGCGATCAGGTCTGCTGAGGACCACTCACAGGGACCCTTCCTCACCTGGAGAGGGCGGCTGTCTCTTGTCTGCAGCTGGGGGCAGCTTCCAGCTCCATCCCCTTTGTGTCCTTCTCCAGCAGCTTCACCTTTTCTGATCAACTTCAGCTGGAGCCAGAGGCAGCCACCAACATCCCAGGGGGAGGGACGGACAACCGAGCCCTCAGCGCGGCCTCTGGGAGAGGGAGAGAACGGCGATCCCCTCAGCCGGCCCCGGGCTGGAGCCCCTCCTGCTGCAGGAGCTGCTGCAGACACCGCTCCTTCCCCGCGCGGGCGCTGACAGCACTGCGTTACCGGGGATGGAGCGCGCCCGAGGCCCAGCTGGCTGCTGCCAGGACAGGCCGTGGGGCGGCCTGGGGCTGCGGGACAGCCCTCGGGGGAGGCGCTGGGGCCGGGACGGCTGCAGGGGGCGAGCGGGGCCGGGGCGGCTGAGGGGGGCTCAGGGGGTCGGGGGGCCCGCTGCCTCTGCCCGGCTCTGGCTGAGCGGGACCCCATCGCTGCGGGCGGTTCGGGGCGGCCCCAGCCCTCCCCTCAGCCTGCGGGGCCACGGCAGCTGCCGGCGTGCCCCGGGAAGGAACATGGCCGCCGGGCAGCCCCGTGCCCCGGGACTACAGCTCCCGGCATGCCCCGGGGCGCGCCTGCTCCCAGCATGCCCCGCGCGCACCTTCCCGCCCTCGGGCCCTGCGGGACACCGCACCCGCCCCCCGCAGCAGCCATGGCCGCCTCCCCGGGGCTGCCCCGGCCCAGGGCCAGGCCCCGGAGCCCCGGTGGGGCCGGGAGGAGGGGCGGGAGGGAGGGGGAGAGCGGGGAGAGGGGTGGGATGGGGCGGTGGGGTGGGGTGGGGTGGGTGGAGAGGGGCGAGAGATTGGGGGGGGGGGAGAATACATAGGGGAGAGGGACAGAGAGCAGAGAGAGAGGAGGGGGACAGGGAGCGGAGAGGGATGGAGGGAGGTGTGAGAAACGCGCTCACTGTATTGAATTTTAGTCCGGGGCAAATTCGGTGGAGCAAAGAATATTTACTACAGCGCTGGGAGTTACACGGGGGATTTCTCCTCCTGTGGCTCATTTTTCCCTTTACAACCGCTTGTCTTTATTTCGTATTCCTTATAATTATTCATGTTTCTTCTTGGAACATAGTTTGCATAATCAGTGAGTTTTGGGAACACGACCCACCCCCAAATACATAATCAATGGCTTCTTGCAATGCAGCCCACCCCCGAGCACGCCCCTCCCTTCCAGCGGCGCAGGCGCTGCGCTGCCTCAGAGGTCTCCCGGTGGTCGTCGGAGGGAGGCTCGAAGTCTTTATCACCATGTCCTTCTTGTGGCTTCTTCATTCCTTACACTCCTGTGGTTGCCCTACCCAACCACACTGCCCGTTGTTCTGCAACGGTTCCGTACTTCCAACTGTTGCTCTCGTCTGACATCCTGTGTAACACTATCCCTTTCCCAAACGCACAGCGAGCACAGACCCATCTTAGCTGAAGCCATAGCGAGCACACATTCATTTGAGCTGAAGCAAAATTTTTGCCAAATTACTTATTACAATTCCACCCTTTTTATCATCTAATTTTGCTGAAGTGTTTTACATCTATCTCGCAGGATTCTTCCATTTTAGCAAGAATTTGAGTGGCTTCTTCGAGGTTTTCTTCTTTCTTGGTTTTTCTCAAGCTCGTGATTTTCTGAGGAGTGGCTGCCACTTGCAGTCTTTGGACTACACTGTGAATTAATCTTATGAAACGGGGTATTTAAACAAGGCAGAAATAATAAACTTTCAAAAGGCACACAGCAGAATCAGTCTTAATTTCTTCCACCAAGCGATTTTCAGTAATTCATTTCACCAACTGGCGTTTACCATTGAATTTCTTTTTTGCACCAGCATGTGTTATTTTTTGGATATCAGCAGCGATTTCTCATACTGCCTTTTCATTATCATCAATTTTTAAACAACAATCAGGTATGTTAAATTTTCTACACACCTCTCCTTTTACTGCTCGCAGATAGTCTAGTGCGAGCCGATTCTGGTTGACTGCCGCCCTTGTCCGAGTTTGTTGGTGGGTTAACAGTTTTAGTCCTGAAGCCGTTTTGTTAGTGATCAGCTCAACTACTGCTTGTAGTCTTATAATTTGATTCAGCATATAGGTGGGGGTTTATATCCCCAGCTACCGTCTTGGGCCCACGTGGCTGGTTTGTGTGTCCTGGTTGAATTATTCTCAAGGTGCAGGTCTTTCTTCAGTGAGGTGGTAATTCTGGGAATGCCCAGTTTTTACATATCCAGAAAAACACATCCAGTGCCTGCCAAAACTCTTTCATTGTATCTTCTACATTTTCTTAATATTGTGAGCTGTTTTTCATTCCTGAGAATGGATTCATACCCTCCTTCTTACGTTTAAAGAGACTATTTTTTGGTACCCGGGTGTCATGGTTTAGGCCAAAATCCGCTACTGGGGACCTGGGGGACCCCAGATGGGACCGACAGAATGTTTTCATTAATTAAGAAACGAAGTTACTGAACAAAATTGGTTCTGTTTTACCTCAAACCAGGACACCGGGTACAATTTTTGGTTTCGTTTTGAAACGTTAGGTATGACTTTGATTTTCTAGGAAACCAAGTTTGGGTGAAACTTGAATCTATTTTTAAGACTTTATTTTTTACATGGGGTCTCCCCCATTCGATCTGAAAAGTTCCCCCCCTCCCAAGTCAAACAGACTTTTTCAATTACTGTGGAACTTATCACCCACTCGTTAGGCCTCCTTTTTTTTTTTTTTTTTTTTTTTTTTCTCATGGTGAGGGTATAATTCCATTCCAGGATTTCAATCGGACTCAAACTTGCACTTCTCCACAGCCACTCTCCAGTCATTAAAGGTCCCCCCACAGACTCAGCAGTCAGTCACATTTAATTCCTTAGCTATGTCTGTTGCTAGATTTAAAAACAAGTTTTGCCCAAGAGTGGGGAATCCTAACTCTTTTGGTAACTGTTTTTGCAGCTTCTGGTATATGCTCTCGTTTTGTACTTTTAATTTTTTTCTTCTCTGTTTTGTGACCTTTGTCACGCTCTTCACTAGTTCTTCCTTCACCATATCTTGTACTCCCTCTTTGTCTTTGTACTCCCTTTTTGTCCCTCAGTGAAGCAGAACCTTTTTTTTCCTTTTAGGACACCTTACTCCTAATCTTGTTCCACCTATTCCTAAATTCTGTCCAACCCAATATTCTTGTCTGCCATATTTGCACACTTTTAAACTCTCACGGGTATAACACTGGTGATTGATATGTGTGTGCACAGTTATAGTATAAAAGGATCGTCTACCCCAGGAGACCGTCTGAGAGCACTTCCGGCATTCGTCACCAGGTACTAGAGATACCACTAGTGATAATACCACTGGCAGTGGAGGTCCAGCATGGCTTATACTCCTACCTCTCGTGCCTATAAGGGTGCCTCCAACAGCCGAGAAATAGTTCTTCTTGGCAGCGAGTCCAGAGGCCAACCTGGTCTTGCCCTCCATCCTCTTTAGTTCGGTATCTCTGATTCTTGTGGCACAGTAGGGTTTTTTTTTTTTCGGTCCTGGAACTCGTATTGGAGTTGATATTTTAAGGATCTATAAACATTCTGGTTGGGTCGGTCCACATTACGTAATTTTCTGTGGATTCTGCAACAATAATATCTAATCTACTTACACTTATCTATTGGGGTATACTCACATCAGATACACTAAAGATCGAAGACTTGGGAGAGGTACTGCTCCTGTCTGCCACGGGGACCTAAAATGACCTTATAACAATTATTATACTTAAACCGTATATACACGCAACAATTACAATCGCAGCAAAGTAGGGTCGAAGGGGTTGGATGCCACTCTAGTCCGAAGGCACTTTCAAGGCTTTTGCTGTCTGTTGCTCTCATGCAGCAGCACTGACTCTTATGCATCTTCTGAAAGCTCTCCAGGGCTTTTTCCTGTCAAAGCAAAAACACCAGACTTCCTTCTCATGGTTAATTTCCATATGCATACTTCGAATCTGTATAGATAATGCCTTCTTTTCTCTGGAGATAATCTAAAGCTCTCTTCAGAGTGTATAGTTCACAACTCTGGGTTGACTAATTCGCTGTTAATCCTCCTTCTTCAATTACTGCTTTTTTTTTTTTTTTCCCCCTATTGATGATGACATAACTACTTGCTCTCTTTCCATCTATACATCAGGAGGAATCGTCTATAAAAAAATTTTTGGATATTTTTGTTGTTGTTGTTGTTTTTGTTTTTGTTTTTATAAATATATATAGGGCATCAGTGTGTTTATTAGGTCTCCTCTTATCCTGGTTTGGTAATCTATAAAGTCTAAACAATCATGTTCCATCTCCCCACTTGTCTGTCTATACAAGAATTGTGAAGGATTCGTGTTTCCGTCTACTATGAGGGTCAAATCATTCTTTTCTATTAAAATGGTTTCGTACTTCACAATTCTGGAATCTGTTAACCACCGGCCAGTCTTCTGAGATAAGATAGTTCTCACAGTGTGTGTGGGGGTATGTACAATTAGGGTTCTTCTGGAAGTTAATTTTTGGCTTTTTTCTACTGCTGTGGCCACTACTGCCTGTATGCATGTGGGCCACCCCCAACATACTGGGTCTATTAATTTTGAATAGATATGTCACCGATTTTCTTTCTCCGATGCATTCCTGCATTATGACTCCATGCACTATCCATTCTTCCGTGTTTACAAAAAGCTGAAACTTTTTTTTTTTTTTTTCTTAGGGAGGGGAGGGCTAAAACCAGGGCTTCTATTAACTTTTGCTTTAATTCTTTAAATTGCTCTTGTTTGTCTTCTGTCCACTGTATTGGACTGTCTTTTACAAGTTTGTCATACAGAAATTTTATTGATTGAGTGTACCCTTTAACCCATAATTTACAGTACTCTAGTAACCTTAAAATCTTCTTTATTTCTCATTTCATTCTTGGGACACTTAATGCTGTAATTCGTTCTGGATTGATCTTTCTTTTTCTTTCACTAATTAGATACTCTTTCTTTTGTACAAACTGCAGTTTTGTTGTTGAGACTCTTAATTCTTGTTCTTCAAAAAAAAATTCAGCAAACGTATCGATGTCTCCTTCTGACTTTTTGCTCTCTCTCTTGATACTAACAGGTCATTTACATATTGCAAGATTCTTACTGCGGGTTCTGCCTGGAACTGCTCTAAAATTTTCTCTAGTGTCTGTTCAAATAGATTTGGGGATTTTGTGAATCCTTGAGGCAGGGTGGTCCAGCGGAGTTGCTGCTTCTTCCCGGTGTCTGGATCTTCCCATTCAGAGGCAATTTCATAATACAAGATTTCTCAGCTCCTGAGTCTACTAAAAAGGTGTAAATTTCCTCCTTGGGGCCTAATTTTAAATTTATCAAGGGCTCACTAATTCTTTCTTCCCCCAGGAGGTAGAGCCTTTGACACCCTTAATTGGTAGTGTATTCTTCCTGTTGACGTAACACTCATGGATCTCTCTCTCGCCTGGGACACTCTTTCTTAAAATGTTCTTCCTGCCCACAATAGTAACACTTTCTGCCCTCTGGGGCTCCTGATTTCATTCATATGGGCTTTTCTGAGTGGTGGCAGATGGGCTCCTTGTATCTTGTATGGTCTCATCCCTGGCCCCGGATTCTGGAGCGCTTTAGTTTTTGTTATTTCTTTTACAGTCGCTACCATTAGTTTTGCTTTTGCCCTCTGCTTCTCTTCATCACGCCTCACATATGTACTTTTTGTGCTTCTCGTAACAACTCATTGATTCTTCTCTTATGCCAGTTTTCCATCTT
Organism: Vanellus vanellus; assembly: GCF_965231255.1. Classification (NCBI taxonomy): domain Eukaryota; kingdom Metazoa; phylum Chordata; class Aves; order Charadriiformes; family Charadriidae; genus Vanellus; species Vanellus vanellus. The sequence continues at coordinate 1,097,610 of NW_028126614.1, forward strand.
TTTCATTTTTTTTTCTTAATATCTGGCCAGGCATGGGTGACAAAATTTACTTTTTAATAATTCCTGGCCAGCCACAGTCTCTGGGTCAATCTTAGAAAACTGCTGAATATTCCTTCGGAGCCTCTCCAAACACTCCGTCGGAGATTCCTCTTTCCCTTATTTACTTATTAAAAGTTTTGCTCACATTTGATCCCCTCAGGGCTGCTTCTTTAATTCCCCTTATAATTAACGTCTGATAATTAGACACGTTTCTTCTTCCTGCAGGGTCATTTTGATTCCAATCAGGTCTTCGTAGGGGTAACTTTTGGTCCCCCACCACTCTATGAACATTTTTCCTTTCTCATATTCTCATCCCTGATAAACAAATCATTTGTCTGCCTTCCGGGGAGAACAAAGTTCCCATGATGGATTGCATTTCTTCCCAAGTGTATACATTTGGACTTAAAAATTGGTCTAATTGTTCTGACAAACTTAGGAGATCTTCCAACAATTTCTTCATTTCTTTTTTAAAGTTCCTGACTTCCGTACTGGTTAGGGGCACATTCACAAATCCTGCCCCATTTTGAACTCCTGGCATCGGGACCTCCCGTAAAGGATGCAGCCCGATTGGTTCCGTCATCTTCTCATTTTCTTCCACTATGGACCTCCCCACTTCCCGCCTCCATTTCCTCTGGCTTTCCCTTCTAATGGGGACCTGAGGCTCTCTCGTGCCTTCCGGAGGGTCCGGGTTATATGGGGAGGTAAGTATTCGAGAGGATCCCAGACTGGTCTCTGGTCTTCCTCCTTCTCCTTTTGTATCTCCCATTTTAAAACCCCTGCAGCTCCTTTCCAACACGCTGCATATTCACGTTCTTCTGGATCAAATGATTCTTTGGAGTTAATGTATACATTTAGTGCTTGACACAGCTGTCCCTCTATAGAATCATACTTTGGCCAATACAGCTTCTCTGGCCTTATGGGCTCTTTTGTCCATTTAAACATACAATATATAATCTTCTTTCCTTTATCCTTACCCCGGGTGCAGGACTCTCCTTCCTGCCCTCATTGTAACAACATCCTCCCAAATGGACTGTCCAGAGGTATTCCTGGAATTTCCCTTAAATTCCTTTTTACTTTTCCCTTGTCCCATTTTTTCCCCCGGGGGATCTCTCAACTCCAGCCTTTCGCTTCGTCTCTTCACCGGCCGGTCTCCTCGCGGAGATACGGAACCGCGGTTAGAAAGACTCCGCACTCGCTTCTCAGATCTAGTCCGTGTCTCACTCACACCACTCTCAATCCCCCGTCACCCAGCCGCCCGAGCAATACTTAACAGTCAATTTTCTTACCCGGGTCTCGTGCACAAGTATTATCGGCTGCCGCGGTTATCCCTGGGACCCCTCTTGTGTCCACGAGCCCCTTCACCGGGCTGTTGCCGCTGGTCTGTCACCATGGGCAGGGAGAACACAAGGATTGCTGAAATCAGCAGTGGCGCGCTGTCCCGGTCTACTCACCCATCCAAGGCTCCGAACGTGGGCTTCAGTTATCCCGGATGAGCCCCCAGATTGTGAGAAATGCGCTCACTGTATTGAATTTTAGTCCGGGGCAAATTCGGTGGAGCAAAGAATATTTATCACAGCGCTGGGAGTTACACGGGGGATTTCTCCTCCTGTGGCTCATTTTTCCTTTACAACCGCTTGTTTTTATTTCATATTCCTTATAATTATTTATGTTTCTTCTTGGAACATAGTTTGCATAATCAATGAGTTTTTGGAACACGACCCACCCCCAAATACATAATCAATGAGTTCTGGGAATGCAACCCACCCCGCAATTTACATAATCAATAAGTTCTTGGAATGCAGCCCACCCCTGAGCACGCCCCCTCCCTTCCAGCGGTGCAGGCGTTATGCTTCTTCAGGGGTCTTCGTGGTGGTCGTTGGAGGGAGGCTTGAAGCCTTTATCGCCATGTCCTTCTTGTGGCTTCTTCATTCCTTACACTCCTGTGGTTATCTTAGCTAACGACACCACCCTTTGTTCTGCAAATTTTCGGTAGTTCTAACTGTTGCTTTCGTCTGATATCCTATTTAACACTATCCCTTTTCCAAACGCACAGCGAGCGCACACCCATCTTAGCTGAAGCCATAGCGAGCACACATTCATTTGAGCTGAAGCAAAATTTTTGCCAAATTACTTATTACAGAGGGGAGAGTGATAGAGGGAGGGTGAGAGAGAGAGGGACAGGACAGGACAGGACAGGGATAGAGGGAGGGAAGAGGCATGGAGGGGAGAGGGAGAGAGGGAGGGGAGAAGACAGAGAGGCATTGGCTTTTAATTTTAATTTTCACTGGAGACATTCTGTAAGAATAACTTCACAAGTTTTCTGTTTAGCCCCAACCCGTGCTCTGTGCGGCAAAGCAACGCGCTTCTTTACCTGAGTTACCTAATTTTTGATGTATCCATTCCCCAACCAATACGACTCAGGATTTAAGGTGATCCCTACTTTTATTTTCCTTATTCTGGTCAAGTCATGCACCTTGAGGTTCCACTTTGTGTCTGGTTTACTGTTCTTGGTGTGAGCTTTCACCCATCCCATACTGAATGGTGTTTTTCTGGCTACATCGAGTGAGAATTGCCAATCCTGAGTTCTCCAAACTGGAGATCTGTTTCCGGCCCAGTTCAGGGTTACCCATTGACGGAGGTGTTGGGTGACACTGGCCCACACAGTGTAGAAGCCTACATAGATGATTTTTGCTCCATTCTGTGCTGCTCAAACAACTGCTCCTAATTCTCCCACTTGTGCACTGCCCTCACCTCCTTTTATTATTTGTCTGCCAGTGCTGATGTTTAATGCAGTGGTCTTATAGTGCCATTTACCGTTTATCCTTTTTGCTGATTGAACCAACCGTTTTCTGTTGGTGTTCCCTCCGTGAGGGGCCGTGCATCTAAAAGGTGGTTGTAACACTAATGGATCTGCCTTTATAGGCAACTGTAATTGGGAAAATTTCATATGTCCTTTGGTTAACTTCATTTCCTGCACAATTCCTGTCCTTAGGCATACCATTTTATGACCCCTTTCACCACCGGCGCCCTACGAGGTTGAGCTGCGTCAGACGGGTGAGTGAGGGTCCCTGCCAGGCTTAGCAGGGCTGGGGCCAGCAAGCACACCCTGCGGGATGCCAGGATCTCCTTTCCCCAGCAGAGCGGCAGTGGGGGTCCTGCAGCTGCCCTGCAGCCTCTCCACTCTGCCTGTTTGGCTCTGCACCAGCTGCAGGCTCAGCTCTGGCTGGAGAGGAGCAGGAGCAGGAGAAGGTGCCTACAGCCCTTTCCCTCCTGGGTGGCCCCGTGTCTCCCCCGATGGCCTCAGCCCCCCTCTGGGGTCTGGCGGGGCTCTTGGGTGGTGGCACTGGGTGGCTGTGGCTGGGGAGCGTGGTCCCTCCTGCAGCAGCTTTGGGGAGCCATGGGGGTGGCGTGGAAGTGTCAGTGCCCGTTTGGCAGCTGGGCCTGTCCCCGGGGGAGGTGGGAGGGCTGTCCCGTGCCCTGGGCTGCTGCCCACTTTGCGCCTGTCTCTGGCACGTGCAGGAGCAGATGGCAGAGGAGCCCCCGGACTTCCCAGTGCTGCTGGTGCATGGGAGCCTGGAGGAGTTGAGGGGAGGGCTGTGCCCCCGGCCGGGGACTCGCGGTGTGTCCCAGCCCGGCTGGCTGGTGCCACCCCAGTGGCCCTGAGCGTGGGGCTGGGAGCTGGTGGGGCTGTGGAGTGGGAGGGTGTTCTGCGGTTTGGGTGTCTCCTCACAGCCTGGGGGGCTGGGGATAAGGAGCTGTGTCAACACAAGATGGGGCTGGTTTGTGGTCCCCCAGGAACTGTGGGGAGGAGAGCAGCTCTGGCTGGCAGTCAGTCCCTCCGCTGCAGCAGGCTGGTGCGAAGGGGGAGGGGAAGGGAGCTTTGGTCCAGCTTCACCTTAGAGTGCAGGATTGCCTGCTGCCTTGGAGGAGGATGAATGGCTGGAGTTGAAGGCAGTGCTCGCCGGCAAGTGTTGGATTTGGGGCTCCTGATTAGCACAAAGCCAGGTGTCATGGGAGCTGCTCTGGAGAGGGCTCGTAAATGCCCCGTTTCCTCTTTTTTTTTCTGGGCAGGTCTCTGAAGCAACTTCTTAGCAGTGAGGAAAGTTTGAACATGCTGATTGAGTGCTGCCGGTACGTCTTATCCTTTCCTTCTATGAAGGAGATGGAAATACAAGGGGAAACGAAGGCAACGTCTCAGCACATGCAGTTCCTGCCCACCTCTGGGTTGGGATCCCAGTGTGCCCTGGCAGCCCCCATGATGCCAAACCTCCATCCTCTTCCCCTGCTTTCAGGCTAAGCTCAACTCGTATGTGGAAGATCTGGGCCAGATCATGGCAGCCCTTCTCGAGACAGAGGTGACCTCTGCCTGTTCCAACACCATGGTCGATGTGAGTAGCCCTCGGGCAACAGGGAAAGCACTGGCCTGTCAAGAGTCGGGGCAGAGAGTTGCGGTCAGTGCTCAGTGGGGCTGAGGGTTGTGCGGAGCTACAGGGGAGCCTTCAGGGAAGCAGTGAGATGGAGAGGGTCTCGAGGAGAGAAAGGCACCCATCATGAGACAGACGCATCCTCCACCAGGTCCTGCATTGCTGGCTCAGCTCGCCCAAAGCATGGGAGCGGGAGAGGGCCCTGCGGGTCTGCACCCACACACTGGATATTCCTGAGGAGCCATTCAGGCTCAAGGTGAGTCGGCACCCCCGCGTGCCGTGTGTCCCCTCCGTGCTGGCCACAGCCCCCAAAGGGAGCCCTGCGTGTCCAGGCGCTGGGTTTTTGGTCTCCAGGGTGATAAGGAAAACCCCTCTGCCCGGTCACTGCTCAGGGGCAGCACGGGCACTGGGGCTGTCAGTGATCCTGTTCCTGGCCCTTATCCCTGCGGAGACAATGCATCTGGAAGCACTTGGGCTCCTTGGTGGTGCTGCTGGGGCCTCTTGCTAGGGATTCCCTGGTGCTGTCCCGTGAGCTCGCAGGGTTATGCCTGGGCAGCTTCTCCAAACGCTGGGTGAGGAGAGCGGGCGCTTCCCTGTCTTGGTCAGCCACGTTCACCCTCCAGTCCCTGCCTGCGCCTGGGGCAGGGAAGGGGGAAGCAAAGTACTCATCTGCTCTCTCTCCCCGGTCCTGCCCGTCCTGTGCCCTCCAGCCACCTCGGGAGGCATGCCTTGGAGAGAGAGGGTCACCGAGTGCCACCTCCCCAGGGCATTTCCAGCAGCAGAGAGCAGTCTGGGAATTCCCCGCCGCTGTCCCCCCCGCAGGACCTTGTCTCCAGTGCCAGGGACTGTCTCCCTCTGTGCCTGAGCCCTCCACACCCAGGAGAGACAAGGTAGTCAGAAAAACGGCTCAGATGTTTTCTCAGGCATTTAGGGGGTGCCTTTGCCCTCGCTGCCAACAGGCAGCTCTCCATGGGGTTTCCCCAAACCCATCCCTTCCGGGGAGGAAATCTCCTGCCCAGGACCAGAGAGGACATCATCGTGATGGCCACATTTAGGGAGGGGGGACCTGAGCTGCCCAGCCTGAGATTTGTCAGCCACAGAACCTGGCTAGTGATGTCTTGCTGCACTGAGTTCAGGGTCCCAGCTTCGCTGCCCTGGGCAGAGGCCAGAGTCTGGCTGTCCCTCAGCGTGACTCTCCTTTTCTACATGGAGTCATAGGCGGACTATGTCATGTACCACTCCAAGAAGCCCTTCCTGCTCTGCAGCGTTGGAGCAGAGCTGTGACAGGGTCTCTCCTGTTTCTGATTTCTCAGAATATCCCATTGTCTGAGTTGGGCCGGAGTGGAAGAGTACCTGACAAAAGTCAGTTATCTCCAACACTATAAGTAGCAATTCCAGTGAGACCCTGGAGCGCTCCTGGATGTCAGCGGGCTGTGCCCAGCACCTCCCCTGAGTTGGGACACCGCTCAGGCAGACACCTCGAGGACTGGAAGTCAACCCCCCTTGAGTCCCAGTTATTGCCCGCTGAGGAATGCCAATGAACTGTGAGTATTTGCTCTAAACTCAAAGAGGGAAATTTTAACTCTAGACAAGCCCCTCTTTCATCCACCTCTCTATCCGTGTGCCTCTAATATACACATTCGCTCTTCTGAGTGTGGGTGCTGTTATACTTTTTTGGACCCAATACTTTCTGTCCATTTCTCTGTGTGCATGTAAAAAGGGGCACCTGTGGGCTCATTGGAGTTGCCCGTTGCGAAGGGACCTTTGGCCCAGGCAGTTAAAAACTCAGGTGAAGGGGTGTGTGTGTCCCCTCGAGTGGTGTGTGTTTGTCTGTTTGTGCTCATTTGCCTCTGTATTGGTTTGGGATACCTCAGAGTGAGTTAGTGGGAGTCTTGTCATTTTTGTGTCTGTCATTAAGTCACTGCTCAGTTATTTTGTTAAATTACCCCTTAAATGGGTTAATGATTAAGTGCTGCTGAAATTCAACCTCTTGATCTGCCTTGAAGCGCAAATAAATTTTGAATTGCCGCTGAATCATAACTGTGTCAACTATTTCCATCCGCAGTACCAGCTGACAGATGGGGTTTCTGAATTGCTCTACGCAACCCTGGCCTCCTGCGCTTCAAGGAATAGATCATTCTTCACCAGAGAAGTGGAGGAAACATGAATGAGGCTTTTCCATCACCTCCAGGATCCTCATCCCAGAGTTTTCAACCTCAGAGCCGCTGGAGCTTATTCGCAAAGCCGTAGAAAGCCACGTGGTGACAGCAGAGACACTGTGCCGCTCCTGCCCACTCAGCAGCTGCCGAGTATCTCTGCAGATGGTTCCTACAACTCTTCCAGGCAGGTTTCTCCCGTGCTGCCCAGGGCAGTCTTACCAGGGCTCCAAGCGGTGCTGCCTCAGGCCTCTGAGGCTTGCTTTGGCCACGTGCCTTTGCCTGTAAGAGGGAGCGAGGAGCCACGGACATGACAGAGCGCAGAGGAAAGGCAGTCGGCTGTGAGTGAGGCCGGCGAGCAGTCGGGACGGGTCTCCCTGTCCCCCCGCTCTCCCCTCCTTGGCCCCACCGGCACCTCCCACCCCTCCAAATTGGCAGAAGATATGGCAGTGACAGAGTTTTTGCGGCTTCATCACTGACATCAGCTCGCCTGTGTCTGCGCTTCCTCCTGTGGGAGGTGGTACGGGGGCACTTGAGCAGCAGTGGGTGCCAACATTTGGGGAGCTTTGTACCCCGGCTAAATAATATTAAAAAGTTGCAGGGGAATCACGAGGCTGGTTTTGCTCAGAGCAGCCACCAACAGGGTATAGGTACAGGGTCCGTCGGACTCTGAGCTCTGGTGGAGGGGGCTCACAGCCGGTCCTGGGTCACTCCTGCACTTGTGATGTCACTTTGGGGCACGTTCCAGAGCCACCAGCCAGGCAGTGGTTGGGAGACGGTGTTAGAGGGAGGGCATGGACAAAGCGCTGTGGCACCTCCGGGAGAAGAACCTTCCACTGCCGCAGGCTGTGACGTGGGCGATAGCTTGGCTCCCAGTGGACACTCATCCTCACCCAGGGAGAGGAAGATGAGTGCTGTGCTTTGCACCGTCTTCAGTGAGCTTTGCCTGGAGGAGAGACTCTGCGATGTGGTTATCAGCGTGGGTGGCATTGAGTTCAGTGCTCACAAGAACATCCTCTGCAGCTGCAGTTGGGCGGAGAGGAATCTTATGAAATTCAATAAGGGCAAGTGTAGGGTGCTGCACCTGGCGAGTAATAACCCCCTGCACCAGTACAGGTTGGGGGCTGACCTGCTGGAGAGCAGCTCTGTAGAAAGAGACCTGGGAGTCCTGGTGGACAACAGGATGACCATGAGCCAGCAATGGGCCCTTGTGGCCAAGAAGGCCAATGGCATCCTGGGGTGCATCAAGAAGAGTGTGGCCAGCAGGTCGAGGGAGGTCATCCTCCCCCTCTACTCTGCCTTGGTGAGGCCGCACCTGCAGTACTGTGTCCAGTTCTGTGCTCCCCAGCTCAAGAAGGACAGGGAACTGCTGGAGAGAGTGCAGCATAGGGCTACCAAGATGATTAGGGGACTGGAACACCTCTCTTATGAAGAAAGACTGAGGGAATTGGGTCTCTTTAGTCTGGAAAAAAGACGGTTAAGGGGGGACCCGATCCATGCTTATAAACACTTAAAGGGTGGGTGCCAGGAGGATGGAGCCAGGCTCTTTTCGGTGATGCCCAGTGACAGGACAAGAGGTAATGGGCACAAACTTGAGTATAGGAAGTTCCACCTAAACATGAGGAGGAACTTTACCTTGAGGGTGGCAGAGCACTGGAACAGGCTGCCCAGGGAGGTGGTGGAGTCTCCATCTCTGGAGACATTCAAAACCCGCCTGGACGCGTTCCTGTGCAACCTGCTCTAAGGTGTCCCTGCTCTGGCAGGGGGGTTGGACTAGATGATCTCCAGAGGTCCCTTCCAACCCTATGATTCTATGATTCTATGAAACTGCGTGACTTCTTCAACCACGCCTTGGCAGTTACTCTATCGGTGTCAAAAACCAGAGGCTCCAGCTCATCCAGGCCGAGGGCATCAGTGCCCGTAAGGGCTGTAGCACCTCAGGTGTAGCACCAAGCCAGGCTCTGACTGACAGAAACCTGGGACCAAGCGTTCCAGACCCTCTGTTTGCAAAGGCTTTACTTCAGAGAAGAGCCATGCCAAAGGGGATGGAAACCTAAAGCTGAAATTGGATGTCAAGAGAGTGAGCAAAGCCTGCCATCCCCAAGGACAGAGAGAAACAAAGCTCCTGCCCTACATCTTCATTCATTACCATGGCAGCTGAGACAAGGAGCTCACATGCAGGTGCCTATTAAATGCCCACCTGAATAAGGTAGAGGTGAATCTGTCCAGGGGGATCAGGGGCAACAAGAAAGACTTCTATAGGTATGTGGATGAGAAAAGGATGACTAGGGAACACGTGGGCTCACTTGGGAAGGAACTGGGAGACCTGGTCACCTGGGACATGGAGAAGGCTGAGATATTCAACGACTTCTTTGCCTCAGTCTTCCCTGGAAAGGGCTCTAACACTGGTGTTGTCCTCTCCCAGGCACTTCCCAACCCTTCCCAGCCCTCCCCAGCTCTGCCCACCTCCCCTGCCCTCTCCCCGGGACAGCCCAGCAGCCCAGTCTGGGCTGGCCCCACAGCACTGCCCGCCGCAGGGTGGTGCAGAGCTCTGGGCACTCACCGCACAGCCCCAGCTCCTCCCAAGGGCACAGCAGCTCCTGGGGGGCAGACAAGGAGGTCAGCCTGCCCATCAGCCTCAGGGCTTGTGCTGGCGCTGAGGGAAGGAGGAAAGAGAGGTTGGTCACTCTCTGCCTCTCTGGAATTCATATTGTGCGTGATCCACAGCCCTGACTGAATTTGCACCCTTCTCTCCCCAGTCAGCCCCACGCCCCAGGACAGCACAGCAGACCTGGCCCTGGGGTTCCCTCAGACAGCTCCTGCGTCTCCCCACTCTCCCCTCCCTGTGCCTGATGAGGCCCTGCTGACTCCCTCGGCACTGCAGCGTCCTTGTGCGTGGACACAGTGATTCAGTGCTTTATATTGATGGACTTCACCTTTGAGTGAATTCACCTTGGTGCGGTGGAACCCAGTAGTACCCAATAGAACCCAATGAGCTTAGCTCCAAAAACATTGAAAACACAAGGAGAAGAGACTCATTAAAATATTGATTCCTTGAACATGTTCTTGGAAGCAACTTTGGAGGAACAGCCCATCCTTCAGGCACTGCACTTGGGAGGTGCCCTTTTATTGAAGAGCTGTTATCTGTCAGGCCACACCTGACCCAGAGTTGTGCAAGGGTCAGACACAGTAGGATCAATCCTCAAGACAAGTAGTATAAACACAGAAAAATATCAATAAGCAGGATTATGAAAAGAGAAAAAAGCAGGCTCATGGTTTAAGATAAACTCTGGGCAATGTGCGGAGAAGTGGCGGCAGGTTATTGTCGGTGAAACAGCGTCCATTTGGCCAGTTTCCATAGGGCATCCTTGAGCTCCTGGTTCCTCATGCTGTAGATGAGGGGATTCACTGCTGGTGGCACCACCGAATACAGAAAGGACACAAAGAGGTTCAGGGATGGGAAGGAGATGGAAGGGGGCTTCAAGTGGGCAAACACTCCAGTGCTGACAAACAGGGAGACAACCACCAGGTGAGGGAGGCACGTGGAAAAGGCTTTGTGCCGTCCCTGCTCCGAGGGGATCCTCAGCACCGCCCTCAAGATCTGCACATATGACAGCACAATGAAAACAAAACACCCAAAGACTAAACAGACACTAACTACAATAAGCCCAACTTCCCTGAGGTAGTCTGAATGAGAGCAGGAGAGCTTGAGGATGTGGGGGATTTCACAGAAGAACTGGTCCAGGGCATTGCCCCGGCAGAGGGGCAGTGAAAATGTATTGGCCGTGTGCAGCACAGCATTGAGAAACCCACTGCCCCAGGCAGCTGCTGCCATGCGGATACACGCTCTGCTGCCCAGGAGGGTCCCGTAGTGCAGGGGATGGCAGATGGCAACGTAGCGGTCATAGGCCATGACCGTGAGGAGACAATACTCAGCTGAAATAAAAAGGAAAAAGAAAAAGAGCTGGACAGCACACCCTTGGTAGGAGATGGCCCTAGTGTTCCAGAGGGAATTGGCCATGGCTTTGAGGAGAGTGGTGGAGATGCAGCCCAGGTCAAGAACAGAGAGGTTGAGGAGGAAAGAGTACATGGGGGTGTGGAGGCGGTGGTCGCAGGTGATGGCGGTGATGATGAGGCCGTTTCCCAGGAGGGCAGCCAGGTAGATGCCCAGGAAGAGCCAGAAGGTCAAGAGCTGCAGCTCCCGAGTGTCTGTGAATGCCAGGAGGAGGAACTGTGTGATGGAACTGCCATTGGACATTTGCTGCCTCTGGGCAGGGGGACCTGTCCAAGGAGGAAAAGGCAGTGACAAACTGGGAGACTTCTCTGAGGAAATCCCAATGCCATTACTCACAGAATACGCCCTCCCTCATCTGAATGAGGAATGACCCAGCTCCTTCCCAACCCCACAAACTCAATGACATGCTCCTTTATCGGGTAAAATACTACTTTGACACCTACTTTCCATGAGGACACCTCTGGGGCAGGACTCCCAGAGTCAGAGGCAGAAGAAAAGCTGACCCACACCCCCTCCCCAACTCCTGAGATGCAGAGTTCAACAGAGGGGTGGGGAAACAAGGAGAAATGTGTCTGTGCTCTGAAAAAAGGAAGCGAGGAGAGGGAGTCAGACAGACATGTAGTGAAGCCTTCTCCTCAGTGACAGTGTCTCCAGACAGCGACACTGCAGGGCACTTGTTTTTATGTTGTGCATCACTTGTAGGACACACTCACTTCTCCTGGACTGGAGGTGCAGCTCCTGAGAAGGCATCTCGGGCTCTGGACCCTGTGGCTGTGGGGTGGGTGGGAGAGGAGAGCAGAGGCTTCCTGCGGAGAAGTTGTCTGAAGGTCAGGGGATGGTGGGAGGTGCCGGGATCCCCCCTGCGCGGGCACTTCTGGCAGCAGCTCCCTCTGTCCCTGCCCATGTCTGGGCTGCCAGGAGCTGCCCCTGCCTGGAGCTGCTTCTCTGCCCCCAGGTCTCCTCCTGCCAGTGCCCCAGAGCCCATCCCACCCGCTGTGTGCTCAGCTCTGCCCTGCAGACCCCTCCTGGCAGCACAGCACTGCCTGGGGGCATCTCTGGGTGTGCAGGGGCTCAGGAGGGGTTCAGGGATGTGCTAACGAGAACGGGGGTCTCTGTGCCTTCTCCACAAAGGAGAAATCCATTCCCACCTCCCACTGCCCACCCGGACAGCCAAGAGGAGAAAACTCACAGCACAGACTTGTTCCCTTTCAGGGGAAAGGTGCCTCAATGTCCTTCTTCAAAAGGGCCCTCTGCAAATGTCCTGGGGGTGATGGGGATCCAGGAGCAGCCCTGACCCACACATGTCCCTCTCCACAGCAGAAGGCATCTGCCTTGCTGGTGGTCACTCCTTCCACCCAGAGCTTCTCCCCACACAAACTCTGTGGGAGCTCCCCAGGCAGGCGGAGAGCTGACCCTGGCAGGCGGCAGAGTCCCTGCCCCGGCACACAGCCCCCAGGGTGCAGGGACCCTGCTGGCAAGGACAGCCCTGCCCACCCCTCCCTGCACACCCAGGGTCACCTCCTGCAGATGTCCCCAGGAGCAGGCAGCCATTGTGCCCTGTGCCTCTGATGGTGGGGCAGGGAAGCCCTGCTCTGGAGCACGCCCTTCTCCTCTGCCCCAACCATGGAAGGTGCCAGCTTTAGATCGTGCCAGGATCTGCAGCTGCATTGCCCCACAGCCAGAGACTTACTGTGCCGAGGGCTGTGGAGATGCCTCCTCTGATGAACACTCCACTCTGCCCTCGCTGCCTGCAGGCAGTGCCCTCAGCCCTGCTGCGCTGTGCAGAGGAGCTGCTCCTGGGCAGAGCTGTCTCTCTGCAGCGCTGCCCACTTGTCAGAAGCTCCCTCCGTCCCAGCAGCCTGGCCCAGCTCAGCAGCAGAGGACCAGCCCAGAGTGGCACTGTCTCTGTCCCCTCTGGGCTCCCTGGAGCTGTCCCTGAGGCTCCAGGGGAACCTGCTGGGAAACAGGATGGAGTCCCTCATGTTCCCTCCCTCAGCTGGGGAGAGACCATTCTTTCCATCAGTGTTGTTTCTCTTAGCAGAGTCAGATTTAGGTCCTATAATGCCTTTTCCTTGTCCTGTCATTAGGTGGGACAGTCAGACAGGGACAGGCAGGGATGTTCTTTACCCCTGCTGAAGGAAGGGATTCAACAGAGTCCGTTGAGGCATTTCCCCCTGGGATCAATTCTTTGGGCTGTAAAGGGGACTGAGCTCCCTTCCATGCTGACAAGAAACCCACAGGAGTTGGAGTTCCTCTTGCTTTGTTTCTGGCGTGCACAAAATCAGCACCTGCATGTGAGCTCCTTGTCTCAGCTCCCATGGTAATTAATCATAGACTCATAGACTCATAGAATGGTTAGAGTTTGAAGGGACCTTGAAGATCATCTGGTTCCACCCCCCTGCCCTGGGCAGGGACATCTCCCACCAGCCCAGGTTGCTCCAAGCCCCGTCCAACCTGTCCTTGAACACCTCCGGGGATGGGGCAGCCACAGCTTCTCTGGGCAACCTGTCCCAGTGCCTCACTACCCTCACAGGAAAGATTTTCTATCTAATATCTAATCTAAATCTGCCCTCTTCCAGTTTAAAAGGGTTACCCCTCATCCTATCACTACACTCCATGATCAAGAGTCCCTCCCCACCTTTCCTGTAGGCCCCATTTAGGTACTGGAAGGGGCTATAAGGTCTCCCCGGAGCCTTCTCCTTGGTCATTCAGATTCCTGTCACCTACCCAGCTGCTGCTTTGAGCTTCAGGGAGTTAAAAGTTTGCCTGTCTTTCAGTAGTCTAATTATCTCCTTTAGCCACCTCTGTAACTACGTTTATATCTCTCCTTTTGTACATATCCATCTAAAGCATTTCAGATAAGATCATCCCTTGTAGCAAAGCAACCTCATTAGAGGCAGCTTGTCCTGAGCACCTGGTTGCAGAGGGTGTTTTATTGTTTATCAAACTTGATCACGCTTTACTTTTCTCTGCTTGCAAAGAGGAGAACTCCTCCTGCGCCTGGGTGCAGCCAGGTCTCTGAGAAGCACAGGTGGGAGATGGTGCAGTGGAGCTGTGACAGCCCGCTGCAGACTTCAGTGGAGAAGTCTGAGGTAAGGAAAAGTGATGCAAATCCCAGTTGGCCAATGACAGGGATGGTGAGGAAGGGGATGTGAGGAGCAAGGCTGTCCAGACAGTCTCAGACCTCAGGGGACTGCTTTTCCTGGCTGTCCAGACCTCCTGAGGGAACCCTCTGCATCAATATCAACTGCTGACCGCTTCTATCGCCTCTTCTATAACTAAAAAGTAAATAAAAAGAACCTTTGAAATAAAAAAATATTTTTTTTTCTATTACATTCTCTTTAAAATCTTCCTTCTAAATTACACTATGAAACAACTCCAATTAGCTCTATTGAAAACTTGAAGAAAATTACAGGAAGAAAAATAGCTCGTTAGGACTTTCTGTACTTTAACGAGCCCCGTGGTGTATTTGGCCCTGACTCCATCAACCTCAGACACTGAGAGGAGACTGAACAAAGTGCTCAAGAAGTCCAAGTCAGAAGCAAAGTACCTTGAGGCCTTGATTGGCCCCACTGAGGGTTGTTACTGCCAAAGCCTCCCCAAGGGCTCGTTAGAGGAGATAACTGGAGGCTGTGGTTGCAGGTAGGCAGAGGCACTGTGCAGGTGGCTGTAATGCTGAGGAACCCCTTGGCTTGGTTGATGCAGCAGAAAGGCCAAACCCTGACCCCAGGCCCTGAGAAGGCAGGTCCTGCCCCTCACTGGTGGCTCAGGGCTCTTCCTGGGGGTGGTGGGGTGTGAGGGTGATCAAGGCCGAATGTAGGAAAACTGCACAACCCTCCCAGCTTCCCCGAGCAACGGGGAAGAAGAAACCATGTCCAGAGCCTCAAAGTAAAGTTGTGCCTATGTTATGGTTGGTTCCCTCTCGCTGGACGCCATTTGGCGAAGCTGGCTCTGGCTTCGTTACTGCTCTGTTATCCTGAAAAACACTTATTGAACATCGTAAGTGTTACGTAACAATTAACACCACACATTTTAAAATTAAGGATTCTCACCCAAAATCAGATCTCCTAAAGGTACATATCGAACATCTCCATTCTCCTGCATCACCCACCAGGTATGCCCCAGTCCTTCAGCAAAAGCAACCCTACGAGTGGGTCTGCCCTTACCTGAGGCCGGGGCAACCCAGACTGTTTTCCCCAACATATTCTTTACGTGCCCCACAGGGACCTGATCCCTTTCTACAGTGGGTAAAGCTCTGACTGAGCTGGACCGGCTCAGCTGACAGTTCCCCTGCTGTTGACCAACCAGGTGCCTTTTGCTAAATGCTGCTCCAATTTTTTAAATGTTCCCACACTCATTGCTTTCAAAATAGTCTTCAGTAATCCATCACATCATTCCACCTTCCCAGTGGCTGGTGCGTGATAGGGGGTGAGATATATCCACTCGACACCACGCTCGTTAGCCCAGGCGTCTATGAGATTATTTCGGAAATGAGTCCCGCTGTCTGACTCAATTCTCTCTGGAGTACCATATCGCCACAATGTTTGTCTTTTAGGCCATGAGGCTGAAAATAGTGTTACGGGCAGTAGCATGAGACGCAGCATACGTTTCCAGCCATCTGGTGGTTGCTTCCACCATTGTAAGCACAGAGCACTTGCCCGGGCAGGTTCGCGGAAGGGAGATATAGTCATTTTGCCAGGCCTCTCCATACTTGTATTTCAGCCACCATTCTCCATACCATAAAGATTTTGACCATTTAGCTTGCTTAATTTCAGCACATGTTTCACATTCATGGATAACCTGTGAAATATTATCCATAGTCAAATCCACCCCTCGGTCACGAGCCCATCTGTATGTTGCATCTCTTCCTTGATGGCCTGAGGTGTCATGGGCCCACTGAGCTAAAAAGAATTCACCCTTACGTTGCCAATCCAAGTCTACTTGGGACACTTTAATCTTAGCAGCCTGACCCACCTGCTGGTTGTGGTGTTGTTCCTCAGTGGCCTGACCCTTGGGTATATGGGCACCTATGTGATGTACCTTCACAGACAGCTTTTCTGATCAGGCAGCAGTATCTTGCCACAAGTTGGCAGCCCAGATGGGTTTGCCTCTACACTGCCAGTGTCTCTGCTTCCACTGCTGTAACTGCCCCACAAGGCATGTGCCACCATCCATGAGTCGGTATAGAGATAAAGCACCAGCCGCTTTTCTCGCTCGGCAATATTTAAAGCCAGCTGGATGGCTTTCACTGCTGCAAACTGACCCAACTCACCCACTCCCTCAGCCGCTTCTGCGACTCGTCGAGTGGGACTCCACACAGCAGCTTTCCACCTTTCATGGTTTCCTACAATACAACAAGATCCGTCAATGAGCAGTGCATATCGCCTCTCATCTGATGATAATTAATTATGTGGTGGGACCTCCTCAGCACGCACCACCCACTCCTCTGGGGACCCTCCAAAGTCCGTACCTTGTGGCCAATCCATGATCACCTGTCGGAGTGGGATTGTGTCCCGGAGTAACGACGTAGCCTCACTGTGAGTATGGTCTTTCTCCTTTATTAGGTGTTTTAGCAGAGTATATATAAGCTTGCTAGTAGCCGAGTATATAAAGGCTTACAAAAATAGCACACACAAACAATATGGTGAATATATATATGTTTACAGAAATAGCACACATAAACAACATGGTGATTGGTTTAACCTGATCAGTGATGTGCTATGCCCATGGACACAGCACACGCTGATTGTTTTCCCTTCTGCAGTTTCGCTCCCAGGCCAAGTTTGTTCCCACGTTGTCCAGAATAGACTTCAAGGACAGCACGCGTAGGCCTCTGCGCCTGGCTAAAATCCTGGGTTGCTCATAGGAATCAGGTCATGACCTCTCACCCTCAGGAATTCCTCCACAATTCCCCCTTCTTCCTTTTGAGCAACCCAGGCTTGATTTACTACCTTTTCTAAACCTTGTTTAATACAATTTAATGCTAAACAGAGACAGATACCCATTATCACAATAACAATTAGAATGCGCAAGCCTTCAGTTAATAATCCTAACAACCATTGTGGAAGGGACCCAAAAGCACTTGCCAACCACCCATCTTAACCAGCCATGCGATTGCTGAATCTTATTTGCGTGATCTTTTAGCCGTGCTAACTGCTTGTGAATTGATTCACTGTGGTCAGACAGATTCATGCAACACATCCCTTCAAAATCTTCCCATCCATGTCCCTGTGCTAATAGCAAAAAATCAACAGCTGCTCTATTTTGCAAAATCGTGTGTTGCAAGCCATTTTGGTCCTCTAATAAGCGTTCTAATATTTTCGTCGTGACATCAGCTTGCTTTTCTGCCCAACAAGCTAATTTCCCAGGCTGATTGAGTGCATTGGCTGCTGCTGCACCTGGTACAAACAATGACAAAAACACTCTCTCGGTGGCACTTAAGGATGTGACTTTGTCGTCACAATCAGGGGTGAGGCCCCCCACGGCCCGTTTTTTCCTGCTCTGCTGCTTAGTAACATTTTTCCACCAATTTTGACCTGGGGCCAATAGCGTCAATTTTCCAAGGTAGCATGGACCTCCAAATACATTCTTCGGGATTCCCTGCCACGCCCGGTCGCTACATATCAGAAACACATTTGGTGGCAGCGCCTTGGCAGTGCCGTTATTCCAAATTGGTATAGGGCGCGGTGTCTCGGCACCGAGGGCTCCCAGCCCCTGCCTGCTTGTGTCATTAGTTCCGCAATAACTACCCTGATTCTGATGGTCATACGTATTTGAGCGCGGGGTACCATTCGTCCATCCGGACCAGTTTAACTCTTTACCTAAGAGCCTTGGGCCCGCAAAGAACACGCAGGTTTGAGTCCAGTTTTTGCTTAAGTTGCCAATTCGCATTGACCCTAGCAGATCTAACTCTTGCGGGTCCCATCGTAAGGTCTTATTTAAGCCTTCTATCAGCCTTTTTGTGCACTGACTAGTGGCTGTGGCACTTGTACACGAGCCTGTACTATAGCTCGCAAACTCTTCCTTGCGGTAACCAGGTACTCCCACCAGGCACGTGCGGAAAGGTTCTGTCGCTGATGTTAGTGACAGACAAAAGCGTGTTTGTCCCATCATATTAGCCCATGTGACCCACATGTTTTGCCTGGGATTAATTTTGTGCAGCATCATTACCACCGAACTGTCACCAACGTGAAAACCACTCTCCACATTTTGGTCTGGGGACGCATGTTGTCTCTCTAGAGCAGGTTTCATGGCTCGACTTGACACCCACACTGGTCCGGCACCTGTGGAGACACACATATATCCTCGACCATTAAAAATTACCGGAACGGGTCCTGCCCATGCTCCTGTAGCTGGATCTCTAGAATATACTCTGAACTGAGGCAAGGTAGTCGTGCTCCCTAACTTAATATTTTGGTGGTGTATGACTACTGGGGGTTCCTCTTGACCTCCCATTAGACATAAGTAGTTAAGTGTGAACAATACCCTATATAATCGCAATTGTGCATCTGTTTCTTCCCCTTTCTGCTTATTTAGGTAGTCTTTTAATACTTGATGAGTCCGTTCGACCAGACCTTGTCCGGTTGGTGAGTGAGGTATACCTGTGACATGTTTAATGCCCCACTTCAGTAAGAACGACCTCACCTTCTGACTAGTATATGCAGGCCCATTGTCTGTTTTAATCAACTCAGGTACCCCTAACACCGCAAAGCAAGCGAGTAAGTGCTTACACACATGGTGCGCTTTTTCTCCTGGCAGCGCAGTGGCCCATACCATTTTCGAAAAGGTATCAATTGTAACATGTACATATTTCAGTCATCCGAATTCGGTAATATGTGTTACATCCATGTGCCGTACCTCTAATGCTTTTAGTCCTTTTGGGTTTACTCCCAGCCCGATCCCCGGACCATGATTCCCACATCTTGGGCACGCCTGTACAATAGAACGCGCTTCATTTTCTGTAAGCCCAAATTGTCTCTTCAGGCCTTTAGCATTTTGATGGAAATTTTCATGGCTCTGTCTGGCTTGTTGGAATTTGTCGACTGGAGGTAGGTGTTGTGCTGAACTTACTAGACTATCAGCAATTTGATTTCCTAGCCCTAGGCCTAGATTCAGCTGATGACTACGTATATGTATAACACAGCAAGGTGCGGTTCGCTGGCTAAGGGTGGATTTTAGCTGTATAATCAACTTTCCCAATCTCAGATTTGCTGTCTCTCTTATTAGGGCATCTTCTAGTCGTGGAACTACTCCGGCTACATACAGGGAATCTGTCACTACATTTAAAAGTACCGTCAACCATTTAGTTAAGGCCCACACTACTGCAGAGAGTTCCAATGTCTGAAGGGAGTCTTGCGGCTCTCCCTCTAGTACGTGCTGGCACCACTGTCCTCGATCTTGCCAGACGCATACCACACGGCGAAGCCGTTTTCCAGCATCTGTGTATGCAGTGAGGCCATTAACTAAGGGTTCACACTTAACCTTTGTCTGCGTCATCCATTGGTTCCATTTTAGCACTTGCCACATTTTCCCTTTTGGCTGCTGCGAGTGCACACGTCCTGCATAACCTAATAACGCTTCCTGAATGGGGGTTGAATTCCGCAACCACCACTCTAGGTCTGTATCGTTTACCGGTACACTGATGTCGTCGGGTTCCTGTCCGCTAATCTCTACTATTCTTGTTCTTCCATTCCTGATCAATTCTCCTACTGCCTCCAGTCTTGTTTGAATGCTGTACCTGGATTGCACTCTTAAGAACACCCATTCTAGGATTTTAAACGTCTCCTGAAGCTGTTGTTTTGGCAGTGGCACAGGCTTGAATGCTACTAACTCCCGCAGCAGAGGGAGAGATACCTTCCCCCTTCTCTTTTTGCCACTGACAAATCATTGCATATGGAGACTCGGCAGTATTACAAATTAATAGTGAGATGCAGTACATGTGTAACCCACAATCGACATCCTCATAAAATTAATACACAATAAATATTACTGTTAAACACATACCAATCCATGAACAACATACACTACACCATCCAGTGCATGTATGTATAATAGACTTCATATTATATAATGTGTATCACATTATATACATTATATCATACATAGATTATAGACCATAGGTTATATGTTATGCTTATTATATTATATGCACATATGCATGTACGTTTAACACCTACAACATACACTATATCTGTTATACATAATACAAAACACTAGACACATAATGTCCATAA
This sequence comes from Vanellus vanellus, assembly GCF_965231255.1. NCBI lineage: Eukaryota > Metazoa > Chordata > Aves > Charadriiformes > Charadriidae > Vanellus > Vanellus vanellus. The sequence continues at coordinate 1,117,477 of NW_028126614.1, forward strand.
CATTTTTATGTATAAGTTATTATTTTATTTTGCTTCGTTTTGTTCCATCTTCTTAGTGCGTGCCTCTCTGTGGACATTCTTGTGCCCGCTGCAGTGGCCGGTCAGGCTGGTGGTGCTGCGGGTGCCCGCCGGTCGCTGCCTGCGCCCCCCGCGCAGATGAGTCTATGGATGGCGGTAGGGGAGGGAGGGCACAAAGGAGCCGAAGGTGCAGGTCGGCATTCTTCCCCTCCCTGCTGTGGCAGTGGCGGAGGCCACTCCTCTGGGGTCTCCTGAGGCACTCCTTCCGCATTTTGCTCAGTCGCTGGTCTCGGCTCGGGCGCGACAACTTTCACTTTTTGCGTACCCACGGCAGGTTCACCTGGGCTTCTGCTTTTTGGGGCGGGGGGACGGGTCTGCAAGTTCCCGAACTTCGGCAACGGTTCTAAACAGTGTTCCCAAGACCCCTCTCACGGCTGGCAGCCCCCAAAAATGTGCCCATGCGCCGGGTCTTATTTCGGCGCTCTGTCCTCCAATTTTGGACTGCTCTGGGGCTAGCATCTCTGCTGCGGCACAAGCAACTTCCCTCTCTGCTTTCATGGCTTTCAAAGTTTTTAAGATCATGCACCACAGCTCTCGAACGGTTTTTATCTCTTTCTCTTCTTCCCCGTTTATCGTCTTTTCCCACATTGTATCACCCAGGGATTGCCAGTCCGAGGGGGAAAACAGCAAAGCCATATCCTTAAAGTGTCCCCATCTCTGTCCCAGTTTAATCAATATGATTAGCTGTTCCTGCGATGCTTCCACACCTCTCTTAAAGAGTATACTCATCAGCAGTGCTGCCGCTGCTCCAAGCTCTGTGATAGCAGGTGCGGTCTTCCCTTTGTCTGGAAGGCAAGGAGCGACATTGACCGGTGTCGGCCCTAGCTAATGGCACCAGGCAGCACGCTCCTCCAGCCCACTCCTGCTGCCCTTCTATCCCTCTCTTAGAGAGTATATTCGTCAGCAGAGCCGCTGCTGCGGTCTTTCTCTGGAAGGCAAGGAGCGACCTTGACCGGTGTCGGCCCTAGCTAATGGCACCAGGCAGCACGCTCTTCCAGCACGTTTCCCACTCCCCTCCTCTTGCTGCTTACCGCAGTCTCGGAGAACTCAGTCGCGCTGAAGGTGCATCCTCTGCTACCAGATGTCGGAGTGGGATTCTGTCCCGGAGTAACGACGTAGCCTCAATGTGAGTATGGTCGTTCTCCTTTATTAGGTGTTTTAGCAGAGTATATATAAGCTTGCCAGTAGCAGAGTATATAAAGGCTTACAAAAATAGCACACACAAACAATATGGTGAATATATATGTGATTCCAGAAATAGCACATATAAACAACGTGGTGATTGGTTTAACCCTCTTGCTTACACGTAATGCCCCCCAACCTGATCAGCGATGTGCTATGCCCATGGACACAGCACACGCTGATTGTTTTCCCTTCTGCAGTTTCGCTCCCAGGCCAAGTTTGTTCCCACGTTGTCCAGAATAAACTTCAAGGACAGCACACGTAGGCCTCTGCGCCTGGCTAAAATCCTGGGTTGCTCATAGGAATCAAATCATGACCTCTCTCCCTCAGGAATTCCTCCACAATAGTTAATTAAGGGTAGTTGTGGAAGTGTGCCTTACTGAGCAACATGCTGCTGCTGGCTCGGGGACTAAATATCTCCAAGTGCTTTAAGTGCTTTTTGGTTATTAGCTGGATGTCACTCTTCCAAGCGCCTCTTGCGCTCTCCACAGGGGTTTGCTGCTGCCTCCTGCGTTGAGCCGAGGGGACCGGCAGCCCTCAGGACAGGGACTTTCTCAGGCGCGGAGGTTAAACCCTGTCCGTGCTGCTTAAAAACTCCTCTGGTGTTACTGCGGCGGTCACGATGTGAAATCTGGTGGCTTAGGGGAGCCTAAGATTTGCATTCCTCTTAAGTGCGGGGGATTTTGGGGAGCCTGGGTGGTACAGTCCCCTTCCTGCTCCCAGATTCCTGTCACTGACCCGGCAGCGGGTGGTTGGAAGAGCTGATGCCCACAGCGGCTGAGGGTCGGCATGATCCCGGCATCGCCGGAGCTCTGGAGCCGAGGAATGGGAGCGTGGCCCATTTCCATCACAGCTTGTGAGGGAAATAGTGCGGTCTGATATAGTCGCGGTGTGGAAATGGCGATTCCTCTTTACACGTGTGCTTACAGGGTGCACGCAGGTGTCTTAGGCTGACTGTTGCTTAATGACCACGAAGATTTATGAGATTGGTTAATGAGCATTGCTTTGCTGTGCAAGCGCAAAGTGTTAATTTCATGGAGAAACCAGCTCAGATGTTCCCTTTATTTTTCTTTTCTTAAAGGCAGAATGACTATTTTAAAGCTTTCCTTGCAGGCAGAATAACATCTGCTTTTGAGGATTGTTTCTTTCCCTGCAGGGTGGAAAAATCTACAGCCTCGCTAAGGCCACAGAGGAAAAAAACTCATCAGTTTTCTAGAGAAAACTGCAGTTTGGAGGGGGGTGGAGGTCTGCCATAGCGCCTTTTAGCACCTCGTCGGGCACATTTCTTTTCCCTGGGGGCTGAGATGTAACATAGCCTTTTCATGTGGCTGGGTTTTGGTTGTATGAATTAATGGGTGTTTCAGTGAGAACCACAAGACCTAATTTCTGAGTCGCCATCCCAAAAATTGTGCAGGGACGGAAGCGGGACACAGAGGTAACCAGAGTGAAACGCTGAAGGCTTTTAAGGATGGAATGAGGAATGGCGGGGCTTGTTCTGATCACACACTATGACAATAAAAGGCTACAAGTTCCCTGTGGAGGTAAAGAACCGACAATTCACGTAGCCGCTCAAAGGAGGAGGGATCTTAACCACCTCTCTTATTTCAGGCTGCATCATGATAACGCCGGGGATTGATGTCCCGCTGGGGATTTTTCTCCAGTTCCCACCTTTTGCCTCTAAATGAGGGGCAGAGATTTCCCTGCTAGACATGCAGTGAGCTCTACGCAGGGAATGTGAGCGTGGTTGACGGTGATTACACTGTTTTGTTCAGAGGCTCCTGCCTTCCAATGAAAGTCTGGAAAAGTGAAAAAGGATGTGCCTTTCTCCTTTGGGATTGCTATTGTAGCAGAGGGGATGGAAAGAGCCCACCGGGGTTTTGCTCCGCTCCTGGCTTTGGCTTGGAAAAAGCCCTGAACGGCTTAATCCCTGCAGGGCCGACTCTGAGCAGGGTGAGGGGCAGCTGTGCCAGGAGATCCAGAGGGTCCATCTCTACAGCTTACATTTCCAGTGAGCGATTTCACTGAAAGCAGGGAAATTCCAAGAGAATAGGGGGTGGTGTGCGATGATGAGTGCCGTGAGGCTAAAGGATGGTCTCAGCGGAATGATTTTTATCTTGAGTGGATTTTTTTTTATATATCTTTCGGGCAGAATGGACGGGGACTTTGGGTTTTGGCCGATGAAGGATAACCCTAAAATCCACGTTGGGCCGTGAGTTCTGGCCCAACGGTCAGAATAACCGCAACCCCTGGGGAAACGGGGCTGAGGAGCAGGTGTGATGTTGGTTTGGTGCTGGGGCTCGGCCGGCCTTCATTGTTGCTGTTGTCCTTCTCCCCATGCCTCGGCCAGTTCTCCCACTGCCCCAAAGCACTGCTGAGGGTAACAGAGGGGTTTTGTTGGCCAGAGGATCCCCCCGTGCTGGCCAGAAATGGCCAGTGCTAGCCCAGGCTGGGCTTGCCACTCAGGCTGGCCTCATGATGCTGTTTGCCGGACTCCCACGTTCTACACAACATTCTGACGCTCATTTTGGCCTGCGGTCGCAGCTCTTCTGCTGCTGGCCGTCAGTCTCAGAGTAGATCTTGCCATTTCGATCAGGTTTTGAGGAAGAAATACCCAATTTTCTTGCCTGATGGGACACAAAAGGGCTCGAAGGGCATCACGGTAATGCTGTTGGTGCCAAGACGGGGCTGTGGGAGTAGTTAGAGGGCAGTTGGTGATGCTCTGCTGAGAAAAAACTGCTGTACCTGACGCGTCCCTTCCTTTGAAGCAGGTGCGTGCTATCGTGCTGTTCCCAACTTGCCTTCCTCACCTCCTCTGCCTTATCGATTTCAGATACGTCAACGCCGGCAGCGACTTTCAGGCGGAGATCCCAGACCTGCAGGACAGATCCCGCTTGGAAGAGGAGGAAGAGGGAGCGTCGCTGGTGTGGAAGCCCTGGGGAGACATCGAAACAAACCCGGATACCTGCTCCAAGATCGTGCCGGGGGAAAGAGCCAACCTCGAGCATGCCTTGCACCGCCTGCATGAAGCTCTGGTAAGAAGCAGCTGTTTTTGAATTCCTACCGGTCTAGGACAGCCTTTGGCACTGGGGTGAGCTGGGAGTCGCTCCTGAGTTTTCTGTTCTGCATGCTCAAATCTCTTTGCTAAAGGGGCAGAGTTAAGGTCTCGTGGGGTGACAGACCCCGTGTATCAATAAGAGCTTGTTTTGTCTCTTGTCAATTCTGTGACAATTGCGAGAACAGAAGTCCTCCTACACCCAGTGCTGGGAATGAAGGAATATTCGCTAAAACCCGAGGTCTGCCCCGGAGAAACGTCCTGTCCTTGACAACTGTACCGTCCCTGGGCGCTCCTTGCTGAGCAAACGCCTCCAGCCTGACCCCGGTGAAGCCCCGAGCGGGTCTGCTTTGCTCCCTCTTCTTCGAAGAAGGGATTTCACACCGCTGAGCTGCGGCAGAGGACTCAGCATCTGCTGCGTCTGCACGAGGAGGCTCTGCCTGCAGCAGGGATGAGCCCAAAAGGACTCCAGCAGTGAGCAGTCTTCTCCCGGATGTGGTGGCCATTGGGGTGCCACAGCTTGGTACCCGGAGATCTGCGCAGGTTCTGGTTTCTTAAAACACATCAGTGTGGATTGAGGAAATATTCCCATCAACTCCCATGTGGGGAGGTGACCCCGACACGCTGTTGCTGAGCATTGACTGAGCACCGTCTTCCCACAGTGGGCTGAAGAGTTGACCTTTTGGCCCCTCCTGAGGGGGAATCGAAGTCTTGTTCTCTGAACTCCCGCAGGAGGGTCTGGAGATGCTGCAGTCTGGGGCACCCCAGCGACCTGAATCCCATCCCCTGGCTGATTATCATTACGCAGGTAAACTGGAAGCAGAGCTTTTTCCTTCGCCGGGAATGCGAGCGGGTACTGCCATTCTCTTTGTTCTGATTGAAAGAAGTGATTTTTAAAAAGGTGCGAGCGACGGTCTGTGTTCTTTGGGTTGGGGAAAACAGTCTTTTTAATCTGTTCTGATGGGGTTTTGGCACAGGGTGAGTGGTCTAATCGTTTCCATGTCTCTGTTTCTTCCCAGGGGCAGACACTTGGACGCCTCTCGAGGAGCAGTTGTTTAAAGAGGCCTTTTCTGTACACCAGAAGGATTTCCACCTGATACAGAAGAAGGTAAAGCCGTTAGACCGAGGCGGGTCTCGGGTTGTTAGCGTGGAGGGGAGTTTTAACCCAGAAAAGTCGTCTTTTGAATGGTGTGTTGGAATCCTGTTCTTGGGATGCTGCTTCACGCTAAAAAGACACCGGTACAAGACATAATTGGCCCTAATGTGTAATGACCACAGAATATTTCATCTCTCTGGTGCAAAATACCAGAAATACTAAAAGAATACTGACACGTTCCGCTGACCACCGGTGTGAAACGTACAATTCTGCCCTCCCAAGGCTTCTTTACGGCCCTTTCAGAAGAAGGAGGCTCATTTTCTGCCTGATCTCTCCCATTCGTTGTGCTGTGAGAACCAGAGACAAGGGGGGACAGACAAACAGCGCTTGATAGATTTGTTGTGGGTCTGTGCCCTAAATGTTTTACTGCAGTCTTTCCCTCATCAATCGCTTCTGTTTTTCTCCCAACAGATTCAGACGAAGCCTGTGTCCCAGTGTGTCGAATACTACTACGCCTGGAAAAAACGTGTCAGATTTGCAAATGGTCAAGCTGAATGGACAGAAGAAAAGCTGAAGGGAAACAAGGAGGAGGTGGAAGAAGCTGAAGAGAAGGTAGAAAAACTGCTGGGGGTTGGTGCGAGATGTCGCTCCTCGATGAAGCTATCGTCTCGGGCTCTTGGAAATAATCCCCTTCACATTAAACTTGCTGATGATGATTTTCATGCTTCATAAAAGGAATTGCTTGTCACACGGCCGTGCACAGGGGTTGCCAAAACGTTCCTTCCCAGGAAACAGGAATTAGGTTCACAGAATTTTTTTTTTTTTCTAGTGGTAGAAATTGGGTAACCACATCACTTCAGTGCTCAGTACTTCTACACTTTAAACCCATTGTACGGACTTCTGTGGAGGAAAGTGCTGTTCCACTGAGGACAGTAGGAATTATACGGTTTTTCTTTCAAGGTCTGTCTTTGCACCCCCTCCTCCCTGTTGAATTTCAGTGGTTTTTTAACTGTTTAGTGTTCAGAGGAGTTCAGCAGGGGAGGCTGGCACTGACAGAATGTGTTACACCCAGCACAAAAATAAATCCCTCACTGCCGTGGCCATTTGGGGATGTTTCCAGCTAGTTGTTCACTTTAGCTCTCCCCCTTGCTGAGGAGAAGGAGAAATAACTAAAGGCTGTCTGCTTTACAGGCTGCTTGCAGCCCCAAGAAGAGGCGCTGGCTCAGGCCAAAGGAAAACACCAAGAAAAAGCAGAGGAGTTGTGAAAAGACGCCCCGCAGCACGGGCAGTCCCTCCCGCTGTCCCCATGACTCTCCGTGCTGGGGTGGAGGCGCCGGCGATGTGGCTGCTTCCCTGCAGAGAGTGTGGAAGGTTAGCTGGTCGTTTTTCTTCTTGAAATCTGCTGCTTTGGGCTCAAACCGATGGAAACTTTCAAAGGTGCCCAGGGGGAGCGGAGCTAAGGGCAGCTGGAGGGTTCCCCCTGCCCCGCAGCCTTCTGTTCGACTTTTAACCCAAACCTCTGTGTTTTCTGACATGAGGAGACCCTCCCGCCGAGTCGCGAGGTTCGGACCAGACCCCCTTTGCTTTCTCACCTCCTCTGGGAGAGGAGTCTCGGTGTGGCTGTATCCAGCCTTAGCCTCCAACTGGGAAGGAGAGTCCGGAGCCCCGTCTCTGCCCCAGAGTGGCTTTGTTCCAGCTGAGCTGGGTATCTCCGAAGAGAGAGCCCTCTCGCTTGTCTTCCAGTGCCTTAGAAGGTCTATTCCCTGAGGTGTTCAGGCACCTATGTATTCTGCATGCACCGACTTTTTGTTCCAGCGATTTGTTTAATAGCTGCTTTTCCTCTGCGCTGATTGGAGCGACAATGCAGTGGGGATTGTTTCTACTCGTGCAGTTTCATCCTCCTCCCATCCAATCCGCACTAGGGTCTCCTCTGTCTCCTGCTGACTTCAGCTGGAACGCTTTCTCACTCTCTTTGAAGGCCCTTTCCTCGAATTACAGGCTTGCTCCGGTTCATCCGGTTGTGCAAGAATCCCAGCGTTTCTCTATTTTCACTAAGAAGAGGTTCCACTAAAGTTCCTTTTTGCGGTTTGCGGCCCGAGGGCTTTCATGCTGCAGTAACTCGTGCCAAGCAACATCACTCATTCCCAGCAAAGCTGCTCAAGTTTCAATCCACCTTAATTTTAAGCAATCACACCGTTAATTCTCCTATTTTAATCCCCAGCAATCTCTCTTGTTTAACCAGCAAGTCCCTCCCAGCCAGGGGTACTGGCAGAAACTGTGTAGGACCATGCAGCAAAACACAGCAGAAACTCACAAAATAAAACTAATGAAACGTGGTCTAAGAAACTAAAAAAAGAAATTAAAAATTCCCGTTTCTTTTCTCCCTTCCAGGGTGTTTGGGAAGGTCAATGGGAGGAACGCTCACATGAAATGCCATCGTCTGTGGGACGGTTGGAAGGCCCCAGCAGCGTTTTTAAAGGGAGGCGAAGCCGAGAGAAACCCAGATGGTGACCTCCTCCAGCTGGCAACTGGGCAACTGTCATCTCAGACCGCCAACAAGGTCAATTTACTCTGTTTAGAAAACCCCAACGACCTCTAGCAGGGGGCAGCGCCTGAGCTCTGCAGAGGATCCACCACCACGAGGTCGCCCCCACTCCAGAAAGACCCAGGAGAAGCAAACAGCAGAGAAATAGTTATCGTATTTAATGGCGTTTCCCCCTTAGGTGATAGTCCCGTGTATGTTTTAGGTCTTCGTTAGCCATCTTTTAGGTCTTCGTTTTAGGCTTTAGTGTTCTTCTGGTAGGAGTGAGGTTTGGTTTTCTTCTGATAGGAGTAAGGTTTGGTTTTCAGGAATCATGAAATTTTCAGAGTTGGAAGGGACCTCTAGAGATCATCTAGTCCAGCTCCCCAGCTAAAGCAAGATTGCCTAGAGCACATGACTCAGGACTGCATCCAGGCGGGTCTTGAAGATCTCCAGAGAAGGGGACTCCACAACCTCCCTGGGCAGCCTGTTCCAGTGCTCGATCACCCTAACCTTAAAGAAGGTTTTTTCTTGTATTTGAATAGAACTTCCAACTTGTGCCCGTTGCCCTGTCACTGGGAACCACTGAAAAGAGTCTGGCTCCATCCTCCTTCAACCCACCCTTTAGATACTTAGAAGCACTCTCTTTGCAAACTCATCACCAGGGGAGCTGGAAAAATATTTATAAAATCTATAGCTACTTAGAGTCCAGACGATAAAAAGCACAACACAGGTCCCATGACAGAAACTGCAATGGGAAGAGGTCTTGGTTTGATTAGGTTGCTGGATAACAGCTTCAAGTTAAGGGATTTCTTGAGCTACTGCAACCATTTGCTGATTGTCCTCCTCTTCCTTCCCCCTTGCTCTTCTCCTCACAAATCAATGGCAAAGGACACAAAGGGACAGACTTCCTTCATTGTATCCAAATGCCCCAGTGCCTTACATGAACACATTTTAAGGAAAAGAGCAACAGAAGTGACTGACAACATGGAAGAAGAATGGGCAATAAACCATTAAAAAAAAACCCAGACAATTAAACGACACCAGAAAATGCAATTGAAATGCCTCCTCTCTTCTTTGGCACTTGGGAAACTTCATCTGGACTCTTCTGTCCCCCTCCTGGTTTCCACAGCCCAAGAAAAGACTTGCTGTGGGCCCAGCCCAAAGCCTTTGGGATGGTGAGGGGCACACAAGAGGCAGGCAGAGGGAGCTGCCTCTGGTCTGCATCAAGAAGAGGAGGCTCATGGTGGACCCAACTGGTGACTACAGCTGAACAGAAGAAATCCCAGCTAGATAAAAAGGAAAAGATTGTCACCATGAGGCTCCTCAAACACAGCACAAGGGCCCAGAGGGGTTGTGAAGCCTGTCCTTAAGGGTACCCAAACATGACTGAACTAAGTCCCAAGCAACGGGATCCAGCTGGGGCTGCTCTGAGCAGAAGCTTGGACTGAAGACCTCCAAGCGTCTCTACCAACCTCTATGCTTCTGTGGTTCTTCGAAGGTGAGCTGTCCTGCCTTCCCCAGATGGGCAGCGACAGCCACAACCTTGTGGAAGGCGGCCTGTCGCACTACCACCCAGGCCCCTACTTCAGATGAAGAGCCACTATGAAGCACGGGGGGCTTTGCCACTTGCAGGGCACTGGGTCGGTGGGAGGGCACTGAGGACCCCCAGCCCTCCTGGAACACTGTTGCCACCATGTTGTTGAGACCCCAGCCACGGGATGAGGAGAGAGCTGGAGCCCAGGGCTCATGAGTGGAGCTGGAAGGTGGTCCCTATGCCCAAGGGGTGGCCTTTCTCTCGGGCAAGCAACATGGCGGGCAGGAGCGAGCCCCAGGAAAGAGGCTTTCGGCCCCCTCGACCCTCCTCCTCTTCCCACATTTGGGCATGTTTCAGGCCACAGCCCCCCCACACCCAAACATACCATAGTTGGCCACACGCATCAGCCACAGTCCCAATCAACATCACAATGGCTTCCTGATGTCATCAGCCACCTCACACTGCCTGTTCTTGGGGACCTATAAAAGCAGGGGTCCCTGCAGCTGGCCCACAGTTTGCTGAGCTTCCCGGCCCTCGGATGCCAAGCATGCTTGGAAGGAAGAGGAGCTGGAGCAGCGAGGCGCATGGCTGCCCACCTTTGTGTGGAACGCCGCAGAGCCACTCCCCGCAACCGCAGAGGAGGCAGGCTCATCCCAGGAGGAGGAAGCTCAATGAGCAGAGGCGGCACACCACTCCTGATGGCACAAGCGCAGATGACCTCGATATTATAATCAGAGGCATGGAGCGCTTGACCGTAAGCTCACCAGGAGATCACACAAGCGCGGCTGACCTCGATATTATAATCAGAGGCATGGAGCGCCTGACCATAAGCTCACCAGGAGATGGCGTGGAGCCCAAGCGCATCTGCCTGCCACGGAACAGCCAGGGCAGTGAGGCAGATGGCTGTCCACTTTGGCCACAGAGCCACTCCCTGCAACCAGGGAGGAGGAAGGCACCTGCCAGGAGGAGAAAGCGCAAGCAGCGGAGGAGGAATGTCACTCCTCATGGCACAGGTGCGAGTGACCTCGCTTCCACGATCGACAGCACACAGCGCATGGCTGTAAGCCCACGAGAGAACGGCGTGGAGCCCAAGCGCATCTGCCTGCCAGGGAGCAGCCGGCGCAGGGAGGCGGATAGGTGCTCAGCTTGGCATGGGATGCCACAGAGCCGCTTCCGGCAACCATGGAGGAGGAAGGCGCCTCCCAGGAGGAGGAAGCGCAATCGGAGGAGGAGGAGGAGGAGGAGGAGCAACATCATCACCCCCCATGGCATAATTGTGACCTCCCTTGCTTCTGCAATCAAAAGCATGCAATCAACAGCATGCAATGAACTGCAAATTTTATGTCTTTAACTTATTAAATTGGGTTTGTGAATGTAAAAGTTCTGGGACTGCTCTTGCTGTTTGTGCCGTAACTAATTTAAGCAATTAAAACTCGTTCTACTGGGTTGGTGGTGGTGTTATGGTTGGAGAGACCCATAATAATTTATTGTCATTTAGGCAATCATTCTATCACCCGATGAGCCCTCCCCACCCGGGAAAGGGAATCGGGTAAAACAAGGAAACCCGGGAGCTGAAGTATAAACACATTTAGTAGAGTTAGATTAGGTAATTAACATTAACAGCACATTCTCCTTTTGCTCCTCATCACTTGTACGTAAAAAAACCTGAAATTCAAAGAAGCGGCGGTGTGTTCACACCTCCTCCCTAAGCCCGCTCCTTGCTGCTGGTACTGCCAAAGCTATGCCAAGACGCGGGAGTTTGGGGAAAATACCCGGCACGGTATTGAAATACAGGTCCAAAAGCCCCATAGGTGGATTTAAACCACCGCTGCCCCACAGAAGGGCTCCACGTGCGGATTCCTGCTGCAAGTCTTGCTGCTGTTCCACACCGCTTCCAAAACCTCAAACTTCTGATGCATAAACATAATCTGGTCCAGATTCTCCGGCACCAGGACAGCGCGCCGATGCTCCAGGGAACTTTCCCCGGCAGCGAAGGCCTGGTCTGTCAGGAGGACGGTGGATGGGGATGGCGAGGTACTGCTGGCTCAGCCACCCCGCGGCTGGGAAGCGATGCTCGTTGCTCTGCCACCAGTGCAGCAGCTGGTGCTGCGCTTGCAGAGGGGCTCCAGGATGTAGTTTTCCAGTTGCTGGTGGATCTCGGGGTTCTCTCCATGGCGTCCTTCCCCAAAAGGATGTCGTAGCTGCTCTGAGACGGGGAGCTGGCGCATGGGTCCTTGCGAGCAGGCAGCTGGCTGCGCCCGCGGCTTTGGAATCCGAGTTTGGCACCCCAAACTGGGTGGCAGATGCGGACTGGCGGTTGCAAACTCGCAACAGCATGGTTCACACTGGCTGGTGCAGCTCACTTCTCAGGCTGGGGCTGAGAAACCGCATCTCCTGGAAGCGCTGCCTGAAACAGCGGCTGCTTCAGGTCTGGGGGTCCCCTGATGGTGCTGTGGGTCCCTTTATGGTTTCCTGGTTTGTGCTGGACGGGCCCTTGAGGACACTGGGTGTCCGCTGCGGTGTCCTGGTGCTGTAGTAAAATCCCTAACATGGGTTCAATTACAGCATGTCTGCCTTTACCAAAGACAGCAAACTCTCCTTTGGAGCAGGGAATTTGAACCCTCGCTTTGAATTGGACCTTTGAAACCATCTTCATGAATGGAACTGGAAGATTAAGATTTAATTTGAAAAAGGAAAGGGGATTTGGATTAGGGAAATGGAAGGTTCTGGGGAATGATTCTGAAAATTGGTGTTGGCATATTAACGAGACCCAGCAACCTGTATTGGTTAAGCAAACAGGACCATGTGATCGATTCCCTCGGGGAATGCAGTTCCCTTCAGTGTGGAAGACTGCGGAACACGGAGAATGGCATTACGTGCAATCTACTCCTTGGTGTATGGATTGGACAGGGAATCAGTCAAAAGAGAAGATAGGAAAAATTAATTTGCCTCCTGCTTGGATGGCAGAAATCTACGAGAGGGAATAGAAGTCGGATGGTTGAACGAGATCTTGCTTGGCTTTGAGTTTGCCCGGACCAGATGGCTGCAAAGCCTATTGTGAAACCCAATCATTTTTGTGATCGTAGTGATTTTTGTTTGTGTTTTGTTTAGATGTCTTAAGAGTATCGTTAACAAGCAATTATCTCAACCTTATGTATTAGTGATACGGGATAGGAAATGAGGCTCACTGAAGTACAGAAAGACTTGCCTAAGTCTCAAAGGGAGGGAATTGTTGTAGTAAAATCGACATATACTAGGAAAATTAAATGTAAAATGTAATTGAAGCAACAAAGGAAACCTGCTGCTGCTCAAGCCCTCGATACTGCCCCAACTCTATTTATTTACCTAATCTCAAAATAGAGAAATAATTAGTAGACACGATTTCTCTATGATTCAGTTAAGGAACTACCCAGCAGACAGTGTAGCACTGTTGGTAAGCAGGGCATTCCTATCAAGAGAGCGACGAACTGTAGGCCTGGTCAGCAAACCCAGAAACCCGCTTGGAACTGCCAAGATCAGAGGAAAAGGAGGTAAAAAGTGGTTCCGGCCGGGGGGAGATGGTGACCACCGACTCATTGACCACCTCCCCAAACGATACCACTTATTAAAAACATAAGAGTGGAAAAAGAAGACAGAGTCTGCACACTCATTTACGTGGGAAGCAAAGAAAACTCAACCAATCATTAGAGGGAATGACAGTGAATATGTATTAATTGTTTGAATATGTAATAATCAATGTGTAAAAGTGGAGATTTTTGGAACTAAGGTGTGAGCGCTCCCGTTTTGGGACAAGCACCCATTTCTGCGATTAATGGCATAAACTTAGAAATACCTCTGCTCTGTGTGTTACTGGCTTGCCCAGCAGGTAAAGAACCCAGATTTGGGAGGACAGTGGGGTGTCCGTAAGGGGTCCTGGGCGGCGCTTATGGGGTCCTGGGGGGGACTCTTGCAGGCCAGAGGGAGTCTGGGGCAGCCCTTCAAGGATCTGGGGGTCCCCTCTGGTGCCTCTGGGGAGGGTTTTGTGGCTGGGGAGGGTTTTGTGGCTGGAGAGGGCCCAGCTGGTTTCAAGAGGTGCTTCCTCCCTTTCTCCAGCCCACCCAGCTCCCCTGACACAGCCACCCCCCCAGGCTGGTGGGTGCCAGCAGTGCCAGCCTGTCCCACTGGGTCGGGCACTGAGGGGGGCACAGCCCCAGCCGCGGGACGGGAGGAGGAACCACAGCACCAGGGATAAAACGTTGGTCTCTATTTCTTTAACATTTCCCATGGGGGGTACCCCAGGGTTCCGCGGCTGCACCACAGCTGGTGCCAGGAGGGACTGCAACGCCCCCCCCCGTGGAAAGATTAATAAAAATGATCAATAATACAGCATTGGTCACACGTTAAGGAAAGGGATACAATCAAAAGGCTTCTGTGTGAGCTGACTCGGGCAGGACGCAGGAACGACCACAAGACCACGGATGAAAGACAAAGAACAAATGTGATCTCAATACCTCGCGAATCGGGGAGTCTCCGCAGCAACGCCCGGGCAGAGGGACACACGCAGGGGATGCAGGCGCCACAGGGCAGGAGAAAGTCCTTGTTAGCAGCAGCGTGAGCTCCAACTCGCTGTTCTCGCCTGCTTTTCAAGGGTTCAAGCAGGCATAGCTTTCCAGTGCGCTTTGATCTTCTTCAACACCAAAGCAGTGATCTCCTGTATGCCAGATAAGGTGTCCCTGAGCCCATCCCAGGCTCACGGTATCTAAGTGCGGATATTCCACTTGAGAGCACACATGGGGCTGAACAACAATTAGTGTGACACATGTGTTGTCCAGCACCCCAGGTGCGCGGCACTTGAGCAGTCCTCCTCACCAATCTTCTGTTACTTTCCCACATTCCACCCCCTCGCTCAAGAGACCGCTTCTGCTGGGGCTGACAAAGTTGGAAATGTTCATTCAAACTTGTGGGGTGTAATACAGAGTAATTTACAGAGGCATGAAATAAACACACATAGAAAAAGGAATAAAATAGCCAAAAAGAATGCTACATATGAAGACAACTCTTAAAAACTAAACTAATTCAGAACTTGAGTATCATTTTTGTAGGAGTGCAGAGGCTTCCTAGTATTGCCAGTTAGCGAAACTGGAAAGCCACTGTTACGAGAGACTTTCAGACAGTTCTGAAATTATTTTTGCCAGTCAGTGTAAAGCAGCTTCCTTGAATGGAATACGTCATTGGTCAGTTTTGGGTCACCTGTCCTGCCCGCTCCTCCCCACAGGTGCGACACCTCTATGCTTTTCTGCTTAGAATCATAGAATCACAGAATTGTCTAGGTTGGAAGAGACCCTTGGGATCATCGAGTCCAACCATCTACCCTACTCTACAAAGTTCTCCCCTACACCATATCCCCCAACACCACATCTAAACGTCTCTTAAACACATCCAGGGATGGTGACTCAACCACCTCCCTGGGCAGTCTATTCCAATGCCCGACCACTCTTGCTGTGAAAAATTCTTTCCTAATGTTCACTCTAACTCTACCCTGTTGGAGCTTGAAGCCATTCCCTCTTGTTCTGTCATTAATTACCTGTGAGAAGAGACCAGCACCAACCTCTCTACAGTGCCCTTTCAAATAGTTGTAGAGAGTGATGAGGTCTCCCCTCAGCCTCCTCCTCCTCAAACTAAACAGTCCCAGCTCCTTCAACCGCTCTTCGTATGATTTGTTTGCTAGGCCCTTCACCAGCTTCGTTGCCCTCCTCTGCACTCCCTCCAGCACCTCGGTATCTCTCTTGTATTGAGGTGCCCAAAACTGGACACAATACTCGAGGTAACCTCCCTGGTATCGAGGTTAGACTGACAGGTCTGTAGTTACCTGGATCCTCCTTTTTGCCTTTCCTATAGATGGGTGTTACATTTGCCACCCTCCGGTCCATTGGGACCTCCCCAATTAGCCATGACTTCCTGTAAATCATGGAAAGCGGTTTGGCAAGCACGTCTGCCAACTCTTTCAGCACTCTTGGGTGTAGCCCATCCAGTCCCATAGACTTCTGTGCATCGAAGTTACGAGAGAGGGCACCAAAGCCCTCTGGGGTGCATCGGCCCCTCCAGCGTGCTCCAACACTCCTCTCCGCTGCGTGTGGCTGCTGCGGCAGGAGTAGGATGGGCTTTACAGCACTGCTTTTGCCTGGGACGGAGTTAGTTTGCTCCACAGCAGCCCAAATGGTGCCCTGTTTTGGATCCGTGACCAAAACAGTCCTGATAACACAACGCAGTTTTAGCTGTTGATGAACAGGGCTTGCACAGCAGCAAGGCCTTCTCTGCCTCTCATGCTGACCCACCAGTAACTAGCCTGGGGGTGGACAAGAAGCTGGGAGAGGACACAGACGGGACAGCTGACCCCAACTGACCAAAAGGATATCCCACGCCATAGAACGTCGTGCTCAGCAATAAAAGTTGGGGAAAGATAGAGCAAGGTGTTGGGGGAAGGTCTCTTGAAGGCTATGGCATTTGTCCTTCCAAGTGACTGTTATGCGTGATGGAGCCCTGAACATAATGAGTAGCAAAAGGTGCAGTTGCTCTAAATTTTGGCATCTGTTGTCATCTCAGTTGGACAAAGGAATTTCCCAACAACCTCCAAGGAGATGACCCCAGATGTTGCTCCATCTCTCAGAGTTGCTCCCTTAGAGCTTGCGGTTACCTGCACGTACCCTGGACCAACTCAGTACCTCCCATGTCACCAGGTGTTTGTGTCTGAGCAGCTCACCACTGCCCTCCACCTCCAGTCATTAGCAGCAGAGCCCAGACAAGGAGCTCCCACCAGGGCGGCTGTGTTGTGCACACCGGAGCTGAGGCAAGAGGAATCCCACCTCCTTTGATTTGTGGTGTGCATGGGAGGGAACCGAGTCCCCTCCTGTCCCCAGGACTGAAAACACCAGAGGAGGTGCCTCAATTGACTCAGCTGAATCCCTTCCCTCCACAGGGGTAAAGGAGATCCCTCCCTGGCACTGTCCAAGTGTCCTGCCTGACGATGGGACACGTTGCAAGGCAATTCTCATGCCCAGCTGCTTTCCTGGAAGGAGAAATGACACTGCTGGAAAGAAGCCTTTGACCCCAGCTGAGGAAGGGAACATCAGTGATTCCTTCTGCAAAAGGAGCAAGGAGACAATTCTGAGAGAATGAGGTAACTTCAGAAGGCGGCCACCCAGCAACCCAGAAAACCAATAAGAAATCAAGAGACCACCAACCAGAATGAAGCGATTGCACTTGGGCATTGGGTGATGGGCGGTATTTTCTGGGGAATCTGTCTGTAAGGGTATAATTGGGGTGCGCAATCTGTAGTAGGGGTCCCTCCCTGGAGGCAACAGCTCGAACTGCTCTGTGTGTCGGGTAAATAAACCACTGAGTTACTCAGCGAACTGGCGACTCATCTTCTGCGAGGGGCAACATGGGGCTGAGCCCTGTTGGGGTGGCACCCACATAATTCCTACCACAGTCTCGCTGGCGGCTGCGTAATTCCTGAAACAACGAGCCAGAGGCTTCTCCTGCCCTAACACCTACTCAAACACAGATGACATTACAAGCAGCTGCGCAAGCCAGGTCCTGCTCCTGCCCTCAGGCAGGCACCTCTTCAGGCACATGGGACAGCACAAGCACATGAACAAGCCAGGTGTGACCTTCTACACTATCACCTACTCACCCAGCTGTGGCAGCACAAGCAGCTGCACAAGCCAGGGCCTTCTCCTGCCTTAAATCCTGCTCAGCCACCAGTGACCTCACAAGCACCTGCACAGCAGGAGCACCCTTACTGCCAACCCCCAAGATTTTGCCCCTCCATCTCCCTCTCCATTTCTGTCTCCCACTTCCCCAGGCTCTCCCCTCTCCCAGGCACCTTTCTCACCCGCTCCATGACATCCCAACATCTCCAGCTGTCGCTGTGTTTGTGTGGCAGATGGTACCACAGAAGCATTGTCCCAGCCACATCACCTGCATCTCCTTCTGTTCTCATCATTACTGCGCCAGCTGTCTGATGAGCTTTTGCACCTCATGCACCCTCTCATCCTGTCTCCCTTCTGCTCTTAAACCTGCAAGAGAAGTGACAGCCAGGTGGTGCCCCCTCTCTGGCATCTTACCAGCACCTGCCTGAGATGCACAGCTGGTGGGAACTGTCACCATCAGCCCCAGCATGGCGGGAAGTCTTCTCTTGGCACAGCAACAGCTCTGGCCGTGCTTCGTGCGTACCACGCTTCCTGAAGGAGAACCACAGCACTCAGTGCCTCCTGGGAAGAGCTGATTTGAAGGCAGCTTTGCCGCAGGTCCCCAGGCCGCTCCAGGGGTTCTTCCACTCCTCCGGCTCAGCCACAGGTCCTGCATCTGGCTCCTTCCAGCAGGATTTTGCAGAGCCTGTTCCAGCTGTGAGCACCGGGCCAAGGGCTCGGGGCACAAACAGCCCCCACCCCCGAAGGCCCAGCCCACAATGCGACTCTGTCCCCAAACTACTACACCTGCCAAACAGGCTCTCCCGCTACCGCAAGGATCTTCCCTTTTAAGAAGAGCTTACGTAGTCGCACACCATGAGAGGGCGATTTGGGCTTCAGTCCCAGAACAAAAGAATTCCCATTACAGAATCTCAGCCAACACCTCCAGGAGCCTCTTGTCAGCGACCCACAAACACTGTGTTGCAAAGAAAGATGACAGCTGATACAAAGTATCTTTTCCTCCACAAATCTTTGTTTCCCTCCTACCCTCAGACTAAACCAGTAATAATCAGACGATTATACTGTCATTACCACCGGTCTGAAACCCCTCCAAACCATCACTCACAGATGTCAACGTGGACACCTCTGCCTGACAAGAGACGACCGGCCCCAAAACTGGATCTTAGGGTGTCCTGGCTCTACTGAAGCCAAACCATTTAGAATAAGGATACAAACAAGTTTCAGAGAAAGCAGCATAGTTAGTGAAAGAGGTGAGAAATGTGATGTGTCTCAGCCACCCCTAATTTCACAGGAAGTTTCAAGAGTTTTTGTTTTTTTCTTTTTTAATCACTGCCCAGCACAAGTGAAAAAGCACACACCCGCTCTTTTAAGGAGAACGGAAAACTACCAGAGTAGGACTGTCGAGATCTGAGCAGCTCAACCACTGCCACAGCATTTTCTGTCCCTATGAGCAGTCGTGCCCCATTCTGAGTGTCCTGGTTTGAGGTAAAACAGAACCAATTCTGTTTAGTTACTTCACTTCTTAGCGGGGCCTCTTCTAACTCCGGAAGTTAACTGCATATTGTGCAGACAGTTCACTCTCTCAGAATGATAAGGCCAATTGTTTATAGCTGATGCCCAGGCATGGGATGCAGAGAGGCTCTTGCTTATACTTATTGCTATAACCCCCACGGCCAACCAACTTTGTTATTTGCGCTGTCGGAGGGTCAGAAGCAGAAAAGCATAGTCGGGTCCCACATGTAGGGAGGAGCGGACAGAACAGGTGACCCAAAACTGATCAACAGGGTATTCCATCCCATCTACCTCATGCTCAGTATAAAAGCTGAGGGATCAAAGGGTCACGGGCTCTTCCTTCAATGGCCGACGTCTGAGGAGGACTCTGTTCGTCTGCCTGTGATCCCCATCCGGAATCCATTTCCAGAATCCAGTTCCCGTCCGTCACTGAGTCCAGCCTGGGACTGCCCCAGTGCCAGCCGGTGTTGCGATTGTCATCTCGGGAGCTTGATACAGTTTTGTATATCTTTTTCATTATTGCTTTTTATTTTATTATTAATATTTCATTAAAGTAGTTTAGTTCCTTCTAAACTCATAAGTCTCTTTCCTCCTCTGCCTCTCTCTTTGAAGAGGGGTAGAGGGGAGCATCTGTCGGTCCCATCTTGGGTTCCCCAGGTCACCAGTAGTGGATTAAGGCCTAAACCACGATATTGAGCCACTCAGAAAGCGGCCACAAGGACCATCTCACTCACCGCCTTAATCACAACTAGCGGTGGCCTCAGCACCCTGAAGCTGTTTTCTGTCACTGCACACATGGAGTTCATACGGCCTTTCTTGATGCAGCCTCCTTCCTCATGGGACTTCCCACTGAGTACCAAGATGGCAGCTCTACACTGTACGTCCACAGAGCAGCTTCCACCCACTGTCCCCTGCTCACAGCAAGAACAAACAGCCCTGTCCTCTCCCCTGCCCATCTCCACGCTCGCTCGGGAGGAGCTGCTCTCGCGCCCCTTGCGGCCCGAGAATTCCTGACGTGCTGCTCAAGGCCATGACGGCGGTCACGCTGCGCCTGCACCCACATCCCTATTCTTCATCCCCAGGGACACTGCCCGGCCCTGTGGATTCCCACCTGCCTACAACAGCTGTTGCCCTCTCTCTCACCAGCGTTTTAGAAAAGCACCCTATTCTGAAGACCTGCTCTGACCTCCCTACAGGACAGGCCCAGAGGCCATGCCTGTGGCTGGTAAAGTGGCTGTGGCTTGATGAAGTAAGGCGGGGAGCCAGCAGAACTGCCACCTTGGATTTCCGAAGGGCAGACTTTAGCCTCTTTAGGAGAATGGTTGAGAGTGTCCCTAGGGAGGCAGTTTTGAAGAGCAAAGGTGCCCAGGAAGGCTGGGCATACTTCAAGCAGGTGCTCTTAGAAGCACAGGAGAAGGCCATCCCCGTGTCTCGAAAAACAAGCAGATGGGGAAGAAGACCAGCCTGGCTAAATAGAGAGCTTTGGCTGGACCTCAGGAAAAAAAGGAAAGTTTACATTCTCTGGAAAAGGGGGTTGGCAACTTGTGAGGACTATCAAGATATAACAAAGCTATGTAGGGGGAAAATTAGAAGGGCCAAAGCTCAATCAGAACTCAGCTTGGCCACTGCAGTTAAAGACAATAAGAAGAGATTCTTTGAATATATCAATAGAAAAAGGAAGACTAGGGAAAATGTAGGCCCACTGGCGAATGAGACAGGTGCCCTAGTGGTGGAAGACACAGAGAAGGCAGAGTTCCTGAATGCCGCCTTTTCTTCGGTCTTCACTGCTAAAGCTGTCCCTCACGAATCCCATACTCTGAAGGCAAAGGAGAAGGTCTGGAGAGAGGAAGATTTTCCCTCAGTTGAGGAGGACTGGGTCAGAGACCACTTGGCCAAGCTGGACATTCATAAGTCCATGGGCCCTGACAAGATGCACCCGCGAGTGCTGAGAGAGCTGGCAGATGTTATTGCTAGACCACTCTCCATCGTCTTTGAAAGGTCATGGAGAACAGGAGAGGTGCCTGAGGACTGGAGGAAGGCTGACATCACTCCGATCTTCAAAAAAGGCAAGAAGGAGGACCCAGGGAACTACAGACCAGTTAGTCTCACCTCTGTCCCTGGGAAAGTAATGGAGCGACTCATTCTGGATGTCATCTCCAAACACGTTGAGGAACAGCAAGTTATTGGAAGTGGTCAACATGGATTTACCAAGGGCAAATCATGCTTGACCAATCTGATAGCTTTCTATGATGTTATAACTGGCTGGCTGGATGAGGGGAGAGTCGTAGATGTCATCTACCTTGACTTTAGCAAGGCTTTTCACACTGTCTCCCATAACATCCTCATTAGGAAGCTGAGGAAGTATGGGCTAGATGAGGCGACAGCGAGGTGGATTGAGAGTTGGCTGCGGGACAGAACTCAGAGGGTTGTGATCAGCGGCACAGAGTCTAGTTGGAGGCCTGTGACCAGTGGTGTCCCCCAGGGGTCAATACTGGGTCCAATTTTGTTTAATATATTCATTAATGACCTGGATGAGGGGACAGAGTGTATCCTCAGCAAGTTTGCTGATGATACCAAACTGGGTGGAGTGGCTGACACCCCAGAGGGCCGTGCTGCCATCCAGCGTGACCTGGACAGGCTGGAGAGCTGGGCAGAGAAGAACCTAATGAGGTTCAACAAAAGCAAGTGCAAGGTCCTGCACCTGGGGAGGAAGAATGTAAAGCACTAGTATCGGTTAGGGGCGGACCTGCTGGGAAGTAGCTCTGAGGAGAAGGATCTGGGGGTCCTGGTAGACAGTAAATTATCCATGACCCAGCAATGTGCCCTTGTTGCCAAAAAGGCCAATGGAATCCTGGGCTGCATAGGGAAGAGTGTGGCCAGTAGGTCAAAGGAGGTCATTCTCCCCCTCTACTCTGCACTGGTGAGGCCACAACTGGAATACTGTGTCCAGTTTTGGGCTCCCCAGTTCAAGAGGGACAGGGAACTGCTGGAGCGAGTCCAGCGAAGGGCAACTAAGATGATTAAGGGCTTGGAGCATCTCCCTTATGAGGAAAGGCTGAGAGAGCTGGGACTCTTTAGCCTGGAGAAGAGAAGGCTGAGGGGAGACCTTATTATGGCGTACAAGTATCTAAAGGGTGGGTTGAAGGAGGATGGAGCCAGGCTCTTTTCAATGGTTCACAGTGACAGGACGAGGGGTAATGGGCACAAGTTAGAACACAGGAAGTTCCGTTCAAATACAGGGAAACAGTTCTTTACGGTGAGGGTGACAGAGCACTGGCACAGGCTGCCCAGGGAGGTTGTGGAGACCCCTTCTCTGGAGCTTTTCAAGACCTGCCTGGATGCAGTCCTGAGTCATGTGCTCTGGGCAATCCTGCTTTGGCAGGGGAGTTGGACTAGATGATCTCTAGAGGTCCCTTCCAACTCTGAAAACTCTGTGATTCCAATACAGAATTGCGCAGGCATGAAAAATACCCCGTGATTCAACTTGTTTCACTCGTTTAAGACAAGGCTTGTAGCTACAAGACAGTTGAGACAATTTAAAACCAGAACTAACCTGCACTCCCCCTTTGACTGTCAGAACTGTCTTTCTCAGTTCTTTGTATTTCTTTCTTCCCTCCGGAGTACATATCAAGGTTTTCCTGACTAAAAGAAACAAGAAAGGTCAGTCACAAACACACAGAAAAGCAGAAACCCACCAACTCGGGGACTGCACAGTAGCACTCTCATGGTCCTGCCTATATGCACAAAATTAAATTAAGGCACCATTCGCCTACACAGCGAGCAATTCCAGCTCAAAGTCCAGCAGCACTCACAGCCACATATCCCACACACCCCTCCCTCTCCTCAGGCCCTCTTCTCCTCAGGCCCCTCGGCCCCGCCCCCGGATGGCTGTGACTGACAGCCCAACACCGGCTCCGCTGATTGGCTCAGCCCTGGCCAATGGCACGCGAGGGAAGACCCCGTGGTGAACCAGTGGAGGAGGGCTCCCTCACAGCCTGCCCGGGCCTCAGGTACCCGTCGGCGGCCTGAGCCTCTCTTCCCCCCAGAAGGGCGCTCCTGGGTAAGATTCGAACACTTCCCCGGGACACTTAGAGATCTCTACAGAGTGGTTTTATAGCTTAGCGCATTTGTAACCGAGCTGCATTACTGACGTCTGTAGTATTCGCACGGGCTTTGCAGACAGTCACTTATTTATTTATTTATTTATTTATATTTTATTTATTTAAGTAAATCTTATTTAACTTTTCCTTTTTTTAGGTTTTGTTTAGGGAAGTCATTGTCCTCACGCCCTCGAGTTCTGCTCCAGGTCAAGCGAAGCCCCATGGAACTGGCCCTAAGGGCAGTGACGGCCATGGACCAGCGCCCCTTTGGCGTCGAGAATGTGGTTCATTTTGAGGTGAATCTCCCTGTTTTTCTTGAGAAGCGGGGGTCTGGTTTGTAGCGAGGCTTAAAACCCCGGGTTGTGCCTAAACATGGGGCTGATTTCAACCTCAGGGGCTGCGACTTCTTCCAGCTCCGACTCACAGCCCTGGCAGCACCGTCAGCGCACCGGGCTCAACGTTCTCTTGTATTTTGGAGGTTTTTTTACAGATCGGCAGCAGCCGGGGATATTTAGCAGCTGTGTATTGGTGGCAGAATCCGTGTCATGAAAAGATCTTTGGGGTACAGAGGTGAATAAGTGGGGCTTTTTTTGTACCTCAAAAATGTTTCTTGTTTCTTTGTACCTGTAAAAAGATGTTCAAATCAATAAGGCTGAAGAAGACGGTAATAATCATAACACCTCTGTTTTGCAGGAACTTCACTATCATAAAATTACACCCTAGACAGGAATATGTTCTGTTGGTTTGTTTTTTGTTATGAGTCCTTGCAACCTGCTCTCCAGCTGGAAGTGGGAAATGCAAAGGCATTAAAATGATAGATTTGCTAAATATGTTGCAAAGGTCTGTATTACTGGCTTTCCCTGCAGCGGGGAAAATACATCCTGTTTAATTGTTGTTTGCATTTGAAAGTCTCTGTGAAATGGATTAAGCAGAGAGGGCTTCTTTTTGTGGGTCTGCCCTTGGAAGGAGAGCGCCTTTAGGAAAAGGCTTTTCTGGAGGGGACAGAGAACTTAATTGCTGATGGCTCTAAAAGCGCGCCCTGTTTGGGTGGCCTGAAAACAAAACCCATGAAAATCCATGACTGAAAAATGAGACTTTCTCCTAATGATCGGGGCTGCTGTTTCTACTGATTCGCCCGTGAATACCATCTCGTTCCTTACTCGTGGCTGAGGACCATCTCGTTCCTTACTCGTGGCTGAGGACCATCTCGTTCCTTACTCGTGGCTGAGGACCCTTGAATTGTTTCCCAAAGCCTAAGGCAGCGGGAAGGGCTGGGGTTGTCAGATCACTGCAAATCAAATAAAAGAGAGCGGTTTGGAGTTGTCTCGTTCCCTCTATCTTTTCCCAAGAAAGAGGGGTGGAAGAATAGTAGAATTTGTTACATTGAAGGTCAGTGGTAATCCAAAGCTGCAGAGCTAGCTCGGTGCCCGTGGAAGGGGAACTGCACTCTCAAGTGGAAATACTTGGTGTCTCGTTGCCTGTGGGACAGAAAGGGACATCAAGAGTCAACGAAACGACTTTCTCGCCTTCAGAGATGAGGTTCTGGAGGTCACAGTTAATTAAGGGTAGTTGTGGAAGTGTGCCTTACTGAGCAACATGCTGTGTCTGGCTCGGGGACTAAATATCTCCAAAGTTTGGGGTTGGTTTAAGTGCTTTTTGGTTATTAGCTGGATATCACTCTTCCAAGCGCCTCTTGCCCTCTCCGGAGGGGTTTGCTGCTGCCTCCTGCATTGGGCCAAGGGGACCGGCAGCCCTCAGGACAGGGAATTTCTCAGGTGCGGAGGTTAAACCCTGTCGGTGCTGCTTAAAAACTGCTCTGATGTTACTGCGGCGGTCACAATGTGAAATGTGTTGGCTTAGGGGAGCCTAAGATTTGCATTCCTCGTAACTGCGGGGGATTTTGGGGAGCCTGGGTGGTACAATCCCCTTCCTGCTCCCAGATTCCTGTCGCTGACCTGGCAGCGGGTGGTTGGAAGAACTGATGCCCGCAGCGGCTGAGGGTCGGCCTGATCCCGTCATTGCTGGAGCTCGTGAGCCGAGGAATGGGAGCATGGCCCGTTTTCATCATGGCTTGTGAGGGAAATAATGCGGTTTGATATAGTTGCGGTGTGGAAATGGCGATTCTTCTTTACACGTGTGCTTACAGGGTGCACGCAGGTGTTTCTTAATGCCTGCGAAGCTTTATGAGATTGGTTAATGAGTGTTGCTTTGCTGTGCAAGTGCAAAGTGTTATTTTCATGGAGAAACAAACTCAGATGTTCCCTTTATTTTTCTTTTGTTAAAGGCAGAATGACTATTTTAAAGCTTTCCTTGCAGGCAGAATAACATCTGCTTTTGAGGATTGTTTCTTTCCCTGCAGGGTGGAAAAATCTACAGCCTCGCTAAGGCCGCAGAGGAAGAAAACTCATCAGTTTTCTAGAGAAAACTGCAGTTTGGAGGGGTGGTGGTGGTCTGCCAGAGCGCCTTTTAGCACCTCGTCGGGCACATTTCTTTTCCCTCGGGGCTGAGATGTAACATAGCCTTTTCATTTGGCTGGGTTTTGGTTGTATGAATTAATGGATGTTTCAGTGAGAACCACAAGACCTAATTTCTGAGTCTCCCTCCTAAGAATTGTTGAGGGACGGAAGCGGGACAGGGAGGTAACCCGAGTGAAATGCTGAAGGCTTTTAAGGATGGAATGAGGAATGGCGGGGCTTGTTCTGGTCACACACTATGACAATAAAAGGCCACAAGTTCCCCGTGGAGGTAAAGAACTGACAATTTGAGAGAGCGTTAATGGATTTACCTCATCGAAAGGTTACCCGGGCAATACGGGGGTCACTCTCCATCTCATTCCTGGTGAGCTGCCTGCCTGTAAAGACCATCATTGCATTATAATCACAGAGGCAGGCCCTGAATTGAGGTTTGGGAAGCCATTAGCTAATTTTATGGTAATTCTTTTTTTTGCAGAGTGAGTCTGTGACTCGGATCTCTCTGCTGCGGGTGAGACACGTCCTTCCCTCTGCTTTCGCAATGGCCGCTTTCCTTGGGTGCAGGGACCGCACAGCCCTCTGCACGTTTCTCGGTAAGTAAATTGTGGCTGTGCCGCCTTCCTGCCCGGCCTGGGGAGCTTGTCCTTTACTGAGTGAGAAAGCAAGTTTTGCCCTGGAAGAAATAAAGAGATTTTTATACTCTCTGTTCTTCTGTGTAGCAGTGCCGTCCCAATGCCGCCTCGGGAGAGGTGCCTTTCCTCCAGCTCTCGAACCATGGCAGGGAAGGGACCTGCTGTCTCATTCAGATGGACGAATTTCATTGTTCTTCGGCAAGAAATGAAAGTGGTGACAATTGTTACCTGGTCCGCCCTGCCCTGGGGGTCTGCCCACTCCTCCCTTTCCCTGTGGGAAGGCTCCGAGGATCTCCCGGGCTATAGGAACAGGCAGGCAGTAAGGATGCTGTGCTGGGAAGCTTTGACTGCCTTTGCTGTCTTCCTCCTGCGGATGGAAAGATCGATCCGCAGCACTTTGGAGCTCACCTTCCCCAAAAGCTCAGGTTGCCTTTTGTTATCCAGAAACAGCGCATTTTTCCGTGCAGGAAACAGGACTATTCAGAAATTCCAGCACAGTATGGAAGAAAAACACGTTTGGAGTTTTAATGCAGGTCATTCTTTTTTGGTGTTCTGGTTAAAAATCGACGTCTGTAACTTTGAAACTAATATTTGTATGCTTCTGTCAATGGGTACAATTCACATAGCTGCTCAAAGGAGAAGGGATCTTAACCACCTCTCTTATTTCAGGCTGTATCATGATACAGCTCTTCTGCTGCTGGCCGTCAGTCTCGGAGTAGATCTTGCCATTTCGATCAGGTTTTGAGGAAGAAATACCCAATTTTCTTGCCTGATGGGGCACAAAAGGGCTCGAAGGGCAGCACGGTAACACTGTTGGTGTCAAGACGGGGCTGTGGGAGTTGTCAGAGGGCAGTTGGTGATGCTGTGCTGGGAAATAACTGCCGTACCTGACGCGTCCCTTCCTTCAAAGCGGCTGCGTGCTATCGTGCTGTTCCCAACTTGCCTTCCTCACCTCCTCTGCCTTATTGATTTCAGATACGTCAACATGAGCAGCGACTTTCAGGCGGAGATCCCAGACCTGCAGGACAGATCCCGCTTGGAAGAGGAGGAAGAGGGAGCGTTGCTGGTGTGGAAGCCCTGGGGAGACATCGAAACAAACCTGGACACCTGCTCCAAGATTGTGCTGGGGGAAAAAGCCAACCTCGAGCATGCCTTGCACCGCCTGCATGACGCTCTGGTAAGAAGCAGCTGTTTTTGAATTCCTACCGGTCTAGGACAGCCTTTGGCACTGGGATGAGCTGGGAGTCGCTCCCGAGTTTTCTGTTCCGCAGGCTCAAATTTCTTTGCTAAAGGGGCAGAGTTAAGGTCTCGTGGGGTGACAGAAGCCATGTATCAATAGGAGCTTGTTTTCTCTCTTGTCAATTCTGTGACAATTGGGAGAATAGAAGTCCTCCTACTCCCAGTGCTGGGAATGAAGGAATATTCGCTAAAACCCGAGGTCTGCCCCGGAGAAACGTCCTGTCCTTGACAACTGCACCGTCCCTGGGCGCTCCTTGCTGAGCAAACGCCTCCAGCCTGACCCCGGTGAACCCCCGAGCGGGTCTGCTTTTCTCCCTCTTCTTCGAAGAAGGGATTTCACACCGCTGATGTGTGGCAGAGGACTCGGTGTCTGCTGCGTCTGCACGAGGAGGCTCTACCTGCAGCAGGGATGAGCCCAAAAGGACTCCAGCAGCAAGCAGTCTTCTCCCAGAGGTGGTGGCTGGTGGGGTGCCACAGCTTGGTTCCCAGAGATCTCCACAGGTTCTGGTTTCTTTATTTAACAAGCAGTGCTTTTTTATATTCTCTTACCCAGGTGCTTATCTATGCATATATTCTAGTATTCTACTTTTGCCCGATACGCTCTCACATCACACGCTGTTCATGCTCTGGTCAGAGCCAGGATGTTTGCCAACCCTTATCTTTTTACTCAGCTCTTCTCAGGACTCCCCAGTCTCTTCAAGGGTACACGGATATCTGCTCAAGGTCAATGTTAAACTTGAATTCTGATCTCTCGGACCAGCCGAGGTTTCCCACAATTCCCCCTTTTTGTATTTGTGCTACAAATGCCGCCCCCATCACCCGCTGCAGGGCCCTTTGCAGTAGGGAGATGAGACATGGCACCATCATTAGCACAACTACAACTATCAACAATATTATTAATCCTGCTTTGACCACTGAAACCACCCATCCCGAGAGTCCCCAGTTTTGCAAAAGGTGATCAAAAGAGAAGAACCCATCCTCTTCCTTTAATTTTTTCATTCATTCCATTAACTCTTGTACTGATTTTTGCCACTATAATTAAAATACAAGCAATAATCCATTTTAACAGAACCCAGTAATTCTAGTTCTTATGGTTTGAGGTTACTGTATTGCAGATAGGGTACCCAGGCATCCCAATTATCAACTACGTCACACCCTTTTGTCAAGTGCTTCAGAGACTCTAACTCCGGCACAGGCCAGGTGTCTAAGGGCTGTCCCACCAGACATGTTGAGAAAGGATTTTATGGTGATGAGGTTGACAAACAAAGTGTGTCCTGGCCCGTTAAGTTTGCTAGGGTGACCCACACATTAGTCTTTGCTTGTGCGGGCATCCAAAATCCCGAGACAGGAGTAACTAGAGTCACGCATGCCAGGATCAAGTGCAAAGCCTTCATCCTGCGAGTTCACGTGAGGAGTCGTTGTCTGTAGACTTTAGGTATGGACGAATATACCTGGACGGCACCCACTGTGGTCCGTGATCTGTGGAGACACAAGCATAACCTCTTCCCCACGTGATCAAGTCATGCGGACCCAACCACTGTCCTGTCCTGAGGTCTCGCAGCAGCACTTTTGCTCCAGGACCCACCCGTTCCTGTGTCACAAGGGAACCAAAGTGCCGAAGAAGGGGTGGCATCGCAGCAGGAGTATCATCAGCAAGCTGCAAAAAGTTTAATACATATACAGCTTTAGTTAATCGTGCTTCAGGGGTTTCCCCTATCATTCCCTCTTTTTGTTTTTGTAAAAGGCGTTTTAGAGTCCCGTGTGCACGCTCAACAATACTCTGACCCGTGGGTGAGTGGGGGATGCCTGTGACATGTGTCACGCCCCAGAGTTGTAGAAAACAAGCTACCTTTTGCGATACATAAGCAGGACCATTATCAGTTTTGATCTGTTGTGGGACACCTAAAACAGAAAATGCACGCTGCCAGTGGCGTAAGGCATCTCGAGCTGATTCTCCAGTGTGAGCAGTGGCTACGAGGGCAGAAGAAAAGGTATTGATTGATACATGTATATACTTCAAACGGCCGAATTCAGTAATATGTGTGACATCAGTTTGCCAAAGCTGTAAAGCGCGTAATCCTCATGGAGTGGTGCCATAATATACAGGTACATGTTCATCTTGACAATCGGGGCAGGCCGCAATAATATTGTGGGCTTCAGTATTACTAAGATTAAACTGACGTTTCAAAGCATGATGTCCCTGATGATAAAAACTATGCGATGCTATCGCTTGCTGTTTAACATTGGGCACAGGTCCCAGGGCCACTGCAGACACTAAAGCATCAGCTTGTGCATTGCCTTCTACAATAAATCCTGGTAACTGGGTATGACTTTTAATGTGCATCACATAATATTCCTGCTGTCGCCTCTGCATTGTTATCCATAACAGTTTCAATACACCAAACAGTAATTCATTAGTTACATTACCTAAAACAGCTTTATCTAAACGTTGTACCAGAGCGGCCACATAAGCTGAATCTGTCACAATGTTGACTGGGCCGGGGAAACTCTGAAACACCATGGTCATTGCTCGTAGTTCTACGACTTGGGGTGAACCTTCTTGATGTTCAATCTTATGTCGCCATTGTGTTCCTTGTCTCCAGACAATGGCAGCTTTTCCAGTTTTTCCTGACCCATCTGTGAACACCGTGGGGCCCTCCACTGGGTTTCTACGACTGAGATTTTTTTTTTCCCAAAGGTTATTTGTATGCCCAATTTAATTAGTGAAGGTAAATGGTCAACGCTTTTGCTACAGACCATTGACAAATTGTAGGCGAGTTTTTCATACCTTGTGGCAACACTTTCCACTGATACCTTTTGGTAGGCTCCATGTTATTCACAGAGGGAACAGTAAATGCAAATTTTTCTTTGTCTTGTTCTGCCAGAGGGGTGGTAAAAAAAAATTTTTTTTAAATCTAGTACAACAATTTCCCACCCCGTAGGTATCATAGTAGGCGAAGGTAGTCCCAGTTGTAGTGCTCCCATTGTTGCCATGACATCATTAATCTTTCTCAAATCACGCAACAATCTCCATTTCCCCAATTTCTTTTTGATAACAAATACTGGGGTATTCCAAGGGCTATGTGAGGCCTCTATGTGTCCTGCAACAAGTTGTTCCATTACCAGAGACTGCATGGCCATTAATTTCTCTTGGCCAAGGGGCCACTGATCAACCCACACCGGTTTTTCTGTTAGCCATTTTAGAGCTAAAGTGGGTCGAGAAACACCCTGCAATACAGTGGTCCCGACTAAAAATCCGTAGTTATGCGAACTCCCCATTGGCCTAAGCAGTCCCTTCCCCATAGGTTTAAAGGAGTTGAGGTCACATATGGCCGCACTGTAGCCCTTTGCCCTTCTGAGTTTACAATCACAATAGGGTTAGTGGACATATAACTGTTGGCAACTCCTCCGAGTCCTGCCACTCCCAAGGCATTGGAGGTTAATGGCCAAGCAACAGGCCACTCCCGTAAAGAGATGATCGTCACATCTGCTCCAGTGTCTAATAATCCAGTCAGTCGGATCTTCTTGGGGGTGGCATCATTAAGTTCAAGAACACAATGCATTTGTGGGCATTGATTAGATACTCTCTGCACCCAATAGACTTGTGGCTTTCTGTAGAGCCAAAACCACCATTACCACGTGTAACGTTGTTTGTTCGTGGAACACAACTTTGAAATGGGATTAACTGAGCAAGTCGAGTTCCCTTCTCAATAGTCACAGGTGGTGTAGCTGTTGATACCATGGCACATATTTGTCCTGTGTAATCAGCATCAATCACTCCAACACGTACCATGAGGCCTTGTAAGGTGGTACTAGATCTTCCTATCAGTAAGGCACTTAAACCTTTGCCAATTGGTCCCTAAGCGTCCTGGGGCACCTTGTGTACCTCTTTCGTACCTATTGTCACTGCGTCGGCAGTGGATACATCCATCCCGGCTGCCCTTCTTGTCTCTCCTGATAGCCTGTCACAGAGGGTTGCTCTTGCACTACTCCCAGGAACGGATTGTTGAGGCGGGGTATTTGTGTCTGCGCACACCCTTTCGTGCTCTTCTTGCCGTTTCCCGATGGTATAGGTTGCCCATTAAAGTGATATTTTGAGTGACATTGCTTAGCAATATGTCCCATTCTTCCACATCGATGACACATCATGCTTGCAGCACCTCCTGTACTCTGCTTTTGAGGGCCAGTTCTCTGTGGCTTCTTTCTAGGGCACTCTGCTTTTACATGGCCCGACTGACCACACCCATAACATTTTAGGCTTTGCACACGCACTACTGCCATTGCTGTTGCAAGTGCAGTCATTTTATGTTCCACAGACCCAACTTTAGCACATGTGGTTATCATGGCCTCTAAGGTGGGATCACCTGGCAAAGCTTCAATTATTTTTTGGCAGTCCACATTATCTCGGGCTAGCTGTTTCAGTAGCATCTCACGGAGGTGAGTGCCAAACACCTGTCGCTCAATGGCTGCCTGCAGTTTCTCAACAAATGGAAGAAATGCTTCACGAGTACCTTGCTTAATAGTGGTATATTTCTGTTTTGGCTCTGCCAACTCGGCAGTAGGGATTAATGATTCAATTCCTACTCGCTTCACTTGTTCTAACACAAGGGGGGGGCATTGCGCCTGGTGCTGTGGATTATTAAATTGACCCGTCCCTGTTAATACTTCAGCGCCATTACCATAGCGAGGGTCCCCTTGTGGAAACTGTAAGTTAGCCACAGCTTGTGCCTCAGCTCTTTGTTGCCAAATGCTTCTAAAAACTGTTAACTGCACCGGCTGAAAAATAATCTGAGCGAGGTGTTGAATATCATAAGGAGTCATCGCTTCTAAGGACAGCAATCTTATGAGTTGCATTACTGCAGGAGAGTTCGGGCCGTACTGAGCAACAGCTTTCTGCAAATCCTGAATCACTTTCCAGGAATAGGGCATATGTTCATGGGGCTGCCCTGATGCAGGGTCATTGTATACTACAGGAAAAGCAGCAGGCTCGGCAATTTCACTACTAGGAGACTCGGCATGAGAAAGTGAAACAGGTATTTTCTCTGACAAGTCCCATTCACCGAATTCCATCGCTTTTTGCTTCACCTTCCTCCAAAATCGGACAGGGTTTCGGGGTTTAACCGTCACTTGAACTGGTGGTAAGTCCCAAGTTCGGGGATACTTTGAACAACAGAGAGGACCCCCTTGTTCTATTTGCGATTTTACATCAGTTGGAGAAGGACAAGGGGGAGGTGGGGCAGAAGGGACAGAAACTGGAGAATTGCCCCAGTCGATCAAATTGCTTTCCTCCTCATTGTCCGATTCAGGGGGCAAAGGTGGATAAGGGAACGGTGGATTAGGAGGTTCACAAGGGATGAGCACCTCCTCTGGAGGGGTCTTTTGGACCTCTTCACTGCTTTTGATTCGGTCTCTAGGCAATACAAATCCCGATCGGTTAGCACCTTCACTTGCAGCTTGGTCGCGAGGTAATACATATTTATATTGTTTATCTTTTGTGTTCATCGGGAGCAGTCCTTTATTTTCCCGAGCAGCAATCTCCTGCCCCTTTAAATCATCAACACGAGGTTTAGAGACAAACGGCGCAGGGGCTGTGGACGGCTGTTCACTCCCTCCTGCTAAAGGGAGGATTACACCTTGCCGTTTCAACAACAGCGTCCATGTGGAGAGGATAGTCTGCTCCTCCTTAGTTAACTTCCCTCCCATGTCCCCAGTGGCTCACCTTCTTAAATATGATCCGGATCCTTCAACAGCTCTGCCCGCTGTCCTCAGCTTCACTGGGCTCGGTCCCCACGACTATTTCCAGTCATCTTCTTCCTTATAATCACCTCAGGGTCACCAGTTGTCGTTGTTGGGACGGACACGACACTGGACATCAAGTTGCAGCAGTCCAATTTCTTTATTTAACAAGCAGTGCTTTTTTATATTCTTTTACCCGGGTGCTTATCTATGCATATATTCTAGCATTCTACTTTTGCCTGATACGCTCTCACATCACACGCTGTTCATGCTCTGGTCAGAGCCAGGATGTTTGCCAACCCTTATCCTTTTACTTAGCTCTTCTCAGGACTCCCCAGTCTCTTCAAGGGTCCACGGGTATCTGCTCAAGGTCAATGTTAAACTCGCATTCTGATCCCTCGGACCAGCCGAGGTTTCCCACAGATGCACACAAGTCTATGGGACCGGATGGGCTACACCCAAGAGTGCTGAAAGACTTGGCAGATGTGCTCGCCAAACCGCTTTCCATCATTTACAGGAAATCATGGCTAACTGGGGAGGTCCCAATGGACTGGAGGGTGGCAAGTGTAACACCCATCTAGAAGAAAGGCAAAAAGGAGGATCCAGGTAACTATAGACCTGTCAGTGTAACCTCGATACCAGGGAAGGTCATGGAGCAGGTCATCTTGAGTGCCATCAAAACCCACATAATGGGCAACCAGGGGATCAGGCCTAGTCAGCATGGGTTTATGGAAGGCAGGTCCTGCCAGACAAACCTGATCTCCTTTTATGACAAGATAACCAGAATATTGGACGAGGGAAAGGCTGTTGATATTGTATGCCTGGATTTTCGAAAAGCATTCGATACTGTCCCCCATACAATTCTCATGGAAAAACTGGCTTCGCACGGCCTGGATGAGCATACGATCCGCTGGATCAAGCACTGGCTGACTGGAAGGTCCCAAAGAGTGGTGCTCAGTGGATTTAAATCCAGCTGGCGGCCAGTCACAAGTGGTGTGCCTCAGGGCCCAGTGTTGGGACCATTTCTGTTCAACGTCTTTATTGATGATCTCGATAAGGACATAGGGTGTATCATCAGCAAGTTTGCAGATGACACCAAGTTAAGCAGGAGTGTTGATTCCCAGGAGGATAGGGAAGCTCTACAGAGAGACTTAGATTGGATCATTGGGCCAACATCAATGGTATGAGTTTCAACAAGGGCAAGTGCCAGTTTCTGCATTTGGGCCACAATAACCCCATGCAGCGCTACAGGCTTGGGGAGGTGTGGCTGGAAAGCTGCCTGGCAGAAAGAGACCTGGGTGTTCTAATTGACAAGGGGCTGAATATGAGCCGGCAGTGTGCCCAGGTGGCCAAAAAGGCCAACGGCATCCTGGCTCGTATTAGAAATAGCGTGGCCAGCAGAAGTAGGGAGCTGATTGTGCCCCTGTACTCAGCACTGGTGAGGCTACACCTTGAGTATTGTGTCCAGTTTTGGGCACCTCAATACAAGAGAGATATCGAGGTGCTGGAGGGAGTGCAGAGGAGGGCAACGAAGCTGGTGAAGGGCCTAGCAAATGGCTTCAAGCTCCAACAGGGTAGAGTTAGACTGAACATTAGGAAAGGATTTTTCACAGCAAGAGTGGTCGGGCATTGGAATAGACTGCCCAGGGAGGCGGTTGAGTCACCATCCCTGGATGTGTTTGAGACATTTAGATGTGGTGTTGGGGGATATGGTGTAGGGGAGAACTTTGTAGAGTAGGGTAGATGTGTGGTTTAAGTTTAGCCACCCTAAGGTTAGGAATGTAGTTTAAATTTCTCATGTAGGCTCTCTGTTGGAAAGGGAGAGATATAGGCACTCTTTTGGGGCTATTTATTGAATCATAAGACAGTGCCAAAGACAGGTGAGAGGACTCACTTTCCCAGAGGTGCTCCGTGCTCTCTGCTGGCTGTCTTGAGTGTCTACAGGATTAGATGCAGTGATACACCAAACTTTTATATTACTAAATGTAGATTAAATAAATACCCCCTTGAAGTGTCTTGTAAAAGGTAGTAACAAGAGAGTTCCGTTTTGTTTTGAATGTTGGGCTTTATCCAACATAATTAAGGTCAGAGGAAGACAAGCTAATAAATATTTACCTCCTTTAATATGTTTATCCTTATTCTTGGCCAAGTGGCATGACTGAAGAAAATATAATTAGTTTATTCAATGAATCAGTAACAATATAATTCCACTATAGGAGGGAGAGTTATGTTCTTAATATGACAAGACACCAGAGTAATCAGTAGATTAGGCATGAAGAATTGCTGGGCAGAAACATGACCTGCCACTTTTAATAAAAAAGAATATTATTGTTTGTTTTGTGTAAATGTGCGGGATAAAATCTTGATAATACTGTTCTATGTAAAGCAGATTTGAGTAGGATGATGTGCTGATAAAAATTGGGAATGGAAAATCTGTCTCAATTTTGAATAATACAGACAAGTGAAGTCACATTTTTTCAACTGATCGTTTTTGCCAGCCTAAATTGTTAAATAGATTTGGGCAACATTATTTTCTTCTCATTTCTACATTTAAAATGTTTGTTATTAACATAGTTTTGATAAGCTATTTCTGGCAAGTATTTCAATATATTTAGACCGTAAACAAGGAAATCAGTAACAATATATGAATATCGCTTTTAAGATATATCTTCATTTATAACTACATACATTCTGAGAAAAGGATAGAGATGAGAAAAAATTCTAGAATGAAATCTCTCTTTATACCCATATTTATAGAAAGCTTTCGAAGTGGACTGTTTATCTAAGTTTTTGTGAGCCTTAGTGAATCATCTATTTGGTTTTGTGGTATTTGCATATTTTTATTCATTCCCGTTATAAACTTCATGTAATTATAAGAAGAGCAGAGTCTTTGCATTGTTCTCATTTCTCAGGGTGCTCTTGAGTACAGATGACTCTGTGAGACTTCTTTCCTATAGGAGGTGATTGCTCTGTGGCAGAGAGGAACACATGTGTTGAAGGGAAAAGACGCGAGGCACTACCTCGGGAAAGAGAAGCAATTGCATCAAAGTATCCCAACGTGAAAGGTACCTAATTATGATGTATTTCATGATTTTTAGATGAGATTACTTTTCTTTGCCTGCAAATGTGCTGGACGCTATACACTCTCCATAAAACCAATCTGAAGTGAAATTTTCTTTCATTGCAAGACGGCAGAAGTTGTTCTATGTTATGTACCAGTTCTGCTTCTTTTAGCCAGTCTGCACCCTCTGTTAAATTCAATGTGAGCAGGATCAGTCCCTGAGTTCCCAAAAGCTTTGACGTCCACATGTTTGAGCATGTGATGTGCTGTGCATTTTCCACTTCCATCGCGTGAAACAGATTTGCATGTAGTTGATATCTCACAGAACACGGGCCTTACAGAACCAGTCAAACTACGGTCGAGGAAAGAGCATAACCCTCGATAAAGTGCACTTAGAAGCTAGTCACATACAGCAAATTAAAATACTGACACCTAAGTACCTTGGTGGATAGGCTTCATCCTTTTCACAAGAGAATTCTAGAGTAGTTTTGGCAGTGTATAAAATGTATCAATCTGTTTACTGCAGGTAAATTTTCACCTGATATTACTTTGCAGTTTTGGAACAAAAAGAAAAAAAGGACAGAGTTTGGCTTTCAGCCACCCCATAAACTGAAGCAGAAGTCCACAATTTCTGCTGCATTCTGGCCTGAACTGAGAGGAACTAACTGCTTAATTTACATTAGCAGGAGAAAAGGAAGAACAGGCAGAGTAGCAGGGGCCGGGCGAAGAGCACTGTGGCTACTTTATAGTGCCACTTGCTTTGTGAGCTTCCATTTGTAGTTCGAAGTGGGCTTACCTCTGCCACCAGTAGCCTCATCATTGGCAGTATTTTGTTATGTTCACAAACTGCCAGGATGTGTCTAGATGCTAGAGATAGAAGAAGTAATTCATAGTTCAGCCAGGGGGTGTCCTTTGGCATGCGTTGGTCTCCATGGGCTCAACCATGGATGTTCCAGAGGTCCGCATGCCACCGATACAGTGCAGAGAAAGGATGTACCTGGGCAGGTGGTCAGCATTGAGAGGAGCGGAGTGGATGAGGCGTTTGTGTTCACAGCTGCTGCTGAGAGAGTCTGAAAAGACAGATACCTTCCAAGATAGGGATAGAGATGTTTCCCCAAAGCGCTTCTTTAATTGAATTCTCTGAGGCACATCACAGGTACTATGATGACACGCATCTTGAAAATGCCATACATTCAATCAGATAGGGTTCCCAAATGCCATTCATGAAAAGTGAGAGGCTAAAGAACGAGCGGGTTATTTGTAGCTGGTTCTTTACTTTGGAGCCATAGTCTTCTTTAACCTGTGTGTTGACCTATATTTTCTTAGAGAGCGTGGGAGGTACGCATCAGGTGCTCGAGGTACACCAGACAGCATCCAGGTAACTAACAATAGAGAAAGAAGAATATAGACGGAGAGGTTCAAGGACATTGCCCTGAACACATCATTAGCTCATAGGGGTGGGAGGAAGAGGACGGCAGTGCCGTTCCCTGTGCTTACACACAAGCAGCTCAAACATTCTTTCTGTTGCCTTTCCAGGCAATGGTAATACAATTCCTACAAACATTAGCAGCACAAAAAGAGAAGGAGAATGTTCCGGAAGGAGAGTACCCACAGAGAGTCTTCCCAGAACAGACCACAGATCCTTTGAAAATGGAGGTAATATACTTAAGCATCACTTCTCATTGCTGAACATCACGTGGTAAATAACTGAATAGGGACACATTAAACTTCATCATTTTGTATTTGAGTTATTCTTTTTTCTTTACATTCTAGAGACTCTTTCTCATGCTGCTTCATTAATTATAACAATCCAAAACACCATTTATGATTCTGCTTGTTTTAGGATTATAGTAAAAAAGGAATCCTCTATGCTGATTCCAATCGATTGTTTTCTGCTTAATCTTGGAAAAGAAAATGGTTCTGTGGAGCTATAAAAAAGACCTGTCTATAGTATAATACCCTTATTCACTAGATATGTTGACGTCAGAGGTAAAGGTACTATATGAAGGTTGAATCTTTCGCCATACAATGGTATTTTTGCAATGTTGTTTGTCACCAATGCCAATTTGTCAGCAATGCCCGTTCAGCTGTTAGAATTATGCGTGGGCCCATGCTGGAAACTGTATCACTGAGGATTTAAATTATCCTTTAATAAAGTGAAGTTGTTTTCATCCCATGTCATTTTAGTTTTGCAGCTTGCAGGGCAACACACAGCTGAGCTGATACAACCGAGACAGAGGCAAAGCACACCTCGTGGGCAAGGGATGAGCAATAAGCACTGGTAGACAGGAACATATTAAGGCTCCTGTTTTATTGCTAAGCGAGTTTTCTTGTAAGGACATGCGGCTCAAGCTCACAAGTTGTCACCTTGCACTTTGGAGTCCGTTTGCATTGGCTTCCATTCAGGTGTTACACTGACTTTGGAAAAGGTTTTGTTCCCCCTGTGACACACATATAAATTGCATGCCACTTTTGATTCTTAGTTATTACAAACACATATTTGGTTTAAAGCAAATGTTTGTAGTTTTAAATGGTAAACCCTAAATGCAATATTCATGAAGATTTTCTAATTCATAATGAGAAGCACTCTGAGCCAGCACTGATCTAAGCAATGGTAGGAGTTCAAAGTAATGTTGATCTTTGTGTTTATAGTCAGCTTTTGAGTTTGCTTTCAAGATTTTGCAACCGGGAACTCTGCTAGAGGCAATATAGCAACTTTTGCTTTCTTTTGGCGGAATGAGACTTTTAGAATAATTAACACGTGAAAACGTGATCCACCCAAGAAGGCTTCATAAAGTGGGACATTAGGTTTTCAAAACACCGTAGCATTTCTCATAAGAAAATTTTGTATGCTTCTTAAAAAAGTAAATATGTGTTATTTTAATCCCTCAGAAACAAACCACACTGAGCTGGTAAAGAACAGTCACTGTAAAGAAGTTAAAGAAATGGATTTCTGCGGAGCCAAGAAACTCACCTAATGCAGTAACAGGCAAAGGTATTTGGAGAAAACAGTTGGCTTATTCCTTTTCATTGACTAAACTGTTAGATGATTTAGCACCACCTAGTTAATTTCTGTTCTCAGGGTCAAAGATGGACAGTCCATATTTGGATTGGACTAACGACAAAGAACATTTATTTAATCTTGTCTTCCAGCCTCCAGTCTCCTGCAATGTGTCAAATTTTGAGTAACAGCACAACGTTATTGTTTAAGGGGTTTTTTTTTCCCCTTTTAGGATATCATGTTTCAGACCCCAAAGTAAAACCACATCACCAAGAGAGAGGTCAACGTAAAGATGATGAAACTGCTTCTTCTGCACCTTAGTGAGGGAAACTGGAAGAAAGGCTTATTTCAATTCTTCAGAACCTCGAAGAGCAGCACATGTAGTGTACCCTACTGTCACCGTCACCCCAAAACCAAAGTTCAGTGGACCTACAGGTGGGTTCCTGCTTGCACGAGATTCTCAAAATGCCTCAAATATATCTGTCTGTATTGTGCTGCTTTTGATTTTGCCCCTGCAGGTGACTTTTAAGTTATTTCTGCCTAAATACGGGCAAGAGTAAATTTGATCCATCACAATTTTCAGACGCAGATTGCAGCGGTATGCATTGGGAGAAATGTAAACCTTTATAAAGCTTTACAGTTAGTCAGACAGTTCATGAACAATAATTTAGCCACCTTCATAGCAGGAATTCATGTCTCTGCCAACAAAAAAAGGATGAATGCAATGATTTGCCGATGTGCACTAACATACTCATCCCCACTTTTTACAGCATCTTTTATGAGATTTACTCTTTTGAAATATGCAATAAGCTGTGGATTAGTCCACATTTAACTTCTCATTTTAATTGATATCTAAATATCGATAGCAATAGTACTAGTTTTGCAGTAAAATAGTACTAGTTTTGCAGTACTAGTTTTGCAGTAAAATTTCCGTTTCCTCTCAAGAAATGTTTCTTGTTCAACTTTTTTCCTCTCAGCAGGGGACAAAAGAATGCTTGCTTTGCATGGTATTTTTCCACAGCTAGGATTTCTCTGGAGTCTTTATTATGATGGATTTGTGACTGTTTTCATTATTTAGGATTATTTTTCATCTTGAATAAACAAGGGCTCGGGTCTTACTCAAATTTCTGTTATTGATTTAAATGTACTCTAAATGTTTGTGATTTATACTGTTGTTTTTTTCACATGATTTATGTTGGATGGAGGACTGAATTCATTCTTCCTGCCATTCATGCAGCCGTTGGGGAGCGGCCTGGCTGAACAGGGAGCTAGGGTTGCAACTTAGGGAAATAAAGAGGATTTATGGACTTTGGAAGGAAGGGCAGGCCGCTCAAGAAGACTACAAAGAGGTAGTGAGGCTATGTAGGGAAAAAGTAAGGAGGACCAAAGCCCAGCTGGAAGTAAACTTGGCTTCTGTTGTCAAGAAAAAAAGTTTCTATAAATATATTAGCGTTAAAAAGAGGACTAATCTCTCTCCTCTAGTAGATGGGGCCGGTAACATAGTGACCAAGGATGAGGAACAGGCTGAGGTACTTAATGCCGCCTTTGCCTCAGTCTTCAGCAGTAGGACCAGTCGTTCCCTGAGTACCCAGAACCCTGAGCGAGAAGACAGGGATGGGAAGCAGAACGAAGACCCTGTAATCCAAAGGGAAATGGTGAGGGACCTGCTTCAGCACCTGGAGGTACACAAATCAATGGGGCCGGATGGGATCCACTCAAGGGTACTGAAGGAGCTGGTGAAAGCGCTCACCAGGTCACTTTGCATCATTTATGAGCAGTGCGGGATAACTGGGGAGGTCCAAGCTGACTGGAGGTTGGCAAACGTGACACCCATCCACAAGAAGGGCCGGAAGGAGGATACAGGGAACTACAGGCCAGTCAGTCTGACATCGGTGCCTGGGAAGGTCATGGAACAGGTCATCCTCAGTGCCATTACACGGCACATGCCGGAGAACGGGGTGATCAGGCCCAGTCAGCATGGGTTTGTGAAAGGCAGGTCATGCCTGACAAACCTGATCTCCTCCTATGATAAGATGACCCACTTAGTGGATGAGGGAAAAGCTGTGGATGGTATCGACCTGGATGTTTGCAAAGCTTTTGACACTGTTTCCCGCAGCATTCTTCTGGCTGCTCATGGCCTGGACAGGTGTCCTCTTCATTGGATCAAACACTGGCTGGATGGCCATGCCCAGAGAGTGGTGGTGAATGGAGTTAAATCCAGTTGGTGTCCGGTCACAAGTGGTGTCCCCCAGGGCTCGGTGCTGGGGCCAGTTTTCTTTAATATCTTTATCAATGATCTGTATGAGGGGATCGAATGCACTGTCAGTAAGTTCACAGATGACACCAAGTTAAGCAGGAGTGTTGATTCCCAGGAGGATAGGGAAGCTCTACAGAGAGACTTAGATTGGATCATTGGGCCAACATCAATGGTATGAGTTTCAACAAGGGCAAGTGCCAGTTTCTGCACTTGGGCCACAATAACCCCATGCAGCGCTACAGGCCTGGGGAAGTGTGGCTGGAAAGCTGCCTGGCAGAAAAGGACCTGGGGGTGTTGGTGGACAGCTGGCTGAACATGAGCTGGCAGTGTGCCCAGGTGGCCAAAAAGGCCAACGGCTTCCTGGCCTGTATCAGGAATAGTGTGGTGAGCAGGACTAGGGAAGTGATCATCCCCCTGTACTCGGCACTGGTGAGGCCCCACCTCGAGTTTTGGGCCCCTCACTACAAGAAGGACATTGAGGTGTTGAAGCGTGTCCAGAGAAGGGCTACAAAGCTGATGAGGGGTCTGGAGGACAAATCTTATGAGGAACGACTGAGGGAGCTGGGGTTGTTTAGCCTGGAGAAAAGGAGGCTGAGGGGAGACCTTATCACCCTATACAACTACCTGAAAGGAGGGTGTAGAGAGGTGGGAGCTGACCTCTTCTCCCTGGTGAAAACTGATAGGACGAGAGGAAATGGATTCAAGTTATGTCAGGTGAGGTTTAGATTGGATATTAGGAAACATTTTTTTCACTGAAAGGGTTGTTAAACATTGGAATAGGCT
Organism: Vanellus vanellus; assembly: GCF_965231255.1. Taxonomy (NCBI): domain Eukaryota; kingdom Metazoa; phylum Chordata; class Aves; order Charadriiformes; family Charadriidae; genus Vanellus; species Vanellus vanellus. Next base: position 1,159,426 of record NW_028126614.1, read on the forward strand.
CCCCAGGGAGGTGGTGGATTCGCCATCCCTGGAGGTGTTTAAAAACAGGGTAGATGTGGTAGTCGGGGACATGGTTTAGAAGTGGTTTTGTCAGGGCAGGTTAATGGTTGGACTTGATGATCTTAAAGGAGCCTTGAAACTTCAGCGATTCTACGATTCTATGATATTTTCCTTCATCTTTTTTCCGTTTCCTCTTGATAGTATGTACTATGTTCCTTTGTGCTGTTCTCCAGGTGGCCTTCCTTTGAGGTGTTTACCTGTGTTTCCCCATTGGCTCCTATTGCCTCAGGAGCCCCTGGCTCCTCTTCATAAGACTACGAGTGTGCTGCAGTATACCCAGCACATCTTGGAGCAAGAGGCTGAGGGCCCTCGCTCGCGCCCCATCCCTCATACCTTGGAGTGTCGTCCCTTGGCTTGTCACAGCCATCCTGATAACACCCCGCGAGTGTCCCTGCACTGGCCCAGCCTTTCCTGCCTCAGAAAAGCTCCAGAAAGGCCCGTTTTGCGGCCAAAAAGGGGTTCCGCTGCGGCCGTGCCTGTACCAGCACTGCTCATTTCAGCGAGTCGGCATGGTGTGTCATAGATGGATGAAGACGTGGACTAAACCAGAGTTGTTCCTGGGCCTTATCTCCAGAGCTGTGGACAGGCGTCACCAGAGAACTCCAGAGAGACCTCTAGTCAGAAGCAAACACCTTGAGTTCCTGAAATTCCCCCAGGAAAGGGTAGCCTGTCATATCTGGGCATGTTGAGCCTAACTAACCCCATGGCAAGGGGTTGTGTGCTCTTTCTGTGAGTGCCCATACTGCTTTCAGTGCAGTTTCCACTTCCCCCGTGTCGGCGCCAGGCAGCTGGTGCTGCCGTGCCCACCACATAGGCATGACATTGGGTCTGGTGTGAGTCAGAGACTGTGCCTAAGAGGCACTGCGGACAAGGGCATCCTGTAGAAGAGCAACGTCCAACAATCAGAAAGAGAAAATGGACGCAGGCCTTTTCCTTTTTACTGCAATATGGATGAATTCAAAGTTCGTGTGCTGCACAATAACATTGCAAATACGAAAAGTGCATTGATTCGTTTTAATACTTAGAAATCTTGTTAAACGAATTTAAGTTTGATTTAGCTTACACTACCCAGGGCTAATAATATCCTATTCTGGACACTGACAAAGGCTCTATCAAGATAAAGTGTTGTATCTTACTTTCTCTGGCATGAAATACAACAAATCTGATCTGCAGGAGTGTTATTGAAATGGGTTTGCTAGGATACACATGCTGCTCCTAGGCAAGCAAGAGATGCGGAAGAATAACAGCAAGTGGAATAACAGAAAATGCCCACGCTTCATCTTATTTCTTTGATATTTTTAATATAATGCACAGAATCCTGATTGTATATAGAGCTGCAAATTGGTCAGCTTGAACAACACAAATAGACTTACCATTTTTCATCATTTTTATTTTCAGTCCGTTGCATCTTTGTAAAAGTATGTTTCAGAATGAGGTATTCAACCGCCGCCTGGACACGGTCCTGGGCAGCCCGCTGCAGGTGGCCCTGCTGGAGCAGCGGGGCTGGCCCAGACGACCTCCGGTGATTGGGGATGGCCTTCCTCTTCATTGCAATTCTGTGATTCTGAAATTGGTGCTGGGAGGGATAAGCGGTGCGGCACGCTGGAAAGCGTCTTGTTTACGACTGCCTCCCTCTGTCGGGAAGGCTGCGTGTGTGTTCTGTACCAAGACGCTCGGCACCTACATCTGTCTGTCCAGGTGCACCGAGCGAGGTGAAAAAGAGCATAGTGTCAAAAGTGACTTTAGGAACTTTTGTGAGCTTAGCCACGTAGGATGGGGATTGCCACTCTGGAATGAAAGCGCAGTCTCGTTAGGGAATAAGCGTAGGGGGCAGCGGGGTCACGTGGCTTCAGTGTCAAATTCTGATCTGTGGTGTTTGCTTTGTTGTTTCTGGTGGTGGTTCTTCTGTTTGTTTGCTTGTTTTTTAAAGGGAAATCAAAGCTATGGTCTGCATCAGGTACAGGACCTTAGCTGTTGGGGGCTGTTGGGACAGAGAGCTGAAATTCTGTCTTCTGCTCACCTCTGCTGTAGACTTGTGCTTGCAGAGCATCTGCACAAACTCAGCAAGACAATCTGTAGGCTGCACTTGAGTGAAATGAGACTGCCTCTGTTACGCTAGTGGCTTTCTAGAGTAAAACTTAGGGTTTGGGTTAAATGGAGGGGTTTTGCCTAAAACATCGGGGGGAGGCTTTCTGCCTACGTGGGAAAGACACAACCCAGTGGTACTCACTAATCACCTGCTGACTCACTCACTAAATCCTCTTTCCGCAGGAGTAAAATACGGCAAAATACGAATTCACTGAAGCTCACTACTAAGGCGCAGAAAGTGACCTTTCCATCTACTGCTCCTCCAGTCCTTGTGAGTTGCTTGCTGTTGTTCTGGGGAAAATGTCACTGAACCAGTCCTTAATAAGAATACATTAATATTATTAATAATACAATTTATTATAATTATACATCGAATGATATTTTTATATGAATAACAATATAATGTAATTATAAAAAGACATGATTATCTATTATTAGTCTGCTAATATTACAAGTATAATATTTTTTTAATACCATGAATAATAATTCAATTAATAATGATTGAATTGTGGCTGACAGATAGAGCTCAGAGGGTTGCGGTTAGTGTTGCAGAGCTTAGTTGGAGGTGAGTAAGAAGTGGTGTCCCTCAGGGGTCAGTACAGGATGCAGTCCTGTTCAATATAGTCATCAGTGACCTGGATGAAGGGATAGAGTGTACCATCAGCAAGTTTGCTGATGTCAGAAAATTGGGAGGAGTGGCTGACACGCCGGAAGGCTGTGCCACCATACAGCGTGACCTGGCCAGGCTGGAGAGTGTGGCCAGCAGGTGGAGGGAGGTCATCCTGGTCAAAATGTTCCTCTTTTCAAACGGCCTTATTCAGCACTGCCTCATCTCTCCAGTCAGAGGAGTGAGTGCCCGTGATTCTTCCTACTCTCTGTAGTTGGAAGATGCTCTCGGAAGAGAGCGTCTTTCCTACTTTCTTGTAGTTGGAAGACGTCAACCTCCGCAGAAGATTTTTCCTAAAAGGCACAATCTATCTATTTAATGATTCCTTCAATATAATGATTTAAAAACTGTACCTGCTGGTCTGAACCTGGACTTGATATTCTAGTTCCCTCCTAATAAAATAAATATAATGTTCTTGTCTGCAGATGCCCCATTGCCACAGGGTGTACAAGAAGGGATTCTGCCTCCGGCCCATCATCAAGAATCACTCAGAAATCAAAAGAATATTTTACTACCCGTTCACCCTCCACTGATTATAAACCTCAACGACGAGGAGGATGAAGAGGATGACAAAGAGGAAGAGAACTATAAAGAGTTTTTTTCTCTCTTTTACAAGGAAGCAGAATGGGTTTTTTGGACTCTTGCAGTGTATACATCACAACTGATGTATTATAATAACAATTACATTGTTAGAAAAGAGTTGTTGACAGGTTTTGGAAATAGCTTCCAGCTAATCCTCAAAATATTGGAACTGGTAGTTCCCAGATGTGAGTGAGGCAATGTTTTCTAACTCCTGTGAATTGCCTAGCTGTATATTTCAATGGTGGTACAATTCACTTCTTTTTCATTCAATGAAGTTTAAAATGTGATCCACTATTCAGATGATGTGATCCACCATTCAAAAATTCTCAAAATTTGGGGATGAAATCACAAATTCAGGAGGTACTTCTTTCCCGGGAAACAAACTTTGGAACAGGGGCTCTACACACTCATCACTGAAGGTGAAGTCACAGGTTTGTTTACAAAAGATAGCTGAGTGACTTCAACTTAAATAATTTGTTTGACTGATTTCCTAAACTCTGAAGGCAGTCTCATTTTATTGCAGAAAGTTACTCTCGAGTCTAGCGAAGAGAAACCAGACAAAACTCTTCACTAGATTAACTGCAGTGTCTATATATATATATTTACATTATTATTTATTCCCTTTTTGTGAACTGTAGTTAAACCGTTGACTGTATCTCACTCAGAGATGAGAGATTCATAGTGATGGAATGAATTGCACATTCCCAGAGCGTAAGAGAACAACCTACTCTCCTGCATGCACCCTGCAAATGACGGTGCTAGTTCTCAGGCAGCCCCGAGCCGCCTTTCCTTTTCCCGCTGTCCTTTGGGTGAGCGGGCAGGGCTGCCTGTTAGGGCCTCCAAACTCGGTTTCAGTCTGAGTTGGCCACGTTAACTTCAACAACAGAAAGAGCAGGGCTTTGCTCGTCTTAGTAGCCTGAACTGAGACAGATAAGGAGCGCTCATTTCACCAGCTCTGCTGGCAGACGTTACAGGACAGTAACTTTGGGCAGAGGTTTTGTGACAAGCGCTCCCTGGGGACATGTTTAGTCACAAGATTTCCTTTTGGGTGTAAATGAAGGACTGTTTTGCAAATAAGGACTGAAGATTTTTTTTCACTCATTTTAAATCAACAAACATTAACTTCTTAATAGGTGTTGTAACTGCAATTCCATTGCACTTGGCAATACCTAATATTACGGAATCATTTTTCTGTCCAGAAGCAGAGGTTGCAGTGAGAAAAGAAACACCCATGACAGAAATGAAATTCATTGTGGTATTTGATTATTAAGAATTATTGAAGGCCTTTGTATAGATAACTAGTAATCTTTTAAAAATCTATCCTATAGATGTTTCTAATTGGGTGCCTAAGACTGCTGCAGACATTGAAGAGGAAAGAGCAATAAAGGAAATGTGCTATAAATCTGGTAAGTATGGAATTAGTCACTCTTTCCTAAACAGCAGTGCTGCCAATATAGTAAACTTTGCATTTTTTTTCCCTCTTGGGATATATTTAGCTGAGTATTACAAGATTCCGTACCCTCACGAACACCAATCAACAAAACCTGTGTCTTCACCTCAGGAAAATGAGCTATTACCCTTGGAAGCGACCGGGCGAGACTTGCAGAAAGGCAAGTACTTTCCATCTTCTCAGACAATGTTTACCAGTTTTTAAATTACTGTTAGAGGGAGAAACTATGACATCATTTGCCCATCCTCCCCGCTTTTTGAACTTGGTGATGATGAAAGATAGCATATTACAAAGAGGATAGAAATACTTTTAATTTTTCCCCATATATATAGGGGATCAGGCCTAGTACCAGGGGATCAGGCCTAGTTACCAGGGGGTGAGGCCTAGTCAGCATGGGTTTATGGAAGGCAGGTCCTGCCAGACGAAACTCATCTCCTTCTACGACAAGATTACCAGAATATTGGACAAGGGAAAGGCTGTTGATATTGTATACCTGGGCTTTCAAAAAGCATTCGATACTGTCCCCCATACAATTCTTGTGGAAAAACTGGCTTCGCACGGCCTGGATGAGCATACGATCCACTGGATCAAGCACTGGCAGACTGGAAGGTCCCAAAGAGTGGTGCTCAATGGATTTAAATCCAGCTGGCGGCCGGTCACAAGTGGTGTGCCTGAGGGCTCAGTGTTGGGACCATTTCTGTTCAACGTCTTTATTGATGATCTCGATAAGGACATAGGGTGTATCATCAGCAAGTTTGCAGATGACACCAAGTTAAGCAGGAGTGTTGATTCCCAGGAGGATAGGGAAGCTCTACAGAGAGACTTAGATAGATTGGATCATTGGGCCAACATCAATGGTATGAGTTTCAACAAGGGCAAGTGCCAGTTTCTGCATTTGGGCCACAATAACCCCATGCAGCGCTACAGGCCTCGGGAAGTGTGGCTGGAAAGCTGCCTGGCAGAAGAGGACCTGGGGGTGTTGGTGGACAGCTGGCTGAACATGAGCTGGCAGTGTGCCCAGGTGGCCAAAAAGGCCAACGGCTTCCTGGCCTGTATCAGGAATAGTGTGGTGAGCAGGACTAGGGAAGTGATCATCCCCCTGTACTTGGCACTGGTGAGGCCCCACCTCGAGGACTGTGTTCAGTTTTGGGCCCCTCACTACAAGAAGGACATTGAGGTGTTGAAGCGTGTCCAGAGAAGGGCTACAAAGCTGATGAGGGGTCTGGAGGACAAATCTTATGAGGAACGACTGAGGGAACTGGGGTTGTTTAGCCTGGAGAAAAGGAGGCTGAGGGGAGACCTTATCACCCTCTACAACTACCTGAAAGGAGGGTGTAGAGAGGTGGGAGCTGACCTCTTCTCCCTGGTGAAAACTGATAGGACGAGAGGAAATAGATTCAAGTTATGTCAGGTGAGGTTTAGATTGGATATTAGGAAACATTTTTTTCACTGAAAGGGTTGTTAAACATTGGAATAGGCTGCCCAGGGAGGTGGTGGATTTGCCATCCCTGGAGGTGTTTAAAAAAAGTGTAGATGTGGTAGTCCGGGACATGGTTTAGAAGTGGTTTTGTCAGGGTAGGTTAATGGTTGGACTTGATGATCTTAAAGGACCCTTCCAACTTCAGCGATTCATCGGTTCTATGATACTTTCCTTCATCTTTTTTCCGTTTCCTCTTGATAGTATTTACTATGTCATAAATTTGACAAGAAGCCTACAGGTGGGATTCTGAGTCTTGTATCTTTCTTTTTGGCAATCTTTTTCAGACATAACAATAATTGTACATCTTTCACTTTATTTTTACATTGCTAATAGAGCTTCATGCAATCTAGTACAGTACATCACTGGGGGGGTTTTGCCTTTCTACTTTCCGTTTCCATGGTTTCTCTGGATAATTGTGGTTTTTCACCTGTCACTTCATCAAGAAATTAAGTGGTAAATAATGTAAATAATCATAAGTTAATCAGGTGATTTTATCTTGCCAGTTCCAGTCATCTCTCCTAAGCTGGGTTCTCCTCTTCAGGTGCCTCCCTGCCTTAATTTCCAATACAAGGAACCTTCTTTCAGACAAAGTAACCCCTACTTTCAGATGAATAAATTTAAGTTAAATGAATCCCAACATCACTGGTTCATCTCAGGGATGAAGAGTAGTTGAAGAATAGAATTTCTACGTTGATGAAATGTGGACAGATTTGTACAGAGATTACAGAGAAAACATTCTTCAAGTGAAGAATACATCTTATCAAATTTCCAGGTTACAAAAGGATAAAGCATTTAAAAAAAAAAAAAAGGTGATCAACATTTTTATCATAGAAACAACCATTACCATTTTCTCTACCTTTATTTTCAGCAGTGCCTGAGCCATGTGGTGGGAAAAGCTCCAAACAAAAGAACCAGCTTGACATAAATAGAAGATTTTGCACCCAAATGGAAAACTACAGTAATACTTACAAGTTTTGTATAAATTGCAACTTTTGAGATTATTGTGCAATTAGTAATTGGAATTAATGGAAATAGTCTGGAATCAACAGAAAATCAGAGTATTAATGATAATGTTTTTTAACCAAGCGCTACAGAAAATGGTTAGTCATTATGCAGCATGCTCTGATGCAAATCAACTGCCTAGAACAAAACCATCATGTTGCCTTGCCTCTAGTGCTTTCACAAGCAGAGATAAAGGAGGGGATTGGATTATAGACTTGTTGAATCTAAAAGCACTTGATGCCTTTGGGAAGGTTTTCAGCGTGGGAACATTCACTTTGTTCAGGTCAAGGATGTCCGTGGCAGAATTGCCTCATTTGGAAGATCCTGTGAACCTGATGCAAACACTGCAAGTTACAAATTATCTTTACCAGAGAGAAAGTCTGTATTTAATACCAGCTTGTATGTGAGAGACAATGTAGGATTCACCTGATGCCTTCATTGACACTTCAGCTGATGTAACATTCAATTCACATATCAGACTGAGAGTCTTTCCTGGACCTCTATCTCGTCTCTCATGTAGCCGGAATTAAGAGGCAACGTCTATGTTTTTTTCTATAGACAAATACCCTTCAGGACCTTACAACGCACCAGCTTGGAGGAGAAGAAATCCACGTGCATACCCGTTGTCTAAGTATAAAACAACTCTTCAGGTAACTGTTTGACAGAAGTGTTTACAATTCAGTCTTTTTAGTAAAAGCAACATGCCCCTCCCCACCTAGGAAATGTAAAGGCGCTCTTCAAACTTCCCCAGCCGAAACCCTGCAAGATTGTAAGCAACGCTGAGTAGTCTGAAAGAGCAGTTTTGTTGGTGTGCAGACATGTAATTCTGCCTGTATGACTAACCCGTGATTTCTGAGTTTTCACAACATTACTGATATGAAAGCAAAGTACGTCCTTGCCTTTCAAGTGAGGAGCCAGAAGCAGTGGGGTTTGGCTTGTCGCACCGGCCAAAGCACAGCAGAGACTCTATGAGTGCGATCTGTTTGTCTCTGTTCAATTGCTTGTGAAGCGTCTGCAATAGCGGAATGGTGATCAGCCCAGTTTCCAATTCATAAAAGGACTCGGGCTACAAAACATTCCCGAGACACCCTAAGGACCATGGAAACATTTTACAAGTGTCTCAAAAGCAGAGGTTAGAACCTCTATCTCATGTCTCATGTTGAAAGTTTACCTCTTAAAGCGTTTCTGAAAGAGCACATAGTTTTACTCCAACAAATCAGGCACAAAATGTTCTGTCTCTATTTTGACAGCAGAGCCAAGAAGACACAGAAGTGAATAGAAAAGGAGAACAATACATGGAGAGGAGAAAGAGATGAAGCGAGTACTTCCATTTACAAGAAAAATCTAAACGGAAAGAAGGAAGCTATCAATTGGAAAAACTGGATCCACTGGAAAAAGATGATAAAACTGCAAATTCCAAAAATGAGATGCGGGAAGAACACCACAAAGTTTCAAAACTGATTACAAATTTAAAAAGTATGCTCTGCATGGTCACATATAAATGTCATCAATACATTCACTAAGTTTAGTCTGCTCTGAAAGCTTCCAGTTGAAATGATTGTTACAGACTATGTTTTAATGTATAATTACTAATATGAATAAATACAATTAGTTTTACTTAGCAGTTTCAGAGGACTTTTAACGTAAACAGCAATAGTAATGCATTCTAGGAAGTAGCTGTTTTGGTGTGAAAGCCAGATTCTGAGATGGTTCAGCTGTTTGTCAGATGTTTGGGTGCTCAGTCTCAGTTTGATCTTGAGATTTTGCCATTTTCGCTGGGCATCAGAACTGTGAACTGAAAGAACTTCACAAGAAAACTTTCCGAATTAACTGAAAAATGCTTTTACATGTATTTTAAAGTACAAAAGACTGGGTAAAGACTGAGAGGAAGAATTGATAAAGGTGTGGAGGGAGCAATGCTGTTGGGGTGCCGTGCTCCCCTTGGCGTGCCTTTTCCAGCCCCACAGTCCCTGGAGCCGGAGGCTTTGTGGCTCTCCGGACCCGAATCCTGACCATAACTGAAACTCGTGGCTGAGGCTGAGCTCCCAAACACTGTGGTGTGGTGGTGCAACACCACCACCACCCCCCGCCCCACTTTGGCCACTCGGTGCTTGGTGCGATTCCCCATCCCTGGGCTACAAACCAACCCAGGAGGTGTCAGGCACATGTATCTGCCAAAGAGAAAGGACCAGAGCGTTAAGGCACCCCTGCAACATGCCTGGCTCCTGCCTCCGGTGTCGCTTGGGACTGTCGCTCTCTGACAGCCTACCACATCTGTACCTGGGTCATGGCCCAAAAGGGGGCGATACCAGAACTTGCAGATCTGGCAAGTTCTGGACTTGCACAACTAGTGGAAAGTACCAGAATATTCCATCGTCCAGTTGGGCTGGAGTGGAAAAATACCCAATGAAAGTACATTATCTCAGACCCTATAAGCAGCGATTCTAGCGAGACCCTTAGAGCTCTCCTGGATGGCAGTGAGCTGTGGCCAGCACCTCCCCTGAGTCAGGACACTATTCAGGCAGACACCTCGAGGACTGGAGGGCCGGGGCAAGTCAACCCCCCTCGAGTCCCAGTTATCACCCACTGAGGGATCTCTTGAGATTTTCAGCTGACATGGGCCAAACCTGTACCTGTTGTGGATAATTACTACAAATGATCAATAATACAGCATTGGTCACACATTAAGGAAAGGTATAAGATCAAAAGGTTTCTAGGGTAGAACGCAGCCGCAGCCGGTGTGTGAAGAATCCGCTACATCTGCGATTCCCTGTACAATATTGCTTGCAGAGCAACACGGGGAGTGGAGTGGGGTGGAGACTCCAAGGCCAAACCCTGTGATAATCCAGCAAACATGGGAAAGAGATGGCACCACGGAAGAAAAACAGGGCGAAGGATGGAGCAGAGTGGAGACACTGCAGCTAAAACCCTGTGATAAACTGGGAACTTGAGGGCCAAACGGAGCCCTCGAAGGTCTTATAGAACTGATAAAGTGCTACTTGTTCCGCTGAGCCAACGATCTGTCATTTTTTTTGATGAAATGCTGTCCTTTGCTGAACTTTGCTCGTTATAATGTCATTATAATACCAAAACACACCTCCATCCCAAAAGCTACACGTCTCCAAGGTGCGACCACTCCTGCTTGAGTCTGCGCCCTGAATTGTTCGTAAACTATGCCTTTAAATGCGAGGCGAGAAAATTTTACACCAATCATAATGAAAGTATTTATGACTCGAGTCACTCAAACTCCACCTTGAAGATAAAAAAAAGTATAAAAATAGCCCAAGAAAGGGGGGATGTGAGGGAAGACACCATCGTGGACTTCTGGGACCAGTCGATGGCCTGAGCCTCTCTTCCCCCCATAAGGACACTCGTGGGTAAGATGCAAACACTTGGCTGTACCAAGTGCTTCCCCAGGAAACCTAGAGATCTCTACAGAGTGATTTTATAGCTTAGCGCATTTCTAACTGAGCTGTATTACTGACATCTGTAGTATTCGCAGGGGCTTTGCAGACAGTCACTGTCACCGGCAATCCAAAGGAACTCGTGTCTCTGTTGTTTGAGCAAACTGCACTGTGTTGGCAGCTCGTCGTTTGGGTTTCTCACGCAAAGCGACCGAAGCGTGGCCGTGTTAGTTCATGAGCACGACTGGGCTGAAGGTGCAGTGCGCTATTAGTGTACCCAGAACCGTAACAGTTTGATATATATTAAACGCGCCTGGACTGATAGCGGTGAATTGGGCATCACTCAGAATTTAACCCCATCTCTGGGGCGGCCCCATGGCCTCCTGCGAGGCCGGGAGCAGCGTTTCCCTCAGGGCTGGAGCCCCCTCCTTCCCCCAACCCCACTCCTGGGCAGAATTTCCTCCCTCCCACCTTCTCCCCACACCTCAGCGCTGGGGCAGCCCCACAGGTCTTCCAGGGCTGGGAAAACACTCCTGCCCTTTCTCTTCCTGCAGGTTTTGAGAAGAAGAGGCCCCGTCTCCCCAGCCCACACGTGGGGTCTGGGCAGCTCCACGCCTTGTGTTTGAACCGGGAATTGGGATGTTTCAGTTTTCTTCTGTGATCAGGCCTGGTTGTGAAAGGGCCAGTTGTAGTGGTTAGGGTTTGATGGGTGAGGAACAGCAAATCTTATTGAACTTTTCCTTTTTTTAGGTTTTGTTTAGGGGGCTCGTTGTCCTCACACCCTCGAGTTCTGCTCCAGGTCAAGCGAAGCCCCATGGAACTAGCCCTAAGGGCGGCAGTGGCCATGGACCAGCACTCCTTTGGCATGGAGAACATGGTTTATTTCAAGGTGAATCCCCCTGTTTTTTCAAAAGGGGGGGGCTGGTTTGTAGCGAGGCTTAAAACCCCGGTTTGTGCCTAAACGTGGGGCTGATTTCAACCTCAGGGGCTGCGACTCCTTCCATCTCCGACTCACAGCCCTGGCTGCACTGTCACCGCACCGGGCTCAGCATTCTCTTGTATTTTGGAGGTTTTTTTACAGATCGGCAGCAGCTGGGGATATTTAGCAGCTGTGTATTGGTGGCAGAATCCATGTCGTTATGTGTGTGATCTGTGCTCAGATCTGGAGGGACAGTGAAGAGATAACAACCGGTGGCGCTGTCAGTCACGTCCTCTGGGAGAGATGGTCAGGGCCATTTGTAGCTGTCCCACCTCAACTGCGAGATCTGTCTCTGGAGCTGCCAGTGCCAAAGCTGCTCTTAAAGCAGAAAGAGTGATAGAGGATAACCTGCCTTTTTTTTGGTGCCTTTTCTGGGTCTCCAGTCTGTCTGCTCTGTTTGCCCTCTGCCTTGGATCGCACCTTTTCTCCTTTCTTGACGGAAACTGACTTTCTGTTGGGTTTTGTTGCATTTCTAGTAACAAATCTGCTCAACTTCGCCTGCTCCAACATTGTGCCAGGGAAAAGAGCCAACCTTGAGCATGCCTTGCACCGCCTGCATGACGCTCTGGTAAGAAGCAGCTATTTTTGAATTCCTACCGGACTAGGACAGCCTTTGCCACTGGGGTGAGCTGGGAGTCGCTCCTGAGTTTTCTTTTCCGCAGGCTCGAATCCCTTTGCTAAAGGGGCAGAGTTCTTGCGTGCTGCCTGTTGGCCGCCATCTGCGTTAAGGTCTCGTGCGGTGACAGACGCCATGTATCAATAGGAGCTTGTTTTGTCTCTTGTCAGTTCTGTGACAATTGGGAGAATAGAAGTCCTCCTACTCCCAGTGCTGGGAATGAAGAAATATTCGCTAAAACCTGAGGTCTGCCCCGGAGAAACGTCCTGTGCTTGACAACTGCACCGTCCCTGGGCGCTCCTTGCTGAGCAAATACCTCCAGCCTGACCCTGGTGAAGCCCCAAGCGGGTCTGCTTTGCTCCCTCTTCTTCGAAGAAGGGATTTCACAGTGCTGAGCTGCGGCAGAGGACTCGGCGTCTGCTGCGTCTGCACGAGGAGGCGCTACCTGCAGCAGGGATGAGCCCAAAAGGACTCGAGCAGCGAGCAGTCTTCTCCCAGAGGTGGTGGCCGGTGGGGTGCCACAGCTTGGTACGTGGAGATCTCTGCAGGTTCTGGTTTCTTAAAACACATCAGTGCAGATTAAGGAAATATTCCCATCAACTCCCCTGTGGGGAGGTGACCCCGACGCGCTGTTGCTGAGCATCGACTGAGCACCGTCTTCCCACAGTGGGCTGAAGAGTTGACCTTTTGGCCCCTCCTGAGGGGGAATCTAAGTCTTGTTCTCTGAAATCCTGCAGGAGGGTCTGGAGATGCTGCAGTCTGGGGCACCCCGGCGACCTGAATCCCATCCCCTGGCTGATTATCATTACGCAGGTAAACTGGAAGCAGAGCTTGTTGCTTCTCCAGGAATGCGAGCAGGTACTGCTGTTCCCTTTGTTCTGATTCAAAAATGTTGTTTTTAGAAATGAGCGAGCAATGGTTTGTGTTCTTTGGGGTGGGGAAAACAGTCTTTTTAATCTATTCTGGTGGGGTTTTGGCATGGGGAATTCCTCGTCCCTGTGTTCCAGCCCACTGTTTTCCTGTGTGGTGACGCCCCACACCACTGTACGCTCCTCCATTCCCTCGTACGCCGGCTTTATGGCGTTCAGGGCTTGCTCTGCTGGCAGCCGTAACTGCTTCTGCTAAAGAACTCCCTGTAGAGTTAGCTAATTTCTCTTTAAGGAGGAGAGATTTTGATGTATGAGGAATAAATGGTGCGGGTTTCCTTGAGGCTGCAAGTGGTCTAATGATTTGCACATGGCTGTTCATTCCCAGGCTCAGACACTTGGACGCCTCTCGAGGAGCAGTTGTTTAAAGAGGCCTTTTCTGTACACCAGAAGGATTTCCACCTGATACAGAAGAAGGTAAAGCCGTTAGACCGAGGCGGGTCTCGGGTTGTTAGCGTGGAGGGGAGTTTTAACCCAGAAAAGTCATCTTTTGAATGGTGCGTTGGAATCCTGTTCTTGGGATGCTGCTTCACGCTAAAAAGACACCGGTACAAGACATAATTGGCCCTAATGTGTAATGACCACAGAATATTTCATCTCTCTGGTGCAAAATACCAGAAATACTAAAAGAATACTGACACGTTCCGCTGACCACCGGTGTGAAACGTAAAATTCTGCCCTCCCATGGCTTCTTTACAGCCCTTTCAGAAGAAGGAGGCTCATTTTCTGCCTTATCTCTCCCATTCGTTGTGCTGTGAGAACCAGAGACAAGGGGGGACAGACAAACAGCACTCGACAGATTTGTTGTGGGTCTGTGCCCTAAATGTTTTCCTGCAGTCTTTCCCTCATCAATCGCTTCTGGTTTTCTCCCAACAGATTCAGACGAAGACTGTGTCCCAGTGTGTTGAATACTACTACGCCTGGAAAAAACATGTCAGATTTGCAAATGGTCAAGCTCAAGGGACAGAAGAAAAGCTGAAGGGAAACAAGGAGGAGGTGGAAGAAGCTGAAGAGAAGGTAGAAAAACTGCTGGGGGTTGGTGCGAGATGTCGCTCCTCGATGAAGCTATCGTCCCGGGCTCTGGGAAATAATCCCATTCGCGTTAAACTTGCTGCTGCTGATTTTCAGGGATGTTCCATAACATCCCAGTGCTCCATAAAAGGACTTGCTGGTGACCCGGCTCTGCACAGAGGTTGCCAATACTTTCGTTGTCCGGAAACAGGAATTGGGTTCACAGAATTTATATGCAGTTTGTGGCCCGAGGGCTTCCACGCTGCAGTCACTTGTGCCAAGCAACATCACTCATTCCCAGCAAAGCTGCTCAAGTTTCAATCCACCTTAATTTTCAGCAATCACACCGTTAATTCTCCTATTTTAATCCCCAACAATCTCTCTTGTTTAACCATCAAGGTCCCACCCAGCCAGGGGTACCGGCAGAAACTGTGTAGGACCACGCAGCAAAACACAGCACAAACTCACAAAATAAAACTAATGAAACGTGGTCTAAGAAACTAAAAAAAGAAATTAAAAATTCCCGTTTGTTTTTGCCCTTCCAGGGTGTTTGGGAAGGTCAATGGGAGGAACGCTCACATGAAATGCCATCGCCTGTGGGACGATTGGAAGGCCCCAGCAGCGTTTTTAAAGGGAGGCGAAGCCGAGAGAAGCCCAGATGGTGACCTCCTCCAGCTGGCAACTGGGCAACTGTCATCTCAGACCACCAACGAGGTCAATTTACTCTGTTTAGAAAATCCCAACGACCTCTAGCAGGGGGCAGCGCCTGAGCTCTGCAGAGGATCCACCACCACGAGGTCGCCCCCACTCCAGAAAGACCCAGAAGAAGCAAACAGCAGAGAAATAGTTATCGTATTTAATAGCGTTTCCCCCTTACGTGATAGTCCCGTGTATGTTTTAGGTCTTCGTTAGCCATCTTTTAGGTCTTCGTTTTAGGCTTTAGTGTTCTTCTGATAGGAGTAAGGTTTGGTTTTCTTCTGATAGGAGTAAGGTTTGGTTTTCAGGAATCATGAAATTTTCAGAGTTGGAAGGGACCTCTAGAGATCATCTAGTCCAGCTCCCCAGCTAAAGCAAGATTGCCTAGAGCACATGACTCAGGACTGCATCCAGGCGGGTCTTGAAGATCTCCAGAGAAGGGGACTCCACAACCTCCCTGGGCAGCCTGGGCCAGTGCTCGATCACCCTAACCTTAAAGAAGGTTTTTTCTTGTATTTGAATGGAACTTCCAACTTGTGCCCGTTGCCCTGTCACTGGGAACCACTGAAAAGAGTCTGGCTCCATCCTCCTTCAACCCACCCTTTAGATACTTAGAAGCAATAAGAAGGTCTCCCCTCAGCCTTCTCTTCTCCAGGCCAAAGAGTCCCAGCTCTCTCAGCCTTTCCTCATAAGGGAGATGCTCCAAGCCCTTAATCATCTAATCTGCCCTATGCTGGACTCTCTCCAGTAGTTCCCCATCTCTCTTGAAGCGGGGAGCCCAGAACTGGACACATTATTCCAGTTGTGGCCTCACCAGTGCAGAGTAGAGGGGAGAATGACCTCCCTCCACCTACTGGCCCCAGTCAGATTCAACACTTGGCTCCAAATAGGCTGGAAAACTGTCCTTACCCCAATGCATCTCAGAAATCAACCTGCATGAACAGGGAACTGTCACTCTCTTTGCAAAATCATCACCGGGGGAGCTGGAAAAATATTTATAAAATCTATAGCTACTTAGAGTCCAGACGATAAAAAGCACAACCAGGTCTCATGAGAGAAACTGCAATGAGAAAAGGTCTTGGTTTGATTGGGTTGCTGGATAACAGCTTCAAGTTAAGGGATTTCTTGAGCTACCGCAACCGTTTGCTGATTGTCCTCCTCTTCCTTCCCCCTTGCTCTTCTCCTCACAAATCAATGGCAAAGGACACAAAGGGACAGACTTCCTTCATTGTATCCAAATGCCCCAGTGCCTTACAGGAACACATTTTAAGGAAAAGAGCAACAGAAGTGACTGACAACATGGAAGAAGACTGGGCAATAATCCATTCAAAAAAAACCCAGACAATTAAACGACACCAGAAAATGCAATTGAAATGCCTCCTCTCTTCTTTGGCACTTGGGAAACTTCATCTGGACTCTTCTGTCCCCCTCCTGGTTTCCACAGCCCAAGAAAAGACTTGCTGTGGGCCCAGCCCAAAGCCTTTGGGATGGTGAGGAGCACACAAGAGGCAGGCAGAGGGAGCTGCCTCTGGTCTGCATCAAGAAGAGGAGGCTCGGGGTGGACCCAACTGGTGACTACAGCTGAACAGAAGAAATCCCAGCTAGATAAAAAGGAAAAGATTGTCACCATGAGGCTCCTCAGACACAGCACAAGGGCCCAGAGGGGTTGTGAAGCCTGTCCTTGAGGGTACCCAAACATGACTGAACTAAGTCCCAAGCAACGGGATCCAGCTGGGGCTGCTCTGAGCAGAAGCTTGGACTGAAGACCTCCAAGTGTCTCTACCAACCTCTATGCTTCTGTGGTTCTTCAAAGGTGAGCTGTCCTGCCTTCCCCAGATGGGCAGCGACAGCCACAACCTTGTGGAAGGCGGCCTGTCGCACTACCACCCAGACACCTACTTCAGATGAAGAGCCACTATCAAGCACGGGGGGCTTTGCCACTTGCAGGGCACTGCGTCAGTGGGAGGGCACTGAGGACCCCCAGCCCTCCTGGGACACTGTTGCCAACATGTTGTTGGGACCCCAGCCACGGGATGAGGAGAGAGCTGGAGCCCAGGGCTCATGAGTGGAGCTGGAAGGTGGTCCCTATGCCCAAGGGGTGGCCTTTCTCTCGGGCAAGCAACATGGCGGGCAGGAGCGAGCCCCAGGAAACAGGCTTTTGGCCCCCTCGACCCTCCTCCTCTTCCCACATTTGGGCACGTTTCAGGCCACAGCCCCCCCCACGCCCAAACATACCATAGTTGGCCACACGCATCAGCCACAGTCCCAATCAACATCACAATGGCTTCCTGATGTCATCAGCCACCTCACACTGCCTGTTCTTGGGGACCTATAAAAGCAGGGGTCCCTGCAGCTGGCCCACAGTTTGCCGAGCTTCCAGGCCCTCGGATGCCAAGCATGCTTGGAAGGAAGAGGAGCTGGAGCAGCGAGGCGCATGGCTGCCCACCTTTGTGTGGAACGCCGCAGAGCCGCTCCCCGCAACCGCAGAGGAGGCAGGCTCATCCCAGGAGGAGGAAGCTCAATGAGCAGAGGCGGCACACCACTCCTGATGGCACAAGCGCGGATGACCTCGATTCTATAATCAGAGGCATGGAGCGCCTGACCATAAGCTCACCAGGAGATGACACAAGCGCGGCTGACCTCGATATTATAATCAGAGGCATGGAGCTCCTGACAATAAGCTCACCAGAAGACGGTGTGGAGCCCAAGCGCATCTGCCTGCCAGGGAACAGCCAGAGCAGTGAGGCAGATGGCTGTCCACTTTGGCATGGGACGCCACAGAGCCACTCCCTGCCACCAGGGAGGAGGAAGGCACCTCCCAGGAGGAGAAAGCGCAAGCAGCGGAGGAGGAACATCACTCCTCATGGCACAGGTGCGAGTGACCTTGCTTCCGTGATCAACGGCACACAGCGCATGGCTGTAAGCCCACGAGAGAACGGCGTGGAGCCCAAGCGCATCTGCCTGCCACGGAGCAGCCGGCGCAGCGAGGCAGATAGCTGCTCAGCTTGCCATGGGATGCCACAGAGCCGCTTCCGGCAACCATGGAGGAAGAAGGCACCTCCCAGGAGGAGGAAGCGCAATCGGAGGAGGAGGAGGAACAACAACATCATCACCCCCCGTGGCATAATTGTGACTGCCCTGGCTTCTGCAATCAAGAGCATGCAATCCACAGCATGCAATCAACTGCAACACATTTTATGTCTTTAACTTATTAAATTGGGTTGGTGAATGTAAAAGTTCTGGGACTGATGCTGTTTGGGCCGTAAATAATTTAAGCAATTAAAACTCGTTCCGCTGGGTTGGTGGTGCTGTTATGGCTGGAGAGACCCATAACAATTTATTGTCATTCTATCACCCGATGAGCCCTCCCCACCCGGGAAAGGGATTTGGGTAAAACAAGGAAACCCGGGAGCTTAAGTATAAACATGTTTAGTAGAGTTAGATTAGGTAATTAACAGCACATTCTCCTTTTGCTCCTCATCACTTGTTCGTAAAAAAAACTGAAAATCAAAGAAGCGGCGGTGTGTTCACACCTCCTCCCTAAGCCCGCTCCTCGCTGCGGGTGCTGCCAAAGCGATGCCAAAAGGTGGGAATTTGGGGAAAATACCCAGCACGGTATTGCAATACAGGTCCAAAAGCTCCGCGGGTGGATTTAAACCACCGCTGCCCCACGGAAGGGCTCCACGTGTGGATTCCTGCTGCAAGTCTTGCTGCTGTTCCGTACGGCTTCAAAAACCTCAAAGCTCTGACGCATAAACAGAATCTGGACCAGATTCTCTGGCACCAGGACGGCGCGCCCATGCTCCAGGGCACCTTCCCTGGCAGCGAAGGCCTGGTCTGGCAGGAGGGCGGTGGCGGAGATGGCGAGGTACTGCTGGCTCAGCCGTCCCGTTGCCGGGAAGCGATGCTCGTTGCTCTGCCACCAGTGCAGCGGCTGGTGCTGCGCTTGCAGAGGGGCTCCAGGATGTAGTTTTCCAGTTGCTGGTGGATCTCGGGGTTCTCTTCATGGCGTCCTTCCCCAGAAGGATGTCGTAGCTGCTCTGAGACGGGGCGCTGGCACATGGGTCCTTGCGAGCAGGCAGCTGGCTGCCAGCATCTGTGCCTGTGGCTTTGGAATCCGAGTTTGACACCCCAAACAGGGTGGCACATGGGGACCGGTGGTTGCAAACCCACAACAGCATGGTTCTCACTGGCTGGTGGAGCTCGTTTCTCAGGCTGGGGCTGAGAAACCGCATCTCCTGGAAGTGCTACCCAAAACAGAGGCATCTTCGGGTCTGGGGTTCCCCTGATGGTGCTGTGGGTCCCTTTATGGTTTCCTGGTTTGTGCTGGACGGGCCCTTGAGGACACTGCGTGTCCGCTGCGGTGTCCTGGTGCTGTAGTAAAATCCCCAACATGGGTTCAATTACAGCATGTCTGCCTTTACCAAAGACAGCAAACTCTCCTTTGGAGCAGGGAATTTGAACACAGAGAAAGGCATTATGTGCAATCTACTCCTTGGTGTATGGATTGGACAGGGAATCAGTCAAAAGAGAAGATAGGAAAAATTAATTTGCCTCCTGCTTGGATGGCAGAAATCTACGAGAGGCAATAGAAGTCGGATGGTTGAACGAGATCTTGCATGGCTTTGAGTTTGCCCGGACCAGATGGCTGCAAAGCCTATTGTGAAACCCAATCATTTTTGTGATCGTAGTGATTTTTGTTTGTGTTTTGTTTGGATGTCTTAAGAGTATCGTTAACAAGCAATTATCTCAACCTTATGTATTAGTGATATGGGATAGGAAATGAGGCTCACTGAAGTACAGAAAGACTTGGCTAAGTCTCAAGGGGGGGAATTGTTGTAGTAAAATCGACATATACTAGGAAAATGAAATGTAAAATGTAATTGAAGCAACAAAGGAAACCTGCTGCTGCTCAAGTCCTCTATACTGCCCCAACGCTAGTTATTTACCTAATCTCAATATAGGGAAATATTTAGTAGACACGATTTCTCTATGATTCAGTTAAGGAACTACCCAGCAGACAGTGTAGCACTGTTGATAAGCAGGGTATTCCTATCAAGAGAGCAACGAACTGTAGGCCTGGTCAGCAAACCCAGAAAACCACTTGGAACTGCCAAGATCAGAGGAAAAGCAGGTAAAAGGTGGTTCCGTCCGGGGGGAGATGGTGACCACCGGCTCATTGACCACCTCCCCAAATGATACCACCTATTAAAAAGAAGGAAAAAGAAGACAGAGTCTGCACGCTCATTTACTCATTTACCCAATCATTAGAGGGAATAACAGTGACTATGTATTAATTGTTTGAATATGTAATAATCAATGTGTAAAAGTGGAGACTTTTGAACTAAGGTGTGAGCGCTCCTGTTTTGGGACAAGCACCCATTTCTGCGCATTAATGGCATAAAATTAGAAATACCTCTGCTCTGTGTGTTATTGGCTTGCCCAGCAGGTAAAGAACCCAGATTTAGGATGCCACCGGGCTGACTGTAAGGGGTCCTGGGCTGCCCTTATGGGGTCCTGCGGGGGAGTCTTGCAGGCCAGAGGGAGTCTGGGGCAGCCCTTCAAGGATCTGGGGGTCCCCTCTGGTGCCTCTGGAGAGGGCTGAGCTGGTTTCAAGAGGTGCTTCCTCCCTTTCTCCAGCCCACCCAGCTCCCCTGACACAGCCACCCCCCCAGGCTGGTGGGTGCCCGCAGTGCCAGCCTGTCCCACTGGGTCGGGCACTGAGGGGGGCACAGCCCCAGCCGCGGGATGGGAGGAGGAACCATAGCACCAGGGATAAAACGTTGGTCTCTATTTCTTTCACATTTCCCATGGGGAGCACCCCAGGGTTCCGCGGCTGCACCACAGCTGGTGCCAGGAGGGACTCCAACATCCCCCCCTGTAGAAAGATTACTAAAAATGATCAATAATACAGCATTGGTCACACGTTAAGGAATGGTATACAATCAAAAGGCTTCTGTGTGAGCCGACTCGGGCAGGACGCAGGAACGACCACAAGACCACGGATGAAAGACAAAGAACAAATGTGATCTCAATACCTCGCGAATCGGGGAGTCTCCACAGCAACGCCCGGACAGAGGGACACACGCAGGGGATGCAGGTGCCACAGGGCGGGAGAAAGTCCTTGTTAGCAGCAGCGTGAGCTCCAACTCGCTGTTCTCGCCTGCTTTTCAAGGGTTCAAGCAGGCGTAGTTTTCCACTGTGCTCTGACCTTCTTCAAGACCAAGGCAGTGATCTCCCATATGCCAGATAAGGTGTCCCTAAGCCCATCCCAGGCTCACGGTATCTAAGTGCAGATATTCCATCTGCGAGCACACGGGGCTGAATTAGTGTGATAGATGTGTTGTCCAGCACCCCAGGTGCGTGTCACTTGAGCGTGTTTACAGTCCTCCTCGCCAATCTTCTGTTACTTTCCCACATTCCACCCCCTCGCTCAAGAGACCGCTTCAGCTGGGGCTGACAAAGTTGGAAATGTTCATTCAAACTTGTGAGGTGTAATACAGAGTAATTTACAGAGGCATGAAATAAACACACATAAAAAAAGAAATAAACAACTCTCTAAAGTAAAGCTTTGAATCAGGTGTCCCATTCCTCCTGTCAAGAAATTAAACCCCTCAGCCAGCCGGGCACCGCCAGTACATTGTTTCACTGGATGCATTAAGTCCTGGAGGATTTTGAATGTCTTGCTTCATGCTGACTGCTTCCTCAGTTATGTTGGAACAACACATGTTTTCAAAGTCGAAGCAGCATTTCTGATGTCGAGGGAGGAAACAGTCCATCATCAGTTGGGTTTGTAATATTCACTGGCGTACAGCTGTTACCTACTCAGAAGAGAGAGCAATGAGAGACATTAATACCAAAACCACTTTGCACAGTGTAGTTCTATAGTACAGCTGCTGGGGTTGATGTGCCACGGAAACAAGTTACCAAAAGACCTGCAGCTGCTAATCTTCCCTTGATACAAAAGGCAGATGAGTTAGTGACAGTAGAGGCTGACCAAATCTAAGTATTTGCATGTTGGTTTGTCAGAGCTGTACCCAGGGCATGCGCTCGTAGCACAAGACTACAAAGCACGAGTGGCCAACCTGTGATAGGGGAGAAAAGCAGCAGTGTCATCTCCTTCCAGTGACACATAGACGTCGCTCCAGCTCCTTCAGCCAATATTACTCTAGATTTGATACCCTCATGTGGGGTAATTGCCCATACAGACTGGAGAGCTGTGGCGTGCACTTTTTCAGATGGAACTTCAACGTGATGTTGTGTTTGCAACACCGTTCCGATGCCGTCTCCTCTAGATAAGAGGCAGGTATTTGTCGAAGATACCTGAAATACAAGAACTCGAGAATCTGATACTAATAAGTGATGTCAAATAAGAGGGGAAGTTGGGGTATAATGTATTGTGGAGCCTTGTAATGCCTTGGACCAAAATCCTACAGGTTCTTTCTCATTTCTTGTCCCAATCATCTGCCACAATCCCGAGAGTGTATCATCTGGACTTGTTACTTCTAATTCAAAAGGATATCCTTGCTTAGGAGTGCATAATTGCAAATGCTCAATCAAAGCATTTTTGCAGGCATCAGAGGCTTCTTGTTGCTTGGTCCCCTGCCAGAAAACTTTCTTCCTCATTAATTTCTGCAGAAGGCACATTAATATCACCAAATGTGGGAAAAAAGTCCTCCAATGCCCTAAAAGTCCCCCAAAGGTCTGTAACTCTTTTACTGCGATGGGCACAGGAAGCTGCTGGGCTGTTTGCTGTACCTGATTTGGTATTCCTCTCATCTGTCCATGCCAAACTACTCCCCAAAATTGTACGGTAGTACTCGGACCCTGTACTCTCTTGGCATTCATTGCCCAGCCTCAGTCCTGCAAATGCGCTTTCAGCAATTTGGCAGCTGCTTCACTTTCTTGTTATGACTCGGCCAGAATCAATAGATCATCAATAGAACGGTAACCAGTAACAGTCCCCGAGCATAGTGCTAAATCAGCTGCTGTCATTAGGCGGCAAATGGAGGGACTGTGTGTGTATCCCTGAGGCAATACTCGGAAAGTACAGTGCTTTTGTTTCCAGGTCACACCTTGCAGTGAGGGGGCAGGCAGGGTGGAGGGGGGTGAGGAGTTGGTGGTGGGGCAGGGTGCGGTTGGCTTTTTTTGCATAAACGCTAACTTTTGCCATCGTTGAAACCTTTTTGATGCTGTGATCCCATCTATTTCTGGTCGGGGGATACTGGCTTGCACAAGATTATTCCACATTTGTTTCCTTGTAACCTGTGCTGTAACTCCCCTCGGTTTTGCAGTCTTTACTTTATTCACCACCTGCACAGATGGTCCCGAAATTGCAGCCCAAATTTCCCTCAAGGTGTTTCCTAGGGCACCTACATTACCCACAGCATTTGTCACATGGGGTTTAGTGAGGCAGGCGCTCCTCTCACAAACTGCACTTTGATACTTCTCGTCACTGCTAAACTCTCCGGATTGCACCCTGTACCCAACACATGAGCCATCCCCACCTGCTGCACCAAATTAGTACCTTTCTCCATTGCACACCAGTTTCTGAGGGACGACACTGATCCAACGGGTTCTGTATATGCTGCTGAAACTGCTGCGCACAACCACTGATACAACATTGGTGCAATAATGTCTCGCCTGGCAGGACCTCTGACATTTTGCAGCTGAGCATATCCTCATTGTGCCTGATCATCAATGGCTATAAGGCTTACTAAATCTTTTCCACCTGCTGATAAAAGAATAGATGTAGCTCTACTACCCCAAGATTGCAAAATCCATGCCAGCATGCCTTCCTCACTCTTTTACTGATACATCTCTAAAAACTCCCTTAAATCTTTCAGAGTTCCTCATCTACATCCTCCTCATTAACAGGAGGTCCCTAGCAGGTACCTGCGAGCACAGCACCCACGTTGGTCTGCCTGCTGACCCTGGCCCCTAAGCCGGCTCCTGTCCCACCCCGAGCAGCAGGCAAGTCCACCTCCTCGCCTTCCCACATGGCCCTTCCTGAAGAACCCGCGTCTCTCCACTGCAGCTCTCCCGCTGTGCCATTTACACACCACACCTCCACGGTCCCAGTGTGGTCACAGCTTGGTAATCACGTGCAGACTTCTGGCCCTGCTGGTGGTACTCCGCGCAGTGTGCAGGAGCGTGCCAGGCATGTCAGGGAGGTACCAGCTGGGCTGGTTTCCCACCCAGGAAGGGTGTGAGAGTTCAGGAGGCTGCACGTCTTTGCGCTGTGGGCTATGTGTGGACTCCATCTTTCCTGCCCCTACGAGGAGTTCTGGGATGACACATGGGGTGTGCACAATCCCTTTAGATTGATCCACGCCAGGCACAGGCCAGTCAGTCCAGCTGGGAACAGCCCCAGAGCTCTTGATTTTATATTTCTAGGTGCATATTGGCAGCTGAGAAGCCGCCCAGCCCCTTGGCTAACCGCCACCGCTACAGCCGCTGCTCCCAGCATCTGCCCCTCTGCTGCAGTACCAGCATGTAGTGCCAGGGAGGAAGAAAGAAAAGTGTATGATCATATGGAGAGGGAGAAGGCAGAGATACCCCACAGGCATCGCTCAGGCCACCCACGGTGGGAGGGATCTGCTTGCGAGAGAGCCTCAAGGTGTCTGTGAAGTGGGAGAGGCCCCTGATGCCCAAGCCCAGGAGAAGGTCCCAGGTACAGCTGGTCAGCCTGGGGCTGAGACCTTGGCTGTCCCATAGTGGTATGCCCCCTCAGGGCAAGGCATCTTGGGGCAGGACATGCTCTCCAGTTTGGAAAGAGGAAGCTACAGCCATCAGAGGGATCCCTCTGCCTTCAGCCAGGACTTCTACTGCCCCCGTGGAAAGCCAATTCTGGGTGCCCAGGCAGTCCCCTTGGGGGGCAGGGAGGTCCAGCCTAAAGCCGGCCTCCAAAACCTCCTTCTGTCTGACGAGTGGTGTCAGAGATATCCCCTCCTTCCCCCAGGGCTGCCCTCAGTAGAGGGATGGGTCCTGGAGCCAGGGGAAGCACCATCCCTTCTTGGACACAGTTACCAGGGGAGCTGCCTCTGCTGCTCTCCACACAGCCTGTTCTCAGTGACGTGCTGGAGTATGTTCCTCTGTGCCTGATGCAGCTCCAGCCTTCTGAGGACTTGGGTGGCTCGTGGAGAAAGGTGGCTGCAACAAGAGGGCAACATCATCCCTCTGCCGGAGACCCCTTCTTGCCACCTCAAGTCCACATGCCCACCCTGTCCCACATCCACCCACCCTTTAACCCTGCGGGTGGGTTTTGGGCCTTGGCTTGGGAGGGCAATCCACATCATGCCCATGGTAGGAGACATCAGAGAGTGTCCTGTACAACCCCAGGACGCAGGGACCCCCTGGGCATCTCTGCGGGGTCATGGCTGCTCGACTGCCCCAGGCTGTGGCCCGAGTCAGCGCATACTTACTCAGGCTGGAGTCTCTGCAGCTGGGCTGCTGCTGCCATCTCCTCTGCTGGGAGAGGCTTTCCAGCCTTCCTCCACCTCTGGCTGACCTCCTTTCTCCTGGGCTGGGCTGGAGGGTAGGGAGTCCAAGTGCCTCCAGTGCCGAGTGCCTGCCAAGGAGGAGACGCTCTCAGCAAACCAGACAGCAAACAGAGGTGCCCTTTCCCAGAGGACCTCCTGAAAGGAGCCTGCAGCGGGACCTGGGAGCCGGGAGACTCGGCACCGTGTGCCCGTCCTCACGGATGGCGGCTGCTTTGCCCCTCGCACCCTGCCGCCCACCTCTCCTGCACGGGGCTGAGCAGGCAAAGCCCTGCCCTGCAGCTGGGGGTCAGTCGTGCTCCCACCGCCACAGACCTGCCACCCCGGCTGCCGCGACAGAGAGGGTGGCTGCTGTCGCATTGCTGTCAATGGCTGCCCGTACCTGGGGCAGCTGTCGGTCCTCCCCTGCAGGCCAGGCTTCCCACGCCCCCCATTCGGCCCTCGCTTGTTCCTGCCGCTCCTGTCATGGCATCTTCAACCCGTCCCACTCTGCAGACAGCTCCTGACCTCCTGGAGGGCAGGGAAACGCAGCAGGAGGCAGGATTAGTCTTGGCTCCTGGAGGGGCTTCCTTTGGCTCTGACTCGTGTTGGTGCCCCTGCCTCAGCCGCTCGGTCGGCAGCGCTTTGCCCCTGACAGATCAGGGGCCGTGGAGTCATGCCAGGCTCCTCAAGTCCTGGCAAAACACAGCAGAGTGACCAAGACCTCCACTGCCAACCACCTGGAAAGGACTCGCACATTTCCCATAGCCTCTGTCCACAGTAAGGTTTCCCTGACCACTCAGGGGGCAATAAAAGGCAGGAAGGGCATGCAGCACCTTCCTTGTCGTGAAGCAGATCTGAAGGAGGTGACAATGAATGCAGGCCAAGGGATCCTTTCAGGATGGCTCTCTGCACAAAGAGGCCTTTGCCGAGTCTCAGACAGCACAGCAGTTAAAGCAAGGCAGGGCACGTACCTGCAGTGCTCTCTTGCAGTTTTCAGAGGATGGGAGGGCCACGGTGGGCCTGGCTGGAGGAGCTGGCTCCTGCCTGCCCGCCTCCTTGGTCCTGGGGGAGCTGCCTGGACACGGGGGGAGCGCACTGCAAAGAGACACCAGGAGGAGGCGGCACGAGCACGGGGCAGGTTGGCCTCCCGTGTGCATCTGGGATCAAAGCTTCCCAGGCTGGCAGAAGAAGCGGGGGAGGTGGGGCCGTTTCCCATGGCAAGGGGGGATGAGCCCTGAGCCCCTTCAGGAGGATGGGAGAGGACTGCACCTCAGGTCTGCTGTAAGGGCAAGCAAAGTGATGCGGGGTGCACTCAGCATCTGCCGTCTTCCCCACTCAGAGGCCTGCGATGAGGCAAACAAGCTCATGAAAACCATATGGCACGTGTTGGGGACCTCCAGAGTCCCTACAGCCACAGTGTCCAAAGGGGATGGCTCTCCTGCATGGCTGCAACTTAAACCTGGAAAGCAAATGATGACACAGGCTTGAAGAGGGCTGATCCCTACCCTCTGCAGCTCCCCAGCACTAGTCCTCCTGGCTGTCATGTGAGGCATGGCATCCCTCTCCCTTTGGGGCCATGCACGCCTTTTATTGGCAATCTCCCCCCAGCACCAGAAAACTTGCCTCTCCGTGTCCTCTCCATCTGCACTTGGTTCTCTCTGCTGGCAATGACGGCAGGCTGGCTGCGAGAAATGCGATCACGATGCCCAGTCACTCCAGGAGAATACACACGCAGCCCAAACTCAGCATTAGTTAAACAGAAAGCAGTCCCTTCAGGACTGATCCCTGACTCGGCGCCTAGTGTTGAGCCCCTACAACGCGTGCTCCTAAGCAGGAGCTGGCAAGCCACCCGCTCGCTCACTCGAGGGCTGCAGAAGAACCGCACTCACTTTGGGAATGCGTGGGGAACAAGCAGCTCAGCTCCAAGCTGACGGCCACAGTGCAGCAGCCCTCCCTCGCACTTGCTGCTTGCCCTCAGCTCAGGGAAAAGGGATGCTCTTTGCAGCTCCCTGCCCAAAACTCCTCTCCGACGTGCTCCTGCTCTGCCTGTCAGCAAGGGTCCCCCAGCACAGCCCCGCTGCCTCCCGACCCCGCTCCTGGCTGTGCAGCAGATCTGAAGCGAAGCAGTAGGGAGCCCCTCAGCAGTGCCCAGCAGTGCCCAGGCCTCGCCGGGAAGTCCTGGCAATGCTGCTTTGCTGGGGTGACCTCCCTGTGCCATCAGCCTGCGTCACGTGAAGGTGTGTTATGACACCTGCAGGGAGGGGGCACAGCTGGGTAGAGAGGAAATAGGTTTCCCATCTTGTCCTGGGAATCAGCGATCCCCTTTTTCCCCAGTCCTTTCCCAAAAATCCCAACTGCCCCCTGCACCAGTATGTCTCTGCCACTGGCAGCCCGTCCGGGCAGGTGGGGTTTAGGGGTGGGCTGCGGCTGGGCAGTTACAAGAGAGGGCATCGAATGCCTCTGGGATGCATCGGCCTCTCCAGCGTGCTCCAACACTCCTCTCTGCTGCGTGTGGCTGCTGCGGCAGGAG
This sequence comes from Vanellus vanellus, assembly GCF_965231255.1. Classification (NCBI taxonomy): domain Eukaryota; kingdom Metazoa; phylum Chordata; class Aves; order Charadriiformes; family Charadriidae; genus Vanellus; species Vanellus vanellus. The sequence goes on from NW_028126614.1 coordinate 1,187,398, forward strand.
TAGGATGGGCTTTACGGCAATGCTTTTGCCTGGGACGGAGTTAGTTTGCTCCACAGCAGCCCAAATGGTGCCCTGTTTTGGATCCGTGACCAAAACAGTCCTGATAACACAACGCACTTTTCGCTGTCGATGAACAGGGCTTGCACAGCAGCAAGGCCTTCTCTGCCTCTCATGCTGACCCACCAGCAACTAGCCTGGGGGTGGGCAAGAAGCTGGGAGAGGACACAGACGGGACAGCTGACCCCAACTGACCAAAGGGATATCTCACACCATAGGACGTCGTGCTCAGCAATAAAAGTTGGGGAAAGATAGAGCAAGGTGTTGGGGGAAGGTCTCTTGAAGGCTATGGCGTTTGTCCTTCCAAGTGACTGTTATGCGTGATGGAGCCCTGAACATAATGAGTAGCAAAAGGTGCAGTTGCTCTAAATTTTGGCATCTGCTGTCATCTCAGTTGGACAAAGGAATTTCCCAACAACCTCCAAGGAGATGCCCCTAGATGTTGCCCCGTCTCTCAGAGTTGCTCCCTTAGAGCTTGCAGTTCCCTGCACGTACCCTGGACCAACTCAGTACCTCCCATGTCACCAGGTGTTTGTGTCTGAGCAGCTCACCACTGCCCTCCACCTCCAGTCATTAGCAGCAGAGCCCAGACAAGGAGCTCCCACCAGGGCGGCTGTGTTGTGCACACCTGAGCTGAGGCAAGAGGAATCCCACCTCCTTTGACAGATTTGTGGTGTGCATGGGAGGGAACCAAGTCCCCTCCTATCCCCAGGACTGAAAACACCAGAGGAGGTGCCTCAATTGACTCAGCTGAATCCCTTCCCTCCTCAGGGGTAAAGGAGATCCCTCCCTGGCACTGTCTGGTTGTCCTGCCTAGCGATGGGACAAGGCAAGACAATTCTCATGCCCAGCTGCTTTCCTGGAAGGAGAAATGACACTGCTGGAAAGAAGCCTTTGACCCCGGCTGAGGAAGGGAACATCAGTGATTCCTTCCACAAAAGGAGCAAGGAGACAATTCTGAGAGAATGAGGTAACTTCAGAAGGCGGCCACCCAGCAACCAAGAAAAACAAGAAATCAAGAGACCACCAACCAGAATGAAGCGATTGCACTTGGGCATTGGGTGATGGGTGGTATTTTCTGGGGAATCTGTCTGTAAGGGTATAATTGGGGTGCGCAATCTGCAGTAGGGGTCCCTCCCTGGAGGCAACAGCTCAAACTGCTCTGTGTGTCGGGTAAATAAACCACCGAGTTACTCAGCAGACTGGCGACTCGTCTTCTGCGAGGGGCAACCTGGGGCTGAGTCCTGTTGGGGTGGTACACACATAATTCCTACCACAGTCTCGCTGTCGGCTGCGTAATTCCTGAAACAACGAGCCAGAGGCTTCTCCTGCCCTAACACCTACTCAAACACAGATGACATTACAAGCTGCTGCGCAAGCCAGATCCTGCTCCTGCCCTCAGGCAGGTACCTCTTCAGGCACATGGGACAACACAAGCACATGAAAAAGCCAGGTGTGACCTTCTACACTATCACCTACTCGCCCAGCTGTGGCAGCACAAGCAGCTGCACAAACCAGGGCCTTCTCCTGCCTTAAATCCTGCTCAGCCACCAGTGACCTCACAAGCACCTGCACAGCAGGAGCACCCTTACTGCCAACCCCCAAGATTTTGCCCCTCCATCACTGTCTCCCACTTCCCCAGGCTCTCCCCTCTCCCAGGCACCTTTCTCACCTGCTCCATGACATCCCAACATCTCTGGCTGTTGCTGTGTTTGTGTGGCAGATGGTACCTCAGAAGCATTGTCCCAGCCACATCACCTGCATCTCCTTCTGCTCTCATCATTACTGCGCCAGCTGTCTGATGAGCTTTTGCACCTCATGCACCCTCTCATCCTGCCTCTCTTCTGCTCTTAAACCTGCAAGAGAAGTGACAGCCAGGCGGTGCCCCCTCTGTGGCATCTTACCAGCACCTGCCTGAGATGCACAGCTGGTGGGAACTGTCACCATCAGCCCCAGCATGGCGGGAAGTCTTCTCTTGGCACAGCAACAGCTCTGGCTGTGCTTGGTGCGTACCGTGCTTCCTGAAGGAGAACCACAGCACTCAGTGCCTCCTGGGAAGAGCTGATTTGAAGGCAGCTTTGCCGCAGGTCCCCAGGCCGCTCCAGGGGTTCTTCCTCTCCCCCGGCTCGGCCACAGGTCCCTCATCTAGCTCCTTCCAGCAGGATTTTGCAGAGCCTGTTCCAGCTGTGAGCACCCTGCCAAGGGCTCGGGGCACAAACAGCCCCCACCCCCGAAGGCCCAGCCCACAATGCGACTCTGTCCCCAAACTACTACACCTGCCAAACAGGCTCTCCCACTACTGCAATGATCTTCCCTTTTAAGAAGAGCTTACGTAGTCGCACACCACGAGAGGGCGATTTGGGCTTCAGCCCCAGAACAAAAGAATTCCCATTACAGAATCTCAGCCAACACCTCCAGGAGCCTCTTGTCAGCGACCCACAAACACTGTGTTGCAAAGAAAGCTGACAGCTAATACAAAGTATTATAATATAATATAATAACAAAGTATTATACTATGTATAATACAAAGTATATGACAGCTAATACAAAGTATCTTCTACTGTCATTACCACCGGTCTGAAACATCTCCAAACCATCACTCACCGATGTCGACGTGGACATCTCTGCCTGACAAGAGACAACTGGCCCCAAAACTGGATCTTAGGGTGTCCTGGCTCTACTGAAGCCAAACCATTTAGAATAAGGATACAAACAAGTTTCAGAGAAAGCAGCATAGTTAGTGAAAGAGGTGAGAAATGTAATGTGTCTCAGCCACCCCTAATTTCACAGGAAGTTTCAAGAGTTTTTGTTTTTTTCTTTTTTAATCACTGCCCAGCACAAGTGAAAAAGCACACACCCGCTCTTTTAAGGAGAACGAAAAACCACAAGCGTAGGACTGTCGAGATCTGAGCAGCTCAACCACTGCCACAGCATTTTCTGTCCCTACGAGCAGTCCTGCCCCATTCCGAGGCACTTGGAAAGCGCCCACAAGGACCATCTCACTCACTGCCTTAATCACAACTAGCGGTGGCCTCGGCACCCTGAAGCTGTTTCCGTCACTGCACACATGCAGTTCATACGGCCTTTCTTGACGCAGCCTCCTTCCTCGTGGGACTTCCCACTGAGTACCAAGATGGCAGCTCTTCACTGTATGTCCACAAAACAGCTTCCACCCACTGTCCCCTGCTCACAGCAAGAACAAACAGCCCTGTCCTCTCCCCTGCCCGTCTCCACGCTTGCTCAGGAGGGGCTGCTCACGCGCCCCTTGCGGCCCGAAAATTCCTAACAAGGCTCATGGCTAGAAGAGAGTTGAGACAATTTAAAACCAGAACCAACCTTTGACTGGCAGCACTATCTTTCTCAGTTCTTTGTATTTCTTTCTTCCCTCCGGAGTACATATCAAGATTTTCCTGACTCAAAGAAACAAGAAAGGTCAGTCACAAACACACAGAAAAGCAGACACCCACCAACTTGGGGACTGCACAGTAGCACTCTCAAGGCCCTGCCTATACACACAAGATTAAATTAACAGACTCCTCTCTCACACACAAAGGCAATTCCAACTCAAGGTGCTGCAACCCACACCCCTCCCTCTCCTCAGGCCCTCTTCTTCTCAGGCCCCTCGGCCCCGCCCCCGGATGGCTGTGACTGACAGCGCAACACCGGCTCCGCCGATTGGCTCAGCCCTGGCCAATGGCACGGCGAGGGAAGACGCCGTGGTGAACCAGTGGAGGAGGGCTCCCTCACAGCCTGCCCGGGCCTCAGGTACCCGTCGGCGGCCTGAGCCTCTCTTCCCCCCAGAAGGGCGCTCCTGGGTAAGATTCGAACACTTCCCCGGGACACTTAGAGATCTCCACAGAGTGGCTTTATAGCTTAGCGCATTTGTAACCGAGCTGCATTACTGACGTCTGTAGTATTCGCACGGGCTTTGCAGACAGTCATTTATTTATTTATTTATTTATTTATTTATTTATATTTTATTTATTTAAGTAATTCTTATTTAACTTTTCCTTTTTTTAGGTTTTGTTTAGGGAAGTCATTGTCCTCACGCCCGCGAGTTCTGCTCCAGGTCAAGTGAAGCCCCATGGAACTGGCCCTAAGGGCGGCGGCGGCCATGGACCAGTGCCCCTTCGGCATTGAGAACGTGGTTCATTTCGAGGTGAATCTCCCTGTTTTTTTCAAAAGCGGGGGGCTGGTTTGTAGTGAGGCTTAAAACCCCGGGTTGTGCCTAAACGTGGGGCTGATTTCAACCTCAGGGGCTGCGACTCCTTCCAGCTCCGACTCACAGCCCTGGCTGCACCGTCAGCGCACCGGGCTCAGCGTTCTCTTGTATTTTGGAGGTTTCTTTACAGATTGGCAGCAGCCGGGGATATTTAGCAGCTGTGTATTGGTGGCACAATCTGTGTCATGAAAAGATCTTTGGGGTACAGAGGTGAATAAGTGGGGTTATTTTGTACCTCAAAAATGTTTCTTGTTTCTTTGTACCTGTAAAAAGATGTTCAAATCGATAAGGCTGAAGAAGTCGGTAACAATCATAACACCTCTGTTTTGCAGGAACTTCACTATCATAAAATTACACCCTAGACAGGAATATGTTCTGTTGGTTTGTTTTTTGTTATGAGTCCTTGCAACCTGCTCTCCAGCTGGAAGTGGGAAATGCAAAGGCATTAAAATGATAGATTTGCTAAATATGTTGCAAAGGTCTGTATTACTGGCTTTCCCTGAAGCGGGGAAAATACATCCTGTTTAATTGTTGTTTGCATTTGAAATTCGCTGTGAAATGGATTAAGCAGTGTGGGCTTCTTTTTGTGGGTCTGCCCTTGGAAGGAGAGCGCCTTTAGGAAAAGGCTTTTCTGGAGGGGACAGAGAATTTAATTGCTGATGGCTATAAAAGCGCGCCCTGTTTGGGTGGCCTGAAAACAAAACCCGTGAAAATCCATGACTGAAAAATAAGACTTTCTCCTAATGATCAGGGCTGGTGTGTCTACTGATTCGCCCATGAATAACAGCTCGTTCCTTACTCGTGGCTGAGGACCCTTGAATTGTTTCCCAAAGCCTAAGGCAGCGGGAAGGGCTGGGGTTGTCAGATCACTGCAAATCAAATAAAAGAGAGCGGTTTGGAGTTGTCTCATTCCCTCTATCTTTTCCCAAGAAAGAGGGGTGGAAGAATGGTAGAATTTGTTACATTGAAGGTCGGTGGTAATCCAAAGCTGCAGAGTGAGCTCGGTGCCCGTGGAAGGGGAACTGCGCTCTCAAGTGGAAATACTTGGTGTCTCGTTGCCTGTGGGACAGAAAGGGACATCAAGAGTCAACCAAACGACTTTCTCACCTTCAGAGATGAGGCTCTGGAGGTCACGGTTAATTAAGGGTAGTTGTGGAAGTGTGCCTTACTGAGCAACATGCTGCGTCTGGCTCGGGGCCTAAATATCTCCAAAGTTTGGGGTTGGTTTAAGTGCTTTTTGGTTATTAGCTGGATGTCACTCTTCCAAGCGCCTCTTGCCCTCTCCGGAGGGGTTTGCTGCTGCCTCCTGCGTTGGGCCGAGGGGACCGGCAGCCCTCAGGACAGGGACTTTCTCAGGTGCGGAGGTTAAACCCTGTCGGTGCTGCTTAAAAACTGCTCTGGTGTTACTGTGGCGGTCACGATGTGAAATCTGGTGGCTTAGGGGAGCCTAAGATTTGCATTCCTCGTAACTACGGGGGATTTTGGGGAGCCTGGGTGGTACAATCCCCTTCCTGCTCCCAGATTCCTGTCACTGACCCTGCAGTGGGTGATTGGAAGAACTGATGCCCGCAGCGGCTGAGGGTCGGCATGATCCCGTCATTGCTGGAGCTCGTGAGCCGAGGAATGGGAGCGTGGCCTGTTTCCATCGTGGCTTGTGAGAGAAATAATGCGGTTTGATATAGTTGCGGTGTGGAAATGGTGATTCCTCTTTACACGTGTGCTTACAGGGTGCACGCAGGTGTTTCTTAATGCCTGCGAAGCTTTATGAGATTGGTTAATGAGCGTTGCTTTGCTGTGCAAGTGCAAAGTGTTATTTTCATGGAGAAACAAACTCAGATGTTCCCTTTATTTTTCTTTTCTTAAAGGCAGAATGACTATTTTAAAGCTTTCCTTGCAGGCAGAATAACATCTGCTTTTGAGGATTGTTTCTTTCCCTGCAGGGTGGAAAAATCTACAGCCTCGCTAAGGCCGCAGAGGAAGAAAACTCATCAGTTTTCAAGAGCAAACTGCAGTTTGGAGGGGGGTGGAGGTCTGCCAGAGCGCCTTTTAGCCCCTCGTCGGGCACATTTCTTTTCCCTCGGGGCTGAGATTTAACATAGCCTTTTCATTTGGATGGGTTTTGGTTGTATGAATTAATGGGTGTTTCAATGGGAACCACAAGACCTAATTTCTGAGTCTCCCTCCTAAGAATTGTTGAGGGACAGAAGCGGGACAGGGAGGTTACCCGAGTGAAATGCTGAAGGCTTTTAAGGATGGAATGAGGAATGGCCGGGCTTGTTCTGGTCACACACTATGACAATAAAAGGCCACAAGTTCCCTGTGGAGGTAAAGAACCGACAATTTGAGAGAGCGTTAAGGGATTTGCCTCATCGAAAGGTGTCCTGGTTTGAGAGACACAGGACTAATTTCTCTTCTAATGCTTGGGAAAACTGCACTTTCAGAAGACTCCAGTGTCTGAATTTGTGAAAATATTTACTTTACAGCCAGCTATGGTGTGTGGGTCTCAAGGTCTCAGCGTTTTCGAGCTAGCCAGGTGCAGGGATGAGGAGGAGCGAGACGCGGGCACTTGACCCAAGCTGGCCAACAGGATTATTTCATACCATCAACGTCACACTCATTATAAATTAGAAAGTTTGCTGCGAAGTGCTCTCTCTCTCTCCCTTGATGGCTGCCATCCTGAGAACTTCGTGCCCTGGTGCTGGCGCCCTGAGGCCTTCCCTTCCTCCTGAAGCCGTAGCGCTCGCAGTGTCCCACATTAGCTGTCCACTGCTGGGAGTGCACAGCTTCCTACTGATAGAATTGGCTGAGTATAATCTTTGCATATTCTGTACTGGTGTCGGGATCAATATCAGTTCTTTAGTGCTGTTAATGTTAATTATCTAATCTTATTCTATTAAATCTGTTTATACTTCAGCTCTCGGGTTTTCTTGTTTTTCCCGATTTCCCTTTCCCAGGTGGGGAGGGGTCATCGGGTGATAGAATGATTGTCTAAATGACAACAAATTGTTATGGGTCTCTCAAACCATAACAAATTTGGCGCCCAACGTGGTATTGTAACAAGTTTGGCACTCAGTGTGATATTTTGCGCTTAATTTAAATAGTGCTGTGAGAACTATAAGTTTTAATTGGAGAATTCTGAAGGGTTGAAGTTTTAAACAGATTTGATTGGATTCATTAAAAAGTCACTATGACTCTGTTGGAATGGTTTCAAAGGAACCTGGTCAGAGTTCTCCGCTATCTTTGTATAAACTTAGGTCAGGAGCTATCAGAGCTGTGGGGGAGGTCATTGCTGTTTCTCTCTCCTTTAAGGCAGCTTATCGTTTCTCAGTTTGGATTCAAAAACATTGCCTTGTTATTTTGTGTGGCGGTATTTTGCTACGTTATCGGGTCGTTTGTAATCTTTCCGTTATTTGTCACCTATGTAATGACATCTCGAGAATCACAGCGGTCAGACCCACCTCTGGACGGTGGGAGTCCTTTGCTGACCATTGTGCATAATTATACCTTGGGTTATGTTACGGGCCATTTAGCAAAGGAGGGGATGTCTCTTGAGAATTTGTAGGTACTGATGTCATCAATAGTAACAGTTTTTGAGAGTTTGGAATACCCTTGGAATATTTTGATTGTTGTGCTTGGGTTGTTAAGTTTTGAGGGTTTGATCTGTTTTATTGTCTGGATCTGCAGTAGAGGGAAACGTCCGGCAGAGACCGCGCCGGCTCCTACCGGCCACAGCCGCTGCCGGCCTCTATGGCAGGCAGTGATCCCATCCAGACTCTGCAGGCTGAGATCCTGCTGGCTCCTACGACAGTCCCCACCGACCCCCCCTGCTGTACACCGTACCGGCACAGACCCCGCCAGCCCCCCCGACGGACATCGCGCCTGCACGGCCCCCGCGACATACCTCATCCCTGCGCAGCCCCTGCTGGCCCTGTGACAGACACTGATCCCATCCAGACCCCACCGCCTCCCACGACAGCACCCGCAGCTGCAACAAGGACCAGACCTACTCTGACCGTGGTGATGGCTGATGCAGCTGAGCTACAGACACAGTCGGTGCCGGTATCAGTCAACCCTGTACATTAGAGGAAACGTGCAGTAGGGCCAGACAGCAATGGGCAACCAGGGACATCATACAACGAAGTGACAGAGGAGACTACTCGATCATTAACCCTTAGTGAGGTGCATGACATACGTAAGGATTATGGCCGTCAGGAAGGCGAGCAAGTGATTCCTTGGCTACTCCGATGCTGGGATACTAGAGCTGATAGTTTGAACTGACATGGTAGAGAAGCCAAGCGGCTGGGACCATTAGCTAGAGATTCGGGTATTGACAGGGCTCTTGGAGGACCGCCAGAATCCCTCACCCTCTGGAGGCGACTCCTGTTAAGTGTGAGGAGCAGGTATCCCTATAAGGACGCTATCCCATACTGCCCATCCAAGTGGACAACTATTGAGAGAGGTGTTCAGAATCTGAGGGAAATAGCTGTGAGAGAGATGATTTTTACTGATTTGGACAACCTGCAGGCATCATTAAATCCAGATGGACTCAAAATTACTGGACCCATTTGGCGCAAGTGGGTACTGAGTGCACCGGCAGCGTACGCTCATGTATTGGCATTCTTTCGTTGGAAAGAGGATGAGGCACTGACGGTGGGTGATGTGGATACTGACATGCAGCATTATGCACATAATCTTTTTTCTACCCCACAGGATGGTGTCTCGGCATTGGACAGGTTACGTGACTGGGCCGGTGTTTCAGCGTTGGACAAGTCGTGTGACCAGGCTGGTGTCTCAGTTAAGGAAAAACGTTTTCCTAAAAGAACTGTTCAAGGGAAACGATGCACACCGCGACGTGTTCTGTGGGCTACTTTGCGTGATTGGGGGGAAAACATGAAGCAGTGGGATGGAAAACCTACTTCAGCATTACAGACACGCGTACGTGACTTGCGGAGTAAAACACCCCCAAGGAGGGATTCTTTCAGAAGACATGCTGCTCCAGTTTCCAGTGGACAGTCCCCCAGACAGCACAGATGGGCTTCAGAACCTGATTTACAACATGTGGATGTCAGGGATGGCACTGAGGGACCCTCTAGTCGAAAGTAGAGGTGTCCTGCCTCCGGCCAGGAGGAGGAGGGGGATAATCGAGTTTATTGGACTGTGTGGATTCGATGGCCTGGCACATCAGAACCACAAAAGTATAGGGCCTTGGTGGACACTGGTGCACAGTGCACCATAATGCCGTCAAATCATAGAGGGGCAGAACCCATCACGATTGTTGGAGTGATGGGGGGATCTCAAGAGCTGACTGTATTGGAGGCCGAAGTGAGCCTAACTGGGAATAAATGGGAAGAGTTCCCCATTGTGACTGGTCCAGGTGCTCCATGCATTCTTGGCATTGATTACTTCAGGAGAGGGTATTTTAAGGACCTGAGGGGGTACTGGTGGGCGTTTGGTGTAGCGGCGGTGGAGATGGAGGAAGTTATCCAACTGTCTACTTTGCCTGGGCTGTCAGAGGACCCTTCTATTGTGGGGTTATTGAGGGTTGAGGAACAAAAGGTGCCCGTTGCTATTACAACGGTGCATAGGCGACAATATCGCACTAATCGAGATTCTTTGCTCCCTATCCAGAAGTTGATCCGTCAGCTGGAAAGCCAAGGGGGGATCAGTAGGACTCGTTCACCCTTTAACAGTCCCATATGGCCAGTGCGAAAGCCTAATGGGGAATGGAGACTGACGGTAGACTATCGTGGCCTGAATGAAGTCACACCACCATTGAGTGCTGCCGTCCCAGATATGTTAGAACTTCATTATGAGCTGGAGTCAAAGGAAGCTGAGTGGTATGCTACAATGGACATTGCTAATGCCTTTTTCTCTATTCCTTTAGCGGCAGAGTGCAGGCCAGTTTGCTTTCACCTGGAGGGGCGTACAGTACACCTGGAATCAACTGCCCCAGGGGTGGAAACACAGCCCTACTGTTTGCCATGGACTGCACTGGACTTCCAGACTGCACTGGAGAAGGGTGGAGCTCCAGAACACCTGCAATACATTGACGACATCATTGTATGGGGTAATACAGCAGAAGAAGTTTTTGAGAAAGGGGAGAAGGTCATCCAAATCCTTCTGGAAGCTGGTTTTGCCATCAAACGAGGTAAGGTCAAGGGGCCTGCGCGAGAAATCCAGTTTTTAGGAATTAAGTGGCAAGACGGGCGTCGTCAGATCCCAATGGACGTGATTAATAAAATAACAGCTATGTCACCACCTACTAACAAAAAGGAAACACAAACCTTCTTAGGCGTTGTGGGTTTCTGGAGAATGCATATTCCTGGTTACAGTCAGATTGTGAGCCCTCTCTATGAAGTGACGAGGAAGAAGAATGATTTTAAATGGGGCCCTGAGCAGCAATCAGCCTTTGAACAAATTAAACGGGAAATTGTCCATGCAGTAGCCCTTGGGCCAGTTCGGACTGGACCAGATGTAAAAAATGTGCTCTACACTGCAGCGGGGGAGAACGGCCCTACCTGGAGTCTCTGGCAAAGGGCACCTGGAGAGACTCGAGGCCGACCCCGTGGGTTTTGGAGCCGAGCATATAGAGGATCCGAGGCTCGGTATACCACTACTGAGAAAGAGATATTGGCAGCATATGAAGGAGTTGGAGCTGCTTCGGAGGTAATTGGTACTGAAGCACAGCTCCTCCCGGCGCCTCGGTTGCCAGTGTTGAACTGGATGTTTAAAGGGAAGGCTCCTTCCACACATCACGCCACTGATGCGACGTGGAGTAAATGGATCGCACTAATTACTCAGCGAGCTCGAATAGGGAACCCTAATCGTCCAGGAATTTTGGAGGTGATCACGGATTGGCCGCAAGGCACAGATTTTGGCGGGTCCCCAGAGGAGAGGGTGGTGCGTGCTGAGGAAGCCCCACCATATAATCAATTATCAGCAAATGAAAGGCAATATGCGCTATTCACAGATGGATCTTGTCATATTGTAGGAAACCAGTGAAGGTGGAAAGCTGCTGTATGGAGTCCCACTCGACGAGTTGCAGAAGCGGCTGAGGGAGTGGGTGAGTCGAGTCAGTTTGCAGAAGTGAAAGCCATCCAGTTGGCTTTAAATATTGCCGAGCGAGAAAAGTGGCCGGTGCTTTATCTTTATACTGACTCATGGATGGTGGCACATGCCTTGTGGGGATGGTTAAAGGAGTGGAAAAAGAGTAACTGGCAGCGCAGAGGTAAACCCATTTGGGCTGCTGATTTGTGGCAAGATATTGCTGCCCGATTAGAAAAGTTGTCTGTTAAGGTATGCCATGTAGATGCCCATGTACCCAAGAGTCGGGCCACTGAGGAACAACAAATCAACCAGCAGGTGGATCAGGCTGCTAAAATTAAAGTGTCCCAAGTAGACTTGGATTGGCAATGTAATAGTGAATTGTTTTTAGCTCAGTGGGCCCATGACACTTCAGGTCATCAAGGAAGAGATGCGACATACAGATGGGCTCGTGACCGAGGGGTGGATTTGACTATGGATAATATATCACAGGTTATTTATGAATGTGAAACATGTGCTGAAATTAAGCAAGCTAAACGGTCAAAACCTTTATGGTACGGGGAACAGTGGCTGAAATATAAGTATGGAGAGGCCTGGCAAAGTGACTATATTTCCCTTCCACGAACCCGCCAGGGCAAGTGCTATGTGCTTACAATGGTGGAAGCAACCACCAGATGGCTGGAAACTTATGCTGTGTCTCATGCCACTGCCCGTAGCACTATTTTAGGCCTGGAAAGACAAATGTTGTGGCGACATGGTACTCCAGAGAGAATTGAGTCAGACAATGGGACTCACTTCCGAAATAATCTCATAGATGCCTGGGCTAAAGAACATGGTATTGAATGGATATATCATATCCCCTACCACGCACCAGCTGCTGGGAAGGTCGAACGATGCGATGGATTACTGGAGACTACCTTGAAAGCAATGACTGCTGGAACATTTAAAAAGTGGGATGAGCATTTACCGAAAGCCACCTGGTTAGTCAACACCAGGGGAACTGTCAGCTGAGCTGGTCCGGCTCAGTCAGAGCTTTTACCTACTGTAGAAGGGGACAAGGTCCCTGTGGTGCATGTAAAGAATATGTTGGGGAAAACAGTCTGGGTTACCCCGGCCTCAGGTAAAGGCAGGCCCACTCGTGGGGTTGCTTTTGCTGAAGGACCAGGGCATACCTGGTGGGTGATGCAGGAAAATGGAGAAGTTCGATGTACCCGTTAGGAGATTTGATTTGGGGCGAGAATCCTTAATTTTAAAATGTGTGGTGTTAATTGTCACATAACACTAACAGTGTTCAATAAGTGTTTTTCAGGATAACATGGTGGTAATGAAACCGGTAATGAAACTCCATCGAATGGCGTCCAGCGACAGGGAACATGCTAGCCGTGAGCACAACACGTTATATTGCTGCGCCCAACTCTACACGTCTGTTGTCCTGTATGGAGGCCCGGTCCCGATCTGACAACTGAGACGATGCCACATCACTGGTTCTTACCCTAAAAGACTATTGTGATAGATGGAACTCCTAGTTTTCAACTAAAAAACTTAATAGACCTTTTAGAGGAATAGTTTATAGCTTTAGAGGATTATATATTTGTGTGTATATATATGAGAGGACTAATACAACAGTAATTTGAGTGTGTCATATATATGGTATGAAATAAGGGGTGGAATGTCCTGGTTTGAGAGACACAGGACTAATTTCTCTTCTAACACTTGGGAAAACTGCACTTTCAGAAGACTCCAGTGTCTGAATTTGTGAAAATATTTACTTTACAGCCAGCTATGGTGTGTGGGTCTCAAGGTCTCAGTGTTTTCGAGCTCGCCAGGTGCAGGGATGAGGAGGAGCGAGACCCGGGCACTTGACCCAAGCTGGCCAACAGGATTATTTCATACCATCAACATCACACTCATTATAAATTAGAAAGTTTGCTGCGAAGTGCTCTCTCTCTCTCCCTTGATGGCTGCCATCCTGAGAACTTCGTGCCCTGGTGCCGGAGCCCTGAGGCCTTCCCTTCCTCCTGAAGCCGTAGCGCTTGCAGTGTCCCACATTTGCTGCCCACTGCTGGGAGTGCACAGCTTCCTACTGATAGAATTGGCTGAGTATAATCTTTGCATATTCTGTATTGGTGTCGGGATCAATATCAGTTCTTTAGTGCTGTTAATGTTAATTATCTAATCTTATTTTATTAAATCTGTTTGTACTTCAGCTCTCGGGTTTTCTTGTTTTTCCCGATTTCCCTTTCCCAGGTGGGGAGGGGTCATCGGGTGATAGAATGATTGTCTAAATGACAACAGATTGTTATGGGTCTCTCAAACCATAACACTCCTGAAGACACCATTGCAAACTGAAATTAACATCACCGTGCACCAGTTATTCTTTATGTTGTCTCTATTTTTTCAGTCTTTCCCTGTCTGTTTTGTGCTGGGGTTTTGTCTTTCTGGTGGCCAGAAATGGCCTTGTCATTACAATTCTCAGAGAAGGACTGGCAGTGTAACGTGCTCTTGTTGTTGTTTCCCCAGCATCATCTTTTTGCCACTCCAGCATCTTTTTGGTGGAAAGAACTGACCTGGAAGCACTGATTGTTGTGGAAAGGTAAACTTGTAGTGTGACTGTTTGGTGGTATTGTCTCTTGTGTAACTCTGCTTTTCACATGGCTTGTCTCAGCTAGTGAATGCTTTAAGTGAAATGCTACTTTGCTTATGTTTCCAAATTGATGTACTGAAGGTGTTGGGTTGGAATGTGTTTTTCTGCACAACCTAGAGTTTTGGGGAAAAGAGCAACAAGCTTTAAGATTTTGATCCTTGCGTGTCACAAAGTGGCAATGTGCCTTTGAAAAACTGTTCTATGGGATTCTAATAAAAGAAGCAGCAACTTGGAACTTGGTGTTATTTTAATCAGTCTTTAATCAGTCTTACCCCGGCAGAAAACACTCATTCCCTCCAAGAAGCAGCAGAGGTTTCTAGTATGAGCCGGGCCTCTGCTTCCCAGCATGAAAAAAGTCAAGGTGGTGAAGATACGGCGGCCTTGTGGAAGGAAAGGGAAAGGTAGTGGAAGCAGAGGAGCCGCAGCAAGGCAGCGGGGCTGCGTCTGGGGGCCTCTTCCCGCTCTTGCCCTCGGCATCCCGTCGGGGCGGGAAGAGGCGGACGCCTCCAGCGGCGCCTGTGCTGTCGGCACCGGTGACTCGGGGCCCGATGCTCCTGGCTGCCGCCGTCAGTGCCACCGGCCCCGAGCTCGCTGGCGGGAGCAGTCGGGGCAGGAAAAGGCTTCTGCGTTGCTCCTCTTGCGCAGACGTGGCTGTGCTACTTACCCGCCCCGACGGGGGCTCCCCCGGCCGGGGGCTGCCCCTCCTGCCGCTGCCTGTGCCGCTGCGCTGCGCTGCGGGGGCTGCTCTGGGCGGCCCCTCGGGCTCCTTTCGCTCCGCATCGGGCAACCTGCGGCGCTCGGTGACTCCCGGGCGCAGCCCCACAGGGCTCTGCCCGCCCCGCGGTGGCCCCACCGCCCTCCCAGCGGGGGAGAGGGCGGGTACGGACGGGACGGTGTGTGCGGCACAGAGCCCGTGCGGCGGGGCCCGGGGCAGGCAGGAGGGTCCGGCCGTGCCCCCCGCCGGCTGACCCGCCAAAGGGGGATGGCCGCCGGGACGGAGCCGGCCCCAGCCCAGCCCCGGGGCTGCCCCGACGCCCGGACAGCGGGGACCCGAGGGACACCGAGCGGCTGCCCCGGACCGGCCGGGACCTCGGGGCAGCGCAGGAGGGGAGCGCCCCGCGGCCGCCTCCCGGGGCGGCTCGGCCCCTCCGCCCGCCGCTCCTCTGCCCGCCCTGCGCCAGCCCGGCCCCGCCGCCGCGCTCGGGGACGGCCCTGACCGGCCGAGAGGGGCCGCGAGATGACGAGCCGATCCGAGCGGGGCCGAGTGTTGCCGAGCGGGGCCGAGCGGCAGCCGGTACCTCTCGCCACAGCCGCTGGCGAGACCTGGGCGTTGCCCGGGCAACGGCGGGAGGCTCAAACGCGCCGCAGCGGAGGGAGCGGCCGGTGGCCGAGGGAGCCGCTCCGGGGCCGGCCCGCTCCGCGGCGGAGAGCAGCGCAGCGTGAGGGGGGAGCAGGGGGACGGTGCGCTCGGCCTGGCGGCAGAGCCGGGGGGGAAGGAGAAAGGCTGAGGAGCAGCCGGGAGCGTGAGCGAGAGAGAGAGGGGCCGCTGGAGCCGCGCTCTG
Source organism: Vanellus vanellus (assembly GCF_965231255.1). Lineage (NCBI taxonomy): Eukaryota > Metazoa > Chordata > Aves > Charadriiformes > Charadriidae > Vanellus > Vanellus vanellus. The sequence goes on from NW_028126614.1 coordinate 1,202,927, forward strand.
CCCTCCCGGAGACGGGGACGGGAACGGAGGACCGGATCTGCCGGTGACATGCGGAAACGAAACTCCAGAGACTCCACAACCGGGAAGGTTGTAAAGTGGGTATATTTATTCAGCGCTGGGCAGCACGGGGGGTCGCCCCACCACAATCGTGTGCGCCCAATGCAGCGGCCTTCTCAAATATATATAGTTCTTAATTACATAATCATAAGATTTCCCAATACGCCTATACATATGCATAACCTGTCCCCACTTCGTATTAAAATTAGCTCTAAGAAGTCATTTCCATAAACTCCTCCCAACTGCGCTTGCGCAATGCCTCCTGGTGGTGGTCGCTGAGGGTCGTGACCACGAAGGCTGATGATTCCTCTTCATCACTGCAAGTAACTCTTTGTCCTTGCGCAGACTCAGTTCTTCTTTGGTCTTTGTCCAGACCGCAGGGTTGGTTTCAGCCGCTTTTCAAGGCATACTCTTATTCGTTATCAGGAGCTGTCCTTGGCAATCTCAAGACTTCTTGCTTCGTCCATGTTTATCAGGCCTCTCCTTTAGGTTATGAATCACTACTAGTCAATCAGTGCACAATGTGTTATTGTCTCTATCGCATACCCCTGACTCACTGGGCAGACCCTCCTCTTGGGGAAGTCTGCTGCCCCCCTGGGCCCGGGTTAAGGACGTCACTAGGAAACTTCCCGGCCTGGTGCGGCCCTCGGACTATTGCCCAGCGCTGCTCTTCCCTGTGGGTGGCCACGAAGCCACAATGCGTAGTCCGAGGGCGATCCGGAGAGACTTCAGGGCCTTGGGATGGGTGGTAAGGGAATCTGGAGCGCTGGCTATTTTTCCTCTCTCCTTCCAGTTATGCACAGCGACACTGGAAGGAACAGATGGACCTTGTCTCTTAATACCTGGCTCCGTGGCTGCTGTCACCACCACAATTTTCGTTTTTTTGCACAAATAGGGCGGCCTCCATGGTGCCAGGCCTGCTGGGGTCAGATGGGATTGAGCTTTCTGAAAGGGGGAAGAGGGTCTTTGCTCAGGAGCCAGTGGGGCTCATTGGCAGAGCTTTAAACTAGACTTGAAGGGGTCAGGGATAGGATCAGGCTTGAAGGGGTCAGGGATAGGATCAGGCTTGCCCATGACAAGCTGCGGGAACATGCTAAGGTCAGGGGGACAGGGCGCCAGCGAGGACCCTCAGCCTGTTGGTCTGAGACGTGCTGGGTGCAGCACACTCGGAGTCTTATGGAGATGAGCCAGGGGCTTCTGACGGAACAGAAGCCAACAGGAAAACATCAGTGAAATCACAGTGTCATAGAATCATTTGGGTTGGAAGGGACCTTTAGAGGTTGTTGAGTCCAACCCCCTGCAATGAGCAGGGATGGGGCATCTGGGAAGATTATGGTTTTTGATGATGAGGGTGGGGAGACACTGGCCCAGGTTGCCCAAAGAGGTGGGAGATGGCCCATACCTGGAAACATTCCAGGTCAGGTTGGATGGGGCTCTGAGCAACCAGATCCAATTGAAGATGACCCAGATCATTCTATGATTAAGTACCGCTTGGAAGAAACATACAAAGGAAAACTGAGTTAGAAGCAGGTTAGGCTGATTCACACAGAGACTGGAGACGCAAAGAGTAAGGAAGACCCTCCCATTGAGTCACGAGGTTCAGAGTGGATCCCCTTGCCTTCTAAACTCCTTATGGAGCCCCGGTCTCAGACTTGGAGAACAGCTTATGTCTAACGGAATTATCTATACAATGTTTGCAATAATATTGAGTAGCTGCACGGATTAGTAATGTCTCATTAGTACTAATTCAGCACGCTCTCAGTCACTTACTGAGGATCTGCCGCAGCTAAGGCATCTCTCCGCCGTGGGTGAGGAAGGCTCTCAGTCTCAGGTAAGGAATCTCTAACCTTGAGAGTCGCCCCTGCCCACGGGGAGAGTCGCCTGGCGTGCAGTCCAGCTGCCATTCAGGGAGAGGTCAAATTGGGCTCCTCCTGACGGTGATATTTATCGAGGGGAGTAGTTGGCTGCTAGGCGATAGCACAGGCGAGAGAGATGTCTTTTGTTTAGCTCGGGTATCTCGTTCTGTACTTTGGTTATCTTGCATTTTTAGGGTTTGAAACCACCTTTAGTTCTTAAAGCAAGCAAACAAATGAAGTTCTCCTGTACAATAGAATTTTACATTGTGTAACAGTTCTTTGGTTCCTTTTCTGGGTGAAACCCAGAGGATGGAACATTGTCCAAGGAGAAAAATCATCTCATGTATCTTCCCTGGAGGAGTCTGGGGTTGCTACCCGGGATCACAGGGCCCTAAAGCATTGGAGAAAACTTTGCGGGACACGCCTGGGAGGAGTTCTGGGTAGATCCCGCAGGATGGACCACTGTCAAGAGAGAAAAATCATCTTGGGTATCTTCCCTGGAGGAGTCTGGGGTTGCTACCCGGGATCACAGGGCCCTAAACCCCAGGACGAAAGCACTCAGGAAGAGAGCTGGGAGGAGTCTCGGGTGCATCCCGCAGGATGGACAATAGTCCAAGGAGAAAAATCAACTTGGGAATCTTCCACGGAGGAGTCTGGGGTTGCTACCTGGGATCACAGGGCCCTAAAGCACTGGAGAAAACTCTGCGTGAGACGCCTGGGAGGAGATCTGGGTAGATGCCGCAGGATGGACCACTGTCAAGAGAGAAAAATCATCATCATTCCCTGGAGGAGTCTGGGGTTGCTATCCGGGATGACAGAACGCTAAACCGTGAGAAAAAAGACTCAGGGACATAGCTGCGACAAGTCTCGGATGCATCCCAGAGGATGGAGGGACCCAAACCACAGGAAAAGTGTCTGCGGGAGACGCCTGGGAGGAATCTCACATGCATCCCAGAAGATGGAGCTTTGTCCAAGGAGAAAAATCATCTCGGGTATCTTCCCTGGAGGAGTCTGGGGTTGCTACCCGGGATTACAGGGACCCAAACCACAAGAAAAATGTCTGCCGGAGACGCCTGGGAGGAATCTCAGATGCATCCCAGAAGATGGAGCATTGTCCAAGGAGAAAAGTCATCTCGGCTATCTTCCCTGGAGGAGTCTGGGGTTGCTACCCGGGATCACAGGGCCCGAAAACACCGGAATAAAAACTCAGGGACATACCTGCAAGGAGTCTCGGATGCTTCCCAGAGGATGGAGCATTGTCCAAGCAGAAAAATTATCTCGGGTATCTTCCTTGAAGGAGTCTGGGGTTGCTACCCGGGATCACAGGGCCCTAAAGCACTGGAGAAAACTCTGCGGGAGATGCCTGCAAGGAATTCTGGGTAGATCCCGCAGGATGGACCACTGTCAAGAGAGAAAAATCATATTGGGTGTCTTCCCTGGAGGAGTCTGGGGTTGCTACTTGGGATGACAGAACCATAAACCGTGAGAAAAAAGACTCAGGGACATAGCTGCGACAAGTCTCGGGTGCATCCCAGAGCATGGAGCATTGTCCAAGGAGAAAAATCATCCCGGATATCTTTCCTGGAGGAGTCTGGGGTTGCTACCCGGGATTAAAGGGACCCAAACCACAGGAAAAATGTCTGCGGGAGACGCCTGGGAGGAATCTCAGATGCATCCCAGAAGATGGAGCTTTGTCCAAGGAGAAAAATCATCTCGGGTATCTTCCCTGGAGGAGTCTGGGGTTGCTACCCGGGATTACAGGGACCCAAACCACAAGAAAAATGTCTGCGGGAGACGCCTGGGAGGAATCTCAGATGCATCCCAGAAGATGGAGCATTGTCCAAGGAGAAAAGTCATCTCGGCTATCTTCCCTGGAGGAGTCTGGGGTTGCTACCCGGGATCACAGGGCCCGAAAACACCGGAATAAAAACTCAGGGACATACCTGCAAGGAGTCTCGGATGCTTCCCAGAGGATGGAGCATTGTCCAAGCAGAAAAATCATCTCGGTTATCTTCGCTGGAGGAGTCTGGGGTTGCTACCCGGGATCACAGGGCCCCAAAACAACGGAGAAAACTCTGCGGGAGACTCCTGGGAGGAGTTCTGGATAGATCCCGCAGGATGGACCACTGTCAAGAGAGAAAAATCATATTGGGTGTCTTCCCTGGAGGAGTCTGGGGTTGCTACCTGGGATGACAGAACCATAAACCGTGAGAAAAAAGACTCAGGGACATAGCTGCGACAAGTCTCGGGTGCATCCCAGAGCATGGAGCATTGTCCAAGGAGAAAAATCATCCCGGATATCTTCCCTGGAGGAGTCTGGGGTTGCTACCTGGGATTAAAGGGACCCAAACCACAGGAAAAATGTCTGCGGGAGAGGCCTGGGAGGAATCTCAGATGCATCCCAGAATATGGAGCATTGTCCAAGGAGAAAAATCATCTCGGGTATCTTCCCTGGAGGAGTCTGGGGATGCTACCCGGGATTACAGGGACCCAAACCACGGGAAAAATGTCTGTGGGAGATGCCTGGGAGGAATCTCATATGCATCCCAGAAGATGGAGCTTTGTCCAAGGAGAAAAATCATCTCGGGTATCTTCCCTGGAGGAGTCTGGGGTTGCTACCCGGGATCACAGGGCCCCAAAACACCGGAGAAAACTCTGCGGGAGACGCCTGGGAGGAATTCTGGGTAGATCCCGCAGGATGGACCACTGTCAAGAGAGAAAAATCATATTGGGTGTCTTCCCTGGAGGAGTCTGGGGTTGCTACCTGGGATGACAGAACCATAAACCGTGAGAAAAAAACTCAGGGACATAGCTGCGACAAGTCTCGGGTGCATCCCAGAGCATGGAGCATTGTCCAAGGAGAAAAATCATCCCGGATATCTTTCCTGGAGGAGTCTGGGGTTGCTACCTGGGATTAAAGGGACCCAAACCACAGGAAAAATGTCTGTGGGAGATGCCTGGGAGGAATCTCATATGCATCCCAGAAGATGGAGCTTTGTCCAAGGAGAAAAATCATCTCGGGTATCTTCCCTGGAGGAGTCTGGGGTTGGTACCCGGGATTACAGGGACCAAAACCACAGGAAAAATGTCTGCGGGAGACGCCTGGGAGGAATCTCAGATGCATCCCAGAAGATGGAGCATTGTCCAAGGAGAAAAATCATCTCGGTTATCTTCCCTGGAGGAGTCTGGGGTTGCTACCCGGGATCACAGGGCCCCAAAACATCGGAGAAAACTCTGCGGGAGACTCCTGGGAGGAGTTCTGGATAGATCCCGCAGTATGGACCACTGTCAAGAGAGAAAAATCATCTTGGGTGTCTTCCCTGGAGGAGTCTGGGGTTGCTACCCGGGATCAGAGGGCCCGAAAATACTGGAATAAACACTCAGGGACATACCTGCAAGGAGTCTCGGATGCTTCCAAGAGGATGTAGCATTGTCCAAGGAGAAAAATCATCTCGGGTATCTTCCCTGGAGGAGTCTGGTGTTGCTAACCGGGTTTACAGGGACCCAAACCACAGGAAAAATGTCTGCGGGAGACGCATGGGAGGAATCTCAGATGCATCCCAGAAGATGGAGCATTGTCCAAGGAGAAAAATCATCTCGGGTATCTTCCCTGGAGGAGTCTGGGGTTGCTACCCGGGATCACAGGGCCCGAAAACACCGGAATAAAAACTCAGGGACATACCTGCAAGGAGTCTCGGATGCTTCCCAGAGGATGGAGCATTGTCCAAGCAGAAAAATTATCTCGGGTATCTTCCTTGGAGGAGTCTGGGGTTGCTACCCGGGATCAGAGGGTCCTAAAGCACTGGAGAAAACTCTGCGGGAGATGCCTGGGAGGAATTCTGGGTAGATCCCGCAGGATGGACCACTGTCAAGAGAGAAAAATCATATTGGGTGTCTTCCCTGGAGGAGTCTGGGGTTGGTACCTGGGATGACAGAACCATAAACCGTGAGAAAAAAGACTCAGGGACATAGCTGCGACAAGTCTCGGATGCATCCCAGAGGATGGAGCATTGTCCAAGGAGAAAAATCATCCCGGATATCTTTCCTGGAGGAGTCTGGGGTTGCTACCCGGGATTAAAGGGACCCAAACCACAGGAAAAATGTCTGCGGGAGACGCCTGGGAGGAATCTCAGATGCATCCCAGAAGATGGAGCTTTGTCCCAGCAGAAATATCATCTCGGGTATCTTCCCTGGAGGAGTCTGGGGTTGCTACCCGGGATCAGAGGGCCCGAATACACTGGAATAAACACTCATGGACATACCTGCAAGGAGTCTCGGATGCTTCCCAGAGGATGTAGCATTGTCCAATGAGAAAAATCATATCGGGTATCTTCCCTGGAGGAGTCTGGGGTTGCTACCCGGGATTACAGGGACCCAAACCACAGGAAAAATGTCTGCGGGAGACGCCTGGGAGGAATCTCAGATGCATCCCAGAAGATGCAGCTTTGTCCCAGCAGAAAAATCATCTCGGGTATCTTCCCTGGAGGAGTCTGGGGTTGCTACCTGGGATTACAGGGACCAAAACCACAGGAAAAATGTCTGCGGGAGACGCCTGGGAGGAATCTCAGATGCATCCCAGAAGATGGAGCATTGTCCAAGGAGAAAAATCATCTCGGGTATCTTCCCTGGAGGAGTCTGGGGTTGCTACCCGGGATCACAGGGCCCGAAAACACCGGAATAAAAACTCAGGGACATACCTGCAAGGAGTCTCGGATGCTTCCCAGAGGATGTAGCATTGTCCAAGGAGAAAAATCATCTCGGGTATCTTCCCTGGAGGAGTCTGGGGTTGCTACCCGGGTTTACAGGGACCCAAACCACAGGAAAAATGTCTGCGGGAGATGCCTGGGAGGAATCTCAGATGCATCCCAGAAGATGGAGCATTGTCCAAGGAGAAATATCATCTCTGCTATCTTCCCTGGAGGAGTCTGGGGTTACTACCCGGGATCACAGGGCCCGAAAACACCGGAATAAAAACTCAGGGACATACCTGCAAGGAGTCTCGGATGCTTCCCAGAGGATGGAGCATTGTCCAAGCAGAAAAATTATCTCGGGTATCTTCCTTGGAGGAGTCTGGGGTTGCTACCCAGGATCACAGGGCCCCAAAACACCGGAAGAAACACTCAGGGACATACCTGCAAGGAGTCTCGGATGCTTCCCAGAGGATGGAGCATTGTCCAAGCAGAAAAATTATCTCGGGTATCTTCCTTGGAGGAGTCTGGGGTTGCTACCCGGGATCACAGGGCCCTAAAGCACTGGAGAAAACTCTGCGGGAGACGCCTGGGAGGAATTCTGGGTAGATCCCGCAGGATGGACCACTGTCAAGAGAGAAAAATCATATTGGGTGTCTTCCCTGGAGGAGTCTGGGGTTGCTACCTGGGATGACAGAACCATAAACCGTGAGAAAAAAGACTCAGGGACATAGCTGCGACAAGTCTCGGATGCATCCCAGAGGATGGAGCATTGTCCAAGGAGAAAAATCATCCCGGATATCTTTCCTGGAGGAGTCTGGGGTTGCTACCCGGGATTACAGGGACCCAAACCACCGGAAAAATGTCTGCGGGAGACTACTGGGAGGAGTTCTGGATAGATCCCGCAGTATGGACCACTGTCAAGAGAGAAAAATCATATTGGGTGTCTTCCCTGGAGGAGTCTGGGGTTGCTACCCGGGATCCGAGGGCCCGAAATACCGGAATAAACACTCAGGGACATATCTGCAAGGAGTCTCGGATGACTCCAAGAGGATGTAGCATTGTCCAAGGAGAAAAATCATCTCGGGTATCTTCCCTGGAGGAGTCTGGTGTTGCTAACCGGGTTTACAGGGACCCAAACCACAGCAAAAATGTCTGCGGGAGACGCATGGGAGGAATCTCAGATGCATCCCAGAAGATGGAGCATTGTCCAAGGAGAAAAATCATCTCGGGTATCTTCCCTGGAGGAGTCTGGGGTTGCTACCTGGGATCACAGGGCCCGAAAACACCGGAATAAAAACTCAGGGACATACCTGCAAGGAGTCTCGGATGCTTCCCAGAGGATGGAGCATTGTCCAAGCAGAAAAATTATCTCGGGTATCTTCCCTGGAGGAGTCTGGGGTTGCTACCCGGGATCACAGGGCCCCAAAACACCGGAGAAAACTGTTCGGGAGACACCTGGGAGGAGTTCTGGATAGATCCCGCAGTATGGACCACTGTCAAGAGAGAAAAATCATATTGGGTGTCTTCCCTGGAGGAGTCTGGGGTTGCTACCCGGGATCCGAGGGCCCGAAATACCGGAATAAACACTCAGGGACATATCTGCAAGGAGTCTCGGATGATTCCAAGAGGATGTAGCATTGTCCAAGGAGAAAAATCATCTCGGGTATCTTCCCTGGAGGAGTCTGGGGTTGCTACCCGGGTTTACAGGGACCCAAACCACAGGAAAAATGTCTGCGGGAGACGCCTGGCAGGAATCTCAGATGCATCCCAGAAGATGGAGCATTGTCCAAGGAGAAAAATAATCCCGGATATCTTTCCTGGAGGAGTCTGGGGTTGGTACCCGGGATCACAGGGCCCGAAAACACCGGAATAAAAACTCAGGGACATACCTGCAAGGAGTCTCGGATGCTTCCCAGAGGATGGAGCATTGTCCAAGGAGAAAAATTATCTCGGGTATCTTCCTTGGAGGAGTCTGGGGTTGCTACCCGGGATCAGAGGGCCCTAAAGCACTGGAGAAAACTCTGCGGGAGACGCCTCGGAGGAATTCTGGGTAGATCCCGCAGGATGGACCACTGTCAAGAGAGAAAAATCATATTGGGTGTCTTCCCTGGAGGAGTCTGGGGTTGCTACCTGGGATGACAGAACCATAAACCGTGAGAAAAAAGACTCAGGGACATAGCTGCGACAAGTCTCGGATGCATCCCAGAGGATGGAGCATTGTCCAAGGAGAAAAATAATCCCGGATATCTTTCCTGGAGGAGTCTGGGGTTGGTACCCGGGATTAAAGGGACCCAAACCACAGGAAAAATGTCTGCGGGAGACGCCTGGGAGGAATCTCAGATGCATCCCAGAAGATGGAGCATTGTCCAAGGAGAAAAATTATCTCGGGTATCTTCCCTGGAGGAGTCTGGGGTTGCTACCCGGGATTACAGGGACCCAAACCACAGGAAAAATGTCTGTGGGAGATGCCTGGGAGGAATCTCATATGCATCCCAGAAGATGGAGCTTTGTCCCAGCAGAAAAATCATCTTGGGTATCTTCCCTGGAGGAGTCTGGGGTTGCTACCCGGGATCACAGGGCCCCAAAACACCGGAGAAAACTCTGCGGGAGACTCCTGGGAGGAGTTCTGGATAGATCCCGCAGTATGGACCACTGTCAAAAGAGAAAAATCATATTGGGTGTCCTCCCTGGAAAAGTCTGGGGTTGCTACCCGGGATCAGAGGGCCCGAAAACACTGGAATAAACACTCAGGGACATACCTGCAAGGAGTCTCGGATGCTTCCCAGAGGATGTAGCATTGTCCAAGCAGAAAAATCATCTTGGGTATCTTCCCTGGAGGAGTCTGGGGTTGCTACCCGGGTTTACAGGGACCCAAACCACAGGAAAAATGTCTGCGGGAGACGCCTGGGAGGAATCTCAGATGCATCCCAGAAGATGGAGCATTGTCCCAGGAGAAAAATCATCTCGGGTATCTTCCCTGGAGGAGTCTGGGGTTGCTACCCGGGATCACAGGGCCCCAAAACACCGGAGAAAACTCTGCGGGAGACTCCTGGGAGGAGTTCTGGATAGATCCCGCAGTATGGACCACTGTCAAGAGAGAAAAATGATATTGGGTTTCTTCCCTGGAGGAGTCTGGGGTTGCTACCCGGGATCACAGGGCCCGAAAACACTGGAATAAAAACTCAGGGACATACCTGCAAGGAGTCTCGGATGCTTCCCAGAGGATGGAGCATTGTCCAAGCAGAAAAATTATCTCGGGTATCTTCCTTGGAGGAGTCTGGGGTTGCTACCCGGGATCAGAGGGCCCTAAAGCACTGGAGAAAACTCTGCGGGAGACGCCTGGGAGGAATTCTGGGTAGATCCCGCAGGATGGACCACTGTCAAGAGAGAAAAATCATATTGGGTGTCTTCCCTGGAGGAGTCTGGGGTTGGTACCTGGGATGACAGAACCATAAACCGTGAGAAAAAAGACTCAGGGACATAGCTGCGACAAGTCTCGGATGCATCCCAGAGGATGGAGCATTGTCCAAGGAGAAAAATCATCCCGGATATCTTTCCTGGAGGAGTCTGGGGTTGCTACCCGGGATTAAAGGGACCCAAACCACAGGAAAAATGTCTGCGGGAGACGCCTGGGAGGAATCTCAGATGCATCCCAGAAGATGGAGCTTTGTCCCAGCAGAAATATCATCTCGGGTATCTTCCCTGGAGGAGTCTGGGGTTGCTACCCGGGATCAGAGGGCCCGAATACACTGGAATAAACACTCATGGACATACCTGCAAGGAGTCTCGGATGCTTCCCAGAGGATGGAGCATTGTCCAAGGAGAAAAATCATCTCGGGTATCTTCCCTGGAGGAGTCTGGGATTGCTACCCGGGTTTACAGGGACCCAAACCACAGGAAAAATGTCTGTGGGAGACGCCTGGGAGGAATCTCAGATGCATCCCAGAAGATGGAGCATTGTTCCAGGAGAAAAATCATCTCGGGTATCTTCCCTGGAGGACTCTGGGGTTGCTACCCGGGATCACAGGGCCCCAAAACACCGGAATAAAAACTCAGGGGCATACCTGCAAGGAGTCTCGGATGCTTCCCAGAGGATGGAGCATTGTCCAAGCAGAAAAATTATCTCGGGTATCTTCCTTGGAGGAGTCTGGGGTTGCTACCCGGGATCACAGGGCCCTAAAGCACTGGAGAAAACTCTGCGGGAGACGCCTGGGAGGAATTCTGGGTAGATCCCGCAGGATGGACCACTGTCAAGAGAGAAAAATCATATTGGGTGTCTTCCCTGGAGGAGTCTGGGGTTGCTACCTGGGATGACAGAACCATAAACCGTGAGAAAAAAGACTCAGGGACATAGCTGCGACAAGTCTCGGATGCATCCCAGAGGATGGAGCATTGTCCAAGGAGAAAAATCATCCCGGATATCTTTCCTGGAGGAGTCTGGGGTTGCTACCCGGGATTACAGGGACCCAAACCACCGGAAAAATGTCTGCGGGAGACTACTGGGAGGAGTTCTGGATAGATCCCGCAGTATGGACCACTGTCAAGAGAGAAAAATGATATTGGGTGTCTTCCCTGGAGTAGTCTGGGGTTGCTATCCGGGATCAGAGGGCCCGAAAATACCGGAATAAACACTCAGGGACATACCTGCAAGGAGTCTCGGATGCTTCCAAGAGGATGGAGCATTGTCCAAGGAGAAAAATTATCTCGGGTATCTTCCCTGGAGGAGTCTGGGGTTGCTACCCGGGATCACAGGGCCCGAAAACACCGGAATAAAAACTCAGGGACATACCTGCAAGGAGTCTCAGATGCTTCTCAGATGATGCAGCATTGTCCAAGCAGAAAAATTATCTCGGGTATCTTCCCTGGAGGAGTCTGGGGTTGCTACCCGGGATTACAGGGACCCAAACCACAGGAAAAATGTCTGTGGGAGATGCCTGGGAGGAATCTCATATGCATCCCAGAAGATGGAGCTTTGTCCCAGCAGAAAAATCATCTCGGGTATCTTCCCTGGAGGAGTCTGGGGTTGCTACCCGGGATCACAGGGCCCCAAAACACCGGAGAAAACTCTGCGGGAGACTCCTGGGAGGAGTTCTGGATAGATCCCGCAGTATGGACCACTGTCAAGAGAGAAAAATCATATTGGGTGTCTTCCCTGGAGGAGTCTGGGGTTGCTACCCGGGATCCGAGGGCCCGAAAACACTGGAATAAACACTCAGGGACATACCTGCAAGGAGTCTCGGATGCATCCCAGAAGATGGAGCATTGTCCAAGGAGAAAAATAATCCCGGATATCTTTCCTGGAGGAGTCTGGGGTTGGTACCCGGGATTAAAGGGACCCAAACCACAGGAAAAATGTCTGCGGGAGACGCCTGGGAGGAATCTCAGATGCATCCCAGAAGATGGAGCATTGTCCAAGGAGAAAAATTATCTCGGGTATCTTCCCTGGAGGAGTCTGGGGTTGCTACCCGGGATTACAGGGACCCAAACCACAGGAAAAATGTCTGTGGGAGATGCCTGGGAGGAATCTCATATGCATCCCAGAAGATGGAGCTTTGTCCCAGCAGAAAAATCATCTTGGGTATCTTCCCTGGAGGAGTCTGGGGTTGCTACCCGGGATCACAGGGCCCCAAAACACCGGAGAAAACTCTGCGGGAGACTCCTGGGAGGAGTTCTGGATAGATCCCGCAGTATGGACCACTGTCAAAAGAGAAAAATCATATTGGGTGTCCTCCCTGGAAAAGTCTGGGGTTGCTACCCGGGATCAGAGGGCCCGAAAACACTGGAATAAACACTCAGGGACATACCTGCAAGGAGTCTCGGATGCTTCCCAGAGGATGTAGCATTGTCCAAGCAGAAAAATCATCTTGGGTATCTTCCCTGGAGGAGTCTGGGGTTGCTACCCGGGTTTACAGGGACCCAAACCACAGGAAAAATGTCTGCGGGAGACGCCTGGGAGGAATCTCAGATGCATCCCAGAAGATGGAGCATTGTCCCAGGAGAAAAATCATCTCGGGTATCTTCCCTGGAGGAGTCTGGGGTTGCTACCCGGGATCACAGGGCCCCAAAACACCGGAGAAAACTCTGCGGGAGACTCCTGGGAGGAGTTCTGGATAGATCCCGCAGTATGGACCACTGTCAAGAGAGAAAAATCATATTGGGTTTCTTCCCTGGAGGAGTCTGGGGTTGCTACCCGGGATCACAGGGCCCGAAAACACTGGAATAAAAACTCAGGGACATACCTGCAAGGAGTCTCGGATGCTTCCCAGAGGATGGAGCATTGTCCAAGCAGAAAAATTATCTCGGGTATCTTCCTTGGAGGAGTCTGGGGTTGCTACCCGGGATCAGAGGGCCCTAAAGCACTGGAGAAAACTCTGCGGGAGACGCCTGGGAGGAATTCTGGGTAGATCCCGCAGGATGGACCACTGTCAAGAGAGAAAAATCATATTGGGTGTCTTCCCTGGAGGAGTCTGGGGTTGCTACCTGGGATGACAGAACCATAAACCGTGAGAAAAAAGACTCAGGGACATAGCTGCGACAAGTCTCGGATGCATCCCAGAGGATGGAGCATTGTCCAAGGAGAAAAATCATCCCGGATATCTTTCCTGGAGGAGTCTGGGGTTGCTACCCGGGATTAAAGGGACCCAAACCACAGGAAAAATGTCTGCGGGAGACGCCTGGGAGGAATCTCAGATGCATCCCAGAAGATGGAGCTTTGTCCCAGCAGAAATATCATCTCGGGTATCTTCCCTGGAGGAGTCTGGGGTTGCTACCCGGGATCAGAGGGCCCGAATACACTGGAATAAACACTCATGGACATACCTGCAAGGAGTCTCGGATGCTTCCCAGAGGATGGAGCATTGTCCAAGGAGAAAAATCATATCGGGTATCTTCCCTGGAGGAGTCTGGGGTTGCTACCCGGGTTTACAGGGACCCAAACCACAGGAAAAATGTCTGTGGGAGACGCCTGGGAGGAATCTCAGATGCATCCCAGAAGATGGAGCATTGTTCCAGGAGAAAAATCATCTCGGGTATCTTCCCTGGAGGACTCTGGGGTTGCTACCCGGGATCACAGGGCCCCAAAACACCGGAATAAAAACTCAGGGGCATACCTGCAAGGAGTCTCGGATGCTTCCCAGAGGATGGAGCATTGTCCAAGCAGAAAAATTATCTCGGGTATCTTCCTTGGAGGAGTCTGGGGTTGCTACCCGGGATCACAGGGCCCTAAAGCACTGGAGAAAACTCTGCGGGAGACGCCTGGGAGGAATTCTGGGTAGATCCCGCAGGATGGACCACTGTCAAGAGAGAAAAATCATATTGGGTGTCTTCCCTGGAGGAGTCTGGGGTTGCTACCTGGGATGACAGAACCATAAACCGTGAGAAAAAAGACTCAGGGACACAGCTGCGACAAGTCTCGGATGCATCCCAGAGGATGGAGCATTGTCCAAGGAGAAAAATCATCCCGGATATCGTTCCTGGAGGAGTGTGGGGTTGCTACCCGGGATTACAGGGACCCAAACCACAGGAAAAATGTCTGCGGGAGACTACTGGGAGGAGTTCTGGATAGATCCCGCAGTATGGACCACTGTCAAGAGAGAAAAATGATATTGGGTGGCTTCCCTGGAGTAGTCTGGGGTTGCTATCCGGGATCAGAGGGCCCGAAAATACCGGAATAAACACTCAGGGACATACCTGCAAGGAGTCTCGGATGCTTCCAAGAGGATGGAGCATTGTCCAAGGAGAAAAATTATCTCGGGTATCTTCCCTGGAGGAGTCTGGGGTTGCTACCCGGGATCACAGGGCCCGAAAACACCGGAATAAAAACTCAGGGACATACCTGCAAGGAGTCTCAGATGCTTCTCAGATGATGCAGCATTGTCCAAGCAGAAAAATTATCTCGGGTATCTTCCCTGGAGGAGTCTGGGGTTGCTACCCGGGATTACAGGGACCCAAACCACAGGAAAAATGTCTGTGGGAGATGCCTGGGAGGAATCTCATATGCATCCCAGAAGATGGAGCTTTGTCCCAGCAGAAAAATCATCTCGGGTATCTTCCCTGGAGGAGTCTGGGGTTGCTACCCGGGATCACAGGGCCCCAAAACACCGGAGAAAACTCTGCGGGAGACTCCTGGGAGGAGTTCTGGATAGATCCCGCAGTATGGACCACTGTCAAAAGAGAAAAATCATATTGGGTGTCCTCCCTGGAGGAGTCTGGGGTTGCTACCTGGGATCAGAGGGCCCGAAAACACTGGAATAAACACTCAGGGACATACCTGCAAGGAGTCTCGGATGCTTCCAAGAGGATGGAGCATTGTCCAAGCAGAAAAATCATCTCGGGTGTCTTCCCTGGAGGAGTCTGGGGTTGCTACCCGGGATTACAGGGACCCAAACCACAGGAAAAATGTCTGTGGGAGATGCCTGGGAGGAATCTCATATGCATCCCAGAAGATGGAGCTTTGTCCCAGCAGAAAAATCATCTCGGGTATCTTCCCTGGAGGAGTCTGGGGTTGCTACCCGGGATTACAGGGACCCAAACCACAGGAAAAATGTCTGTGGGAGATGCCTGGGAGGAATCTCATATGCATCCCAGAAGATGGAGCTTTGTCCCAGCAGAAAAATCATCTCGGGTATCTTCCCTGGAGGAGTCTGGGGTTGCTACCCGGGATCACAGGGCCCCAAAACACCGGAGAAAACTCTGCGGGAGACTCCTGGGAGGAGTTCTGGATAGATCCCGCAGTATGGACCACTGTCAAAAGAGAAAAATCATATTGGGTGTCCTCCCTGGAGGAGTCTGGGGTTGCTACCTGGGATCAGAGGGCCCGAAAACACTGGAATAAACACTCAGGGACATACCTGCAAGGAGTCTCGGATGCTTCCAAGAGGATGGAGCATTGTCCAAGCAGAAAAATCATCTCGGGTGTCTTCCCTGGAGGAGTCTGGGGTTGCTACCCGGGATTACAGGGACCCAAACCACAGGAAAAATGTCTGTGGGAGATGCCTGGGAGGAATCTCATATGCATCCCAGAAGATGGAGCTTTGTCCCAGCAGAAAAATCATCTCGGGTATCTTCCCTGGAGGAGTCTGGGGTTGCTACCCGGGATTACAGGGACCCAAACCACAGGAAAAATGTCTGCGGGAGACGCCTGGGAGGAATCTCAGATGCATCCCAGAAGATGGAGCTTTGTCCCAGCAGAAAAATCATCTCGGGTATCTTCCCTGGAGGAGTCTGGGGTTGCTACCCGGGATTACAGGGACCCAAACCACAGGAAAAATGTCTGCGGGATATGCCTGGGAGGAATCTCAGATGCATCCCAGAAGATGGTGCTTTCTCCCAGCAGAAAAATCATCTCGGGTATCTTCCCTGGAGGAGTCTGGGCTTGCTACCTGGGATTACAGGGACCCAAACCACAAGAAAAATGTCTGCGGGAGACGCCTGGGAGGAATCTCAGATGCATCCCAGAAGATGGAGCATTGTCCAAGGAGAAAAATCATCTCGGGTATCTTCCCTGGAGGAGTCTGGGGTTACTACCCGGGATCACAGGGCCCGAAAACACCGGAATAAAAACTCAGGGACATACCTGCAAGGAGTCTCGGATGCTTCCCAGAGGATGGAGCATTGTCCAAGCAGAAAAATTATCTCGGGTATCTTCCTTGGAGGAGTCTGGGGTTGCTACCCGGGAGCACAGGGCCCCAAAACACCGGAAGAAACACTCAGGGACATACCTGCAAGGAGTCTCGGATGCTTCCCAGAGGATGGAGCATTGTCCAAGGAGAAAAATCATCCCGGATATCTTTCCTGGAGGAGTCTGGGGTTGCTACCCGGGATCACAGGGCCCTAAAGCACAGGAAAAATGTCTGCGGGAGACGCCTGGGAGGAATCTCAGATGCATCCCAGAAGATGGAGCTTTGTCCCAGCAGAAAAATCATCTCGGGTATCTTCCCTGGAGGAGTCTGGGCTTGCTACCCGGGATTACAGGGACCCAAACCATAGGAAAAATGTCTGCGGGAGACGCCTGGGAGGAATCTCAGATGCATCCCAGAAGATGGAGCATTGTCCAAGGAGAAATATCATCTCTGCTATCTTCCCTGGAGGAGTCTGGGTTTGGTACCCGGGATCACAGCGCCCGAAAACACCGGAATAAAAACTCAGGGACATACCTGCAAGTAGTCTCGGATGCTTCCCAGAGGATGGAGCATTGTCCAAGCAGAAAAATTATCTCGGGTATGTTCCCTGGAGGAGTCTGGGGTTGCTACCCGGGATTACAGGGACCCAAACCACAGGAAAAATGTCTTTGGGAGATGCCTGGGAGGAATCTCATATGCATCCCAGAAGATGGAGCTTTGTCCCAGCAGTAAAATCATCTCGGGTATCTTCCCTGGAGGAGTCTGGGGTTGCTACCCGGGATCACAGGGACCCAAACCACAGGAAAAATGTCTGCGGGAGATGCCTGGGAGGAATCTCAGATGCATCCCAGAAGATGGAGCTTTGTCCAAGGAGAAAAATCATCTCGGGTATCTTCCCTGGAGGAGTCTGGGGTTGCTACCCGGGATCAGAGGGCCCCAAAACACCGGAGAAAACTGTGCGGGAGACACCTGGGAGGAGTTCTGGATAGATCCCGCAGTATGGACCACTGTCAAGAGAGAAAAATCATATTGGGTGTCTTCCCTGGAGGAGTCTGGGGTTGCTACCCGGGATCAGAGGGCCCGAAAATACCGGAATAAACACTCAGGGACATAACTGCAAGGAGTCTCGGATGCTTCCAAGAGGATGGAGCGTTGTCCAAGGAGAAAAATCATCTCGGGTATCTTCCCTGGAGGAGTCTGGGGTTGCTACCCGGGTTTACAGGGACCCAAACCACAGGAAAAATGTCTGCGGGAGACGCCTGGCAGGAATCTCAGATGCATCCCAGAAGATGGAGCATTGTCCAAGGAGAAAAATCATCTCGGGTATCTTCCCTGGAGGAGTCTGGGGTTGCTACCCGGGATCACAGGGCCCGAAAACACCGGAATAAAAACTCAGGGACATACCTGCAAGGAGTCTCGGATGCTTCCCAGAGGATGGAGCATTGTCCAAGCAGAAAAATTATCTCGGGTATCTTCCTTGGAGGAGTCTGGGGTTGCTACCCGGGATCAGAGGGCCCTAAAGCACTGGAGAAAACTCTGCGGGAGACGCCTGGGAGGAATTCTGGGTAGATCCCGCAGGATGGACCACTGTCAAGAGAGAAAAATCATATTGGGTGTCTTCCCTGGAGGAGTCTGGGGTTGCTACCTGGGATGACAGAACCATAAACCGTGAGAAAAAAGACTCAGGGACATAGCTGCGACAAGTCTCGGATGCATCCCAGAGGATGGAGCATTGTCCAAGGAGAAAAATCATCCCGGATATCTTTCCTGGAGGAGTCTGGGGTTGGTACCCGGGATTAAAGGGACCCAAACCACAGGAAAAATGTCTGCGGGAGACGCCTGGGAGGAATCTCAGATGCATCCCAGAAGATGGAGCATTGTCCAAGGAGAAAAATCATCTCGGGTATCTTCCCTGGAGGAGTCTGAGGTTGCTACCCGGGACCACAGGGCCCGAAAACACCGGAATAAAAACTCAGGGACATACCTGCAAGGAGTCTCAGATGCTTCCCAGATGATGGAGCATAGTCCAAGCAGAAAAATTATCTCGGGTATCTTCCCTGGAGGAGTCTGGGGTTGCTACCCGGGATTACAGGGACCCAAACCACAGGAAAAATGTCTGCGGGAGACGCCTGGGAGGAATCTCAGATGCATCCCAGAAGATGGAGCTTTGTCCCAGCAGAAAAATTATCTCGGGTATCTTCCTTGGAGGAGTCTGGGGTTGCTACCCAGGATCACAGGGCCCCAAAACACCGGAAGAAACACTCAGGGACATACCTGCAAGGAGTCTCGGATGCTTCCCAGAGGATGGAGCATTGTCCAAGCAGAAAAATTATCTCGGGTATCTTCCTTGGAGGAGTCTGGGGTTGCTACCCGGGATCACAGGGCCCTAAAGCACTGGAGAAAACTCTGCGGGAGACGCCTGGGAGGAATTCTGGGTAGATCCCGCAGGATGGACCACTGTCAAGAGAGAAAAATCATATTGGGTGTCTTCCCTGGAGGAGTCTGGGGTTGCTACCTGGGATGACAGAACCATAAACCGTGAGAAAAAAGACTCAGGGACACAGCTGCGACAAGTCTCGGATGCATCCCAGAGGATGGAGCATTGTCCAAGGAGAAAAATCATCCCGGATATCGTTCCTGGAGGAGTGTGGGGTTGCTACCCGGGATTACAGGGACCCAAACCACAGGAAAAATGTCTGCGGGAGACTACTGGGAGGAGTTCTGGATAGATCCCGCGGTATGGACCACTGTCAAGAGAGAAAAATCATATTGGGTGTCTTCCCTGGAGTAGTCTGGGGTTGCTATCCGGGATCAGAGGGCCCGAAAATACCGGAATAAACACTCAGGGACATACCTGCAAGGAGTCTCGGATGCTTCCAAGAGGATGGAGCATTGTCCAAGGAGAAAAATTATCTCGGGTATCTTCCCTGGAGGAGTCTGGGGTTGCTACCCGGGATCACAGGGCCCGAAAACACCGGAATAAAAACTCAGGGACATACCTGCAAGGAGTCTCAGATGCTTCCCAGATGATGCAGCATTGTCCAAGCAGAAAAATTATCTCGGGTATCTTCCCTGGAGGAGTCTGGGGTTGCTACCCGGGATCACAGGGCCCCAAAACACCGGAGAAAACTCTGCGGGAGACTCCTGGGAGGAGTTCTGGATAGATCCCGCAGTATGGACCACTGTCAAAAGAGAAAAATCATATTGGGTGTCCTCCCTGGAGGAGTCTGGGGTTGCTACCTGGGATCAGAGGGCCCGAAAACACTGGAATAAACACTCAGGGACATACCTGCAAGGAGTCTCGGATGCTTCCAAGAGGATGGAGCATTGTCCAAGCAGAAAAATTATCTCGGTTGTCTTCCCTGGAGGAGTCTGGGGTTGCTACCCGGGATTACAGGGACCCAAACCACAGGAAAAATGTCTGTGGGAGATGCCTGGGAGGAATCTCATATGCATCCCAGAAGATGGAGCTTTGTCCCAGCAGAAAAATCATCTCGGGTATCTTCCCTGGAGGAGTCTGGGGTTGCTACCCGGGATTACAGGGACCCAAACCACAGGAAAAATGTCTGCGGGAGACGCCTGGGAGGAATCTCAGATGCATCCCAGAAGATGGAGCTTTGTCCCAGCAGAAAAATCATCTCGGGTATCTTCCCTGGAGGAGTCTGGGGTTGCTACCCGGGAGCACAGGGCCCCAAAACACCGGAAGAAACACTCAGGGACATACCTGCAAGGAGTCTCGGATGCTTCCCAGAGGATGGAGCATTGTCCAAGGAGAAAAATCATCCCGGATATCTTTCCTGGAGGAGTCTGGGGTTGCTACCCGGGATCACAGGGCCCTAAAGCACAGGAAAAATGTCTGCGGGAGACGCCTGGGAGGAATCTCAGATGCATCCCAGAAGATGGAGCTTTGTCCCAGCAGAAAAATCATCTCGGGTATCTTCCCTGGAGGAGTCTGGGCTTGCTACCCGGGATTACAGGGACCCAAACCATACGAAAAATGTCTGCGGGAGACGCCTGGGAGGAATCTCAGATGCATCCCAGAAGATGGAGCATTGTCCAAGGAGAAATATCATCTCTGCTATCTTCCCTGGAGGAGTCTGGGTTTGGTACCCGGGATCACAGCGCCCGAAAACACCGGAATAAAAACTCAGGGACATACCTGCAAGTAGTCTCGGATGCTTCCCAGAGGATGGAGCATTGTCCAAGCAGAAAAATTATCTCGGGTATGTTCCCTGGAGGAGTCTGGGGTTGCTACCCGGGATTACAGGGACCCAAACCACAGGAAAAATGTCTTTGGGAGATGCCTGGGAGGAATCTCATATGCATCCCAGAAGATGGAGCTTTGTCCCAGCAGTAAAATCATCTCGGGTATCTTCCCTGGAGGAGTCTGGGGTTGCTACCCGGGATTACAGGGACCCAAACCACAGGAAAAATGTCTGCGGGAGATGCCTGGGAGGAATCTCAGATGCATCCCAGAAGATGGAGCTTTGTCCAAGGAGAAAAATCATCTCGGGTATCTTCCCTGGAGGAGTCTGGGGTTGCTACCCGGGATCAGAGGGCCCCAAAACACCGGAGAAAACACTCAGGGACATAACTGCAAGGAGTCTCGGATGCTTCCAAGAGGATGGAGCATTGTCCAAGGAGAAAAATCATCTCGGGTATCTTCCCTGGAGGAGTCTGGGGTTGCTACCCGGGTTTACAGGGACCCAAACCACAGGAAAAATGTCTGCGGGAGACGCCTGGCAGGAATCTCAGATGCATCCCAGAAGATGGAGCATTGTCCAAGGAGAAAAATCATCTCGGGTATCTTCCCTGGAGGAGTCTGGGGTTGCTACCCGGGATCACAGGGCCCAAAAGCACCGGAATAAAAACTCAGGGACATACCTGCAAGGAGTCTCGGATGCTTCCCAGAGGATGGAGCATTGTCCAAGCAGAAAAATTATCTCGGGTATCTTCCTTGGAGGAGTCTGGGGTTGCTACCCGGGATCAGAGGGCCCTAAAGCACTGGAGAAAACTCTGCGGGAGACGCCTGGGAGGAATTCTGGGTAGATCCCGCAGGATGGACCACTGTCAAGAGAGAAAAATCATATTGGGTGTCTTCCCTGGAGGAGTCTGGGGTTGCTACCCGGGATGACAGAACCATAAACCGTGAGAAAAAAGACTCAGGGACATAGCTGCGACAAGTCTCGGATGCATCCCAGAGGATGGAGCATTGTCCAAGGAGAAAAATCATCCCGGATATCTTTCCTGGAGGAGTCTGGGGTTGGTACCCGGGATTAAAGGGACCCAAAACACAGGAAAAATGTCTGCGGGAGACGCCTGGGAGGAATCTCAGATGCATCCCAGAAGATGGAGCATTGTCCAAGGAGAAAAATCATCTCGGGTATCTTCCCTGGAGGAGTCTGGGGTTGCTACCCGGGACCACAGGGCCCGAAAACACCGGAATAAAAACTCAGGGACATACCTGCAAGGAGTCTCAGATGCTTCCCAGATGATGGAGCATTGTCCAAGCAGAAAAATTATCTCGGGTATCTTCCCTGGAGGAGTCTGGGGTTGCTACCCGGGATTACAGGGACCCAAACCACAGGAAAAATGTCTGCGGGAGACGCCTGGGAGGAATCTCAGATGCATCCCAGAAGATGGAGCTTTGTCCCAGCAGAAAAATCATCTCGGGTATCTTCCCTGGAGGAGTCTGGGGTTGCTACCCGGGATTACAGGGACCCAAATCACAGGAAAAATGTCTGCGGGATATGCCTGGGAGGAATTTCAGATGCATCCCAGAAGATGGTGCTTTCTCCCAGCAGAAAAATCATCTCGGGTATCTTCCCTGGAGGAGTCTGGGGTTGCTACCTGGGATTACAGGGACCAAAGCAACAGGAAAAATGTCTGCGGGAGACGCCTGGGAGGAATCTCAGATGCATCCCAGAAGATGGAGCATTGTCCAAGGAGAAAAATCATCTCGGGTATCTTCCCTGGAGGAGTCTGGGGTTGCTACCCGGGATCACAGGGCCCGAAAACACCGGAATAAAAACTCAGGGACATACCTGCAAGGAGTCTCGGATGCTTCCCAGAGGATGTAGCATTGTCCAAGGAGAAAAATCATCTCGGGTATCTTCCCTGGAGGAGTCTGGGGTTGCTACCCGGGTTTACAGGGACCCAAACCACAGGAAAAATGTCTGCGGGAGATGCCTGGGAGGAATCTCAGATGCATCCCAGAAGATGGAGCATTGTCCAAGGAGAAATATCATCTCTGCTATCTTCCCTGGAGGAGTCTGGGGTTACTACCCGGGATCACAGGGCCCGAAAACACCGGAATAAAAACTCAGGGACATACCTGCAAGGAGTCTCGGATGCTTCCCAGAGGATGGAGCATTGTCCAAGCAGAAAAATTATCTCGGGTATCTTCCTTGGAGGAGTCTGGGGTTGCTACCCAGGATCACAGGGCCCCAAAACACCGGAAGAAACACTCAGGGACATACCTGCAAGGAGTCTCGGATGCTTTCCAGAGGATGGAGCATTGTCCAAGCAGAAAAATTATCTCGGGTATCTTCCTTGGAGGAGTCTGGGGTTGCTACCCGGGATCACAGGGCCCTAAAGCACTGGAGAAAACTCTGCGGGAGACGCCTGGGAGGAATTCTGGGTAGATCCCGCAGGATGGACCACTGTCAAGAGAGAAAAATCATATTGGGTGTCTTCCCTGGAGGAGTCTGGGGTTGCTACCCGGGATGACAGAACCATAAACCGTGAGAAAAAAGACTCAGGGACATAGCTGCGACAAGTCTCGGATGCATCCCAGAGGATGGAGCATTGTCCAAGGAGAAAAATCATCCCGGATATCTTTCCTGGAGGAGTCTGGGGTTGGTACCCGGGATTAAAGGGACCCAAACCACAGGAAAAATGTCTGCGGGAGACGCCTGGGAGGAATCTCAGATGCATCCCAGAAGATGGAGCATTGTCCAAGGAGAAAAATCATCTCGGGTATCTTCCCTGGAGGAGTCTGGGGTTGCTACCCGGGACCACAGGGCCCGAAAACACCGGAATAAAAACTCAGGGACATACCTGCAAGGAGTCTCAGATGCTTCCCAGATGATAGAGCATTGTCCAAGCAGAAAAATTATCTCGGGTATCTTCCCTGGAGGAGTCTGGGGTTGCTACCCGGGATTACAGGGACCCAAACCACAGGAAAAATGTCTGCGGGAGACGCCTGGGAGGAATCTCAGATGCATCCCAGAAGATGGAGCTTTGTCCCAGCAGAAAAATCATCTCGGGTATCTTCCCTGGAGGGGTCTGGGGTTGCTACCCGGGATTACAGGGACCCAAATCACAGGAAAAATGTCTGCGGGATATGCCTGGGAGGAATCTCAGATGCATCCCAGAAGATGGTGCTTTCTCCCAGCAGAAAAATCATCTCGGGTATCTTCCCTGGAGGAGTCTGGGGTTGCTACCTGGGATGACAGAACCATAAACCGTGAGAAAAAAGACTCAGGGACATAGCTGCGACAAGTCTCGGATGCATCAAAGAGGATGGAGCATTGTCCAAGGAGAAAAATCATCCCGGATATCTTTCCTGGAGGAGTCTGGGGTTGCTACCCGGGATTAAAGGGACCCAAACCACAGGAAAAATGTCTGCGGGAGACGCCTGGGAGGAATCTCAGATGCATCCCAGAAGATGGAGCTTTGTCCCAGCAGAAAAATCATCTCGGGTATCTTCCCTGGAGGAGTCTGGGCTTGCTACCCGGGATTACAGGGACCCAAACCATAGGAAAAATGTCTGCGGGAGACGTCTGGGCGGAATCTCAGATGCATCCCAGAGGATGTAGCATTGTCCAAGGAGAAAAATCATCTCGGGTATCTTCCCTGGAGGAGTCTGGGGTTGCTACCCGGCATCACAGGGCCCGAAAACACCGGAATAAAAACTCAGGGACATACGTGCAAGGAGTCTCGGATGCTTCCCAGAGGATGGAGCATTGTCCAAGCAGAAAAATCATCTTGGGCATCTTCCCTGGAGGAGTCTGGGGTTGCTACCCGGGATTACAGGGACCCAAACCACAGGAAAAATGTCTGTGGGAGATGCCTGGGAGGAATCTCAGATGCATCCCAGAAGATGGTGCTTTCTCCCAGCAGAAAAATCATCTCGGGTATCTTCCCTGGAGGAGTCTGGGGTTGCTACCCGGGATTACAGGGACCCAAACCACAGGAAAAATGTCTGCGGGAGACGCCTGGGAGGAATCTCAGATGCATCCCAGAAGATGGAGCATTGTCCAAGGAGAAAAATCATCTCGGGTATCTTCCCTGGAGGAGTCTGGGGTTGCTACCCGGGATCACAGGGCCCGAAAACACCGGAATAAACACACAGGGACATACCTGCAAGGAGTCTCGGATGCATCCCAGAGGATGTAGCATTGTCCAAGGAGAAAAATCATCTCGGGTATCTTCCCTGGAGGAGTCTGGGGTTGCTACCCGGGTTTACAGGGACCCAAACCACAGGAAAAATGTCTGCGGGAGATGCCTGGGAGGAATCTCAGATGCATCCCAGAAGATGGAGCATTGTCCAAAGAGAAAAATCATCTCGGGTATCTTCCCTGGAGGAGTCTGGGGTTGCTACCCGGGATCACAGGGCCCGAAAACACCGGAATAAAAACTCAGGGACATACCTGCAAGGAGTCTCGGATGCTTCCCAGAGGATGGAGCATTGTCCAAGCAGAAAAATTATCTCGGGTATCTTCCTTGGAGGAGTCTGGGGTTGCTACCCGGGATCACAGGGCCCCAAAACACCGGAAGAAACACTCAGGGACATACCTGCAAGGAGTCTCGGATGCTTCCCAGAGGATGGAGCATTGTCCAAGCAGAAAAATTATCTCGGGTATCTTCCCTGGAGGAGTCTGCGGTTGCTACCTGGGATGACAGAACCATAAACCGTGAGAAAAAAGACTCAGGGACATAGCTGCGACAAGTCTCGGATGCATCCAAGAGGATGGAGCATTGTCCAAGGAGAAAAATCATCCCGGATATCTTTCCTGGAGGAGTCTGGGGTTGCTACCCGGGATTAAAGGGACCCAAACCACAGGAAAAATGTCTGCGGGAGACGCCTGGGAGGAATCTCAGATGCATCCCAGAAGATGGAGCTTTGTCCCAGCAGAAAAATCATCTCGGGTATCTTCCCTGGAGGAGTCTGGGCTTGCTACCCGGGATTACAGGGACCCAAACCATAGGAAAAATGTCTGCGGGAGACGCCTGGGCGGAATCTCAGATGCATCCCAGAAGATGGAGCATTGTCCAAGGAGAAATATCATCTCTGCTATCTTCCCTGGAGGAGTCTGGGTTTGGTACCCGGGATCACAGCGCCCGAAAACACCGGAATAAAAACTCAGGGACATACCTGCAAGTAGTCTCGGATGCTTCCCAGAGGATGGAGCATTGTCCAAGCAGAAAAATTATCTCGGGTATCTTCCCTGGAGGAGTCTGGGGTTGCTACCCGGGATTACAGGGACCCAAACCACAGGAAAAATGTCTGTGGGAGATGCCTGGGAGGAATCTCATATGCATCCCAGAAGATGGAGCTTTGTCCCAGCAGTAAAATCATCTCGGGTATCTTCCCTGGAGGAGTCTGGGGTTGCTACCCGGGATTACAGGGACCCAAACCACGTGAAAAATGTCTGCGGGAGATGCCTGGGAGGAATCTCAGATGCATCCCAGAAGATAGTGCTTTCTCCCAGCAGAAAAATCATCTCGGGTATCTTCCCTGGAGGAGTCTGGGGTTGCTACCCGGGATTACAGGGACCCAAACCACAGGAAAAATGTCTGCGTGAGACGCCTGGGAGGAATCTCAGATGCATCCCAGAAGATGGAGCATTGTCCAAGGAGAAAAATCATCTCGGGTATCTTCCCTGGAGGAGTCTGGGGTTGCTACCCGGGATCACAGGGACCCAAAACACAGGAAAAAAACACTGAGAAACAGAGCTGGGAGGAGTCTCGGGTGCATCCCGCAGGATGGACAATAGTCCAAGGAGAAAAATCATCTCGGGTATCTTCCCTGGAGGAGTCTGAGGTTGCTACCCGGGATGACAGTGCCCAAAAGCACCGGAATAAAAACTCAGGGACATACCTGCAAGGAGTCTCGGATGCTTCCCAGAGGATGGAGCATTGTCCAAGCAGAAAAATTATCTCGGGTATCTTCCCTGGAGGAGTCTGGGGTTGCTACCCAGGATTACAGGGACCCAAACCACAGGAAAAATGTCTGCGGGAGACGCCTGGGAGGAATCTCAGATGCATCCCAGAAGATGGAGCATTGTCCAAGGAGAAAAATCACCTCGGGTATCTTCCCTGGAGGAGTGTGGGGTTACTACCCGGGATCACAGGGCCCCAAAACACCGGAGAAAACTCTGCGGGAGACTCCTGGGAAGAGTTCTGGATAGATCCCGCAGTATGGACCACTGTCAAGAGAGAAAAATCATATTGGGTGTCTTCCCTGGAGGAGTCTGGGGTTGCTACCCGGGATCACAGGGCCCGAAAACACCGGAATAAAAACTCAGGGACATACCTGCAAGGAGTCTCGGATGCTTCCCAGAGGATGGAGCATTGTCCAAGCAGAAAAATTATCTCGGGTATCTTCCCTGGAGGAGTCTGGGGTTGCTACCCGGGATTACAGGGACCCAAACCACAGGAAAAATGTCTGTGGGAGATGCCTGGGAGGAATCTCAGATGCATCCCAGAAGATGGTGCTTTCTCCCAGCAGAAAAATCATCTCGGGTATCTTCCCTGGAGGAGTCTGGGGTTACTACCCGGGATCACAGGGCCCGAAAACACCGGAATAAAAGCTCAGGGACATACCTGCAAGGAGTCTCGTATGCTTCCCAGAGGATGGAGCATTGTCCAAGCAGAAAAATTATCTCGGGTATCTTCCTTGGAGGAGTCTGGGGTTGCTACCCGGGATCACAGGGCCCTAAAGCACTGGAGAAAACTCTGCGGGAGACGCCTGGGAGGAATTCTGGGTAGATCCCGCAGGATGGACCACTGTCAAGAGAGAAAAATCATAATGGGTGTCTTCACTGGAGGAGTCTGGGGTTGCTACCTGGGATGACAGAACCATAAACCGTGAGAAAAAAGACTCAGGGACATAGCTGCGACAAGTCTCGGATGCATCCCAGAGTATAGAGCATTGTCCAAGGGGAAAAATCATCCCGGATATCTTTCCTGGAGGAGTCTGGGGTTGCTACCCGGGATTACAGGGACCCAAACCACAGGAAAAATGTCTGCGGGAGACGCCTGGGAGGAGCCTCGGATGCATCCCAGAGGATGGAGCATTGTCCAAGCAGAAAAATCATCTCGGTTATCTTCCCTGGAGGAGTCTGGGCTTGCTACCCGGGATTACAGGGACCCAAACCATAGGAAAAATGTCTGCGGGAGACGTCTGGGCGGAATCTCAGATGCATCCCAGAAGATGGAGCATTGTCCAAGGAGAAAAATCATCTCGGGTATCTTCCCTGGAGGAGTCTGGGGTTGCTACCCAGGATCACAGGGCCCGAAAACACCGGAATAAAAACTCAGGGACATACCTGCAAGTAGTCTCGGATGCTTCCCAGAGGATGGAGCATTGTCCAAGCAGAAAAATTATCTCGGGTATCTTCCCTGGAGTAGTCTGGGGTTGCTACCCGGGTTTACAGGGACCCAAACCACAGGAAAAATGTCTATGGGAGATGCCTGGGAGGAATCTCATATGCATCCCAGAAGATGGAGCTTTGTCCCAGCAGAAAAATCATCTCGGGTATCTTCCCTGGAGGAGTCTGGGGTTGCTACCCGGGATTACAGGGACCCAAACCACGTGAAAAATGTCTGCGGGAGATGCCTGGGAGGAATCTCAGATGCATCCCAGAAGATAGTGCTTTCTCCCAGCAGAAAAATCATCTCGGGTATCTTCCCTGGAGGAGTCTGGGGTTGCTACCCGGGATTACAGGGACCCAAACCACAGGAAAAATGTCTGCGTGAGACGCCTGGGAGGAATCTCAGATGCATCCCAGAAGATGGAGCATTGTCCAAGGAGAAAAATCATCTCGGGTATCTTCCCTGGAGGAGTCTGGGGTTGCTACCCGGGATCACAGGGCCCCAAAACACCGGAAGAAACACTCAGGGACATACCTGCAAGGAGTCTCGGATGCTTCCCACAGGATGGAGCATTGTCCAAGGAGAAAAATCATCACGGGTATCTTTCCTGGAGGAGTCTGGGGTTGCTACCTGGGATGACAGAACCATAAACCGTGAGAAAAAAGACTCAGGGACATAGCTGCGACAAGTCTCGGATGCATCCCAGAGGATGGAGCATTGTCCAAGGAGAAAAATCATCCTGGGTATCTTTCCTGGAGGAGTCTGGGGTTGCTACCCGGGTTTACAGGGACCCAAACCACAGGAAAAAAACACTGAGAAACAGAGCTGGGAGGAGTCTCGGGTGCATCCCGCAGGATGGACAATAGTCCAAGGAGAAAAATCATCTCGGGTATCTTCCCTGGAGGAGTCTGAGGTTGCTACCCGGGATGACAGGGCCCAAAAGCACCGGAATAAAAACTCAGGGACATACCTGCAAGGAGTCTCGGATGCTTCCCAGAGGATGGAGCATTGTCCAAGCAGAAAAATTATCTCGGGTATCTTCCTTGGAGGAGTCTGGGGTTGCTACCCGGGATCAGAGGGCCCTAAAGCACTGGAGAAAACTCTGCGGGAGACGCCTGGGAGGAATTCTGGGTAGATCCCGCAGGATGGACCACTGTCAAGAGAGAAAAATCATATTGGGTGTCTTCCCTGGAGGAGTCTGGGGTTGCTACCCGGGATGACAGAACCATAAACCGTGAGAAAAAAGACTCAGGGACATAGCTGCGACAAGTCTCGGATGCATCCCAGAGGATGGAGCATTGTCCAAGGAGAAAAATCATCCCGGATATCTTTCCTGGAGGAGTCTGGGGTTGGTACCCGGAATTAAAGGGACCCAAAACACAGGAAAAATGTCTGCGGGAGACGCCTGGGAGGAATCTCAGATGCATCCCAGAAGATGGAGCATTGTCCAAGGAGAAAAATCATCTCGGGTATCTTCCCTGGAGGAGTCTGGGGTTGCTACCCGGGACCACAGGGCCCGAAAACACCGGAATAAAAACTCAGGGACATACCTGCAAGGAGTCTCAGATGCTTCCCAGATGATGGAGCATTGTCCAAGCAGAAAAATTATCTCGGGTATCTTCCCTGGAGGAGTCTGGGGTTGCTACCCGGGATTACAGGGACCCAAACCACAGGAAAAATGTCTGCGGGAGACGCCTGGGAGGAATCTCACATGCATCCCAGAAGATGGAGCTTTGTCCCAGCAGAAAAATCATCTCGGGTATCTTCCCTGGAGGAGTCTGGGGTTGCTACCCGGGATTACAGGGACCCAAATCACAGGAAAAATGTCTGCGGGATATGCCTGGGAGGAATCTCAGATGCATCCCAGAAGATGGTGCTTTCTCCCAGCAGAAAAATCATCTCGGGTATCTTCCCTGGAGGAGTCTGGGGTTGCTACCTGGGATTACAGGGACCAAAACCACAGGAAAAATGTCTGCGGGAGACGCCTGGGAGGAATCTCAGATGCATCCCAGAAGATGGAGCATTGTCCAAGGAGAAAAATCATCTCGGGTATCTTCCCTGGAGGAGTCTGGGGTTGCTACCCGGGATCACAGGGCCCGAAAACACCGGAATAAAAACTCAGGGACATACCTGCAAGGAGTCTCGGATGCTTCCCAGAGGATGTAGCATTGTCCAAGGAGAAAAATCATCTCGGGTATCTTCCCTGGAGGAGTCTGGGGTTGCTACCCGGGTTTACAGGGACCCAAACCACAGGAAAAATGTCTGCGGGAGATGCCTGGGAGGAATCTCAGATGCATCCCAGAAGATGGAGCATTGTCCAAGGAGAAATATCATCTCTGCTATCTTCCCTGGAGGAGTCTGGGGTTACTACCCGGGATCACAGGGCCCGAAAACACCGGAATAAAAACTCAGGGACATACCTGCAAGGAGTCTCGGATGCTTCCCAGAGGATGGAGCATTGTCCAAGCAGAAAAATTATCTCGGGTATCTTCCTTGGAGGAGTCTGGGGTTGCTACCCAGGATCACAGGGCCCCAAAACACCGGAAGAAACACTCAGGGACATACCTGCAAGGAGTCTCGGATGCTTCCCAGAGGATGGAGCATTGTCCAAGCAGAAAAATTATCTCGGGTATCTTCCTTGGAGGAGTCTGGGGTTGCTACCCGGGATCACAGGGCCCTAAAGCACTGGAGAAAACTCTGCGGGAGACGCCTGGGAGGAATTCTGGGTAGATCCCGCAGGATGGACCACTGTCAAGAGAGAAAAATCATATTGGGTGTCTTCCCTGGAGGAGTCTGGGGTTGCTACCCGGGATGACAGAACCATAAACCGTGAGAAAAAAGACTCAGGGACATAGCTGCGACAAGTCTCGGATGCATCCCAGAGGATGGAGCATTGTCCAAGGAGAAAAATCATCCCGGATATCTTTCCTGGAGGAGTCTGGGGTTGGTACCCGGGATTAAAGGGACCCAAACCACAGGAAAAATGTCTGCGGGAGACGCCTGGGAGGAATCTCAGATGCATCCCAGAAGATGGAGCATTGTCCAAGGAGAAAAATCATCTCGGGTATCTTCCCTGGAGGAGTCTGGGGTTGCTACCCGGGACCACAGGGCCCGAAAACACCGGAATAAAAACTCAGGGACATACCTGCAAGGAGTCTCAGATGCTTCCCAGATGATGGAGCATTGTCCAAGCAGAAAAATTATCTCGGGTATCTTCCCTGGAGGAGTCTGGGGTTGCTACCCGGGATTACAGGGACCCAAACCACAGGAAAAATGTCTGCGGGAGACGCCTGGGAGGAATCTCAGATGCATCCCAGAAGATGGAGCTTTGTCCCAGCAGAAAAATCATCTCGGGTATCTTCCCTGGAGGGGTCTGGGGTTGCTACCCGGGATTACAGGGACCCAAATCACAGGAAAAATGTCTGCGGGATATGCCTGGGAGGAATCTCAGATGCATCCCAGAAGATGGTGCTTTCTCCCAGCAGAAAAATCATCTCGGGTATCTTCCCTGGAGGAGTCTGGGGTTGCTACCTGGGATGACAGAACCATAAACCGTGAGAAAAAAGACTCAGGGACATAGCTGCGACAAGTCTCGGATGCATCAAAGAGGATGGAGCATTGTCCAAGGAGAAAAATCATCCCGGATATCTTTCCTGGAGGAGTCTGGGGTTGCTACCCGGGATTAAAGGGACCCAAACCACAGGAAAAATGTCTGCGGGAGACGCCTGGGAGGAATCTCAGATGCATCCCAGAAGATGGAGCTTTGTCCCAGCAGAAAAATCATCTCGGGTATCTTCCCTGGAGGAGTCTGGGCTTGCTACCCGGGATTACAGGGACCCAAACCATAGGAAAAATGTCTGCGGGAGACGTCTGGGCGGAATCTCAGATGCATCCCAGAGGATGTAGCATTGTCCAAAGAGAAAAATCATCTCGGGTATCTTCCCTGGAGGAGTCTGGGGTTGCTACCCGGCATCACAGGGCCCGAAAACACCGGAATAAAAACTCAGGGACATACGTGCAAGGAGTCTCGGATGCTTCCCAGAGGATGGAGCATTGTCCAAGCAGAAAAATCATCTTGGGCATCTTCCCTGGAGGAGTCTGGGGTTGCTACCCGGGATTACAGGGACCCAAACCACAGGAAAAATGTCTGTGGGAGATGCCTGGGAGGAATCTCAGATGCATCCCAGAAGATGGTGCTTTCTCCCAGCAGAAAAATCATCTCGGGTATCTTCCCTGGAGGAGTCTGGGGTTGCTACCCGGGATTACAGGGACCCAAACCACAGGAAAAATGTCTGCGGGAGACGCCTGGGAGGAATCTCAGATGCATCCCAGAAGATGGAGCATTGTCCAAGGAGAAAAATCATCTCGGGTATCTTCCCTGGAGGAGTCTGGGGTTGCTACCCGGGATCACAGGGCCCGAAAACACCGGAATAAACACACAGGGACATACCTGCAAGGAGTCTCGGATGCTTCCCAGAGGATGTAGCATTGTCCAAGGAGAAAAATCATCTCGGGTATCTTCCCTGGAGGAGTCTGGGGTTGCTACCCGGGTTTACAGGGACCCAAACCACAGGAAAAATGTCTGAGGGAGACGCCTGGGAGGAATCTCAGATGCATCCCAGAAGATGGAGCATTGTCCAAAGAGAAAAATCATCTCGGGTATCTTCCCTGGAGGAGTCTGGGGTTGCTACCCGGGATCACAGGGCCCCAAAACACCGGAATAAAAACTCAGGGACATACCTGCAAGGAGTCTCGGATGCTTCCCAGAGGATGGAGCATTGTCCAAGCAGAAAAATTATCTCGGGTATCTTCCTTGGAGGAGTCTGGGGTTGCTACCCGGGATCACAGGGCCCCAAAACACCGGAAGAAACACTCAGGGACATACCTGCAAGGAGTCTCGGATGCTTCCCAGAGGATGGAGCATTGTCCAAGCAGAAAAATTATCTCGGGTATCTTCCCTGGAGGAGTCTGGGGTTGCTACCCGGGATTACAGGGACCCAAACCACAGGAAAAATGTCTGTGGGAGATGCCTGGGAGGAATCTCATATGCATCCCAGAAGATGGAGCTTTGTCCCAGCAGTAAAATCATCTCGGGTATCTTCCCTGGAGGAGTCTGGGGTTGCTACCCGGGATTACAGGGACCCAAACCACGTGAAAAATGTCTGCGGGAGATGCCTGGGAGGAATCTCAGATGCATCCCAGAAGATAGTGCTTTCTCCCAGCAGAAAAATCATCTCGGGTATCTTCCCTGGAGGAGTCTGGGGTTGCTACCCGGGATTACAGGGACCCAAACCACAGGAAAAATGTCTGCGTGAGACGCCTGGGAGGAATCTCAGATGCATCCCAGAAGATGGAGCATTGTCCAAGGAGAAAAATCATCTCGGGTATCTTCCCTGGAGGAGTCTGGGGTTGCTACCCGGGATCACAGGGCCCCAAAACACCGGAAGAAACACTCAGGGACATACCTGCAAGGAGTCTCGGATGCTTCCCACAGGATGGAGCATTGTCCAAGGAGAAAAATCATCACGGGTATCTTTCCTGGAGGAGTCTGGGGTTGCTACCTGGGATGACAGAACCATAAACCGTGAGAAAAAAGACTCAGGGACATAGCTGCGACAAGTCTCGGATGCATCCCAGAGGATGGAGCATTGTCCAAGGAGAAAAATCATCCCGGGTATCTTTCCTGGAGGAGTCTGGGGTTGCTACCCGGGTTTACAGGGACCCAAACCACAGGAAAAAAACACTGAGAAACAGAGCTGGGAGGAGTCTCGGGTGCATCCCGCAGGATGGACAATAGTCCAAGGAGAAAAATCATCTCGGGTATCTTCCCTGGAGGAGTCTGAGGTTGCTACCCGGGATGACAGGGCCCAAAAGCACCGGAATAAAAACTCAGGGACATACCTGCAAGGAGTCTCGGATGCTTCCCAGAGGATGGAGCATTGTCCAAGCAGAAAAATTATCTCGGGTATCTTCCCTGGAGGAGTCTGGGGTTGCTACCCGGGATTACAGGGACCCAAACCACAGGAAAAATGTCTGTGGGAGATGCCTGGGAGGAATCTCATATGCATCCCAGAAGATGGAGCTTTGTCCAAGGAGAAAAATCATCTCGGGTATCTTCCCTGGAGGAGTGTGGGGTTGCTACCCAGGATTACAGGGACCCAAACCACAGGAAAAATGTCTGCGGGAGACGCCTGGGAGGAATCTCAGATGCATCCCAGAAGATGGAGCATTGTCCAAGGAGAAAAATCACCTCGGGTATCTTCCCTGGAGGAGTGTGGGGTTACTACCCGGGATCACAGGGCCCCAAAACACCGGAGAAAACTCTGCGGGAGACTCCTGGGAAGAGTTCTGGATAGATCCCGCAGTATGGACCACTGTCAAGAGAGAAAAATCATATTGGGTGTCTTCCCTGGAGGAGTCTGGGGTTGCTACCCGGGATCACAGGGCCCGAAAACACCGGAATAAAAACTCAGGGACATACCTGCAAGGAGTCTCGGATGCTTCCCAGAGGATGGAGCATTGTCCAAGCAGAAAAATTATCTCGGGTATCTTCCCTGGAGGAGTCTGGGGTTGCTACCCGGGATTACAGGGACCCAAACCACAGGAAAAATGTCTGTGGGAGATGCCTGGGAGGAATCTCAGATGCATCCCAGAAGATGGTGCTTTCTCCCAGCAGAAAAATCATCTCGGGTATCTTCCCTGGAGGAGTCTGGGGTTACTACCCGGGATCACAGGGCCCGAAAACACCGGAATAAAAGCTCAGGGACATACCTGCAAGGAGTCTCGTATGCTTCCCAGAGGATGGAGCATTGTCCAAGCAGAAAAATTATCTCGGGTATCTTCCTTGGAGGAGTCTGGGGTTGCTACCCGGGATCACAGGGCCCTAAAGCACTGGAGAAAACTCTGCGGGAGACGCCTGGGAGGAATTCTGGGTAGATCCCGCAGGATGGACCACTGTCAAGAGAGAAAAATCATAATGGGTGTCTTCCCTGGAGGAGTCTGGGGTTGCTACCTGGGATGACAGAACCATAAACCGTGAGAAAAAAGACTCAGGGACATAGCTGCGACAAGTCTCGGATGCATCCCAGAGTATAGAGCATTGTCCAAGGAGAAAAATCATCCCGGATATCTTTCCTGGAGGAGTCTGGGATTGCTACCCGGGATTACAGGGACCCAAACCACAGGAAAAATGTCTGTGGGAGATGCCTGGGAGGAATCTCATATGCATCCCAGAAGATGGAGCTTTGTCCCAGCAGAAAAATCATCTCGGGTATCTTCCCTGGAGGAGTCTGGGCTTGCTACCCGGGATTACAGGGACCCAAACCACAGGAAAAATGTCTGCGGGAGACGCCTGGGAGGAATCTCTGATGCATCCCAGAAGATGGAGCTTTGTCCCAGCAGAAAAATCATCTCGGATATCTTCCCTGGAGGAGTCTGGGCTTGCTACCCGGGATTACAGGGACCCAAACCATAGGAAAAATGTCTGCGGGAGACGCCTGGGCGGAATCTCAGATGCATCCCAGAAGATGGAGCATTGTCCAAGGAGAAAAATCATCTTGGGTATCTTCCCTGGAGGAGTCTGGGTTTGGTACCCGGGATTACAGGGCCCGAAAACACCGGAATAAACACTCAGGGACATACCTGCAAGGAGTCTCGGATGCTTCCCAGAGGATGGAGCATTGTCCAAGGAGAAAAATCATCTCGGGTATCTTCCCTGGAGGAGTCTGGGGTTGCTACCCGGGTTTACAGGGACCCAAACCACAGGAAAAAAGTCTGTGGGAGATGCCTGGGAGGAATCTCATATGCATCCCAGAAGATGGAGCATTGTCCAAGGAGAAAAATCATCTTGGGTATCTTCCCTGGAGGAGTCTGGGTTTGGTACCCGTGATCACAGGGCCCGAAAACACCGGAATAAAAACTCAGGGACATACCTGCAAGTAGTCTCGGATGCTTCCCAGAGGATGGAGCATTGTCCAAGCAGAAAAATTATCTCGGGTATCTTCCCTGGAGGAGTCTGGGGTTGCTACCCGGGATTACAGGGACCCAAACCACAGGAAAAATGTCTGTGGGAGATGCCTGGGAGGAATCTC
Source organism: Vanellus vanellus (assembly GCF_965231255.1). Classification (NCBI taxonomy): domain Eukaryota; kingdom Metazoa; phylum Chordata; class Aves; order Charadriiformes; family Charadriidae; genus Vanellus; species Vanellus vanellus. Next base: position 1,238,842 of record NW_028126614.1, read on the forward strand.
AGATGCATCCCAGAAGATGGAGCTTTGTCCCAGCAGAAAAATCATCTCGGGTATCTTCCCTGGAGGAGTCTGGGGTTGCTACCCGGGATTACAGGGACCCAAACCACAGGAAAAATGTCTGCGGGAGATGCCTGGGAGGAATCTCAGATGCATCCCAGAAGATAGTGCTTTCTCCCAGCAGAAAAATCATCTCGGGTATCTTCCCTGGAGGAGTCTGGGGTTGCTACCCGGGATTACAGGGACCCAAACCACAGGAAAAATGTCTGCGTGAGACGCCTGGGAGGAATCTCAGATGCATCCCAGAAGATGGAGCATTGTCCAAGGAGAAAAATCATCTCGGGTATCTTCCCTGGAGGAGTCTGGGGTTGCTACCCGGGATCACAGGGCCCCAAAACACCGGAAGAAACACTCAGGGACATACCTGCAAGGAGTCTCGGATGCTTCCCACAGGATGGAGCATTGTCCAAGGAGAAAAATCATCACGGGTATCTTTCCTGGAGGAGTCTGGGGTTGCTACCTGGGATGACAGAACCATAAACCTTGAGAAAAAAGACTCAGGGACATAGCTGCGACAAGTCTCGGATGCATCCCAGAGGATGGAGCATTGTCCAAGGAGAAAAATCATCCTGGGTATCTTTCCTGGAGGAGTCTGGGGTTGCTACCCGGGTTTACAGGGACCCAAACCACAGGAAAAAAACACTGAGAAACAGAGCTGGGAGGAGTCTCGGGTGCATCCCGCAGGATGGACAATAGTCCAAGGAGAAAAATCATCTCGGGTATCTTCCCTGGAGGAGTCTGAGGTTGCTACCCGGGATGACAGGGCCCAAAAGCACCGGAATAAAAACTCAGGGACATACCTGCAAGGAGTCTCGGATGCTTCCCAGAGGATGGAGCATTGTCCAAGCAGAAAAATTATCTCGGGTATCTTCCCTGGAGGAGTCTGGGGTTGCTACCCGGGATTACAGGGACCCAAACCACAGGAAAAATGTCTGTGGGAGATGCCTGGGAGGAATCTCATATGCATCCCAGAAGATGGAGCTTTGTCCAAGGAGAAAAATCATCTCGGGTATCTTCCCTGGAGGAGTGTGGGGTTGCTACCCAGGATTACAGGGACCCAAACCACAGGAAAAATGTCTGCGGGAGACGCCTGGGAGGAATCTCAGATGCATCCCAGAAGATGGAGCATTGTCCAAGGAGAAAAATCACCTCGGGTATCTTCCCTGGAGGAGTGTGGGGTTACTACCCGGGATCACAGGGCCCCAAAACACCGGAGAAAACTCTGCGGGAGACTCCTGGGAAGAGTTCTGGATAGATCCCGCAGTATGGACCACTGTCAAGAGAGAAAAATCATATTGGGTGTCTTCCCTGGAGGAGTCTGGGGTTGCTACCCGGGATCACAGGGCCCGAAAACACCGGAATAAAAACTCAGGGACATACCTGCAAGGAGTCTCGGATGCTTCCCAGAGGATGGAGCATTGTCCAAGCAGAAAAATTATCTCGGGTATCTTCCCTGGAGGAGTCTGGGGTTGCTACCCGGGATTACAGGGACCCAAACCACAGGAAAAATGTCTGTGGGAGATGCCTGGGAGGAATCTCAGATGCATCCCAGAAGATGGTGCTTTCTCCCAGCAGAAAAATCATCTCGGGTATCTTCCCTGGAGGAGTCTGGGGTTACTACCCGGGATCACAGGGCCCGAAAACACCGGAATAAAAGCTCAGGGACATACCTGCAAGGAGTCTCGCATGCTTCCCAGAGGATGGAGCATTGTCCAAGCAGAAAAATTATCTCGGGTATCTTCCTTGGAGGAGTCTGGGGTTGCTACCCGGGATCACAGGGCCCTAAAGCACTGGAGAAAACTCTGCGGGAGACGCCTGGGAGGAATTCTGGGTAGATCCCGCAGGATGGACCACTGTCAAGAGAGAAAAATCATAATGGGTGTCTTCCCTGGAGGAGTCTGGGGTTGCTACCTGGGATGACAGAACCATAAACCGTGAGAAAAAAGACTCAGGGACATAGCTGCGACAAGTCTCGGATGCATCCCAGAGTATAGAGCATTGTCCAAGGAGAAAAATCATCCCGGATATCTTTCCTGGAGGAGTCTGGGGTTGCTACCCGGGATTACAGGGACCCAAACCACAGGAAAAATGTCTGTGGGAGATGCCTGGGAGGAATCTCAGATGCATCCCAGAAGATGGAGCTTTGTCCCAGCAGAAAAATCATCTCGGGTATCTTCCCTGGAGGAGTCTGGGCTTGCTACCCGGGATTACAGGGACCCAAACCACAGGAAAAATGTCTGCGGGAGACGCCTGGGAGGAGTCTCGGATGCATCCCAGAGGATGGAGCATTGTCCAAGCAGAAAAATCATCTCGGTTATCTTCCCTGGAGGAGTCTGGGCTTGCTACCCGGGATTACAGGGACCCAAACCATAGGAAAAATGTCTGCGGGAGACGTCTGGGCGGAATCTCAGATGCATCCCAGAAGATGGAGCATTGTCCAAGGAGAAAAATCATCTCGGGTATCTTCCCTGGAGGAGTCTGGGGCTGCTACCCGGGATTACAGGGACCCAAACCACAGGAAAAATGTCTGCGGGAGATGCCTGGGAGGAATCTCAGATGCATCCCAGAAGATGGAGCTTTGTCCCAGCAGAAAAATCATCTCGGGTATCTTCCCTGGAGGAGTCTGGGGTTGCTACCCGGGATTACAGGGACCCAAACCACAGGAAAAATGTCTGCGGGAGATGCCTGGGAGGAATCTCAGATGCATCCCAGAAGATGGTGCTTTCTCCCAGCAGAAAAATCATCTCGGGTATCTTCCCTGGAGGAGTCTGGGGTTGCTACCTGGGATTACAGGGACCCAAACCACAGGAAAAATGTCTGCGGGAGACGCCTGGGAGGAATCTCAGATGCATCCCAGAAGATGGAGCATTGTCCAAGGAGAAATATCATCTCTGCTATCTTCCCTGGAGGAGTCTGGGGTTACTACCCGGGATCACAGGGCCCGAAAACACCGGAATAAAAACTCAGGGACATACCTGCAAGGAGTCTCGGATGCTTCCCAGAGGATGGAGCATTGTCCAAGCAGAAAAATTATCTCGGGTATCTTCCTTGGAGGAGTCTGGGGTTGCTACCCGGGATCACAAGGCCCTAAAGCACTGGAGAAAAATCTGCGGGAGACGCCTGGGAGGAATTCTGGGTAGATCCCGCAGGATGGACCACTGTCAAGAGAGAAAAATCATATTGGGTGTCTTCCCTGGAGGAGTCTGGGGTTGCTACCTGGGATGACAGAACCATAAACCGTGAGAAAAAAGACTCAGGGACATAGCTGCGACAAGTCTCGGATGCATCCAAGAGGATGGAGCATTGTCCAAGGAGAAAAATCATCCCGGATATCTTTCCTGGAGGAGTCTGGGGTTGCTACCCGGGATTACAGGGACCCAAACCACAGGAAAAATGTCTGCGGGAGACGCCTGGGAGGAATCTCTGATGCATCCCAGAAGATGGAGCTTTGTCCCAGCAGAAAAATCATCTCGGGTATCTTCCCTGGAGGAGTCTGGGCTTGCTACCCGGGATTACAGGGACCCAAACCATAGGAAAAATGTCTGCGGGAGACGCCTGGGCGGAATCTCAGATGCATCCCAGAAGATGGAGCATTGTCCAAGGAGAAAAATCATCTTGGGTATCTTCCCTGGAGGAGTCTGGGTTTGGTACCCGGGATCACAGGGCCCGAAAACACCGGAATAAACACTCAGGGACATACCTGCAAGGAGTCTCGGATGCTTCCCAGAGGATGGAGCATTGTCCAAGGAGAAAAATCATCTCGGGTATCTTCCCTGGAGGAGTCTGGGGTTGCTACCCGGGTTTACAGGGACCCAAACCACAGGAAAAATGTCTGTGGGAGATGCCTGGGAGGAATCTCATATGCATCCCAGAAGATGGAGCATTGTCCAAGGAGAAAAATCATCTTGGGTATCTTCCCTGGAGGAGTCTGGGTTTGGTACCCGGGATCACAGCGCCCGAAAACACCGGAATAAAAACTCAGGGACATACCTGCAAGTAGTCTCGGATGCTTCCCAGAGGATGGAGCATTGTCCAAGCAGAAAAATTATCTCGGGTATCTTCCCTGGAGGAGTCTGGGGTTGCTACCCGGGATTAAAGGGACCCAAACCACAGGAAAAATGTCTGTGGGAGATGCCTGGGAGGAATCTCAGATGCATCCCAGAAGATGGAGCTTTGTCCCAGCAGAAAAATCATCTCGGGTATCTTCCCTGGAGGAGTCTGGGGTTGCTACCCGGGATTACAGGGACCCAAACCACAGGAAAAATGTCTGCGGGAGATGCCTGGGAGGAATCTCAGATGCATCCCAGAAGATGGTGCTTTCTCCCAGCAGAAAAATCATCTCGGGTATCTTCCCTGGAGGAGTCTGGGGTTGCTACCTGGGATTACAGGTACCCAAACCACAGGAAAAATGTCTGCGGGAGACGCCTGGGAGGAATCCCAGATGCATCCCAGAAGATGGAGCATTGTCCAAGGAGAAAAGTCATCTCGGGTATCTTCCCTGGAGGAGTCTGGGGTTGCTACCCGGGATCACAGGGCCCGAAAACACCGGAATAAAAACTCAGGGACATACCTGCAAGGAGTCTCGGATGCTTCCAAGAGGATGGAGCATTGTCCAAGGAGAAAAATCATCTCGGGTATCTTCCCTGGAGGAGTCTGGGGTTGCTACCCGGGTTTACAGGGACCCAAACCACAGGAAAAATTTCTGCGGGAGATGCCTGGGAGGAATCTCAGATGCATCCCAGAAGATGGAGCATTGTCCAAGGAGAAATATCATCTCTGCTATCTTCCCTGGAGGAGTCTGGGGTTACTACCCGGGATCACAGGGCCCGAAAACACCGGAATAAAAACTCAGGGACATACCTGCAAGGAGTCTCGGATGCTTCCCAGAGGATGGAGCATTGTCCAAGCAGAAAAATTATCTCGGGTATCTTCCTTGGAGGAGTCTGGGGTTGCTACCCGGGATCACAAGGCCCTAAAGCACTGGAGAAAAATCTGCGGGAGACGCCTGGGAGGAATTCTGGGTAGATCCCGCAGGATGGACCACTGTCAAGAGAGAAAAATCATATTGGGTGTCTTCCCTGGAGGAGTCTGGGGTTGCTACCTGGGATGACAGAACCATAAACCGTGAGAAAAAAGACTCAGGGACATAGCTGCGAGAAGTCTCGGATGCATCCAAGAGGATGGAGCATTGTCCAAGGAGAAAAATCATCCCGGATATCTTTCCTGGAGGAGTCTGGGGTTGCTACCCGGGATTAAAGGGACCCAAACCACAGGAAAAATGTCTGCGGGAGACGCCTGGGAGGAATCTCTGATGCATCCCAGAAGATGGAGCTTTGTCCCAGCAGAAAAATCATCTCGGGTATCTTCCCTGGAGGAGTCTGGGCTTGCTACCCGGGATTACAGGGACCCAAACCATAGGAAAAATGTCTGCGGGAGACGCCTGGGCGGAATCTCAGATGCATCCCAGAAGATGGAGCATTGTCCAAGGAGAAAAATCATCTTGGGTATCTTCCCTGGAGGAGTCTGGGTTTGGTACCCGGAATCACAGGGCCCGAAAACACCGGAATAAACACTCAGGGACATACCTGCAAGGAGTCTCGGATGCTTCCCAGAGGATGGAGCATTGTCCAAGGAGAAAAATCATCACGGGTATCTTTCCTGGAGGAGTCTGGGGTTGCTACCCGGGTTTACAGGGACCCAAACCACAGGAAAAAAACACTGAGCAACAGAGCTGGGAGGAGTCTCGGGTGCATCCCGCAGGATGGACAATAGTCCAAGGAGAAAAATCATCTCGGGTATCTTCCCTGGAGGAGTCTGAGGTTGCTACCCGGGATGACAGGGCCCAAAAGCACCGGAATAAAAACTCAGGGACATACCTGCAAGGAGTCTCGGATGCTTCCAAGAGGATGGAGCATTGTCCAAGCAGAAAAATTATCTCGGGTATCTTCCTTGGAGGAGTCTGGGGTTGCTACCCGGGATCACAAGGCCCTAAAGCACTGGAGAAAAATCTGCGGGAAACGCCTGGGAGGAATTCTGGGTAGATCCCGCAGGATGGACCACTGTCAAGAGAGAAAAATCATATTGGGTGTCTTCCCTGGAGGAGTCTGGGGTTGCTACCTGGGATGACAGAACCATAAACCGTGAGAAAAAAGACTCAGGGACATAGCTGCGACAAGTCTCGGATGCATCCAAGAGGATGGAGCATTGTCCAAGGAGAAAAATCATCCCGGATATCTTTCCTGGAGGAGTCTGGGGTTGCTACCCGGGATTAAAGGGACCCAAACCACAGGAAAAATGTCTGCGGGAGACGCCTGGGAGGAATCTCTGATGCATCCCAGAAGATGGAGCTTTGTCCCAGCAGAAAAATCATCTCGGGTATCTTCCCTGGAGGAGTCTGGGCTTGCTACCCGGGATTACAGGGACCCAAACCATAGGAAAAATGTCTGCGGGAGACGCCTGGGCGGAATCTCAGATGCATCCCAGAAGATGGAGCATTGTCCAAGGAGAAAAATCATCTCGGGTATCTTCCCTGGAGGAGTCTGGGTTTGGTACCCGGGATCACAGGGCCCGAAAACACCGGAATAAACACTCAGGGACATACCTGCAAGGAGTCTCGGATGCTTCCCAGAGCATGGAGCATTGTCCAAGGAGAAAAATCATCTCGGGTATCTTCCCTGGAGGAGTCTGGGGTTGCTACCCGGGTTTACAGGGACCCAAACCACAGGAAAAATGTCTGCGGGAGATGCCTGGGAGGAATCTCAGATGCATCCCAGAAGATGGAGCTTTGTCCCAGCAGAAAAATCATCTCGGGTATCTTCCCTGGAGGAGTCTGGGCTTGCTACCCGGGATTACAGGGACCCAAACCATAGGAAAAATGTCTGCGGGAGACGCCTGGGCGGAATCTCAGCTGCATCCCAGAAGATGGAGCATTGTCCAAGGAGAAAAATCATCTTGGGTATCTTCCCTGGAGGAGTCTGGGTTTGGTACCCGGGATCACAGGGCCCGAAAACACCGGAAGAAACACTCAGGGACATACCTGCAAGGAGTCTCGGATGCTTCCCAGAGGATGGAGCATTGTCCAAGCAGAAAAATTATCTCGGGTATCTTCCTTGGAGGAGTCTGGGGTTGCTACCCGGGATCACAGGGCCCCAAAACACTGGAAGAAACACTCAGGGACATACCTGCAAGGAGTCTCGGATGCTTTCCACAGGATGGAGCATTGTCCAAGCAGAAAAATCATCACGGGTATCTTTCCTGGAGGAGTCTGGGGTTGCTACCCGGGTTTACAGGGACCCAAACCACAGGAAAAAAACACTGAGCAACAGAGCTGGGAGGAGTCTCGGGTGCATCCCGCAGGATGGACAATAGTCCAAGGAGAAAAATCATCTCGGGTATCTTCCCTGGAGGAGTCTGAGGTTGCTACCCGGGATGACAGGGCCCAAAAGCACCGGAATAAAAACTCAGGGACATACCTGCAAGGAGTCTCGGATGCTTCCCAGAGGATGGAGCATTGTCCAAGGAGAAAAATTATCTCGGGTATCTTCCCTGGAGGAGTCTGGGGTTGCTACCCGGGATTACAGGGACCCAAACCACAAGAAAAATGTCTGCGGGAGACGCCTGGGAGGAATCTCAGATGCATCCCAGAAGATGGAGCTTGATCCAAGGAGAAAAGTCATCTCGGGTACCTTCCCTGGAGGAGTCTGGGGTTGCTACCCGGGATCACAGGGCCCCAAAACACGGGAGAAAACTCTGCGGGAGACACCTGGGAGGAGTTCTGGATAGATCCCGCAGTATGGACCACTGTCAAGAGAGAAAAATCATATTGGGTGTCTTCCCTGGAGGAGTCTGGGGTTGCTACCCGGGTTTACAGGGACCCAAACCACAGGAAAAATGTCTGCGGGAGACGCCTGGGAGGAATCTCAGATGCATCCCAGAAGATGGAGCATTGTCCAAGGAGAAAAATCATCTCGGGTATCTTCCCTGGAGGAGTCTGGGGTTGCTACCCGGGATCACAGGGCCCGAAAACACCGGAATAAACACTCAGGGACAAAGCTGCAAGGAGTCTCGGATGCTTCCCAGAGCATGTAGCATTGTCCAAGGAGAAAAATCATCTCGGGTATCTTCCCTGGAGGAGTCTGGGGTTGCTACCCGGGATTACAGGGACCCAAACCACAGGAAAAATGTCTGCGGGAGACGCCTGGGAGGAATCTCAGATGCATCCCAGAAGATGGAGCATTGTCCAAGGAGAAAAATCATCTCGGGTATCTTCCCTGGAGGAGTGTGGGGTTGCTACCCGGGATCACAGGGCCCCAAAACACCGGAGAAAACTCCGCGGGAGACTCCTGGGAGGAGTTCTGGATAGATCGCGCAGTATGGACCACTGTAAAGAGAGAAAAATCATATTGGGTGTCTTCCCTGGAGGAGTCTGGGGTTGCTACCCGGGATCAGAGGGACCGAAAATACTGGAATAAACACTCAGGGACATACCTGCAAGGAGTCTCGGATGCTTCCAAGAGGATGGAGCATTGTCCAAGGAGAAAAATCATCTCGGGTATATTTCCTGGAGGAGTCTGGGTTTACTACCCGGGTTTACAGGGACCCAAAACACCGGAAGAAACACTCAGGGACATACCTGCAAGGAGTCTCGGATGCTTCCCAGAGGATAGAGCATTGTCCAAGGAGAAAAATCATCACGGGTATCTTTCCTGGAGGAGTCTGGGGTTGCTACCTGGGATGACAGAACCATAAACCGTGAGAAAAAAGACTCAGGGACATAGCTGCGACAAGTCTCGGATGCATCCCAGAGGATGGAGCATTGTCCAAGGAGAAAAATCATCCTGGGTATCTTTCCTGGAAGAGTCTGGGGTTGCTACCCGGGTTTACAGGGACCCAAACCACAGGAAAAAAACACTGAGAAACAGAGCTGGGAGGAGTCTCGGGAGCATCCCGCAGGATGGACAATAGTCCAAGAAGAAAAATCATCTCGGGTATCTTCCCTGAAGCAGTCTGAGGTTGCTACCCGGGATCACAGGGCCCAAAAGCACCGGAATAAAAACTCAGGGACATACCTGCAAGGAGTCTCGGATGCTTCCCAGAGGATGGAGCATTGTCCAAGCAGAAAAATTATCTCGGGTATCTTCCCTGGAGGAGTCTGGGGTTGCTACCCGGGATTACAGGGACCCACACCACAGGAAAAATGTCTGTGGGAGATGCCTGGGAGGAATCTCATATGCATCCCAGAAGATGGAGCTTTGTCCAAGGAGAAAAGTCATCTCGGGTATCTTCCCTGGAGGAGTCTGGGGTTGCTACCCGGGATCACAGGGCCCCAAAACACCGGAGAAAACTCTGCGGGAGACACCTGGGAGGAGTTCTGGATAGATCCCGCAGTATGGACCACTGTAAAGAGAGAAAAATCATATTGGGTGTCTTCCCTGGAGGAGTCTGGGGTTGCTACCCGGGTTTACAGGGACCCAAACCACAGGAAAAATGTCTGCGGGAGACGCCTGGGAGGAATCTCAGATGCATCCCAGAAGATGGAGCATTGTCCAAGGAGAAAAATCATCTCGGGTATCTTCCCTGGAGGAGTCTGGGGTTGCTACCCGGGATCACAGGGCCCCAAAACACCGGAGAAAACTCCGCGGGAGACTCCTGGGAGGAGTTCTGGATAGATCGCGCAGTATGGACCACTGTCAAGAGAGAAAAATCATATTGGGTGTCTTCCCTGGAGGAGTCTGGGGTTGCTACCCGGGATCAGAGGGACCGAAAATACTGGAATAAACACTCAGGGACATACCTGCAAGGAGTCTCGGATGCTTCCAAGAGGATGGAGCATTGTCCAAAGAGAAAAATCATCTCGGGTATCTTTCCTGGAGGAGTCTGGGTTTACTACCCGGGATCACAGTGCCCGAAAACACCGAAATAAAAACTCAGGGACATACCTGCAAGGAGTCTCGGATGCTTCCCAGAGGATGGAGCATTGTCCAAGCAGAAAAATTATGTCGGGTATCTTCCTTGGAGGAGTCTGGGGTTGCTACCCGGGATCACAGGGCCCCAAAACACCGGAAGAAACACTCAGGGACATACCTGCAAGGAGTCTCGGATGCTTCCCAGAGGATAGAGCATTGTCCAAGGAGAAAAATCATCACGGGTATCTTTCCTGGAGGAGTCTGGGGTTGCTACCTGGGATGACAGAACCATGAACCGTGAGAAAAAAGACTCAGGGACATAGCTGCGACAAGTCTCGGATGCATCCCAGAGGATGGAGCATTGTCCAAGGAGAAAAATCATCCTGGGTATCTTTCCTGGAGGAGTCTGGGGTTGCTACCTGGGTTTACAGGGACCCAAAACACAGGAAAAAAACACTGAGAAACAGAGCTGGGAGGAGTCTCGGGTGCATCCCGCAGGATGGACAATAGTCCAAGGAGAAAAATCATCTCGGGTATCTTCCCTGGAGCAGTCTGAGGTTGCTACCCGGGATGACAGGGCCCAAAAGCACCGGAATAAACACTCAGGGACATACCTGCAAGGAGTCTCGGATGCTTCCCAGAGGATGGAGCATTGTCCAAGCAGAAAAATTATCTCGGGTATCTTCCCTGGAGGAGTCTGGGGTTGCTACCCGGGATTACAGGGACCCAAACCACAAGAAAAATGTCTGCGGGAGACGCCTGGGAGGAATCTCAGATGCATCCCAGAAGATGGAGCATTGTCCAAGGAGAAAAATCATCTCGGGTATCTTCCCTGGAGGAGTCTGGGGTTGCTACCCGGGATCACAGGGCCCCAAAACACGGGAGAAAACTCTGCGGGAGACACCTGGGAGGAGTTCTGGATAGATCCCGCAGTATGGACCACTGTCAAGAGAGAAAAATCATATTGGGTGTCTTCCCTGGAGGAGTCTGGGGTTGCTACCCGGGTTTACAGGGACCCAAACCACAGGAAAAATGTCTGCGGGAGACGCCTGGGAGGAATCTCAGATGCATCCCAGAAGATGGAGCATTGTCCAAGGAGAAAAATCATCTCGGGTATCTTCCCTGGAGGAGTCTGGGGTTGCTACCCGGGATCACAGGGCCCGAAAACACCGGAATAAACACTCAGGGACAAAGCTGCAAGGAGTCTCGGATGCTTCCCAGAGCATGTAGCATTGTCCAAGGAGAAAAATCATCTCGGGTATCTTCCCTGGAGGAGTCTGGGGTTGCTACCCGGGATTACAGGGACCCAAACCACAGGAAAAATGTCTGCGGGAGACGCCTGGGAGGAATCTCAGATGCATCCCAGAAGATGGAGCATTGTCCAAGGAGAAAAATCATCTCGGGTATCTTCCCTGGAGGAGTGTGGGTTTGCTACCCGGGATCACAGGGCCCCAAAACACCGGAGAAAACTCCGCGGGAGACTCCTGGGAGGAGTTCTGGATAGATCGCGCAGTATGGACCACTGTAAAGAGAGAAAAATCATATTGGGTGTCTTCCCTGGAGGAGTCTGGGGTTGCTACCCGGGATCAGAGGGACCGAAAATACTGGAATAAACACTCAGGGACATACCTGCAAGGAGTCTCGGATGCTTCCAAGAGGATGGAGCATTGTCCAAGGAGAAAAATCATCTCGGGTATATTTCCTGGAGGAGTCTGGGTTTACTACCCGGGTTTACAGGGACCCAAAACACCGGAAGAAACACTCAGGGACATACCTGCAAGGAGTCTCGGATGCTTCCCAGAGGATAGAGCATTGTCCAAGGAGAAAAATCATCACGGGTATCTTTCCTGGAGGAGTCTGGGGTTGCTACCTGGGATGACAGAACCATAAACCGTGAGAAAAAAGACTCAGGGACATAGCTGCGACAAGTCTCGGATGCATCCCAGAGGATGGAGCATTGTCCAAGGAGAAAAATCATCCTGGGTATCTTTCCTGGAAGAGTCTGGGGTTGCTACCCGGGTTTACAGGGACCCAAACCACAGGAAAAAAACACTGAGAAACAGAGCTGGGAGGAGTCTCGGGAGCATCCCGCAGGATGGACAATAGTCCAAGAAGAAAAATCATCTCGGGTATCTTCCCTGAAGCAGTCTGAGGTTGCTACCCGGGATCACAGGGCCCAAAAGCACCGGAATAAAAACTCAGGGACATACCTGCAAGGAGTCTCGGATGCTTCCCAGAGGATGGAGCATTGTCCAAGCAGAAAAATTATCTCGGGTATCTTCCCTGGAGGAGTCTGGGGTTGCTACCCGGGATTACAGGGACCCACACCACAGGAAAAATGTCTGTGGGAGATGCCTGGGAGGAATCTCATATGCATCCCAGAAGATGGAGCTTTGTCCAAGGAGAAAAGTCATCTCGGGTATCTTCCCTGGAGGAGTCTGGGGTTGCTACCCGGGATCACAGGGCCCCAAAACACCGGAGAAAACTCTGCGGGAGACACCTGGGAGGAGTTCTGGATAGATCCCGCAGTATGGACCACTGTAAAGAGAGAAAAATCATATTGGGTGTCTTCCCTGGAGGAGTCTGGGGTTGCTACCCGGGTTTACAGGGACCCAAACCACAGGAAAAATGTCTGCGGGAGACGCCTGGGAGGAATCTCAGATGCATCCCAGAAGATGGAGCATTGTCCAAGGAGAAAAATCATCTCGGGTATCTTCCCTGGAGGAGTCTGGGGTTGCTACCCGGGATCACAGGGCCCCAAAACACCGGAGAAAACTCCGCGGGAGACTCCTGGGAGGAGTTCTGGATAGATCGCGCAGTATGGACCACTGTCAAGAGAGAAAAATCATATTGGGTGTCTTCCCTGGAGGAGTCTGGGGTTGCTACCCGGGATCAGAGGGACCGAAAATACTGGAATAAACACTCAGGGACATACCTGCAAGGAGTCTCGGATGCTTCCAAGAGGATGGAGCATTGTCCAAAGAGAAAAATCATCTCGGGTATCTTTCCTGGAGGAGTCTGGGTTTACTACCCGGGATCACAGTGCCCGAAAACACCGAAATAAAAACTCAGGGACATACCTGCAAGGAGTCTCGGATGCTTCCCAGAGGATGGAGCATTGTCCAAGCAGAAAAATTATGTCGGGTATCTTCCTTGGAGGAGTCTGGGGTTGCTACCCGGGATCACAGGGCCCCAAAACACCGGAAGAAACACTCAGGGACATACCTGCAAGGAGTCTCGGATGCTTCCCAGAGGATAGAGCATTGTCCAAGGAGAAAAATCATCACGGGTATCTTTCCTGGAGGAGTCTGGGGTTGCTACCTGGGATGACAGAACCATGAACCGTGAGAAAAAAGACTCAGGGACATAGCTGCGACAAGTCTCGGATGCATCCCAGAGGATGGAGCATTGTCCAAGGAGAAAAATCATCCTGGGTATCTTTCCTGGAGGAGTCTGGGGTTGCTACCTGGGTTTACAGGGACCCAAAACACAGGAAAAAAACACTGAGAAACAGAGCTGGGAGGAGTCTCGGGTGCATCCCGCAGGATGGACAATAGTCCAAGGAGAAAAATCATCTCGGGTATCTTCCCTGGAGCAGTCTGAGGTTGCTACCCGGGATGACAGGGCCCAAAAGCACCGGAATAAACACTCAGGGACATACCTGCAAGGAGTCTCGGATGCTTCCCAGAGGATGGAGCATTGTCCAAGCAGAAAAATTATCTCGGGTATCTTCCCTGGAGGAGTCTGGGGTTGCTATCCGGGATCACAGGGCCCCAAAACACAGTAGAAAACTCTGCGGGAGACACCTGGGAGGAGTTCTGGATAGATCCCGCAGTTTGGACCACTGTCAAGAGAGAAAAATCATATTAGGTGTCTTCCCTGGAGGAGTCTGGGGTTGCTACCCGGGTTTACAGGGACCCAAACCACAGGAAAAATGTCTGCGGGAGACGCCTGGGAGGAATCTCACATGCATCCCAGAAGATGGAGCATTGTCCAAGGAGAAAAATCATCTCGGGTATCTTCCTTGGAGGAGTCTGGTGTTGCTACCCGGGATCACAGGGCCCTAAAGCACTGGAGAAAACTCTGCGGGAGACGCCTGGGAGGAATTCTGGGTAGATCCCGCAGGATGGACCACTGTCAAGAGAGAAAAATCATATTGGGTGTCTTCCCTGGAGGAGTCTGGGGTTGCTACCTGGGATGACAGAACCATGAACCGCGAGAAAAAAGACTCAGGGACACAGCTGCGACAAGTCTCGGATGCATCCAAGAGGATGGAGCATTGTCCAAGGAGAAAAATCATCTCGGGTATCTTCCCTGGAGGAGTCTGGGGTTGCTACCCGGGATCACAGGGCCCCAAAGCACCGGAATAAAAACTCAGGGACATATCTGCAAGGAGTCTCGGATGCTTCCAAGAGGATGGAGCATTGTCAAAGCAGAAAAATCATCTCGGGTATCTTCCCTGGAGGAGTCTGGGGTTGCTACCCGGGATTACAGGGACCCAAGCCACAGGAAAAATGTCTGCGGGAGACGCCTGGGAGGAATCTCAGATGCATCCCAGAAGATGGAGCATTGTCCAAGGAGAAAAATCATCTCGGGTATCTTCCCTGGAGGAGTCTGGGGTTGCTACCCGGGATCACAGGGCCCCAAAACACCGGAGAAAACTCTGCGGGAGACACCTGGGAGGAGTTCTGGATAGATCCCGCAGTATGGACCACTGTCAAGAGAGAAAAATCATATTGGGTGTCCTCCCTGGACGAGTCTGGGGTTGCTACCCGGGATCAGAGGGCCCGAAAACACTGGAATAAACACTCAGGGACATACCTGCAAGGAGTCTCGGATGCTTCCCAGAGGATGTAGCATTGTCCAAGGAGAAAAATTATCCCGGGTATCTTCCCTGGAGGAGTCTGGGGTTGCTACCCGGGTTTACAGGGACCCAAACCACAGGAAAAATGTCTGCGGGAGACGCCTGGGAGGAATCTCAGATGCATCCCAGAAGATGGAGCATTGTCCAAGGAGAAAAATCATCTCAGGTATCTTCCCTGGAGGAGTCTGGGGTTGCTACCCGGGATCACAGGGCCCCAAAACACCGGAGAAAACTCTGCGGGAGACTCCTGGGAGGAGTTCTGGATAGATCCCGCAGTATGGACCACTGTCAAGAGAGAAAAATCATATTGAGTGTTTTCCCTGGAGGAGTCTGGGGTTGCTACCCGGGATCAGAGGGCCCGAAAACACCGGAATAAACACTCAGGGACATACCTGCAAGGAGTCTCGGATGCTTTCAAGAGGATGGATCATTGTCCAAGGAGAAAAATCATCTCGGGTATCTTCCCTGGAGGAGTCTGGGGTTGCTACCCGGGATCACAGGGCGCTAAACCACCGGAATAAAGACTCAGAGACATACCTGCAAGGAGTCTCGGATGCTTCCCAGAGGATGGAGCATTGTCCAAGCAGAAAAATTATCTCGGGTATCTTCCCTAGAGGATTCTGGGGTTGCTACCCGGGATCACAGGGCCCTAAAGCACTGGAGAAAACTCTGCGGGAGACGCCTGGGAGGAATTCTGGGTAGATCCCGCAGGATGGACCACTGTCAAGAGAGAAAAATCATATTGGGTGTCTTCCCTGGAGGAGTCTGGGGTTGCTACCTGGGATGACAGAACCATAAACCGTGAGTAAAAAGACTCAGGGACATAGCTGCGACAAGTCTCGGATGCATCCAAGAGGATGGAGCATTGTCCAAGGAGAAAAATCATCTCGGGTATCTTCCCTGGAGGAGTCTGGGGTTGCTACCCGGGTTTACAGGGACCCAAACCACAGGAAAAATGTCTATGGGAGATGCCTGGGAGGAATCTCATATGCATCCCAGAAGATGGAGCTTTGTCTCAGCAGAAAAATCATCTCGGGTATCTTCCCTGGAGGAGTCTGGGGTTGCTACCCGGGATCACAGGGCACGAAAACACTGGAATAAAAACTCAGGGACATACCTGCAAGGAGTCTCGGATGCTTCCAAGAGGATGGAGCATTGTCCAAGCAGAAAAATCATCTCGGGTATCTTCCCTGGAGGAGTTTGGGGTTGCTACCCGGGATCACAGGGACCCAAACCACAGGAAAAATGTCTGTGGGAGATGCCTGGGAGGAATCACATATGCATCCCAGAAGATGGAGCTTTGTCCCAGCAGAAAAACCATCTCGGGTATCTTCCCTGGAGGAGTCTGGGGTTGCTACCCGGGATTACAGGGACCCAAACCACAGGAAAAATGTCTGCGGGAGACGCCTGGGAGGAATCTCAGATGCATCCCAGAAGATGGAGCATTGTCCAAGTAGAAGAATCATCTCGAGTATCTTCCCTGGAGGAGTCTGGGGTTGCTACCCGGGATCACAGGGCCCCAAAACACCGGAGAAAATTCTGCGGGAGACTCCTGGGAGGAGTTCTGGATAGATCCCGCAGTATGGACCACTGTCAAGAGAGAAAAATCATATTGGGTGTCTTCCCTGGAGGAGTCTGGGGTTGCTACCCGGGATCAGAGGGCCCGAAAACACCGGAATAAACACTCAGGGACATACCTGCAAGGAGTCTCGGATGCTTCCAAGAGGATGGAGCATTGTCCAAGGAGAAAAATCATCTCGGGTATCTTCCTTGGAGTAGTCTGGGGTTGCTACCCGGGTTTACAGGGACCCAAACCACAGGAAAAATGTCTGCGGGAGACGCCTGGGAGGAATCTCAGATGCATCCCAGAAGATGGAGCATTGTCCAAGGAGAAAAATCATCTCGGGTATCTTCCCTGGAGGAGTCTGTGGTTGCTACCCGGGATTACAGGGACCCAAACCACAGGAAAAATGTCTGTGGGAGA
This sequence comes from Vanellus vanellus, assembly GCF_965231255.1. Taxonomy (NCBI): domain Eukaryota; kingdom Metazoa; phylum Chordata; class Aves; order Charadriiformes; family Charadriidae; genus Vanellus; species Vanellus vanellus. Next base: position 1,255,652 of record NW_028126614.1, read on the forward strand.
TGCCTGGGAGGAATCTCATATGCATCCCAGAAGATGGAGCTTTGTCCCAGGAGAAAAATCATCTCGGGTATCTTCCCTGGAAGAGTCTGGGGTTGCTACCCGGGATTAAAGGGACCAAAACCACAGGAAAAATGTCTGCGGGAGACGCCTGGGAGGAATCTCAGATGCATCCCAGAAGATGGAGCATTGTCCAAGGAGAAAAATCATCTCGGGTATCTTCCCTGGAGGAGTCTGGGGTTGCTAGCCGGGATCAGAAGGCCCGAAAACACTGGAATAAACACTCAGGGACATACCTGCAAGGAGTCTCGGATGCTTCCCAGAGGATGTAGCATTGTCCAAGGAGAAAAATCATCTCGGGTATCTTCCCTGGAGGAGTCTGGGGTTGGTACCCGGGATTACAGGGACCCAAACCACAGGAAAAATGTCTGCGGGAGACGCCTGGGAGGAATCTCAGATGCATCCCAGAAGATGGAGCATTGTCCAAGGAGAAAAATCATCTCGGGTATCTTCCCTGGAGGAGTCTGGGGTTGCTACCCGGGATCACAGGGCCCCAAAACACCGGAGAAAACTCTGCGGGAGACACCTGGGAGGAGTTCTGGATAGATCCCGCAGTATGGACCACTGTCAAGAGAGAAAAATCATATTGGGTGTCTTCCCTGGAGGAGTCTGGGGTTGCTACCCGGGATGACAGGGCCCAAAAGCACCGGAATAAACACTCAGGGACATACCTGCAAGGAGTCTCGGATGCTTCCAAGAGGATGGATCATTGTCCAAGGAGAAAAATCATCTCGGGTATCTTCCTTGGAGTAGTCTGGGGTTGCTACCCGGGTTTACAGGGACCCAAACCACAGGAAAAATGTCTGCGGGAGACGCCTGGGAGGAATCTCAGATGCATCCCAGAAGATGAAGCATTGTCCAAGGAGAAAAATCATCTCGGGTATCTTCCCTGGAGGAGTCTGTGGTTGGTACCCGGGATTACAGGGACCCAAACCACAGGAAAAATGTCTGTGGGAGATGCCTGGGAGGAATCTCATATGCATCCCAGAAGATGGAGCTTTGTCCCAGGAGAAAAATCATCTCGGGTATCTTCCCTGGAGGAGTCTGGGGTTGCTACCCGGGATTAAAGGGACCAAAACCACAGGAAAAATGTCTGCGGGAGACGCCTGGGAGGAATCTCAGATGCATCCCAGAAGATGGAGCATTGTCCAAGGAGAAAAATCATCTCGGGTATCTTCCCTGGAGGAGTCTGGGGTTGCTACCCGGGATCAGAGGGCCCGAAAACACTGGAATAAACACTCAGGGACATACCTGCAAGGAGTCTCGGATACTTCCCAGAGGATGTAGCATTGTCCAAGGAGAAAAATCATCTCGGGTATCTTCCCTGGAGGAGTCTGGGGTTGCTACCCGGGTTTACAGGGACCCAAACCACAGGAAAAATATTTGCAAGAGACGCCTGGGAGGAATCTCAGATGCATCCCAGAAGATGGAGCATTGTCCAAGGAGAAAAATCATCTCGGGTATCTTCCCTGGAGGAGTCTGGGGTTGCTACCCGGGATTACAGGGACCCAAACCACAGGAAAAATGTCTGTGGGAGATGCCTGGGAGGAATCTCATATGCATCCCAGAAGATGGAGCTTTGTCCCAGGAGAAAAATCATCTCGGGTATCTTCCCTGGAGGAGTCTGGGGTTGCTACCCGGGATCACAGGGCCCCAAAACACCGGAGAAAATTCTGCGGGAGACTCCTGGGAGGAGTTCTGGATAGATCCCGCAGTATGGACCACTGTCAAGAGAGAAAAATCATATTGGGTGTCTTCCCTGGAGGAGTCTGGGGTTGCTACCCGGGATCAGAGGGCCCGAAAACACCGGAATAAACACTCAGGGACATACCTGCAAGGAGTCTCGGATGCTTCCAAGAGGATGGAGCATTGTCCAAGGAGAAAAATCATCTCGGGTATCTTCCCTGGAGGAGTCTGGTGTTGGTACCCGGGATTACAGGGACCCAAACCACAGGAAAAATGTCTGCGGGAGACGCCTGGGAGGAATCTCAGATGCATCCCAGAAGATGGAGCATTGTCCAAGGAGAAAAATCATCTCGGGTATCTTCCCTGGAGGAGTCTGGGGTTGCTACCCGGGATCACAGGGCCCCAAAACACCGGAGAAAACTCTGCGGGAGACACCTGGGAGGAGTTCTGGATAGATCCCGCAGTATGGACCACTGTCAAGAGAGAAAAATCATATTGGGTGTCTTCCCTGGAGGAGTCTGGGGTTGCTACCCGGGATGACAGGGCCCAAAAGCACCGGAATACACACAGGGACAAAGCTGCAAGGAGTCTCGGATGCTTCCCAGAGGATGTAGCATTGTCGAAGGAGAAAAATCATCTCGGGTATCTTCCCTGGAGGAGTCTGGGGTTGCTACCCGGGTTTACAGGGACCCAAACCACAGGAAAAATGTCTGCGGGAGACGCCTGGGAGGAATCTCAGATGCATCCCAGAAGATGGAGCATTGTCCAAGTAGAAGAATCATCTCGAGTATCTTTCCTGGAGGAGTCTGGGGTTGCTACCCGGGATCACAGGGCCCCAAAACACCGGAGAAAATTCTGCGGAAGACTCCTGGGAGGAGTTCTTGATAGATCCCGCAGTATGGACCACTGTCAAGAGAGAAAAATCATATTGGGTGTCTTCCCTGGAGGAGTCTGGGGTTGCTACCCGGGATCAGAGGGCCCGAAAACACCGGAATAAACACTCAGGGACATACCTGCAAGGAGTCTCGGATGCTTCCAAGAGGATGGAGCATTGTCCAGGGAGAAAAATCATCTCGGGTATCTTCCTTGGAGTAGTCTGGGGTTGCTACCCGGGTTTACAGGGACCCAAACCACAGGAAAAATGTCTGCGGGAGACGCCTGGGAGGAATCTCAGATGCATCCCAGAAGATGGAGCATTGTCCAAGGAGAAAAATCATCTCGGGTATCTTCCCTGGAGGAGTCTGTGGTTGCTACCCGGGATTACAGGGACCCAAACCACAGGAAAAATGTCTGTGGGAGATGCCTGGGAGGAATCTCATATGCATCCCAGAAGATGGAGCTTTGTCCCAGGAGAAAAATCATCTCGGGTATCTTCCCTGGAGGAGTCTGGGGTTGCTACCCGGGATTAAAGGGACCCAAAACACCGGAATAAACACTCATATCTGCAAGGACATACCTGCAAGAAGTCTAGGATGCTTCCCAGAGGATGGAGCATTGTCCAAGGAGAAAAATCATCTCGGGTATCTTTCCTGGAGGAGTCTGGGGTTGCTACCTGGGATGACAGAACCATAAACCGTGAGAAAAGACTCAGGGACATAGCTGCGACAAGTCTCGGATGCATCCCAGAGGATGGAGCATTGTCCAAGCAGAAAAATGATCTCGGGTATCTTCCCTGGAGGAGTCTGGGGTTGCTACCCGGGATTACAGGGACCCAAACCACAGGAAAAATGTCTGTGGGAGATGCCTGGGAGGAATCTCATATGCATCCCAGAAGATGGAGCTTTGTCCCAGCAGAAAAATCATCTCGGGTATCTTCCCTGGAGGAGTCTGGTGTTGGTACGGGGGATTACAGGGACCCAAACCACAGGAAAAATGTCTGCGGGAGACGCCTGGGAGGAATCTCAGATGCATCCCAGAGGATGTAGCATTGTCCAAGGAGAAAAATCATCTCGGGTATCTTCCCTGGAGGATTCTGGGGTTGCTACCCGGGTTTACAGGGACCCAAATCACAGGAAAAATATTTGCAAGAGACGCCTGGGAGGAATCTCAGATGCATCCCAGAAGATGGAGCATTGTCCAAGGAGAAAAATCATCTCGGGTATCTTCCCTGGAGGAGTCTGGGGTTGCTACCCGGGATTACAGGGACCCAAACCACAGGAAAAATGTCTGTGGGAGATGCCTGGGAGGAATCTCATATGCATCCCAGAAGATGGAGCTTTGTCCCAGGAGAAAAATCATCTCGGGTATCTTCCCTGGAGGAGTCTGGGGTTGCTACCCGGGATCACAGGGCCCCAAAACACCGGAGAAAATTCTGCGGGAGACTCCTGGGAGGAGTTCTGGATAGATCCCGCAGTATGGACCACTGTCAAGAGAGAAAAATCATATTGGGTGTCTTCCCTGGAGGAGTCTGGGGTTGCTACCCGGGATGACAGGGCCCAAAAACACCGGAATAAACACTCAGGGACATACCTGCAAAGAGTCTCGGATGCTTCCAAGAGGATGGATCATTGTCCAAGGAGAAAAATCATCTCGGGTATCTTCCTTGGAGTAGTCTGGGGTTGCTACCCGGGTTTACAGGGACCCAAACCACAGGAAAAATGTCTATGGGAGACGCCTGGGAGGAATCTCATATGCATCCCAGAAGATGGAGCTTTGTCTCAGCAGAAAAATCATCTCGGGTATCTTCCCTGGAGGAGTCTAGGGTTGCTACCCGGGATCACAGGGCCCCAAAACACCGGAGAAAACTCTGCGGGAGACACCTGGGAGGAGTTCTGGATAGATCCCGCAGTATGGACCACTGTCAAGAGAGAAAAATCATATTGGGTGTCTTCCCTGGAGGAGTCTGGGGTTGCTACCCGGAATGACAGGGCCCAAAAGCACCGGAATACACACAGGGACAAAGCTGCAAGGAGTCTCGGATGCTTCCCAGAGGATGTAGCATTGTCCAAGGAGAAAAATCATCTCGGGTATCTTCCCTGGAGGAGTCTGGTGTTGCTACCCGGGATTACAGGGACCCAAACCACAGGAAAAATGTCTGCGGGAGACGCCTGGGAGGAATCTCAGATGCATCCCAGAAGATGGAGCATTGTCCAAGTAGAAGAATCATCTCGAGTATCTTCCCTGGAGGAGTCTGGGGTTGCTACCCGGGATCACAGGGCCCCAAAACACCGGAGAAAATTCTGCGGGAGACTCCTGGGAGGAGTTCTTGATAGATCCCGCAGTATGGACCACTGTCAAGAGAGAAAAATCATATTGGTTGTCTTCCCTGGAGGAGTCTGGGGTTACTACCCGGGATCAGAGGGCCCGAAAACACCGGAATAAACACTCAGGGACATACCTGCAAGGAGTCTCGGATGCTTCCAAGAGGATGGAGCATTGTCCAGGGAGAAAAATCATCTCGGGTATCTTCCTTGGAATAGTCTGGGGTTGCTACCCGGGTTTACAGGGACCCAAACCACAGGAAAAATGTCTGCGGGAGACGCCTGGGAGGAATCTCAGATGCATCCCAGAAGATGGAGCATTGTCCAAGGAGAAAAATCATCTCGGGTATCTTCCCTGGAGGAGTCTGTGGTTGCTACCCGGGATTACAGGGACCCAAACCACAGGAAAAATGTCTGTGGGAGATGCCTGGGAGGAATCTCATATGCATCCCAGAAGATGGAGCTTTGTCCCAGGAGAAAAATCATCTCGGGTATCTTCCCTGGAGGAGTCTGGGGTTGCTACCCGGGATCACAGGGCCCCAAAACACCGGAGAAAATTCTGCGGGAGACTCCTGGGAGGAGTTCTGGATAGATCCCGCAGTATGGACCACTGTCAAGAGAGAAAAATCATATTGGGTGTCTTCCCTGGAGGAGTCTGGGGTTGCTACCCGGGATGACAGGGCCCAAAAACACCGGAATAAACACTCAGGGACATACCTGCAAAGAGTCTCGGATGCTTCCAAGAGGATGGATCATTGTCCAAGGAGAAAAATCATCTCGGGTATCTTCCTTGGAGTAGTCTGGGGTTGCTACCCGGGTTTACAGGGACCCAAACCACAGGAAAAATGTCTATGGGAGACGCCTGGGAGGAATCTCATATGCATCCCAGAAGATGGAGCTTTGTCTCAGCAGAAAAATCATCTCGGGTATCTTCCCTGGAGGAGTCTAGGGTTGCTACCCGGGATCACAGGGCCCCAAAACACCGGAGAAAACTCTGCGGGAGACACCTGGGAGGAGTTCTGGATAGATCCCGCAGTATGGACCACTGTCAAGAGAGAAAAATCATATTGGGTGTCTTCCCTGGAGGAGTCTGGGGTTGCTACCCGGGATGACAGGGCCCAAAAGCACCGGAATACACACAGGGACAAAGCTGCAAGGAGTCTCGGATGCTTCCCAGAGGATGTAGCATTGTCCAAGGAGAAAAATCATCTCGGGTATCTTCCCTGGAGGAGTCTGGTGTTGCTACCCGGGATTACAGGGACCCAAACCACAGGAAAAATGTCTGCGGGAGACGCCTGGGAGGAATCTCAGATGCATCCCAGAAGATGGAGCATTGTCCAAGTAGAAGAATCATCTCGAGTATCTTCCCTGGAGGAGTCTGGGGTTGCTACCCGGGATCACAGGGCCCCAAAACACCGGAGAAAATTCTGCGGGAGACTCCTGGGAGGAGTTCTTGATAGATCCCGCAGTATGGACCACTGTCAAGAGAGAAAAATCATATTGGTTGTCTTCCCTGGAGGAGTCTGGGGTTACTACCCGGGATCAGAGGGCCCGAAAACACCGGAATAAACACTCAGGGACATACCTGCAAGGAGTCTCGGATGCTTCCAAGAGGATGGAGCATTGTCCAGGGAGAAAAATCATCTCGGGTATCTTCCTTGGAGTAGTCTGGGGTTGCTACCCGGGTTTACAGGGACCCAAACCACAGGAAAAATGTCTGCGGGAGACGCCTGGGAGGAATCTCAGATGCATCCCAGAAGATGGAGCATTGTCCAAGGAGAAAAATCATCTCGGGTATCTTCCCTGGAGGAGTCTGTGGTTGCTACCCGGGATTACAGGGACCCAAACCACAGGAAAAATGTCTGTGGGAGATGCCTGGGAGGAATCTCATATGCATCCCAGAAGATGGAGCTTTGTCCCAGGAGAAAAATCATCTCGGGTATCTTCCCTGGAGGAGTCTGGGGTTGCTACCCGGGATTAAAGGGACCCAAAACACCGGAATAAACACTCATATCTGCAAGGACATACCTGCAAGAAGTCTAGGATGCTTCCCAGAGGATGGAGCATTGTCCAAGGAGAAAAATCATCTCGGGTATCTTTCCTGGAGGAGTCTGGGGTTGCTACCTGGGATGACAGAACCATAAACCGTGAGAAAAGACTCAGGGACATAGCTGCGACAAGTCTCGGATGCATCCCAGAGGATGGAGCATTGTCCAAGCAGAAAAATTATCTCGGGTATCTTCCCTGGAGGAGTCTGGGGTTGCTACCCGGGATTACAGGGACCCAAACCACAGGAAAAATGTCTGTGGGAGATGCCTGGGAGGAATCTCATATGCATCCCAGAAGATGGAGCTTTGTCCCAGCAGAAAAATCATCTCGGGTATCTTCCCTGGAGGAGTCTGGTGTTGGTACGGGGGATTACAGGGACCCAAACCACAGGAAAAATGTCTGCGGGAGACGCCTGGGAGGAATCTCAGATGCATCCCAGAGGATGGAGCATTGTCCAAGGAGAAAAATCATCTCGGGTATCTTCCCTGGAGGAGTCTGGGGTTGCTACCCGGGATCACAGGGCCCGAAAACACCGTAATAAACACTCAGGGACATACCTGCACGGAGTCTCGGATGCTTCCCAGAGGATGTAGCATTGTCCAAGGAGAAAAATCATCTCGGGTATCTTCCCTGGAGGAGTCTGGGGTTGCTACCCGGGATCACAGGGCCCCAAAACACTGGAATAAAAACTCAGGGACATACCCGCAAGGAGTCTCGGATGCTTCCAAGAGGATGGAGCATTGTCCAAGCAGAAAAATCATCTCGGGTATCTTCCCTGGAGGAGTCTGGGGTTGCTACCCGGGATTACAGGGCCCCAAACCACAGGAAAAAAACACTGAGAAACAGAGCTGAGAGGAGTCTCGGGTGCATCCCGCAGGATGGACAATAGTCCAAGGAGAAAAATCATCTCGGGTATCTTCCCTGGTGGAGTCTGAGGTTGCTAACCGGGATGACAGGGTCCAAAAGCACCGGAATAAACACTCAGGGACATACCTGCAAGGAGTCTCGGATGCTTCCCAGAGGATGGAGCATTGTCCAAGCAGAAAAATTATCTCGGGTATCTTCCCTAGAGGATTCTGGAGTTGCTAGCCGGGATCACAGGGGCCTAAAGCACTGGAGAAAACTCTGCGGGAGACGCCTGGGAGGAGTTCTTGGTAGATCCTGCAGGATGGACCACTGTCAAGAGAGAAAAATCATATTGGGTGTCTTCCCTGGAGGAGTCTGGGGTTGCTACCTGGGATGACAGAACCATAAACCGTGAGAAAAAAGACTCAGGGACATAGCTGCGACAAGTCTCGGATGCATCCCAGAGGATGGAGCATTGTCCAAGGAGAAAAATCATCTCGGGTATCTTCCCTGGAGGAGTCTGGGGTTGCTACCCGGGATGACAGGGCCCCAAAACACCGGAATAAAAACTCAGGGACATACCTGCAAGGAGTCTCGGATGCTTCCAAGAGGATGGAGCATTGTCCAAGCAGAAAAATCATCTCGGGTATCTTCCCTGGAGGAGTCTGGGGTTGCTACCCGGGTTTACAGGGACCCAAACCACAGGAAAAATATTTGCAAGAGACGCCTGGGAGGAATCTCAGATGCATCCCAGAAGATGGAGCATTGTCCAAGGAGAAAAATCATCTCGGGTATCTTCCCTGGAGGAGTCTGGGGTTGCTACCCGGGATTACAGGGACCCAAACCACAGGAAAAATGTCTGTGGGAGATGCCTGGGAGGAATCTCATATGCATCCCAGAAGATGGAGCTTTGTCCCAGGAGAAAAATCATCTCGGGTATCTTCCCTGGAGGAGTCTGGGGTTGCTACCCGGGATCACAGGGCCCCAAAACACCGGAGAAAATTCTGCGGGAGACTCCTGGGAGGAGTTCTGGATAGATCCCGCAGTATGGACCACTGTCAAGAGAGAAAAATCATATTGGGTGTCTTCCCTGGAGGACTCTGGGCTTGCTACCCGGGATCAGAGGGCCCGAAAACACCGGAATAAACACTCAGGGACATACCTGCAAGGAGTCTCGGATGCTTCCAAGAGGATGGAGCATTGTCCAAGGAGAAAAATCATCTCGGGTATCTTCCTTGGAGTAGTCTGGGGTTGCTACCCGGGTTTACAGGGACCCAAACCACAGGAAAAATGTCTATGGGAGATGCCTGGGAGGAATCTCAGATGCATCCCAGAAGATGGAGCTTTGTCCAAGGAGAAAAATCATCTCGAGTTATCTTCCCTGGAGGAGTCAGGGGTTGCTACCCGGGATTACAGGGACCCAAACCACAGGAAAAATGTCTGTGGGAGTCGCCTGGGAGGAATCTCAGATGCATCCCAGAAGATGGAGCATTGTCCAAGGAGAAAAATCATCTCGGGTATCTTCCCTGGAGGAGTCTGGGGTTGCTACCCGGGATCACAGGGCCCCAAAACACCGGAGAAAACTCTGCGGGAGACACCTGGGAGGAGTTCTGGATAGATCCCGCAGTATGGACCACTGTCAAGAGAGAAAAATCATATTGGGTGTCTTCCCTGGAGGAGTCTGGGGTTGCTACCCGGGATGACAGGGCCCAAAAGCACCGGAATACACACAGGGACAAAGCTGCAAGGAGTCTCGGATGCTTCCCAGAGGATGTAGCATTGTCCAAGGAGAAAAATCATCTCGGGTATCTTCCCTGGAGGAGTCTGGGGTTGCTACCCGGGTTTACAGGGACCCAAACCACAGGAAAAATGTCTGCGGGAGACGCCTGGGAGGAATCTCAGATGCATCCCAGAAGATGGAGCATTGTCCAAGTAGAAGAATCATCTCGGGTATCTTCCCTGGAGGAGTCTGGGGTTGCTACCCGGGATTACAGGGACCCAAACCACAGGAAAAATGTCTGTGGGAGATGCCTGGGAGGAATCTCATATGCAACCCAGAAGATGGAGCTTTGTCCCAGCAGAAAAATCATCTCGGGTATCTTCCCTGGAGGAGTCTGGGGTTGCTACCCGGGATTAAAGGGACTAAAACCACAGGAAAAATGTCTGCGGGAGACGCCTGGGAGGAATCTCAGATGCATCCCAGAAGATGGAGCATTGTCCAAGGAGAAAAATCATCTCGGGTATCTTCCCTGGAGGAGTCTGGGGTTGCTAGCCGGGATCACAGGGACCCAAAACACCGGAGAAAACTCTGCGGGAGACTCCTGGGAGGAGTTCTGGATAGATCCCGCAGTATGGACCACTGTCAAGAGAGAAAAATCATCTCGGGTATCTTCCCTGGAGGAGTCTGGGCTTGCTACCCGGGATCACAGGGCCCCAAAACACCGGAAGAAACACTCAGGGACATACCTGCAAGGAGTCTCGGATGCTTCCCAGAGGATGTAGCATTGTCCAAGGAGAAAAATCATCTCGGGTATCCTCCCTGGAGGAGTCTGGGGTTGCTACCCGGGTTTACAGGGACCCAAACCACAGGAAAAATGTCTGCGGGAGACGCCTGGGAGGAATCTCAGATGCATCCCAGAAGATGGAGCATTGTCCAAGGAGAAAAATCATCTCGGGTATCTTCCCTGGAGGAGTCTGGGGTTGCTACCCGAGATCACAGGGCCCCAAACCACAGGAAAAATATTTGCAAGAGACGACTGGGAGGAATCTCAGATGCATCCCAGAAGATGGAGCATTGTCCAAGGAGAAAAATCATCTCGGGTATCTTCCCTGGAGGAGTCTGGGGTTGCTACCCGGGATTAAAGGGACCCAAAACACCGTAATAAACACTCATATCTGCAAGGACATACCTGCAAGAAGTCTCGGATGCTTCCCAGAGGATGGAGCATTGTCCAAGGAGAAAAATCATCTCGGGTATCTTCCCTGGAGGATTCTGGGGTTGCTACCCGGGTTTACAGGGACCCAAACCACAGGAAAAATGTCTGCGGGAGACGCCTGGGAGGAATCTCAGATGCATCCCAGAAGATGGAGCATTGTCCAAGGAGAAAAATCATCATGGGTATCTTCCCTGGAGGAGTCTGGGGTTGCTACCCGGGTTTACAGGGACCCAAACCACAGGAAAAAAACACTGAGAAACAGAGCTGGGAGGAGTCTCGGGTGCATCCCGCAGGATGGACAATAGTCCAAGGAGAAAAATCATCTCGGGTATCTTCCCTGGTGGAGTCTGAGGTTGCTACCCGGGATGACAGGGCCCAAAAGCACCGGAATAAACACTCAGGGACATACCTGCAAGGAGTCTCGGATGCTTCCCAGAGGATGGAGCATTGTCCAAGGAGAAAAATCATCTCGGGTTATCTTCCCTGGAGGAGTCTGGGGTTGCTACCCGGGATTACAGGGACCCAAACCACAGGAAAAATGTCTGTGGGAGACGGCTGGGAGGAATCTCAGATGCATCCCAGAAGATGGAGCATTGTCCAAGGAGAAAAACCATCTCGGGTATCTTCCCTGGAGGAGTCTGGGGTTGCTACCCGGGATCACAGGGCGCTAAAACACCGGAATAAAGACTCAGAGACATACCTGCAAGGAGTCTCGGATGCTTCCCAGAGGATGGAGCATTGTCCAAGCAGAAAAATTATCTCGGGTATCTTCCCTAGAGGAGTCTGGGGTTGCTAGCCGGGATCACAGGGCCCTAAAGCACTGGAGAAAACTCTGCGGGAGACGCCTGGGAGGAGTTCTGGGGAGATCCCGCAGGATGGACCACTGTCAAGAGAGAAAAATCATCTCGGGTATCTTCCCTGGAGGAGTCTGGGGTTGCTACCAGGGATTACAGGGACCCAAACCACAGGAAAAATGTCTGCGGGAGACGCCTGGGAGGAATCTCAGATGCATCCCAGAAGATGGAGCATTGTCCAAGGAGAAAAATCATCTCGGGTATCTTCCCTGGAGGAGTCTGGGGTTGCTACCCGGGATCACAGGGCCCGAAAACACCGGAATAAAAACTCAGGGACATACCTGCAAGGAGTCTCGGATGCTTCCAAAGGATGTAGCATTGTCCAAGGAGAAAAATCATCTCGGGTATCTTCCCTGGAGGATTCTGGGGTTGCTACCCGGGTTTACAGGGACCCAAACCACAGGAAAAATGTCTGCGGGAGACGCCTGGGAGGAATCTCAGATGCATCCCAGAAGATGGAGCATTGTCCAAGGAGAAATACCATCTCGGGTATCTTCCCTGGAGGAGTCTGGGGTTGCTACCCGGGATCACAGGGCGCTAAAACACCGGAATAAAGACTCAGAGACATACCTGCAAGGAGTCTCGGATGCTTCCCAGAGGATGGAGCATTGTCCAAGCAGAAAAATTATCTCGGGTATCTTCCCTAGAGGAGTCTGGGGTTGCTAGCCGGGATCACAGGGCCCTAAAGCACTGGAGAAAACTCTGCGGGAGACGCCTGGGAGGAATTCTGGGTAGATCCCGCAGGATGGACCACTGTCAAGAGAGAAAAATCATATTGGGAGTCTTCCCTGGTGGAGTCTGGGGTTGCTACCTGGGATGACAGAACCATGAACCGCGAGAAAAAAGACTCAGGGACACAGCTGCGACAAGTCTCGGATGCATCCCAGAGGATGGAGCATTGTCCAAAGAGAAAAATCATCTCGGGTATCTTCCACGGAGGAGTCTGGGGTTGCTACCCGGGATCACAGGGCCCAAAAGCACCGGAATAAACACTCAGGGACAAAGCTGCAAGGAGTCTCGGATGCTTCCCAGAGGATGTAGCATTGTCCAAGGAGAAAAATCATCTCGGGTATCTTCCCTGGAGGATTCTGGGGTTGCTACCCGGGTTTACAGGGACCCAAACCACAGGAAAAATGTCTGCGGGAGACGCCTGGGAGGAATCTCAGATGCATCCCAGAAGATGGAGCATTGTCCAAGGAGAAAAATCATCTCGGGTATCTTCCCTGGAGGAGTCTGGGGTTGCTACCCGGGATCACAGGGCCCCAAAACACTGGAATAAACACTCAGGGACATACCTGCAAGGAGTCTCGGATACTTCCCAGAGGATGTAGCATTGTCCAAGGAGAAAAATCATCTCGGGTATCTTCCCTGGAGGAGTCTGGGGTTGCTACCCGGGTTTACAGGGACCCAAACCACAGGAAAAATATTTGCAAGAGACGCCTGGGAGGAATCTCAGATGCATCCCAGAAGATGGAGCATTGTCCAAGGAGAAAAATCATCTCGGGTATCTTCCCTGGAGGAGTCTGGGGTTGCTACCCGGGATTACAGGGACCCAAACCACAGGAAAAATGTCTGTGGGAGATGCCTGGGAGGAATCTCATATGCATCCCAGAAGATGGAGCTTTGTCCCAGGAGAAAAATCATCTCGGGTATCTTCCCTGGAGGAGTCTGGGGTTGCTACCCGGGATCACAGGGCCCCAAAACACCGGAGAAAATTCTGCGGGAGACTCCTGGGAGGAGTTCTGGATAGATCCCGCAGTATGGACCACTGTCAAGAGAGAAAAATCATATTGGGTGTCTTCCCTGGAGGACTCTGGGCTTGCTACCCGGGATCAGAGGGCCCGAAAACACCGGAATAAACACTCAGGGACATACCTGCAAGGAGTCTCGGATGCTTCCAAGAGGATGGAGCATTGTCCAAGGAGAAAAATCATCTCGGGTATCTTCCTTGGAGTAGTCTGGGGTTGCTACCCGGGTTTACAGGGACCCAAACCACAGGAAAAATGTCTGTGGGAGACGGCTGGGAGGAATCTCAGATGCATCCCAGAAGATGGAGCATTGTCCAAGGAGAAAAATCATCTCGGGTTATCTTCCCTGGAGGAGTCTAGGGTTGCTACCCGGGATCAGAGGGCCCGAAAACACTGGAATAAACACTCAGGGACATACCTGCAAGGAGTCTCGGATGCTTCCCAGAGGATGTAGCATTGTCCAAGCAGAAAAATCATCTCGGGTATCTTCCCTGGAGGAGTCTGGGGTTGCTACCCGGGATTACAGGGACCCAAACCACAGGAAAAATGTCTGCGGGAGACGCCTGGGAGGAATCTCAGATGCATCCCAGAAGATGGAGCATTGTCCAAGGAGAAAAATCATCTCGGGTATCTTCCCTGGAGGAGTCTGGGGTTGCTACCCGGGATCACAGGGCCCCAAAACACCGGAGAAAACTCTGCGGTAGACACCTGGGAGGAGTTCTGGATAGATCCCGCAGTATGGACCACTGTCAAGAGAGAAAAATCATATTGGGTGTCTTCCCTGGAGGAGTCTGGGGTTGCTACCCGGGATGACAGGGCCTAAAAGCACCGGAATACACACAGGGACAAAGCTGCAAGGAGTCTCGGATGCTTCCCAGAGGATGTAGCATTGTCCAAGGAGAAAAATCATCTCGGGTATCTTCCCTGGAGGAGTCTGGGGTTGCTACCCGGGTTTACAGGGACCCAAACCACAGGAAAAATGTCTGCGGGAGACGCCTGGGAGGAATCTCAGATGCATCCCAGAAGATGGAGCATTGTCCAAGTAGAAGAATCATCTCGAGTATCTTCCCTGGAGGAGTCTGGGGTTGCTACCCGGGATTACAGGGACCCAAACCACAGGAAAAATGTCTGTGGGAGATGCCTGGGAGGAATCTCATATGCAACCCAGAAGATGGAGCTTTGTCCCAGCAGAAAAATCATTTCGGGTATCTTCCCTGGAGGAGTCTGGGGTTGCTACCCGGGATTAAAGGGACTAAAACCACAGGAAAAATGTCTGCGGGAGACGCCTGGGAGGAATCTCAGATGCATCCCAGAAGATGGAGCATTGTCCAAGGAGAAAAATCATCTCGGGTATCTTCCCTGGAGGAGTCTGGGGTTGCTAGCCGGGATCACAGGGACCCAAAACACCGGAGAAAACTCTGCGGGAGACTCCTGGGAGGAGTTCTGGATAGATCCCGCAGTATGGACCACTGTCAAGAGAGAAAAATCATCTCGGGTATCTTCCCTGGAGGAGTCTGGGCTTGCTACCCGGGATCACAGGGCCCCAAAACACCGGAAGAAACACTCAGGGACATACCTGCAAGGAGTCTCGGATGCTTCCCAGAGGATGTAGCATTGTCCAAGGAGAAAAATCATCTCGGGTATCCTCCCTGGAGGAGTCTGGGGTTGCTACCCGGGTTTACAGGGACCCAAACCACAGGAAAAATGTCTGCGTGAGACGCCTGGGAGGAATCTCAGATGCATCCCAGAAGATGGAGCATTGTCCAAGGAGAAAAATCATCTCGGGTATCTTCCCTGGAGGAGTCTGGGGTTGCTACCCGAGATCACAGGGCCCCAAACCACAGGAAAAATATTTGCAAGAGACGACTGGGAGGAATCTCAGATGCATCCCAGAAGATGGAGCATTGTCCAAGGAGAAAAATCATCTCGGGTATCTTCCCTGGAGGAGTCTGGGGTTGCTACCCGGGATTAAAGGGACCCAAAACACCGTAATAAACACTCATATCTGCAAGGACATACCTGCAAGAAGTCTCGGATGCTTCCCAGAGGATGGAGCATTGTCCAAGGAGAAAAATCATCTCGGGTATCTTCCCTGGAGGATTCTGGGGTTGCTACCCGGGTTTACAGGGACCCAAACCACAGGAAAAATGTCTGCGGGAGACGCCTGGGAGGAATCTCAGATGCATCCCAGAAGATGGAGCATTGTCCAAGGAGAAAAATCATATCGGGTATCTTCCCTGGAGGAGTCTGGGGTTGCTACCCGGGTTTACAGGGACCCAAACCACAGGAAAAAAACACTGAGAAACAGAGCTGGGAGGAGTCTCGGGTGCATCCCGCAGGATGGACAATAGTCCAAGGAGAAAAATCATCTCGGGTATCTTCCCTGGTGGAGTCTGAGGTTGCTACCCGGGATGACAGGGCCCAAAAGCACCGGAATAAACACTCAGGGACATACCTGCAAGGAGTCTCGGATGCTTCCCAGAGGATGGAGCATTGTCCAAGGAGAAAAATCATCTCGGGTTATCTTCCCTGGAGGAGTCTGGGGTTGCTACCCGGGATTACAGGGACCCAAACCACAGGAAAAATGTCTGTGGGAGACGGCTGGGAGGAATCTCAGATGCATCCCAGAAGATGGAGCATTGTCCAAGGAGAAAAACCATCTCGGGTATCTTCCCTGGAGGAGTCTGGGGTTGCTACCCGGGATCACAGGGCGCTAAAACACCGGAATAAAGACTCAGAGACATACCTGCAAGGAGTCTCGGATGCTTCCCAGAGGATGGAGCATTGTCCAAGCAGAAAAATTATCTCGGGTATCTTCCCTAGAGGAGTCTGGGGTTGCTAGCCGGGATCACAGGGCCCTAAAGCACTGGAGAAAACTCTGCGGGAGACGCCTGGGAGGAGTTCTGGGGAGATCCCGCAGGATGGACCACTGTCAAGAGAGAAAAATCATCTCGGGTATCTTCCCTGGAGGAGTCTGGGGTTGCTACCAGGGATTACAGGGACCCAAACCACAGGAAAAATGTCTGCGGGAGACGCCTGGGAGGAATCTCAGATGCATCCCAGAAGATGGAGCATTGTCCAAGGAGAAAAATCATCTCGGGTATCTTCCCTGGAGGAGTCTGGGGTTGCTACCCGGGATCACAGGGCCCGAAAACACCGGAATAAAAACTCAGGGACATACCTGCAAGGAGTCTCGGATGCTTCCAAAGGATGTAGCATTGTCCAAGGAGAAAAATCATCTCGGGTATCTTCCCTGGAGGATTCTGGGGTTGCTACCCGGGTTTACAGGGACCCAAACCACAGGAAAAATGTCTGCGGGAGACGCCTGGGAGGAATCTCAGATGCATCCCAGAAGATGGAGCATTGTCCAAGGAGAAATACCATCTCGGGTATCTTCCCTGGAGGAGTCTGGGGTTGCTACCCGGGATCACAGGGCGCTAAAACACCGGAATAAAGACTCAGAGACATACCTGCAAGGAGTCTCGGATGCTTCCCAGAGGATGGAGCATTGTCCAAGCAGAAAAATTATCTCGGGTATCTTCCCTAGAGGAGTCTGGGGTTGCTAGCCGGGATCACAGGGCCCTAAAGCACTGGAGAAAACTCTGCGGGAGACGCCTGGGAGGAATTCTGGGTAGATCCCGCAGGATGGACCACTGTCAAGAGAGAAAAATCATATTGGGAGTCTTCCCTGGTGGAGTCTGGGGTTGCTACCTGGGATGACAGAACCATGAACCGCGAGAAAAAAGACTCAGGGACACAGCTGCGACAAGTCTCGGATGCATCCCAGAGGATGGAGCATTGTCCAAAGAGAAAAATCATCTCGGGTATCTTCCACGGAGGAGTCTGGGGTTGCTACCCGGGATCACAGGGCCCAAAAGCACCGGAATAAACACTCAGGGACAAAGCTGCAAGGAGTCTCGGATGCTTCCCAGAGGATGTAGCATTGTCCAAGGAGAAAAATCATCTCGGGTATCTTCCCTGGAGGATTCTGGGGTTGCTACCCGGGTTTACAGGGACCCAAACCACAGGAAAAATGTCTGCGGGAGACGCCTGGGAGGAATCTCAGATGCATCCCAGAAGATGGAGCATTGTCCAAGGAGAAAAATCATCTCGGGTATCTTCCCTGGAGGAGTCTGGGGTTGCTACCCGGGATCACAGGGCCCCAAAACACTGGAATAAACACTCAGGGACATACCTGCAAGGAGTCTCGGATACTTCCCAGAGGATGTAGCATTGTCCAAGGAGAAAAATCATCTCGGGTATCTTCCCTGGAGGAGTCTGGGGTTGCTACCCGGGTTTACAGGGACCCAAACCACAGGAAAAATATTTGCAAGAGACGCCTGGGAGGAATCTCAGATGCATCCCAGAAGATGGAGCATTGTCCAAGGAGAAAAATCATCTCGGGTATCTTCCCTGGAGGAGTCTGGGGTTGCTACCCGGGATTACAGGGACCCAAACCACAGGAAAAATGTCTGTGGGAGATGCCTGGGAGGAATCTCATATGCATCCCAGAAGATGGAGCTTTGTCCCAGGAGAAAAATCATCTCGGGTATCTTCCCTGGAGGAGTCTGGGGTTGCTACCCGGGATCACAGGGCCCCAAAACACCGGAGAAAATTCTGCGGGAGACTCCTGGGAGGAGTTCTGGATAGATCCCGCAGTATGGACCACTGTCAAGAGAGAAAAATCATATTGGGTGTCTTCCCTGGAGGACTCTGGGCTTGCTACCCGGGATCAGAGGGCCCGAAAACACCGGAATAAACACTCAGGGACATACCTGCAAGGAGTCTCGGATGCTTCCAAGAGGATGGAGCATTGTCCAAGGAGAAAAATCATCTCGGGTATCTTCCTTGGAGTAGTCTGGGGTTGCTACCCGGGTTTACAGGGACCCAAACCACAGGAAAAATGTCTGTGGGAGACGGCTGGGAGGAATCTCAGATGCATCCCAGAAGATGGAGCATTGTCCAAGGAGAAAAATCATCTCGGGTTATCTTCCCTGGAGGAGTCTAGGGTTGCTACCCGGGATCAGAGGGCCCGAAAACACTGGAATAAACACTCAGGGACATACCTGCAAGGAGTCTCGGATGCTTCCCAGAGGATGTAGCATTGTCCAAGCAGAAAAATCATCTCGGGTATCTTCCCTGGAGGAGTCTGGGGTTGCTACCCGGGATTACAGGGACCCAAACCACAGGAAAAATGTCTGCGGGAGACGCCTGGGAGGAATCTCAGATGCATCCCAGAAGATGGAGCATTGTCCAAGGAGAAAAATCATCTCGGGTATCTTCCCTGGAGGAGTCTGGGGTTGCTACCCGGGATCACAGGGCCCCAAAACACCGGAGAAAACTCTGCGGTAGACACCTGGGAGGAGTTCTGGATAGATCCCGCAGTATGGACCACTGTCAAGAGAGAAAAATCATATTGGGTGTCTTCCCTGGAGGAGTCTGGGGTTGCTACCCGGGATGACAGGGCCTAAAAGCACCGGAATACACACAGGGACAAAGCTGCAAGGAGTCTCGGATGCTTCCCAGAGGATGTAGCATTGTCCAAGGAGAAAAATCATCTCGGGTATCTTCCCTGGAGGAGTCTGGGGTTGCTACCCGGGTTTACAGGGACCCAAACCACAGGAAAAATGTCTGCGGGAGACGCCTGGGAGGAATCTCAGATGCATCCCAGAAGATGGAGCATTGTCCAAGTAGAAGAATCATCTCGAGTATCTTCCCTGGAGGAGTCTGGGGTTGCTACCCGGGATTACAGGGACCCAAACCACAGGAAAAATGTCTGTGGGAGATGCCTGGGAGGAATCTCATATGCAACCCAGAAGATGGAGCTTTGTCCCAGCAGAAAAATCATCTCGGGTATCTTCCCTGGAGGAGTCTGGGGTTGCTACCCGGGATCACAGGGCCCCAAAACACTGGAATAAACACTCAGGGACATACCTGCAAGGAGTCTCGGATACTTCCCAGAGGATGTAGCATTGTCCAAGGAGAAAAATCATCTCGGGTATCTTCCCTGGAGGAGTCTGGGGTTGCTACCCGGGTTTACAGGGACCCAAACCACAGGAAAAATATTTGCAAGAGACGCCTGGGAGGAATCTCAGATGCATCCCAGAAGATGGAGCATTGTCCAAGGAGAAAAATCATCTCGGGTATCTTCCCTGGAGGAGTCTGGGGTTGCTACCCGGGATTACAGGGACCCAAACCACAGGAAAAATGTCTGTGGGAGATGCCTGGGAGGAATCTCATATGCATCCCAGAAGATGGAGCTTTGTCCCAGGAGAAAAATCATCTCGGGTATCTTCCCTGGAGGAGTCTGGGGTTGCTACCCGGGATCACAGGGCCCCAAAACACCGGAGAAAATTCTGCGGGAGACTCCTGGGAGGAGTTCTGGATAGATCCCGCAGTATGGACCACTGTCAAGAGAGAAAAATCATATTGGGTGTCTTCCCTGGAGGACTCTGGGCTTGCTACCCGGGATCAGAGGGCCCGAAAACACCGGAATAAACACTCAGGGACATACCTGCAAGGAGTCTCGGATGCTTCCAAGAGGATGGAGCATTGTCCAAGGAGAAAAATCATCTCGGGTATCTTCCTTGGAGTAGTCTGGGGTTGCTACCCGGGTTTACAGGGACCCAAACCACAGGAAAAATGTCTGTGGGAGACGGCTGGGAGGAATCTCAGATGCATCCCAGAAGATGGAGCATTGTCCAAGGAGAAAAATCATCTCGGGTTATCTTCCCTGGAGGAGTCTAGGGTTGCTACCCGGGATCAGAGGGCCCGAAAACACTGGAATAAACACTCAGGGACATACCTGCAAGGAGTCTCGGATGCTTCCCAGAGGATGTAGCATTGTCCAAGCAGAAAAATCATCTCGGGTATCTTCCCTGGAGGAGTCTGGGGTTGCTACCCGGGATTACAGGGACCCAAACCACAGGAAAAATGTCTGCGGGAGACGCCTGGGAGGAATCTCAGATGCATCCCAGAAGATGGAGCATTGTCCAAGGAGAAAAATCATCTCGGGTATCTTCCCTGGAGGAGTCTGGGGTTGCTACCCGGGATCACAGGGCCCCAAAACACCGGAGAAAACTCTGCGGTAGACACCTGGGAGGAGTTCTGGATAGATCCCGCAGTATGGACCACTGTCAAGAGAGAAAAATCATATTGGGTGTCTTCCCTGGAGGAGTCTGGGGTTGCTACCCGGGATGACAGGGCCTAAAAGCACCGGAATACACACAGGGACAAAGCTGCAAGGAGTCTCGGATGCTTCCCAGAGGATGTAGCATTGTCCAAGGAGAAAAATCATCTCGGGTATCTTCCCTGGAGGAGTCTGGGGTTGCTACCCGGGTTTACAGGGACCCAAACCACAGGAAAAATGTCTGCGGGAGACGCCTGGGAGGAATCTCAGATGCATCCCAGAAGATGGAGCATTGTCCAAGTAGAAGAATCATCTCGAGTATCTTCCCTGGAGGAGTCTGGGGTTGCTACCCGGGATTACAGGGACCCAAACCACAGGAAAAATGTCTGTGGGAGATGCCTGGGAGGAATCTCATATGCAACCCAGAAGATGGAGCTTTGTCCCAGCAGAAAAATCATCTCGGGTATCTTCCCTGGAGGAGTCTGGGGTTGCTACCCGGGATTAAAGGGACTAAAACCACAGGAAAAATGTCTGCGGGAGACGCCTGGGAGGAATCTCAGATGCATCCCAGAAGATGGAGCATTGTCCAAGGAGAAAAATCATCTCGGGTATCTTCCCTGGAGGAGTCTGGGGTTGCTAGCCGGGATCACAGGGACCCAAAACACCGGAGAAAACTCTGCGGGAGACTCCTGGGAGGAGTTCTGGATAGATCCCGCAGTATGGACCACTGTCAAGAGAGAAAAATCATCTCGGGTATCTTCCCTGGAGGAGTCTGGGGTTGCTACCCGGGATCACAGGGCCCCAAAACACCGGAATAAACACTCAGGGACATACCTGCAAGGAGTCTCGGATGCTTCCCAGAGGATGTAGCATTGTCCAAGGAGAAAAATCATCTCGGGTATCCTCCCTGGAGGAGTCTGGGGTTGCTACCCGGGTTTACAGGGACCCAAACCACAGGAAAAATGTCTGCGTGAGACGCCTGGGAGGAATCTCAGATGCATCCCAGAAGATGGAGCATTGTCCAAGGAGAAAAATCATCTCGGGTATCTTCCCTGGAGGAGTCTGGGGTTGCTACCCGGGATCACAGGGCCCCAAACCACAGGAAAAATATTTGCAAGAGACGACTGGGAGGAATCTCAGATGCATCCCAGAAGATGGAGCATTGTCCAAGGAGAAAAATCATCTCGGGTATCTTCCCTGGAGGAGTCTGGGGTTGCTACCCGGGATTAAAGGGACCCAAAACACCGTAATAAACACTCATATCTGCAAGGACATACCTGCAAGAAGTCTCGGATGCTTCCCAGAGGATGGAGCATTGTCCAAGGAGAAAAATCATCTCGGGTATCTTCCCTGGAGGATTCTGGGGTTGCTACCCGGGTTTACAGGGACCCAAACCACAGGAAAAATGTCTGCGGGAGACGCCTGGGAGGAATCTCAGATGCATCCCAGAAGATGGAGCATTGTCCAAGGAGAAAAATCATATCGGGTATCTTCCCTGGAGGAGTCTGGGGTTGCTACCCGGGTTTACAGGGACCCAAACCACAGGAAAAAAACACTGAGAAACAGAGCTGGGAGGAGTCTCGGGTGCATCCCGCAGGATGGACAATAGTCCAAGGAGAAAAATCATCTCGGGTATCTTCCCTGGTGGAGTCTGAGGTTTCTACCCGGGATGACAGGGCCCAAAAGCACCGGAATAAACACTCAGGGACATACCTGCAAGGAGTCTCGGATGCTTCCCAGAGGATGGAGCATTGTCCAAGGAGAAAAATCATCTCGGGTTATCTTCCCTGGAGGAGTCTGGGGTTGCTACCCGGGATTACAGGGACCCAAACCACAGGAAAAATGTCTGTGGGAGACGGCTGGGAGGAATCTCAGATGCATCCCAGAAGATGGAGCATTGTCCAAGGAGAAAAACCATCTCGGGTATCTTCCCTGGAGGAGTCTGGGGTTGCTACCCGGGATCACAGGGCGCTAAAACACCGGAATAAAGACTCAGAGACATACCTGCAAGGAGTCTCGGATGCTTCCCAGAGGATGGAGCATTGTCCAAGCAGAAAAATTATCTCGGGTATCTTCCCTAGAGGAGTCTGGGGTTGCTAGCCGGGATCACAGGGCCCTAAAGCACTGGAGAAAACTCTGCGGGAGACGCCTGGGAGGAGTTCTGGGTAGATCCCGCAGGATGGACCACTGTCAAGAGAGAAAAATCATCTCGGGTATCTTCCCTGGAGGAGTCTGGGGTTGCTACCCGGGATTACAGGGACCCAAACCACAGGAAAAATGTCTGCGGGAGACGCCTGGGAGGAATCTCAGATGCATCCCAGAAGATGGAGCATTGTCCAAGGAGAAAAATCATCTCGGGTATCTTCCCTGGAGGAGTCTGGGGTTGCTACCCGGGATCACAGGGCCCGAAAACACCGGAATAAAAACTCAGGGACATACCTGCAAGGAGTCTCGGATGCTTCCAAAGGATGTAGCATTGTCCAAGGAGAAAAATCATCTCGGGTATCTTCCCTGGAGGATTCTGGGGTTGCTACCCGGGTTTACAGGGACCCAAACCACAGGAAAAATGTCTGCGGGAGACGCCTGGGAGGAATCTCAGATGCATCCCAGAAGATGGAGCATTGTCCAAGGAGAAATACCATCTCGGGTATCTTCCCTGGAGGAGTCTGGGGTTGCTACCCGGGATCACAGGGCGCTAAAACACCGGAATAAAGACTCAGAGACATACCTGCAAGGAGTCTCGGATGCTTCCCAGAGGATGGAGCATTGTCCAAGCAGAAAAATTATCTCGGGTATCTTCCCTAGAGGAGTCTGGGGTTGCTAGCCGGGATCACAGGGCCCTAAAGCACTGGAGAAAACTCTGCGGGAGACGCCTGGGAGGAATTCTGGGTAGATCCCGCAGGATGGACCACTGTCAAGAGAGAAAAATCATATTGGGAGTCTTCCCTGGTGGAGTCTGGGGTTGCTACCTGGGATGACAGAACCATGAACCGCGAGAAAAAAGACTCAGGGACACAGCTGCGACAAGTCTCGGATGCATCCCAGAGGATGGAGCATTGTCCAAAGAGAAAAATCATCTCGGGTATCTTCCACGGAGGAGTCTGGGGTTGCTACCCGGGATCACAGGCCCCAAAAGCACCGGAATAAACACTCAGGGACAAAGCTGCAAGGAGTCTTGGATGCTTCCCAGAGGATGGAGCATTGTCCAAGCAGAAAAATCATCTCGGGTACCTTCCCTGGAGGAGTCTGGGGTTGCTACCCGGGATCACAGGGCCCTAAAGCACTGGAGAAAAGTCTGCGGGAGACGCCTGGGAGGAGTTCTGGGTAGATCCCGCAGGACTGACCACGGTCAAGAGAGAAAAATCATATTGGGTGTCTTCCCTGGAGGAGTCTGGGGTTGCTACCTGGGATGACAGAACCACGAACCGCGAGAAAAAAGACTCAGGGACATAGCTGCGACAAGTCTCGGATGCATCCCAGAGGATGGAGCATTGTCCAAGGAGAAAAATCATCTCGGGTATCTTCCCTGGAGGAGTCTGGGGTTGCTACCCGGGATTACAGGGACCCAAACCACAGGAAAAATGTCTGCGGGAGACGCCTGGGAGGAATCTCAGAGGCATCCCAGAAGATGGAGCATTCTCCAAGGAGAGAAATCATCTCGGGTATCTTCCCTGGAGGAGTCTGGGGTTGCTACCCGGGATTACAGGGACCCAAACCACAGGAAAAATGTCTGTGGGAGATGCCTGGGAGGAATCTCATATGCATCCCAGAAGATGGAGCTTTGTCCAAGGAGAAAAATCATCTCGGGTATCTTCCCTGGAGGAGTCTGGGGTTGCTACCCGGGATCACAGGGCCCCAAAACACCGGAATAAACACTCAGGGACATACCTGCAAGGAGTCTCGGATGCTTCCAAGAGGATGGAGCATTGTCCAAGGAGAAAAATCATCTCGGGTATCTTCCCTGGAGGAGTCTGGGGTTGCTACCCGGGTTTACAGGGACCCAAACCACAGGAAAAATGTCTGCGTGAGACGACTGGGAGGAATCTCAGATGCATCCCACAAGATGGAGCATTGTCCAAGGAGAAAAATCATCTCGGGTATCTTCCCTGGAGGAGTCTGGGGTTGCTACCCGGGATCACAGGGACCCAAACCACAGGAAAAATGTTTGCAAGAGACGCCTGGGAGGAATCTCAGATGCATCCCAGAAGATGGAGCATTGTCCAAGGAGAAAAATCATCTCGGGTATCTTCCCTGGAGGAGTCTGGGGTTGCTACCCGGGATTAAAGGGACCCAAAACACCGGAATAAACATATCTGCAAGGACATACCTGCAAGAAGTCTCGGATGCTTCCCAGAGGATGGAGCATTGTCCAAGCAGAAAAATTATCTCGCGTATCTTCCCTGGAGGATTCTGGGGTTGCTACCCGGGTTTACAGGGACCCAAACCACAGGAAAAATGTCTGCGGGAGACGCCTGGGAGGAATCTCAGATGCATCCCAGAAGATGGAGCATTGTCCAAGGAGAAAAATCATCTCGGGTATCTTCCCTGGAGGAGTCTGGGGTTGCTACCCGGGATCACAGGGCCCGAAAACACTGGAATAAAAACTCAGGGACATACCTGCAAGGAGTCTCGGATGCTTCCAAGAGGATGGAGCATTGTCCAAGCAGAAAAATCATCTCGGGTATCTTCCCTGGAGGAGTCTGGGGTTGCTACCCGGGATTACAGGGACCCAAACCACAGGAAAAAAACACTGAGAAACAGAGCTAGGAGGAGTCTCGGGTGCATCCCGCAGGATGGACAATAGTCCAAGGAGAAAAATCATCTCGGGTATCTTCCCTGGTGGAGTCTGAGGTTGCTACCCGGGATGACAGGGCCCAAAAGCACCAGAATAAACACTCAGGGACATAACTGCAAGGAGTCTCGGATGCTTCCCAGAGGATGGAGCATTGTCCAAGGAGAAAAATCATCTCGGGTATCTTCCCTGGAGGAGTCTGGGGTTGCTACCCGGGATTACAGGGACCCAAACCACAGGAAAAATATCTGTGGGAGACGGCTGGGAGGAATCTCAGATGCATCCCAGAAGATGGAGCATTGTCCAAGGAGAAAAATCATCTCGGGTATCTTCCCTGGAGGAGTCTGGGGTTGCTACCCGGGATCACAGGGCGCTAAAACACCGGAATAAACACTCAGGGACATACCTGCAAGGAGTCTCGGATGCTTCCAAGAGGATGGAGCATTGTCCAAGGAGAAAAATCATCTCGGGTATCTTCCACGGAGGAGTCTGGGGTTGCTACCCGGGATCACAGGGCCCAAAAGCACCGGAATAAACACTCAGGGACATACCTGCAAGGAGTCTCGGATGCTTCCCAGAGGATGGAGCATTGTCCAAGCAGAAAAATCATCTCGGGTACCTTCCCTGGAGGAGTCTGGGGTTCCTACCCGGGATCACAGGGCCCTAAATCACTGGAGAAAAGTCTGCGGGAGACGCCTGGGAGGAGTTCTGGGTAGATCCCGCAGGATGGACCACTGTCAAGAGAGAAAAATCATATTGGGTGTCTTCCCTGGAGGAGTCTGGGGTTGCTACCTGGGATGACAGAACCACGAACCGCGAGAAAAAAGACTCAGGGACATAGCTGCGACAAGTCTCGGATGCATCCCAGAGTATAGAACATTGTCCAAGCAGAAAAATAATCTCGGGTATCTTCCCTGGAGGAGTCTGGGGTTGCTACCCGGGATTACAGGAACCAAAACCACCGGAATAAAGACTCAGGGATATACCTGCAAGGAGTCTCGGATGCTTCCAAGAGGATGGACCATTGTCCAAAGAGAAAAATCATCTCGGGTATCTTCCCTGGAGGAGTCTGGGATTGCTACCCGGGATCACAGGGCGCGAAACCACCGGAAGAAAACACTCAGAAACAGAGCTGGGAGGAGTCTCTCGTGCATCCCGCAGGATGGACAATAGTCCAGGGAGAAAAATCAACTTCGGTATGTTCCCTGGAGGAGTCTGGGGTTGCTACCCGGGATCACAGGGCCCTAAACCCCAGGAAGAAAACAATCAGAAACAGAGCTGGGAGGTGTCTCGGGTGCATCCCGCAGGATGGACAATAGTCCAAGGAGAAAAATCAAATTGGGTATCTTCCACGGAGGAGTCTGGGGTTGCTACCCGGGATCACAGGGCCCAAAAGCACCGGAATAAACACTCAGGGACAAAGCTGCAAGGAGTCTTGGATGCTTCCCAGAGGATGGAGCATTGTCCAAGGAGAAAAATCATCTCGGGTACCTTCCCTGGAGGAGTCTGGGGTTCCTATCTGGGATCACAGGGCCCTAAAGCACTGGAGAAAACTCTGCTGGAGACGCCTGGGAGGAGTTCTGGGTAGATCCCGCAGGATGGACCACTGTCAAGAGAGAAAAATCATATTGGGTGTCTTCCCTGGAGGAGTCTGGGGTTGCTACCTGGGATGACAGAACCATAAACCGCGAGAAAAAAGACTCATGGACATACCTGCGACAAGTCTCGGATGCATCCCAGAGGATGGAGCATTGTCCAAGGAGAAAAATCATCCCGGATATCGTTCCTGGAGGAGTCTGGGGTTGCGACCCGGGATCAGAGGGCCCGAAAACACCGGAATAAACACTCAGGGACATACCTGCAAGGAGTCTCAGATGCTTCCCAGAGGATGGAGCATTGTCCAAGGAGAAAAATCATCTCGGTTATCTTCCATGGAGGAGTCAGGGGTTCCTACCCGGGTTTACAGGGACCCAAATTACAGGAAAAATGTCTGCGGGAGACGCCTGGGAGGAATCTCAGATGCATCCCAGAAGATGGAGCATTGTCCAAGGAGAAAAATCATCTCGGGTATCTTCCCTGGAGGAGTCTGGTGTTGCTACCCGGGATTAAAGGGACCCAAAACACCGGAATAAACACTCATATCTGCAAGGACATACCTGCAAGAAGTCTCGGATGCTTCCCAGAGGATGGAGCATTGTCCAAGGAGAAAAATCATCTCGGGTATCTTCCCTGGAGGAGTCTGGGGTTGCTACCCGGGATTAAAGGAACCCAAACCACAGGAAAAATGTCTGTGGGAGATGCCTGGGAGGAATCTCATATGCATCCCAGAAGATGGAGCTTTGCCCCAGCAGAAAAATCATCTCGGGTATCTTCCCTGGAGGAGCCTGGGGTTGCTACCCGGGATTACAGGGAGGCAAACCACAGGAAAAATGGCTGCGGGAGATGTCTGGGAGGAATCTCAGATGCATCCCAAAACATGGAGCATTGTCCAAGGAGAAAAATCATCTCGTGTATCTTCCCTGGAGGAGTCTGGGGTTGCTACCTGGGATGACAGGGCCCAAAAGCACCGGAATAAACACTCAGTGACATACCTGCAAGGAGACTCGGATGCTTCCCATAAGATGGAGCATTGTCCAAGGAGAAAAATCATCTCGGGTATCTTCCCTGGAGGAGTCTGGGGTTGCTACCCGGGTTTACAGGGACCCAAACCACAGGAAAAATGTCTGCGTGAGACGCCTGGGAGGAATCTCAGATGCATCCCAGAAGATGGAGCATTGTCCAAGGAGAA
Source organism: Vanellus vanellus (assembly GCF_965231255.1). Taxonomy (NCBI): domain Eukaryota; kingdom Metazoa; phylum Chordata; class Aves; order Charadriiformes; family Charadriidae; genus Vanellus; species Vanellus vanellus. Next base: position 1,283,737 of record NW_028126614.1, read on the forward strand.
AAATCATCTCGGGTATCTTCCCTGGAGGAGTCTGGGGTTGCTACCCGGGATCACAGGGCCCCAAACCACAGGAAAAATGTTTGCAAGACACGGCTGGGAGGAATCTCAGATGCATCCCAGAAGATGGAGCATTGTCCAAGGAGAAAAATCATCTCGGCTATCTTCCCTGGAGGAGTCTGTGGTTGCTACCCGGGATCACAGGGACCCAAAACACCGGAATAAACACTCATATCTGCAAGGACATACCTGCAAGAAGTCTCGGATGCTTCCCAGAGGATGGAGCATTGTCCAAGGAGACAAATCATCTCGGGTATCTTTCCTGGAGGAGTCTGGGGTTGCTACCTGGGATGACAGAACCATAAACCGTGAGAAAAAAGACTCAGGGACATAGCTGCGACAAGTCTCGGATGCACCCCAGAGGATGGAGCATTGTCCAAGGAGAAAAATCATCTCGGGTATCTTCCTGGAGGAGTCTGGGGTTGCTACCCGGGATCACAGGGCGCTAAAACACCGGAATAAAGACTCAGAGACATACCTGCAAGGAGTCTCGAATGCTTCCCAGAGGATGGAGCATTGTCCAAGCAAAAAAATTATCTCGGGTATCTTCCCTAGAGGAGTCTGGGATTGCTAGCCGGGATCACAGGGCCGTAAAGCACTGGAGAAAACTCTGCGGGAGACGCCTGGGAGGAGTTCTGGGTAGATCCCGCAGGATGGACCACTGTCAAGAGAGAAAAATCATATTGGGTGTCTTCCCTGGAGGAGTCTGGGGTTGCTACCTGGGATGACTGAACCATGAACCGCGAGAAAAAAGACTCAGGGACACAGCTGCGACAAGTCTCGGATGCATCCCAGAGGATGGAGCACTGTCCAAAGAGAAAAATCATCTCGGGTATCTTCCCTGGAGGAGTCTGGGGTTGCTACCTAGGATGACAGGGCCCAAAAGCACCGGAATAAAGACTCAGGGATATACCTGCAAGGAGCCTCGGATGCTTCCCAGAAGATGGAGCATTGTCCAAGGAGAAAAATCATCTCGGGTATCTTCCACGGAGGAGTCTGGGGTTGCTACCCGGGATCACAGGGCCCAAAAGCACCGGAATAAACACTCAGGGACAAAGCTGCAAGGAGTCTTGGATGCTTCCCAGAGGATGGAGCATTGTCCAAGCAGAAAAATCATCTCGGGTACCTTCCCTGGAGGAGTCTGGGGTTGCTACCCGGGATCACAGGGCCCTAAAGCACTGGAGAAAAGGCTGCGGGAGACGCCTGGGAGGAGTTCTGGGTAGATCCCGCAGGACTGACCACGGTCAAGAGAGAAAAATCATATTGGGTGTCTTCCCTGGAGGAGTCTGGGGTTGCTACCTGGGATGACAGAACCACGAACCGCGAGAAAAAAGACTCAGGGACATAGCTGCGACAAGTCTCGGATGCATCCCAGAGTATAGAGCATTGTCCAAGGAGAAAAATCATCTCGGGTATCTTCCCTGGAGGAGTCTGGGGTTGCTACCCGGGATTACAGGGACCCAAACCACAGTAAAAATGTCTCTGGGAGACGCCTGGGAGGAATCTCAGATGCATCCCAGAAGATGGAGCATTGTCCAAGGAGAAAAATCATCATGGGTATCTTCCCTGGAGGAGTCTGGGGTTGCTACCCGGGATCACAGGGCCCCAAAACACCGGAATAAACACTCAGGGACATACCTGCAAGGAGTCTCGGATGCTTCCAAGAGGATGGAGCATTGTCCAAGGAGAAAAATCATCTCGGGTATCTTCCCTGGAGGAGTCTGGGGTTGCTACCCGGGATTACAGGGACCAAAACCACAGGAAAAATGTCTGCGGGAGACGCCTGGGAGGAATCTCAGATGCATCCCCGAAGATGGAGCATTGTCCAAGGAGAAAAGTCATCTCGGGTATCTTCACTGGAGGAGTCTGGGGTTGCTACCCGGGATCACAGGGCCCGAAAACACCGGAGAAAACTCTGCGGGAGACTCCTGGGAGGAGTTCTGGATAGGTCCCGCAGTATGGACCACTGTCAAGAGAGAAAAATCATATTGGGTGTCTTCCCTGGAGGAGTCTGGGGTTGCTACCCGGGATGACAGGGCCCAAAAGCACCGGAATAAACACTCAGGGACATACCTGCAAGGAGTCTCGGATGCTTCCCAGAGGATGGAGCATTGTCCAAGGAGAAAAATCATCTCGGGTATCTTCCCTGGAGGAGTCTGGGGTTGCCACCCGGGATTACAGGGACCCAAACCACAGGAAAAATGTCTGCGGGAGATGCCTGGGAGGAATCTCAGATGCATCCCAGAAGATGGAGTATTGTCCAAGGAAAAAAATCATCTCGGGTATCTTCCCTGGAGGAGTCTGGGGTTGCTACCCGGGATCACAGGTCCCCAAAACACGGGAATAAACACGCAGGGACATACCTGCAAGGAGTCTCGGATGCTTCCCAGAGGATGGAGCTTTGTCCAAGGAGAAAAATCATCTCGGGTATCTTCCCTGGAGGAGTCTGGGGTGGCTACCCGGGATTACAGGGACCCAAACCACAGGAAAAATGTCTGTGGGAGATGCCTGGGTGGAAACTCATATGCATCCCAGAAGATGGAGCTTTGTCCCAGCAGAAAAATCATCTCGGTTATCTTCCGTGGAGGAGTCAGGGGTTCCTACCCGGGTTTACAGGGACCCAAACCACAGGAAAAATGTCTGCGACAGACGCCTGGGAGGAATCTCAGATGCATCCCAGAAGATGGAGCATTGTCCAAGGAGAAAAATCATCTCGGGTATCTTCCCTGGAGGAGTCTGGGGTTGCTACCCGGGATTACAGGGACCCAAACCACAGGAAAAATGTCCGTGGGAGATGCCTGGGAGAAATCTCAGATGCATCCCAGAAGATGGAGCTTTGTCCCAGGAAAAAAATCATCTCGGGTATCTTCCCTGGAGGAGTCTGGGGTTGCTACCCGGGATTACAGGGAACCAAACCACAGGAAAAATGTCTGTGGGAGATGCCTGGGAGGAATCTCAGATGCTTCCCAGAAGATGGAGCATTGTCCAAGGAGAAAAGTCATCTCGGGCATCTTCCCTGGAGGAGTCTGGGGTTGCTACCCGGGATCACATGGCCCCAAAACACCGCAGAAAACTCTGCGGGAGACTCCTGGGAGGAGTTCTGGATAGATGCCGCAGTATGGACCACTGTCAAGAGAGAAAAATCATATTGGGTGTCTTCCCTGGAGGAGTCTGGGGTTGCTACCTGGGATGACTGAACCATGAACCGCGAGAAAAAAGACTCAGGGACACAGCTGCGACAAGTCTCGGATGCATCCCAGAGGATGGAGCACTGTCCAAAGAGAAAAATCATCTCGGGTATCTTCCCTGGAGGAGTCTGGGGTTGCTACCTAGGATGACAGGGCCCAAAAGCACCGGAATAAAGACTCAGGGATATACCTGCAAGGAGCCTCGGATGCTTCCCAGAAGATGGAGCATTGTCCAAGGAGAAAAATCATCTCGGGTATCTTCCACGGAGGAGTCTGGGGTTGCTACCCGGGATCACAGGGCCCAAAAGCACCGGAATAAACACTCAGGGACAAAGCTGCAAGGAGTCTTGGATGCTTCCCAGAGGATGGAGCATTGTCCAAGCAGAAAAATCATCTCGGGTACCTTCCCTGGAGGAGTCTGGGGTTGCTACCCGGGATCACAGGGCCCTAAAGCACTGGAGAAAAGGCTGCGGGAGACGCCTGGGAGGAGTTCTGGGTAGATCCCGCAGGACTGACCACGGTCAAGAGAGAAAAATCATATTGGGTGTCTTCCCTGGAGGAGTCTGGGGTTGCTACCTGGGATGACAGAACCACGAACCGCGAGAAAAAAGACTCAGGGACATAGCTGCGACAAGTCTCGGATGCATCCCAGAGTATAGAGCATTGTCCAAGGAGAAAAATCATCTCGGGTATCTTCCCTGGAGGAGTCTGGGGTTGCTACCCGGGATTACAGGGACCCAAACCACAGTAAAAATGTCTCTGGGAGACGCCTGGGAGGAATCTCAGATGCATCCCAGAAGATGGAGCATTGTCCAAGGAGAAAAATCATCATGGGTATCTTCCCTGGAGGAGTCTGGGGTTGCTACCCGGGATCACAGGGCCCCAAAACACCGGAATAAACACTCAGGGACATACCTGCAAGGAGTCTCGGATGCTTCCAAGAGGATGGAGCATTGTCCAAGGAGAAAAATCATCTCGGGTATCTTCCCTGGAGGAGTCTGGGGTTGCTACCCGGGATTACAGGGACCAAAACCACAGGAAAAATGTCTGCGGGAGACGCCTGGGAGGAATCTCAGATGCATCCCCGAAGATGGAGCATTGTCCAAGGAGAAAAGTCATCTCGGGTATCTTCACTGGAGGAGTCTGGGGTTGCTACCCGGGATCACAGGGCCCGAAAACACCGGAGAAAACTCTGCGGGAGACTCCTGGGAGGAGTTCTGGATAGGTCCCGCAGTATGGACCACTGTCAAGAGAGAAAAATCATATTGGGTGTCTTCCCTGGAGGAGTCTGGGGTTGCTACCCGGGATGACAGGGCCCAAAAGCACCGGAATAAACACTCAGGGACATACCTGCAAGGAGTCTCGGATGCTTCCCAGAGGATGGAGCATTGTCCAAGGAGAAAAATCATCTCGGGTATCTTCCCTGGAGGAGTCTGGGGTTGCCACCCGGGATTACAGGGACCCAAACCACAGGAAAAATGTCTGCGGGAGATGCCTGGGAGGAATCTCAGATGCATCCCAGAAGATGGAGTATTGTCCAAGGAAAAAAATCATCTCGGGTATCTTCCCTGGAGGAGTCTGGGGTTGCTACCCGGGATCACAGGTCCCCAAAACACGGGAATAAACACGCAGGGACATACCTGCAAGGAGTCTCGGATGCTTCCCAGAGGATGGAGCTTTGTCCAAGGAGAAAAATCATCTCGGGTATCTTCCCTGGAGGAGTCTGGGGTTGCTACCCGGGTTTACAGGGACCCAAACCACAGGAAAAATGTCTGTGGGAGATGCCTGGGTGGAAACTCATATGCATCCCAGAAGATGGAGCTTTGTCCCAGGAGAAAAATCATCTCGGTTATCTTCCGTGGAGGAGTCAGGGGTTCCTACCCGGGTTTACAGGGACCCAAACCACAGGAAAAATGTCTGCGACAGACGCCTGGGAGGAATCTCAGATGCATCCCAGAAGATGGAGCATTGTCCAAGGAGAAAAATCATCTCGGGTATCTTCCCTGGAGGAGTCTGGGGTTGCTACCCGGGATTACAGGGACCCAAACCACAGGAAAAATGTCCGTGGGAGATGCCTGGGAGAAATCTCAGATGCATCCCAGAAGATGGAGCTTTGTCCCAGGAAAAAAATCATCTCGGGTATCTTCCCTGGAGGAGTCTGGGGTTGCTACCCGGGATTACAGGGAACCAAACCACAGGAAAAATGTCTGTGGGAGATGCCTGGGAGGAATCTCAGATGCTTCCCAGAAGATGGAGCATTGTCCAAGGAGAAAAGTCATCTCGGGCATCTTCCCTGGAGGAGTCTGGGGTTGCTACCCGGGATCACATGGCCCCAAAACACCGCAGAAAACTCTGCGGGAGACTCCTGGGAGGAGTTCTGGATAGATGCCGCAGTATGGACCACTGTCAAGAGAGAAAAATCATCTCGGGTATCTTCCCTGGAGGAGTCTGGGGTTGCTACCCGGGATCACAGGGCCCCAAAACACCGGAATAAACACTCAGGGACATACCTGCAAGGAGTCTCGGATGCTTCCCAGAGCATGTAGCATTGTCCAAGGAGAAAAATCATCTCGGGTATCTTCCCTGGAGGAGTCTGGGGTTGCTACCCGGGATCACAGGGCCCTAAAGCACTGGAGAAAATTCTGCGGGAGACGCCTGGGAGGAATTCTGGATAGATCCCGCAGGATGGACCACTGTCAAGAGAGAAAAATCATATTGGGTGTCTTCCCTGGAGGAGTCTGGGGTTGCTACCTGGGATGACAAAACCATAAACCGCGAGAAAAAAGACTCAGGGACATAGCTGCGACAAGTCTCGGATGCATCCCAGAGGATGGAGCATTGTCCAAGGAGAAAAATCATCCCGGATATCTTTCCTGGAGGAGTCTGGGGTTGCTACCCGGGATCACAGGGCCCCAAAACACCGGAAGAAACACTCAGGGACATACCTGCAAGGAGTCTCGGATGCTTCCCAGATGATGTAGCATTGTCCAAGGAGAAAAATCATCTCGGGTATCTTCCCTGGAGGAGTCTGGGGTTGCTACCCGGGTTTACAGGGACCCAAACCACAGGAAAAATCTCTGCGTGAGACGCCTGGGAGGAATCTCAGATGCATCCCAGAAGATGGAGCATTGTCCAAGGAGAAAAATCATCTCGGGTATCTTCCCTGGAGGAGTCTGGGGTTGCTACCCGGGATTAAAGGGACCCAAAACACCGGAATAAACACTCATATCTGCAAGGACATACCTGCAAGAAGTCTCGGATGCTTCCCAGAGGATGGAGCATTGTCCAAGGAGAAAAATCATCTCGGGTATCTTTCCTGGAGGAGTCTGGGGTTGCTACCTGGGATGACAGAACCATAAACCGTGAGAAAAAAGACTCAGGGACATAGCTGCGACAAGTCTCGGATGCATCCCAGAGGATGGAGCATTGTCCAAGCAGAAAAATTATCTCGGGTATCTTCCCTGGAGGAGTCTGGGGTTGCTACCCGGGATTACAGGGACCCAAACCACAGGAAAAATGTCTGTGGGAGATGCCTGGGAGGAATCTCATATGCATCCCAGAAGATTGAGCTTTGTCCAAGGAGAAAAATCATCTCGGGTATCTTCCCTGGAGGAGTCTGGGGTTGCTACCCGGGATCACAGGGCCCGAAAACACCGGAATAAAAACTCAGGGACATACCTGCAAGGAGTCTCGGATGCTTCCCAGAGGATGTAGCATTGTCCAAGGAGAAAAATCACCTCGGGTATCTTCCCTGGAGGAGTCTGGGGTTGCTACCCGGGATCACAGGGACCCAAACCACAGGAAAAATGTCTGCGGGAGACGCCTGGGAGGAATCTCAGATGCATCCCAGAAGATGGAGCATTGTCCCAGGAGAAAAATCATCTCGGGTATCTTCCCTGGAGGAGTCTGGGGTTGCTACCCGGGATCACAGGGCCCCAAAACACCGGAATAAACACTCAGGGACATACCTGCAAGGAGTCTCGGATGCTTCCCAGAGGATGGAGCTTTGTCCAAGGAGAAAAATCATCTCGGGTATGTTCCCTGGAGGAGTCTGGGGTTGCTACCCGGGATCACAGGGCGCTAAACCACCGGAAGAAAACACTCAGAAACAGAGCTGGGAGGAGTCTCTCGTGCATCCCGCAGGATGGACAATAGTCCAGGGATTAAAATCAACTTGGGTATCTTCCACGGAGGAGTCTGGCATTGCTACCCGGGATCACAGGGCCCAAAAGCACCGGAATAAACACTCAGGGACAAAGCTGCAAGGAGTCTTGGATGCTTCCCAGAGGATGGAGCATTGTCCAAGGAGAAAAATCATCTCGGGTACCTTCCCTGGAGGAGTCTGGGGTTCCTATCTGGGATCACAGGGCCCTAAAGCACTGGAGAAAACTCTGCGGGAGACGCCTGGGAGGAGTTCTGGGTAGATCCCGCAGGACTGACCACTGTCAAGAGAGAAAAATCATATTGGGTGTCTTCCCTGGAGGAGTCTGGGGTTGCTACCTGGGATGACAGAACCATAAACAGCGAGAAAAAAGACTCAGGGACATAGCTGTGACAAGTCTCGGATGCATCCCAGAGGATGGAGCATTGTCCAAGGAGAAAAATCATCCCGGATATCGTTCCTGGAGGAGTCTGGGGTTGCTACCCGGGATCACAGGGCCCCAAAACACCGGAATAAACACTAAGGGACATACCTGCAAGGAGTCTCAGATGCTTCCCAGAGGATGGAGCATTGTCCAAGGAGAAAAATCATCTCGGGTATCTTTCCTGGAGGAGTCTGGGGTTGCTACCCGGGATTACAGGGAACCAAACCACAGGAAAAATGTCTGCGGGAGAAGCCTGGGAGGAATCTCAGATGCATCCCAGTGGATGGAGCATTGTCGAAAGAGAAAAATAATCTCGGGTATCTTCCCTGGAGGAGTCTGGGGTTGCTACCCGGGATTACAGGGACCAAAACCATAGGAGAAATGTCTGCGGAGACGCCTGGGAGGAATCTCAGATGCATCCCAGAAGATGGAGCATTGTCCAAGGAGAAAAGTCATCTCGGGTATCTTCCCTGGAGGAGTCTGGGGTTGCTACCCGGGATCACAGGGCCCCAAAACACCGGAGAAAACTCTGCGGGAGACTCCTGGGAGGAGTTCTGGATAGATCCCGCAGTATGGACCACTGTCAAGAGAGAAAAATCATATTGGGTGTCTTCCCTGGAGGAGTCTGGGGTTGCTACCCGGGATCACAGGGCCCGAAAACACCGGAATAAACACTCAGGGACATACCTGCAAGGAGTCTCGGATGCTTCCCAGAGGATGGAGCATTGTCCAAGGAGAAAAATCATCTCGGGTATCTTCCCTGGAGGAGTCTGGGGTTGCTACCCGGGTTTACAGGGACCCAAACCACAGGAAAAATGTCTGCGGGAGACGCCTGGGAGGAATCTCAGATGCATCCCAGAAGATGGAGCATTGCCCAAGGAGAAAAATCATCTCGGGTATCTTCCCTGGAGGAGTCTGGGGTTGCTACCCGGGATCACAGGGCCCCAAAACACCGGAATAAACACTCAGTGACATACCTGCAAGGAGCCTCGGATGCTTCCCAGAGGATGGAGCATTGTCCAAGCAGAAAAATCATCTCGGGTACCTTCCCTGGAGGAGTCTGGGGTTGCTACCCGGGATCACAGGGCCCTAAAGCACTGGAGAAAAGGCTGCGGGAGACGCCTGGGAGGAGTTCTGGGTAGATCCCGCAGGACTGACCACGGTCAAGAGAGAAAAATCATATTGGGTGTCTTCCCTGGAGGAGTCTGGGGTTGCTACCTGGGATGACAGAACCACGAACCGCGAGAAAAAAGACTCAGGGACATAGCTGCGACAAGTCTCGGATGCATCCCAGAGGATGGAGCATTGTGCAAGGAGAAAAATCATCTCGGGTTATCTTCCCTGGAGGAGTCTGGGGTTCCTATCTGGGATCACAGGGCCCTAAAGCACTGGAGAAAACTCTGCGGGAGACGCCTGGGAGGAATCTCAGATGCATCCCAGAAGATGGAGCATTGTCCAAGGAGAAAAATCATCTCGGATATCTTCCCTGGAGGAGTCTGGGGTTGCTACCCGGGTTTACAGGGACCCAAACCACAGGAGAAATGTCTGCGGGAGACACCTGGGAGGAATCTCAGATGCATCCCAGAAGATGGAGCATTATCCAAGGAGAAGAATCATCTCGGGTATCTTCCCTGGAGGAGTCTGGGGTTGCTACCCGGGATCACAGGGCCCCAAAACACCGGAATAAACACTCAGGGACATACCTGCAAGGAGTCTCGGATGCTTCCCAGAGGATGTAGCATTGTCCAAGGAGAAAAATCATCTCGGGTATCTTCTCTGGAGGAGTCTGGGGTTGCTACTCGGGTTTACAGGGACCCAAACCACAGGAGAAATGTCTGCGGGAGACGCCTGGGAGGAATCTCAGATGCATCCCAGAAGATGGAGCATTGTCCAAGGAGAAAAATCATCTCGGGTATCTTCCCTGGAGGAGTCTGGGGTTGCTACCCGGGATTAAGGGGACCCAAAACACCGGAATAAACACTCATACCTGCAAGGACATACCTGCAAGAAGTCTCGGATGCTTCCCAGAAGATGGAGCATTGTCCAAAGAGAAAAATCATCTCGGGTATCTTCCCTGGAGGAGTCTGGGGTTGCTACCTGGGATGACAGAACCATAAACCGTGAGAAAAAAGACTCAGGGACATAGCTGCGACAAGTCTCGGATGCATCCCAGAGGATGGAGCATTGTCCAAGGAGAAAAATCATCCCGGGTATCTTTCCTGGAGGAGTCTGGGGTTGCTACCCGGGTTTACAGGGACCCAAACCACAGGAAAAAAACACTGAGAAACAGAGCTGGGAGGAGTCTCGGGTGCATCCCGCAGGATGGACAATAGTCCAAGGAGAAAAATTATCTCGGGTATCTTCCCTGGAGGAGTCTGGGGTTGCTACCCGGGATGACAGGGCCCAAAAGCACCGGAATAAAGACTCAGAGACATACCTGCAAGGAGTCTCAGATGCTTCCCAGAGGATGGAGCATTGTCCAAGGAGAAAAATCATCTCGGGTATCTTTCCTGAAGGAGTCTGGGGTTGCTACCCGGGATTACAGGGAACCAAACCACAGGAAAAATGTCTGCGGGAGAAGCCTGGGAGGAATCTCAGATGGATCCCAGAGGATGGAGCATTGTCGAAAGAGAAAAATAATCTCGGGTATCTTCCCTGGAGGAGTCTGGGGTTGCTACCCGGGATTACAGGGACCCAAATCACAGGAAAAATGTCTGTGGGAGATGCCAGGGATGAATCTCATATGCATCCCAGAAGATGTAGCATTGTCCAAGGAGAAAAATCATCTCGGATATATTCCCTGGAGGAGTCTGGGGTTGCTTCCCGGGATTACAGGGACCAAAACCATAGGAGAAATGTCTGCGGAGACGCCTGGGAGGAATCTCAGATGCATCCCAGAAGATGGAGCATTGTCCAAGGAGAAAAGTCATCTCGGGTATCTTCCCTGGAGGAGTCTGGGGTTGCTACCCGGGATCACAGGGCCCCAAAACACCGGAGAAAACTCTGCGGGAGACTCCTGGGAGGAGTTCTGGATAGATCCCGCAGTATGGACCACTGTCAAGAGAGAAAAATCATATTGGGTGTCTTCCCTGGAGGAGCCTGGGGTTGCTACCCGGGATCTCAGGGCCCGAAAACACCGGAATAAACACTCAGGGACATACCTGCAAGGAGTCTCGGATGCTTCCCAGAGGATGGAGCATTGTCCAAGGAGGAAAATCATCTCGGGTATCTTCCCTGGAGGAGTCTGGGGTTGCTACCCGGGTTTACAGGGACCCAAACCACAGGAAAAATGTCTGCGGGAGACGCCTGGGAGGAATCTCAGATGCATCCCAGAAGATGGAGCATTGCCCAAGGAGAAAAATCATCTCGGGTATCTTCCCTGGAGGAGTCTGGGGTTGCTACCCGGGATCACAGGGCCCTAAAGAACTGGAGAAAAGGCTGCGGGAGACGCCTGGGAGGAGTTCTGGGTAGATCCCGCAGGACTGACCACGGTCAAGAGAGAAAAATCATATTGGGTGTCTTCCCTGGAGGAGTCTGGGGTTGCTACCTGGGATGACAGAACCACGAACCGCGAGAAAAAAGACTCAGGGACATAGCTGCGACAAGTCTCGGATGCATCCCAGAGGATGGAGCATTGTGCAAGGAGAAAAATCATCTCGGGTTATCTTCCCTGGAGGAGTCTGGGGTTCCTATCTGGGATCACAGGGCCCTAAAGCACTGGAGAAAACTCTGCGGGAGACGCCTGGGAGGAATCTCAGATGCATCCCAGAAGATGGAGCATTGTCCAAGGAGAAAAATCATCTCGGGTATCTTCCCTGGAGGAGTCTGGGGTTGCTACCCGGGTTTACAGGGACCCAAACCACAGGAGAAATGTCTGCGGGAGACACCTGGGAGGAATCTCAGATGCATCCCAGAAGATGGAGCATTATCCAAGGAGAAGAATCATCTCGGGTATCTTCCCTGGAGGAGTCTGGGGTTGCTACCCGGGTTTACAGGGACCCAAACCACAGGAGAAATGTCTGCGGGAGACACCTGGGAGGAATCTCAGATGCATCCCAGAAGATGGAGCATTATCCAAGGAGAAGAATCATCTCGGGTATCTTCCCTGGAGGAGTCTGGGGTTGCTACCCGGGATCACAGGGCCCCAAAACACCGGAATAAACACTCAGGGACATACCTGCAAGGAGTCTCGGATGCTTCCCAGAGGATGTAGCATTGTCCAAGGAGAAAAATCATCTCGGGTATCTTCTCTGGAGGAGTCTGGGGTTGCTACTCGGGTTTACAGGGACCCAAACCACAGGAGAAATGTCTGCGGGAGACGCCTGGGAGGAATCTCAGATGCATCCCAGAAGATGGAGCATTGTCCAAGGAGAAAAATCATCTCGGGTATCTTCCCTGGAGGAGTCTGGGGTTGCTACCCGGGATTAAGGGGACCCAAAACACCGGAATAAACACTCATACCTGCAAGGACATACCTGCAAGAAGTCTCGGATGCTTCCCAGAAGATGGAGCATTGTCCAAAGAGAAAAATCATCTCGGGTATCTTCCCTGGAGGAGTCTGGGGTTGCTACCTGGGATGACAGAACCATAAACCGTGAGAAAAAAGACTCAGGGACATAGCTGCGACAAGTCTCGGATGCATCCCAGAGGATGGAGCATTGTCCAAGGAGAAAAATCATCCCGGGTATCTTTCCTGGAGGAGTCTGGGGTTGCTACCCGGGTTTACAGGGACCCAAACCACAGGAAAAAAACACTGAGAAACAGAGCTGGGAGGAGTCTCGGGTGCATCCCGCAGGATGGACAATAGTCCAAGGAGAAAAATTATCTCGGGTATCTTCCACGGAGGAGTCTGGGGTTGCTACCCGGGATGACAGGGCCCAAAAGCACCGGAATAAAGACTCAGAGACATACCTGCAAGGCGTCTCGGATGCTTCCCAGAGGATGGAGCATTGTCCAAGCAGAAAAATTATCTCGGGTATCTTCCCTAGAGGAGTCTGGGGTTGCTACCCGGGATCACAGGGCCCTAAAGCACTGGAGAAAACTCTGCGGGAGACGCCTGGGAGGAGTTCTGTGTAGATCCCGCAGGATGGACCACTGTCAAGAGAGAAAAATCATATTGGGTGTCTTCCCTGGAGGAGTCTGGGGTTGCTACCTGGGATGAAAGAACCACGAACCGCGAGAAAAAAGACTCAGGGACATAGCTGCGACAAGTCTCGGATGCATCCCATAGGATGGAGCATTGTCCAAGGAGAAAAATCATCTCGGGTTATCTTCCCTGGAGGAGTCTGGGGTTCCTATCTGGGATCACAGGGCCCTAAAGCACTGGAGAAAACTCTGCGGGAGACGCCTGGGAGGAATCTCAGATGCATCCCAGAAGGTGGAGCATTATCCAAGGAGAAAAATCATCTTGGGTATCTTCCCTGGAGGAGTCTGGGGTTGCTACCTGGGATGACAGAACCACGAACCGCGAGAAAAAAGACTCAGGGACATAGCTGCGACAAGTCTCGGATGCATCCCAGAGGATGGAGCATTGTCCAAGGAGAAAAATCATCTCGGGTTATCTTCCCTGGAGGAGTCTGGGGTTGCTACCCGGGTTTACAGGGACCCAAACCAAAGGAGAAATGTCTGCGGGAGACGCCTGGGAGGAATCTCAGATGCATCCCAGAAAATGGAGCATTGTCCAAGTAGAAGAATCATCTCGGGTATCTTCCCTGGAGGAGTCTGGAGTTGCTACCCGGGACCACAGGGCCACAAAACACCGGAGAAAACTCTGCGGGAGACTCCTGGGAGGAGTTCTGGATAGATCCCGCAGTATGGACCACTGTCAAGAGAGAAAAATCATATTGGGTGTCTTCCCTGGAGGAGTCTGGGGTTGCTACCCGGGATCAGAGGGCCCGAAAACACCGGAATAAACACTCAGGGACATACCTGCAAGGAGTCTCGGATGCTTCCCAGAGGATGTAGCATTGTCCAACGAGAAAAATCATCTCGGGTATCTTCCCTGGAGGAGTCTGGGGTTGCTACCCGGGTTTACAGGGACCCAAACCACAGGAAAAATGTCTGCGGGAGACGCCTGGGAGGAATCTCAGATGCATCCCAGAAGATGGAGCATTGTCCAAGGAGAAAAATCATCTCGTGTATCTTCCCTGGAGGAGACTGGGTTTGCTACCTGGGATGACAGGGCCCAAAAGCACCGGAATAACACTCAGTGACATACCTGCAAGGAGCCTCGGATGCTTCCCAGAGGATGGAGCATTGTCCAAGGAGAAAAATTATCTCGGGTATCTTCCACGGAGGAGTCTGGGGTTGCTACCCGGGATCACAGGGCCCAAAAGCACCGGAATAAACACTCAGGGACAAAGCTGCAAGGAGTCTTGGATGCTTCCCAGAGGATGGAGCATTGTCCAAGCAGATAAATCATCTCGGGTACCTTCCCTGGAGGAGTCTGGGGTTGCTACCCAGGATCACAGGGCCCTAAAGCACTGGAGAAAACTCTGCGGGAGACGCCTGGGAGGAATCTCAGATGCATCCCAGAAGATGGAGCATTGTCCAAGGAGAAAAATCATCTCGGGTATCTTCCCTGGAGGAGTCTGGGGTTGCTACCCGGGATTACAGGGACCCAAAACACCGGAATAAACACTCAGGGACATACCTGCAAGGAGTCTCGGATGCTTCCCAGAGGATGGAGCATTGTCCAAGGAGAAAAATCATCTCGGGTATCTTCTCTGGAGGAGTTCTGGGTTGCTACCCGGGTTTACAGGGACCCAAACCACAGGAGAAATGTCTGCGGGAGACGCCTGGGAGGAATCTCAGATGCATCCCAGAAGATGGAGCATTGTCCAAGGAGAAAAATCATCTCGGGTATCTTCCCTGGAGGAGTCTGGTGTTGCTACCCGGGATTAAAGGGACCCAAAACACCGGAATAAACACTCATACCTGCAAGGACATACCTGCAAGAAGTCTCGGATGCTTCCTAGAGGATGGACCATTGTCCAAAGAGAAAAATCATCTCGGGTATCTTCCCTGGAGGAGTCTGGGATTGCTACCCGGGATCAGAGGGCCCGAAAACACGGGAATAAACACTCAGGTACATACCTGCAAGGAGTCTCGGATGTTTCCCAGAGGATGGAGCATTGTCCAAGCAGAAAAATCATCTCGGGTATCTTCCCTGGAGGAGTCTGGGGTTGCTACCCGGGATCACAGGGCCCTAAAGCACTGGAGAAAAGTCTGCGGGAGACGCCTGGGAGGAGTTCTGGGTAGATCCCGCAGGACTGACCACGGTCAAGAGAGAAAAATCATATTGGGTGTCTTCCCTGGAGGAGTCTGGGGTTGCTACCTGGGATGACAGAACCACGAACCGCGAGAAAAAAGACTCAGGGACATAGCTGCGACAAGTCTCGGATGCATCCCAGAGGATGGAGCATTGTCCAAGGAGGAAAATCATCTCGGGTTATCTTCCCTGGAGGAGTCTGGGGTTCCTATCTGGGATCACAGGGCCCTAAAGCACTGGAGAAAACTCTGCGGGAGACGCCTGGGAGGAATCTCAGATGCATCCCAGAAGATGGAGCATTGTCCAAGGAGAAAAATCATCTCGGGTATCTTCCCTGGAGGAGTCTGGGGTTGCTACCCGGGTTTACAGGGACCCAAACCAAAGGAGAAATGTCTGCGGGAGACGCCTGGGAGGAATCTCAGATGCATCCCAGAAGGTGGAGCATTATCGAAGGAGA
Organism: Vanellus vanellus; assembly: GCF_965231255.1. Lineage (NCBI taxonomy): Eukaryota > Metazoa > Chordata > Aves > Charadriiformes > Charadriidae > Vanellus > Vanellus vanellus. The sequence continues at coordinate 1,299,295 of NW_028126614.1, forward strand.
AAAATCATCTTGGGTATCTTCCCTGGAGGAGTCTGGGGTTGCTACCCGGGATCACAGGGCCCCAAAACACCGGAATAAACACTCAGGGACATACCTGCAAGGAGTCTCGGATGCTTCCAAGAGGATGGAGCATTGTCCAAGGAGAAAAATCATCTCGGGTATCTTCCCTGGAGGAGTCTGGGGTTGCTACCCAGGTTTACAGGGACCCAAACCACAGGAAAACTGTCTGCGGGAGACGCCTGGGAGGAATCTCAGATGCATCCCAGAAAATGGAGCATTGTCCAAGTAGAAGAATCATCTCGGGTATCTTCCCTGGAGGAGTCTGGGGTTGCTACCCGGGATCACAGGGCCCCAAAACACCGGAGAAAACTCTGCGGGAGACTCCTGGGAGGAGTTCTGGATAGATCCCGCAGTATGGACCACTGTCAATAGAGAAAAATCATGTTGGGTGTCTTCCCTGGAGGAGTCTGGGGTTGCTACCCGGGATCAGAGGGCCCGAAAACACCGGAATAAACACTCAGGGACATACCTGCAAGGAGTCTCGGATGCTTCCCAGAGGATGTAGCATTGTCCAAGGAGAAAAATCATCTCGGGTATCTTCCCTGGAGGAGTCTGGGGTTGCTACCCGGGTTTACAGGGACCCAAACCACAGGAAAAATGTCTGCATGAGACGCCTGGGAGGAATCTCAGATGCATCCCAGAAGAT